>NC_092385.1:59725549-60428049 GCF_030028105.1 Mobula birostris
GGAGATCTACCACTGAAGACTTATCTGAAGTATGTGTCTGATATGAGAAGGGAGCTGAATTACCTGAGGTTGCAACTGCCAAGCAGAATCAAGGAAATAAAAGGAGGTATGCTCAAAAGGTTAGGGTCTCCCAACTCATGCCGGGGACCGAGTCATCATAAGCAATTTGAGGCTACCTGGGAAGCATAAGTTAGCTGACTGCTGGGCAGCTACACCCTATGTAGTGGAGATGTCAAACATACCAGTTTTCTGGGTGAAACCAGAGGATGGGAATGGGCCTGTCAAGATTCTCCATCAATGCAGAGCGACTGAAGGACCAACAGCAGGAGAGATTACACCGCACCCGCCCCTGAATGGGATACGGACTGGGAGAATGAGGAAATGGGGGTGTGGTATATGCTGCATTTTGCTAACTCTCCACTGATTGAGGAAGAGTTTCCCAACCCTCTGACACTGAGCCAGGTAAAATCATGGGGACTACCTGTGGCCAGACTGTGTTTCATTGGGACTATGAAAGAGATGAGGCGGGGCTCAGCCAATTGGCAGAAGGGTCCGAGTTGGAGGGCATGCGTCACAGACCGAGGGAGGCTTCACCAGAAATATCCCAAGGAGTGTCTGAACCTGAAGAAGGAGATGACAGGGTAAGGAGGTCTCAAAGAATCAGGAGACCACTAGATAGGCTGGCCTATGTAGCACCAGGGGAACAGAGTGTGGCACCTATCGCCTTCATAAGTTATGTCACTGCCATTTACACCTGGGTTGGCCTTTGTGTTTTATATGACGGAGTGGTAAATTATCTCAATATCATGAGGACATGACTAATTTTGGTGAGGGGAGAGGGTAATACCCTGGGAAAGGTTTCAATGCTAATGTAATGTTCTTTCTGTAAAAGCAGTATTTGGGTTATGGTTAGAGATAACGGGTGCTTTGGAATGGTGAGCCATCCAATGAAGGGAGTGTATTTTTGTGTTGTGTGCCTGACACCGGTGTGAGCTGGGTCTTTTGTTCGGGGGGAGATATAAGGAGAAGAGGTCGTAGAACTCGACCCAGAGTGGGACCATGATCCAACGAAGCCCGGGGAGATGGAAGGAGGATCGGCGAAGGGAAAACAGTGAGGTTCAACTTGTGAACATTAGACTGTTTCATTAAAATGGGCTCTTTTCTTCTTTTTTGCTTTTCCTTTACTAACTCTTTAGCCAAATTAAGAATTATAAAGCTAAATTGTTTAACTGTATGCAGTGTACTATCTGTTATTTCGTGTTAATTATTTGCAACAGGGTAACAAATCACGCAGCATCCACACAAACGGGGGGGTTTTTGGGGCTTTGCACCTCAATCTCACACGTTTGGCGGAGCCGGAGATTATCTTCCCTAGACTTACACAGCCAACAGAACCGGAGAGTTTCACTGGCATGGATAGTGGAATGGCTGTCAGGCAGGAGGCAGCACGTGAGAATAAAAGGGGTCTTTTCCAGTTGGCTGCCGGTGACTAGTGATGTTCCTCAGGGGTCAGTATTGAGACTGCTGCTTTTCACATTGTTTGTCAATGATTTAGATAATGAAATTGGTGGCTTTGTGGCAAAGTTTGCAGATGATACGAAGATAGGTGGAGGGGTAGATAGTGCTGAGGAAACAACACGATTGCAGCAGGATTTGGACAAATTGGAAGAATCGGCAAAAAAGTGGCAGATGGAATACAGTGTTGGGAAATGTAAGGTGATGTATTTTGGTAAAAGAAACAATAGTGCAGAGTATTATCTAAATGGGGAGTAAGGTTCAAACATCAGAGGTGCAAAGGGATTTAGGAGTCCTCGTGCAAGACACCCAGAAGGTTGATTTATAGGCTGGGTCTGTGGTAAAGGCGGTAATGGCATTTATTTCAAGGGGAATAGAATATAAAAGCGAAGAGCTCATACTGAGCATTATAAGACACGAGGCTGCATCTAGAGTATTGTCAACAGTTTTGGGTCCCATATCTCAGAAAGGATGTGTTGTCTGCAAGTTCTGCGAGTCTGTGGTGGCCAGTGCTATCATGTTTGCTGTTGTGTGCTGGGGCAGCAGGCTGAGGGTAGCAGACAGCAACAGAATCAACAAACTCATTCATAAGGCCAGTGATGTTGTCGGGATGGAACTGGACTCTCTCACGGTGGTGTCTGAAAAGAGGATGCTGTCTAAGTTGCATGCCATCTTGGTCAATGTCTCCCATCCACTACATAATGTACTGGGTGGGCACAGGAGTACATTCAGCCAGAGACTCATTCCACCAAGATGCAGCACTGAGCGTCATAGGAAGTCATTCCTGCCTGTGGCCATCAAACTTTACAACTCCTCCCTTGGAGGGTGAGACACCCTGAGCCAATAGGCTGGTCCTGGACTTAATTCATAATTTACTGGCATAATTTACATATTACCATTTAAATATTTATGGTTTTATTACTATTTATTATTTATGGTGCAACTGTAACGAAAACCAATTTCTCCCGGGATCAATAAAGTATGACTATGACTATGTCATTGAAGAGAATCCAGAGGAGGTTCATGAGGATGATTCCAGGAATCAACGGGTTAACATACATGAGGAGTATTTGACAGCTTTTGGTCTGTACTCACAGGATTTTAGAAGAATGCGGGGGAATTTCATTGAAACCTACCGAATGTTGAAAGGACTAGATAGGATGGATATGGAGAGGATGTTTCCTGTGGTGGGGGTATTCAGAAGTAAAGGGCACAGCCTCAAAATTGAGGGGCGACCCTTTAGAACACAGCTAAGGAGGAATTTTTTTAGCCTGAGGAAATCTGTGGAATGCTCTGCCACAGACAGCGGTGGAGGCCAAGTCGGTGTGTATATTTAAGGCAGAAGTCAGTCATTTCCTGATCGGTCAGGGCATCAAAGGATATCATATGAACTAGAACTAATCTTTTAAATCGCTCCCATGTTCTTAACCAGGGGTCCCCAACCATTTTTGCACCGCGGACCGGTTTAATATTGACAATATCCTTGCGGACTGGCTGACCGGGGTGGGGGGCGGTGTTCAAGTAGGGTTAAACTCACCTCAACATGTCTTTTACAGTTAGGGTTGCCAACTTTCTCACTCTCAAATAAGGGACAAAAGTAGCAGTCAAATCCCGGGACACTTCATTCCAAGAAAGACTACCATGACCATGAAGCCTTGCGCAGGCACCTGTGTGCACATGCATGACGTGCGCATGCGCGTACATGCCGATTTTTTTTCCCCACAAATTGGTTTTGCCTTCATCTTCCCGACTATACTGTACATACATTATTTCTACTTTATATAGGCTGTGTATTTATCATATCATTCCTGCTTTTACTATATGTTGGTGTTATTTTAGGTTTTATGTGTTACTTGGTATGATTTGTTAGGTTATTTTTTGGATCTGGGAACGCTAAAAATTTTTTCCCATAATGGTAATTGCTTCTTCACTTCACGCCATTTCGGCACAAGAGGTTTTATAGGAAAGCTCTACCTTAGCGGGGGAAATACTGGACAAACCAATTTAGCCCAATATACGGGATGTCCCAGCAAATACGGGACAGTTGGCAACCCTAGGTTCAAGTTCAACAGTGCGTGACAGGGAATGAGGAAAGGTGCAGCTGACTCATAGCATTTCCTCGTGGCCCAGTAGCACATGCTTTGCGGCCCAGTACTGGTCCACAGCCTGGTGGTTGGGGACCGCTGTTCTTAACCATTCATAAGACCGTAACCAGAATTAGGCCATTTGTCCGATTCAGTCTGCTCCACCATTTCATCATTGCTGATCCTATTTTCCTCTCAGCCCCAAATCTCCTCCTTTCTTCCCGTATCCCTTCACACCCTGACCAATCAAGAACCTATCAAACTCTGCCTTAAATATACATGAAGACTTGGCCTCCCAGCTGCCTGTGTCAAAGAATTCCACAGACTTATCACTCCCTGGTTAATCCTGATTTTGTGTTTTGATTGACACGTATTGCAGCAATTTTTAAAATGTAAATGTTTCTTTCACTTCTGAAGATCAGATATTCAGAAACATTAATGGGGCATACTCCACTGTCTTAAGATTGTTCCAATGTAGACCTATGCAGTCTTCTGCCATGAGTGTAGGGATAAGGACCAAAAGGCCATAAGAACAAAGGAGCAGAATTAGGCCATTGGCCTAATGACTCTGCTCTGCCATTCCATCATAACTGATTAAATATCTCTCTCAACACCATTCTTCTGCCTTCTCCCCGTAAATAAGACAACAGTGAATATCTTAGCCATATGCAAAACATTAACAAGACCAGGAACTATTAAAAATAAAGCATTAAAAAGACTAACAGAATAAATTGAAAAAACATTAATGAAACACAAGTGAAATAATTAAACCCATTTAATCTAGATAGAAGTAAATCAAGCATAAAGGTTTATTAACTATTTTCTGGCAGCCAATTCTTCTGATTAACTTATGTTCAATTGCCTTATTGAAGCCAAGTTTAACCTCGCATGGTTTCAGATTTTCCTACCCAAGATCAAGGAAATTTGTGGCGATTTAAGCAGCCCTTGGATCTTTTGGAGATTCTATTGGTCTTCTATTGGCCTATAGTTAGGATTGCAAATGCCACAGTGGGAAATGCCACTGCTCCTCCAAACCTGCATGAACATGAGAGTTCTATGGAAAACATGACTAATATGTAGAAACATGCAGTTTTAGCCAACAGAAATACTGGCACCTCATAGATAGTGGAGGGGTTTAGTTGACTGGGAAGCAATAAGTTACTTAAGCAATAATAGGAAAAAGTAAGTCACCTCAAAATTCATTGGTATTTGAGGCGGAAAATATTTGATTTTCAAAAACATCTTAAAACTAAAAGGTTGGCTAGCAAATTTTGGCAGTGCCCAAACCCATGGCACCAGGCAGCTCCAATGGCACTCACAGCTTTGTTTTGTGTGCTGTACTATTGCAATATATTGAAACATCAATTATTGTGGGGCAGGGGCCTACCCCAGAGGCATGAGATTAGGGCCATATTTGGGAATTGATTAAGACATTAGAATAGAAGAAGGTTGTCAGATTGGGAACCTGTCTGAATTGGGTAGGTTTCTTAAATAGATTAGATTCAACTTTATTGTCATTGTGCCGAGTACAGATACAAAGCCAATGAAATGCATTTAGCATCTGACCAGAAATGCAAAGAATAGTGTTACTTACAAAATAACTGCGAATAAAAAAAGTGCCACAGCACACAAATATAAAGGTACTGAGACAGAACAATACGGATGCAATACTGCTCAGCGCTGTGATGAGAGGTCCAGCAGTGTCACAGCCTCAGGGAAGAAGCCCTTCCTGTGCCTGCTGGTGCGGGAGCGGAGACTCCTGTAGCACCTACCGGATGGGAGGAGAGTAAAAAGTCCATGGTTAGGGTGAGATGCATCCCTGATAATGCTTTTCACCCTGCCCAGGCAGCATTTATGGTAGATGTTCTCAATGGTGGGCAATTGGGTGCCGATAATCCGCTGGGCAATTTTCACCACACGCTGGAGTGCTTTGCGGTCTGATACAGGACAATTGCCATACCACACTGAGATGCAGTTGGTGAGTATGCTCTCAATGGTACAGTGATAAAAGTCCGTCAGTATCCTGGGACAGAGGTGAGCTTCCTTGATGCTCCGCAGGAAATAAGGGTGCTGTGCGCCTTTTTGATCAGGGTGGGGGAGCTAAGCTAGAAATAGGGACTAGCTAAGCAAGAAATGTTAATAGATCATGAGAAGAAAGTTAATGTTCCCCTTGACTACCACCAGCTTGCTCTGACATCCACCATCATGGAGTGCAGTAAGAGGCTGGTCATAGCATACATTAGTATGAGCCTCCCTGACAACTTTACAATATACCTTCCATCTCCCTGGCCCTACACTCCATTCATCTCTGGAACATCTGAATAATGAAAACACCTATGTCAGACTTTGATTTGTTGACTATGGTTTCACCTTCAATATCATAAATTCTAAATACACTCATCACAAAATTCCTAGGCCTAGGGCTCAGCACCTTCTATTGCAAATAGATCCTTGACTTCCTGACCAACAGACCACAATCAGCAAGGATAGGCAGCAATTCCTGACACTATTACTCTTAACACTACTGCCCTGCAAGGTTGTGTCCTCAACCTTTCCTCCCTATACACACAACTGTGTGGCCAGACCAATGCAGAGGGCCAGATCTCAAACAACAGGGTGGAGTACAGGAAGGAAACTGAGATCCAAGTGCCATGGTGTCAAGACAACAATGTTTACCACAATGTCAACAAAAATGAAGAAAGTGATCATCAACTTCAGGAAGCAGGGTAAAATATACAGACCTGTTTGTGTCAATGGTCTTAAGATAGAGATGGGTGAGAGCTTCCTCAAGATCCTAGGTATAAATCAGTTGGACCAACAGCTTCTCCTGGTCCAACTGATAGACACGGTAGCCAGTGTCTCTGCTTCCTCAGAAAGCGTCCGGCTGCCTCAGCAACTAACATAGTAAAAGACCCTTCCCCATCATGGTCATTCCCTTTCTTCTCTCTACCCCTTTTCATCAGATAGAAGATACAAAAGTTGAAAACACTCACTCGACTCAAGGACAATTTCTATCCCTCCATCATAAGAGTCTTGAATGGACCTCTTGTATGATAAGGATGATCTCTTAATCTCCCAATCTACCTTGTTGTGGTCCTTGCACCATCCCACCTGCATTTTCTCTGTATCAATAACACTCTATTCTACAGCCTGCTATTAATTTCCCTTTGCACTACCTCAATGTACTTATGTTTTGAAACACTCTCTATAGATAGTGCACAAAACAATGTTTTTCACTGTATCTCGTACATATGACAATAACAAACCAATTATTTATTAAAGTGCTCAACAATAAGTGGTCAGAACAATGTGACTTGAGTGTTACAAGGAGAATTATATCACTTGTTTCAGGAGTGATACAGAAACAGCACCATCTGAAATGTGATTCACAAATGTAAGTGCCTGGTTGAATTTCTGGAGGGCACGATTTGACACATGAAATGGTCAAGTTCATCCTTTGATCCTGAAGTTGCTACTTTTTACATATTGAAACAGAAATAAAAGCAGCAAATACTACAAATACTTAAAGCTCAAGCTCAAAGAAAGTGTCAACATATCAGGTCAATGACCCTTCATTGCCTTGAAATGTAGGTAAGGAAACAGTAACTCAGACTTGTTCTTTTTTTTCCTCTCTCTCTCAATTTGTACTAGCGTTATGTTTATTTTGTTGTGCAAGTTGTGCATAATTTATGTTGATATAATGTTAACTTATGTTTGTCACGCTTATAAGGTACTGTGCTGCTACTGCGGCTAATTTGCAGTAGTTATGTATGTCTGTGACAATAAACTTAAACTTGAAGGGTAGGAAGAATAGTAAGAGTATCTATGAAAGAATTGAGACCTAAAGAGACTGAATGACAGGTCGTGATGAACACTTATTAATGGTATTGGATTTGTCTGGAGGACATGAGAATGAAAGTGTATAGACAAAGAAAACAAAGCACAAAAACCCCACTGGAATTGTAAGATAAATATGGGAGAGGCAGGTTCATCTTTGATTCTTCTCTTCCCTTTGGGCAGAAGATACAACAGCTTGAAAACACGTACAACCAGGCTCTCAAGGACATATTTTACCCTGCTGTTATAGAGCTACTCAATGGTCCCTTTTATGATAAGATGGACTCTCGATCTCACAATCTACTTTTTCATGGCTTTGCACTTTATTGTCTCCCTGCACTGCACTTTCTCTGTAACTGTAGCGCTTTATTCTGCATTGTTATTGTTCAACCTTTATACCATCTCACTGTACTGATGGGATGAAAGGATCTGTATGGACACCATGCAAAATAAAGTTTTTCATGTACCTCAGTACATGTGATAATAAAGCAATTCACCCTTTCTCAACTTTACTATCTCAATTTCAAGTAATAGGTTAAGGACTTCTAACACTACAAGCCCACAAACACCTATGCCTATCATGACTACACCTCCTCTCGCAGTGCTTCCAGGAAGACTCCATTGCATTCTCACTATTTATTTTGTCTCACAGTATGTCTTCATAATTACACCTTGCACAGTAATGCTTCCAAGATGTCCTTATCTTTTTTTAATCAAATGTGGTAGTTCCTCCAATACAGTTGATAAGAGTTCTCAACCTCTTTTTGCTATTTCCTTTATTTCTGTTCTAATTTCTATCCCTTAAATCTGAAACAAGGATCCCTTTGTTTGTACCTTCCCCATCCACCAGTCTCCAGATTACATAATTTCCATCACCTTTAATGCAATTCCATTATACCTTCTCATCCCTGCCCTTTCAGCATTCTGAATGGATCTTTCATTCTGCAACATGTTTGCTCTGTTCTACCAATAACCACTCCTCTTTCTCAATGCACCTTGTCATGAAACTGCAGGATCTGCAACATTCATGTTTAAAACTCTTCTTATTTTCTGTCCAGAGTCCCAAATACTCCCTCCAGATGCATCAGCAATTTACTTGCATCTCTTCCAGCTAAGTGTACTGCATCCAAAATCAGACTTAACAACTTTGTAGATCATTTCAATCAGTCTATAAAGAGAATTCTAAGCTTCTGATTGTTGGTCACTTTAATTCTTCATACCACTTTCCAATTTGACCGTTGTCTTCTTGCAGTTACACTGTTCCAACAAAAACCAATCCACTGTAAGCTTGAGGAAAAGTATTTTATCTCCAACTTGGCACACTACAGCTCTCAGAACTAACTAGTGCTGATTTAGGATGTCAACCTGAAACATTAACTGCTGCTTGATCTGGTGGGTATTTGCATCATAGTTTTTTTACTTCAAATTTCCAAATGTAATTTTCTTGCTTCTCACATGTTTATCCTATAATTCTGGCATTCTGGACCTCTGACCTCCACCTGTTTTTCCCTACATCTCTGTTTTCATTTGTCTCCTATTTACACCTTCGCTTGACCAATCAACTTTACCCTCCATCAGCTGGGATCATCAAAAATTCATTCAGTTTCTTTTAGTCACCACCCAATCACAAACTGTTCTCTCCAACACCACCCTCTGTCTCAGCAACTTAAAACATGTCTCATTTCTGTGCTTCTTTAGTTATAATGAAAGGTCATCAACCCAAAGCATTTGCTGTTTCTCTCTCCACTAATACCACCTGAGCTTTTCCAGAATTTTCTGTTTATATTTCAACATTTATACATGTAGCATTTAAAAAAAAAACTAGACATAAAATCTTAGGTCATAATAAACTTGAGCTGCTCTAACATTCCACCCAGAATTGGTTGGACACCTCTTGCCCTTTGCTGGGAAAAGCCCTGATCAAAATAGTTATTAACACTTGGCTTGTTAACTTCTGCTGGTCTGGAGGGTGATTCTGACCGATTGAACTAACCACAACAATAAACATTAGAGAGTCTGCAGATGCTGGAAATCCAGAGCAACACACACAAATGCTGGATGAACTCAGGTCAAGCAATATTTTTAATTTTTTTTATTTATTTAGACATAAAGCTCAGAATAGCCCCTTCTGGTGCTGACCAGCAGCCCCCGATTTAACCCCAACCTAATCACAGGACAATTTACAACGACCAATTAACCTACCAACAAGTATGTCTTTGGTCCATATGAGGAGACCAGAGCACCCAGAGAAAACACCTGCATTCAATAGAGAAGATGTCCAAACTCCTTATCGGTGACGTCAGAAATGAACTCTGATGCCCCGAGCTGTAACGCCATCATGCTAACCACTATGCTACCGTGCTGCCCAAACAGCATCTATAGAATGAGTAACAGAGAATGTTTCTGGGAATTTTCTGGTTATTATTTTTACTGACTCTTTGAGCAGACCATTCCCTACAGCTAACAATTCATTACAATAACAATGAAAGGCAGCAACAATACTTAAAATTGCAGTATTCTCTCAGCCATCCAGCATACATGGGGAATGAGGAGTGCTGGCTGCATGAGAACACTCAAAAGAATTACTGTACATCAAATTTATGCACAAACTTTTAAATAAATTGCCAAACTATCATTCATGGTACCCTTTTAAATACCAATGATTTATACTGCAACTCCTTAGTTTAAGGCTAAACATTATTAATGTAAAATACAACAAAAACATATTACATGAATGCAGTCACCATCTTCAAAGAGGATGTAGTTAGTAATAGGCTTACAACTGCACTATCCTTATATACAAGTGTAAATAAATGAAAAATGTCTTTTTTTAACTTATTTTGTAAAATAGTTGAAATAATGAAATTGTTTAATAGTCTTAAAATATCTGCCAAATGCATTGTGTTTATCTGGTATTTATGCAATCAGAATTCTTGAGCAGCCAGCAAAAATGTTTCAGTTAACCATTTAATGTGGTTCAATAAAAGTACCGATCTACTCCACAAACATTTTAGAATTATTAATGACATATGACTATTTCCAGTTTTTAATCCTATTAATTGACTATAGGACTTTCAAATTCTCAGTGAAAGAATTTGCATGTATCTCTTAACACTTCATCTGTTTTGTGGGCGTTTGCTAGTCTTTGCTATAGAACTGTATTTTTCATCTTTTCTGATATTTTTGAAGATGTTCAGGCAAATTTCACAGCTGTATTCTCAGGAGACCCCAGCATCAATTGAACTTAACTGGTGTTAATTGAAGCGAGTAGGGAGAGTGGGTGATTGTTGTTTAGATTCACTGTAGAAGTCAAAGTTCAAAATAAATTTATTATCACAGTATGTATATGTCACCATATACAACCCTGAGATTCATTTTCTTGTGGGCATACTCAATAAATCCAATTACTATAATAGAATCTATGAAAGACCGCACCAAAGCGACAAGGGAATAAAAGATCATAAACTGCAAATACAAAAAGAAAGAAAATAAATAAGAATAATAAATAAGCAATAATTAGCGAGAACATTAGATGAAGAGTCCTTGAAAGTGAGTCCATAGGTTGTGAGGGTACAGTTCATTGATGGGGCAAGTGAAGTTGAGTGAAGTTATCCCCTCTGGTTCAAGAGCCTTTTGGTTGAGGGGTAATAACTGTTCCTGAACCTGGTGGTCTGAGTCCAGAGGGTCTTGTACCGTCTTCCTGATGGCAATAGTGAGAAGAAAGCATGCCCTAGGTGGTGGGGTTCTTGATGATGATGCTGTTTTCCTGTGACAACTCTCTGTGTTTATGTGCTCAATGTTGGAGAGGGCTTTACTCATGATCGACTGGGCCGTATCCACTACTTCTTTTGAAAACTAACATTTTCAATTCAAATCATTGGAGTTTCTATATCAGACTGTGATGCAGACTGTCTCCAGCAAGTTAGTCAAAGTTTTAGATAGCATGCTGAATGTTTGCAAATCTTTAAGGAAGGAGAGGTGTTGCCATGTTTTCTTCATAATTGCACTTATACGCTGGGCCCAGGACAGGTCCTCTGAAATGATAACATCAAAGAATGTAAAGATGCTGACCCTCGCCACCTCTGATCCCGCAATGAGGACCTCTAGTTTCCTTCTCCTGATGCCAATAAAAGTAAAATTCAGCAATAATCAGTAAATGACAACATGCCCATGATTTTCAGACACCAATCTCAAGGTCATGGTGAAGAAAATATCCTTCATGTCTTGAGATCATTCAAGATCACCTATGAAATAGCAATGGAAGACAACGAGGGTTAATGACAAATGTTAGGCAGCATAAGTTGGCAAAGAAACAAGAATGATTAACGTCAATGAATCTATCACACTTCATAGGCAATTGCTTGGGATTGGATAATCTACTCACACTCCAATTTGTAAATTCTAAAGAGGCCTTTATTCAATTCACAGACTCTTCCAATAAAAGGGGCAGGAGGTGATTGAAGGAGCAAGTGTGTAGTTTGTGAGATATACCGTTTCTTCCACAGCTTCTGCAGTATATTTACATGTTTCTGATGCATGACCTCAAGGCCATCATTAACATCCCAAATTCTCTTTCTTCACTTGGAAGAATCAAAAGCATGTTGTCATTTACGAATTTAAGGTTCTCAGGAATCAATTCAGAGGTGTTTCGCACATTCCAGAATCTTTCTCTCCATCCATCTAGTAATCTTTTCCCATTACAACATCAGTGACTGCCCCATCATCCAAAGGAAACCAATTCAGCCCTTTGCTGCGTCAATTAATAACATTCCAGCCCCTGTTTTTATTTCCACACATCCTTACTCAGAGCTCCATCTGCAAATCAACCCCCCTCCTCATCTGGATTCACCTACTGCTTGAAGCTTCTAATTTACCACTCCCTCTCACCTCTTTATACCAACTAACTCCTATTTACACTCAGTCCTGATGCAGAGTCTCCATCTCAAATATCAACTATTCTCTTACCTCCACAGATACCTCCACTGACCTGCTGAATTCATCCAGCAGTTTGCCTTACTACTCTATATCCCAGCATCTACACTCTCTTCTCTATCTTTTGTCAGAATTAGACGATCTGCAAAAGGACAAAAATATGACTGAAGAGACCAGTGAACATCAAACAAAGCACTGGATTCAGGCAGGACTAAAACACTCATAGCTCAATTAATTCTGTGGAAATCCTTTTCACTAAATCTGGGAATGTGTCTAAATTTCAGACAAGTAATGTACCAGCATGATATAGCCATAATCAAAGAATCATCCCTTTCAGTAAATGTCACTCAGTTTTCCATTACTATCCCAAGCACTGTCCTGACCCAATCACAGATGATTTGTACAGTTTGTAAACCAGTCTACAATTTTGAATAGAGAATAGATTTTGGAATGGAGAAAATAACAGAAATAACAAATGAAATCTGTGATCATGGGGAGATACCTGATGATTTAAGTAAATCAGTGTTCATCACACTTCCAAAGAAAGTGGGAGCAACAGAATGTGAGTTACATCGTACAATAAGCCTGATGAGCCGCGTGGCAAAAATTATTCTCAAGAGTAATCATGATGAGCGCAAGACGCTATATAAAACCAGAAATCAGTAAAGAACAACACGGCTTTGTGGAAAACACTGGAACCAGAAATGCAATTTTCATGCTACGGATGATCTGTGAACAAGATCAAAAAGACATCTACTTATGTATCTAGACATCTGTGTACAAAAAGACATCTACCTATGTTTCATTGACTATACAAAAGCTTTTGACACTGTCAGACAGCAAGATCTTCTGGAAATGCTTCAAGATCTTGACATAGATGGGAAAGATATATGTTTCTTAAGAAACTTATACTGACACCAGACAGCATCCATCAGAATAGAAGGAGAAGTAAGTGAGTATGTGAATATCATGAGAGGAGTCAGGCAAGGTTGTATCTTTTCGCCAGACTTATTCAACCTGTATAGTGAAAATATCTTGAGAAGTATCAGAGATATCAAAGGATTCACAATTGGAGGCCATAATATAAATAACATCAGATATGCTGATGACATCGTACTAATAGCTGACTCAGAAACAAAACTTCAAAAGCTACTCACTATAGTGGTAGCAGAAAGTAATCGCAGGGGCCTCTCAATCAACACCAAGAAGACAGAAAGCATGGTCACCTCCAGAAAGACAAACATCCCACAATGTGTGATCAAGATCGGAAATACAAACATCAAACAAGTCAACAAATTAAGATAACTTGACAGCCTAATAATAAGTAATGGCAGGTGCGACACAGATATCAAATACAGAATAGCAATGGTGAAAGAAGCTTTCCAAAAAATGAAGACCACATTAACAGACAGAAAGATGAGCATGTACAGTAAAAACAAAATACTGCAGTGCTACATTTATTCTATCCTGACTTATGGAAGTGAATGCTGGACCATTTCTCCAGCAATGGAAAAGAGATTAGAAGCAGCTGAATTATGGCTCTACAGGAGAATGTTAAAAATATCATGGACCACACACATATCAAATGAAGAAGTTCTCAGAAGAGCCCAAGCAGTTCGATCACTCATACCAACAATAAGAGAAAGACAACTCAGATTTCTAGGACACATCATGAGGAAAGATGAACTAGAAAAACTCATACTCTCTGGAAAGATTGAGGGGAGTAAACCTAGAGGAAGATCTCAGCTTATATACATCAAAAGCATAGCCAGATGGCTATACATTGAGGAAACGGAAGTCATCCAAAAACGAAGGCTAGATCTATATGGAAAACCATGGTCACTAAAGTCTGCATCGGATATGGTACCTAGACAGACAGACAGACCAGTCCAAAAACAAGGAAGAAATAATATGCTGAATATCACATCGGGAGGACAGAGAAGCAGTGCGCCGCGTGTGCACAGCCCTCCGGTGAAAAGTGATATCGTCTCCGTTAAATAGGGGCCGTGGACAATTCTGATTTGATGGAAATGGACGCAAAAGCACAGAGGAACATCTGGAAAAATTTCTGAAACGCTCGTTCGCTGCTGTCGTTACTGCGTGGTGCAGAATCTTTCAGAGGGAAGGCCTCAAAATCCCCGGCTTTGCCTGCTGTTGGCGACCAAGATGGAGGTCGAATCGTTTGGATAGAGATGGTGCTCGTACTCGGTGTTGGAGAGCTGATCAGAGCTCGAAGTTTTTGGATGACTCAGAGTTGGACACTGCAACCAATTCCAGTAATTGGGTGAGTCGTTCTCAAAAATCATTACAGACTGTGCAGGCCCTTTGCCAAAAACTAAAACTGGACATCAATATTTATTAACTATCATGTGCACAGCATCTAGGTTTCCAGAGGCAGTACCTCTTAGGAACATAACAGCCAAAACTGTGACAAAGGCTCTTATAAAATTCCTTACTTATTTTGGGTTGCCTAAGGAAATACAATCGGATCAAGGTAGTAATTTTATGTCGGGATTGTTTCAGCAGATAGTTTACAAACTGAGAGCAAAACAGATTATTTCATAAGCCTATCATCCAGAATCACAAGGAGCCTTGGAGAGATTTCATTCTACGTTAAAAACTATAATTAGGACATATTGTGTGGAAAATGAAAACGACTGGGATGAAGGTATACATTTACTACTTTTTGCAAAAAGAGAGGCAGTGCAGGAATCGTTAGGTTTTAGTCCTTTTGAACTTGTATTTGGGCATAGAGTTCGAGGACCTTTGGCCTTGTTGAAGGAACAGTGGATTATTAAAGAGGTACACACTAATTTGCTAGATTATGTTTTAAAATTTAAAGAAAGATTATATAAAGCTTGTAGCTTGACCAAGGAAAATTTAAAATTAGCTCAAGAGAAGATGAAGACTTGGTATGATAAGGAAGCTAAGATGAGGTCATTTAAGCCTGGAGATAAGGTGTTGGTTCTTTTCCCAGTGCAAACGAATCCATTACAAGCTAAATTTCATGGTCCTTATGAGATTAAATCTAAGGTAAATGATGTAGATTACGTGATAAAAACCCCAGATCGAAGAAAGACAACACAGCTGTGTAATATAAATATGATAAAATGGTATTATGAAAGAGAAGCTGCTACTATGACTGTTGTGATCAATAATGAGTTTGATCTTGATAAAAACTTAATGGAGGATTCATCTGAAACTCATTTTAAACCCAACATTATTTCAGCCAGGTTACCAAATTCAAAAATTCTAGAAAATATTGATGAAAAATTAGCTCATTTACAGCCAGAGCAGAGAGAGCAGATGAAACAGTTAATTTTTTAATATAGAGATTTATTTCCAGACGTTCCTAGAAGAACCACCATAGTTACACATGATGTATATGGTGGAGATGCAAAACCCATAAAACAACACCCGTTTCGAATGAACAGGGAAAAATGTGAACTTGCTGAACAAGAAATTAAGTATATGTTAGAAAATGATATTATTAGACATACTAATTCAAATTGGAGTTCACTGTATGTTATGGTGCCTAAGCCAGACAATAGTACTAGGTTTTGTACTGATTACAGGAAGGTAAATGCTGTGACAAAAACTGATGCATATCCAATCCCCGGGGCAGATGATTGTGTGTATAAAGTTGGACAAGCCAAATTCCTTACAAAGATTGATTTGTTAAAAGGTTATTGGTGTGTTCCATTGACAGATAGAGGTACAGAGATTTCAGTATTTGTAACCCCATCTGGATTATATGAATATAATGTTCTTCCATTTGGGATGAAGATTCATTCAGAGGATGATTAATAGTGTGATTCAGGGATTAAAAGATACAGATGCTTACAGTGATGATTTAGTTACAGGAAATACTACGGGAAAAGCACATATTACTGCGGTGGAGAAACTATTTGAGAGATTTTCAAAAGCTAACTGAACTATTAACTTAGCTAACAGTGAATTTGGTCATGCCACTGTGACTGTTAAGGAAAAGAGTTAAAGAAATTAAACTCCAATTTAGTAATACAGTTTAATGTTACAGGAGTACAATATTTTGATCACTCATATTAAGGGTAAAGATAATGTGATTGCTGATTGTCTATCTAGATGTTAGATGTACAATGAAAATTTGTTTTTATGGAGTGGTATTTTAACATTTGTAACACTCCTATTGTATATTAGTTTGTAAAGTGCTGAAAGATAAGACTGTATCTATTGTGTATGTTGTAAATTTTATACCTTCGTATTTTTTCTTGTATAAATTGTTAATTGTTAAAATTTTGTTCTTTAAGAGACCAAAATTTTTTTTGGAGGGAGGTGTTACATACCTCAAGGAGATCTGTGTTTTTTTTGTGAGAATGATGTACTGGTCTTTTGGAGGTCACCTGATGTAATTTTCCCGCTGATGTGAGGTCACGTGATGACATGTGCACCACGAGTATATAAGGGAAGACCTCAGATGACACAGTTTAGTTTTTAGTTTTTAGATTTCCAGCTAGAACGTACTGCATCTCCGTTTCTGTTGCATATTTGTTTTTATGACGCAGTATCATTTTTAAAATGATTGTTGCGTTCTGTTGCAAGGTACAATAGTGCTGGACTGGAAATTTTTGCTAAATGTGTTGATGTACCTTATTCCAGCAGTAGTACGGGAGAGTGAAGACTTTATCGAAGTACAGGACCCGAAGGATTGAGAGGAGTCGGTATCGTTCGGCAGTTTAACGAAGGATCGACCTTATTGAGTCTTCGTTGAAGGAGTAGCGACCTGCATGGGTGATAACTCTTGCCAAAAGAGTAAGGCAGTTCATGCAAAGGTTTGCTCTCTAGAGTTTAAGGTCAGTTGTTTTAAACTGTTTATTTCCTGCATTGTGAATCCTTTGGACAGAACCAACAGGAAAGTTGTGTCTATGAAGAAATCCTTCTCCAGAGAAGTCTCTCCCAATTGAACATATAAATCTGTTGGACTTTCAAATTTACCATTTTAAGAACTGTACCTGACTTTACCGCTTTAAGAACTGTTTCTGCATTAATGCTTTAAGAACCAGTGCCGAGTGACGATTTGTTGAATGGCTGCATAGCGGTTAACTTCCGGTTAAGGTTTTCGTTTGTTTTTTTTAATTGTTTATCCGTGTTTAATAAATGTTTGGTTGTTTTTATATAACCTGTCTCAATTGATATTCATTGTTGCCGGTTACGTAACAGTAACAAAAACAATAAAATTATAAGAGTGTGCTCAGGGTAAGCGAAAACAATGTCATATTACAGTGTAATATTTGGCAGCAATAATATTAGTTAGGATGTGAAAATTAAGATTGTTAGATCATGCTTGTGAAGTGTGGTGACAAAAACAAGAGAGAAATCTTTATATGCTTTCAAAGAATGTTGGAAACCTGAAATATAAATAGAAAATGCTAAAAATACATAGAAGATCAGACAGCATCTGTTGAGAAATATAGTTAATATTTCAGGTCAATCATTTTTAACTAGAACTTGGAAAAAGTAGAAATGGAAAGAAGTTTTAAGTTACTAAGGGCAGAAAGAGCAATAAAGGTTTGTGGTAGCAGAAACATTAGGAGTTGAAGGACATGAACAGCTATGGTGTCAATTAAATGACAGTGATAAAGATATGATTTTACTGTTAATAAATAGTAGAAAATGAATTATATCTGAAATACCATGAAGAGGGGAAAAAGTCATAGAAATTTGAGATGGAAGACTGGAATGGCTATCTGAAACTGTTGAATTCAAAATTGAGCCCTGTAAGCTGTAACATCTCAAGTTGGAAGAAGATAAACAAAATAGGTTCTGCAGATACTGGAAATCCAGATAAAATGCTGGAGGAATTCAACAAGTCAGGCAGCATCTGATGCTGCAGGACCTACTGAATTCCTCTAGCATTTTGTGTAAGCCTTGTTCAAGTTCAAAGTTCAAAATAAATGTATTACCAAAATGTATCAATGTAATCATATACAACCCTGAGATTCTTATGGGCATATACAGTAAATACAAGAAACACAGTAGAATTGATGAAAGACTGCACTCAACAGAATGGACAAACAACCAATGTGCAGAAGACAACAAACTGTCCAAATACAAAAAAACAAAAAAAAATGAGTATCAAGGACATGAGATGAAGTGTTCTTGAAACTGAGTCCACAGGTTGTGAGAACAGCTCAGGGATGGGGCGACTGAAGTTATCACTCCGATTCAAGAGCCTGAAGATTGAAGGGTAATAACTATCCCTAAAGCATGGTGATATGGGTCCTAAAGCTCCTGTACCTTCTTCCAGATTGCAGCAGTGAGAAGAGAGCATGGTATCTGCTGATGGATGCTGCTTTCCTGCGACAGCACTCACTCTAGGTGTGCTCAGTGGTGGGGAGGGCTTTACCTATGATGGCCTGGGCCATATCCACTACTTTTTGTAGGATTTTCAATTTAAAAGCATTGGTGTTTCCATACCAGGCCATGATGCAACCAGTCAATATATTCTCCACCATAATCTATAGAAATTTGTCAAAGTTTTAGATGTCTTGCTGAATCTTCGCAAACTTCTAACGACATGGAGGAAGGCCATGTATTCATCATAATTACCTGCTCGACTGAGGACAGATCCTCTGAAATTATAACACAGAGGAAGTTCAAGTTTCTGACCCTCTCCATCTCTGATCAACCAGTGAGGACTGCCAGTTTCCACCTCCTAAAGTCAACAATCAGCTCCTTGGTCTTGCAGAGATTGAGTGATAGGGTGTTGTTGTGACACCACTTTGTCAGATTATCAATTTCCCTCCCATATATTGATTCGTCACCATCTTTGATTCAGCCAGCTACAGTGGTCTAGTGAGCAAACTTAAGTATGGAATTGGTGCTGTGCTGAGCCTCACAGTCATAAGTATACAGTGAACAGAGCAGGGGGCTAAGCACACAGCCTTGTGATACACCTGGGCTGATGGAGACTGTGGAGATGATTATGCCTATCCAAACTGATTGGTGTCTTCAAGTGAGGAAATCCAAGATGCAGTTACACAAGGAGGTATTAAGACCAAGGTCTTGAAGCTTATTGATTAGTTTTGAGAGGATGAACATTGTAGTTAATGAAGAGCATCCTTGTGTCTTTAGTACTCGGCCAGATACCTCATCTGGGCCAGATGGTTTTCATGGGTTCACCCTCTGGAAGGACACTCTCACGTCGGCTTCAGAGACTGAAATCACAGGGTGATCAGGGTCACTGGGAGCTAGAGAGGTCACAGTATCAGTAGGATGGAGAAGTTAGATGACAAGGCAACTGGGAGCTCAGGCTTAGTGCACTGGAATGAATGGAGTTGTTCTGAAAAAGACACCATACGTTGAGAGACCATGTACTGAACACTTGAATGCAGCGTGCTAAATTTGAAAAGGCACAAGTAAAGTGCAGTTTTACCTGGAGTGAATCTGGGATCTTGTGAAATAAAAAGGGAGCAGATAAAAGGACATTTTCTGCAGATGCCTACAGTAACAAGATGAGGTGTGAAAGGGAGTGGGTGTTAGTCAAAATGGAAGGGTCCATCAGAGTGCCACAGAACAGTCTCTTTAAAATGGTCCAAGAGAAGGAAACAGTAGGAAATTACACTAAATATATGTCAGAAATTGCATGTATAGGCTGATATGTTGGAAAGTAGGAGCAAAGGAAATAATTTCCTTGTTCTGGAAGACCTGAAATCAGGTGCAGGGAAAGGAGGAGACATATTTGAATATCCTGTCAACCACAATGCAGCATAATCTATGAAGAAAGAGGAAGGCATGACAGAAGCAATAGTGGGGAAGGTGACAATCATAAGAAAAGATGCAATGAGCAGTTCTCATGGGTGGCAGTATAAATTAGGTAGTGTAAGTAGCTGTGGGAATCCATACATTGCATTGAACGCTAGTTGGTTAACTATATCCTAAAAGGAGATACGCAAGTCAAGAAAGAGAAAGGAAAAGGGTAGCACAGTGGTACAGCTAGCAGAGCCACTAACCATTCTTGGGTGCTGTCAGGGTGGAGGTTGCACATCCTTCCTTTGATAACATGGGTTTCCTACAGTTGTTCCATTTTCCTCCTAATCCAAAAAACAACTAGTATGGTAGTTTAGTTAGCCATGATAAATTGTCTTTAGTGTGAACATAGTGGAAGAACCTGGGAGGATTTGATGAGAATCTGAAGAGAATAAAATAACAGGATGAACATAGAATTAGTGTAAATGGGTAGGTGGTGCTCCGTGAAGACTCAGTGGGCTAAGAGCCTGTTTCTCTGCTATCAATTCTATTTATTTATTTAGCAATACAGCACAGAGTAGGCCTTTTGAGCCACACCACCTCAGCAACCCCACAACCCCGATTAACCCTAACCTATCCGGTATGACTGCACTGTAGGAAGAAACCGGAGAACTCAGGGAAAACCCATGCATTCCAAGGGGAGGACATACACAGATTCCTTACAAAACGGCACTGGAATTGAATTCCAAAATGCCCTTAGATGTAATAGCGTCATGCTAACAGCTACGCTAGTGAGGCAACCATTGACTCTAAATTCTATAACTCTAAATGGTAGTAGGCGGAATACTGATAACAAATGTGATAAAGTTCTATTTGAAACATCAGTTGCAGGAAAACACCAGCCTCCTCCAAGTTTTTCTGCAAATCAGCCTTGGAAATGCATCACAAATTCTTCATCCCTGCTGGGTTGAAAATTTGAAAATTCAATTGAATTGCTATCATAAATGCTTTACAACAGTTTAAGGCAATAATTTATCATGGCCATTTCTAGATTAATTAGGTTTAGACAATTCATGTTGGAGGTACAGGTATATGTTTCTTTGAAAAAGACTAGTAAAATATTCATCTTTCTGTTTTTATATTATAATTGTCTTATTCCAGTAACTCTAGGCACGTCAGTATTAGGTAACAAGCTTTATCAATGTAAACAATGGAATCAGAAGATAGGTCTCATAAAACAACTTCATTGCCAAAGTTAAAGTCAGTGCTAGCATTAAAAAAACTCATGAAATAAACTGACAAGAATTCAGAGCTTCTTCAACATTGTCAGCAACAAACTAAGCCAGCAGAAATAGAAGTCACAACTTGAAGAACTGACAACAAAACTAACAAGGATCAAACAAAACGGGTGATTAGAATACTTCTTCCCACAGTAATGGATAATTGCATGTGTGAGAAAGATTTTCAGCTAAAACAAAACTTGCAATAAATAACACACTTGATAAATGCTCAGGAACCTGATTTCAAGAATAAGCTTGGAGCGTGCAGCAAGTGTTGCATGGAGCACGTCATCATTTCCTAAGCTGCTGATAGGGCTCCAAGGAAAAAGGTCACAGTTTAAGGGCCTCTTGTCTAAAGGCACTGAGAGGCTAAGTCCTGTGTGCAAACCACTTGCACTTTTCAATAATACAATGAGTGGAAAGGAAAAAAAAAATCCATTTTTACAAAACATAACTATTCCGCAAGTAATAGGAGCATAGAAACATGGAAAATCTACAGCATAATACAGGCCCTTCAGCCCACAAAGTTGTGCTGAACATGTACTTACTTTAGAAGTTATCTAGGGTTACCCATAGCCCTCTATTTTTCTAAGCTCCATGTACCTATCCAAGAATCTCTTAAAAGACCCTATTGTATCCGCCTCCACCACCATTGCCAGCAGTCCAGTCCATGCACTCACCACTCTCTGTATTAAAAAAACAACTTACCCCTGACATCCCCTCTATACCTACTTCCAAGCACTTAAAACTGTACCCTCTCGTGTTAGCCATTTCAACCCTGGGAAAAAGCCTCTGACTATCCACATGATCGATGCCTCTCATCATCTTATACACCTCTATCAGGTCCCCTCTTATCCTCCACTGCTCCAAGGAGAAAAGGTCAAGCTCACTTAACTCATTCTCATAAGGCATGCTCCCCAATCCAGACAACATCATTGTAAATCTCCCCTGCACCCTTTCTATAGTTTCCATATCCTTCCCGTAGTGAGGTGACCAGAACTGAGCACAGTACTCCAAGTGGGGTCTGATCAGGATCCTATATAGCTGTAACATTACCTCTCGGCTCAAACTCAATCCCATGGTTGATGAAGGCCAATACACTGTATGCCTTCTTAACCAGAGTCAACCTGCGCAGCAGCTTTGAGTGTTCTATGAACTCAGACCCCAAGATCCCTCTGATCCTCCATACTGCCAAGAATCTTACCATTAATACTTTATTCTGCCATCATATTTGATCTACCAATATGAACCACTTCACACTTATCTGGGTTGAACTCCATCTGACACTTCTCAGCCCAATTTTGCATTTTATCAATGTCCCGCAGTAACCTCTGACAGCCTTCCACACTATCCACAACACCCCCAACCTTTGTGTCATCAGCAAATTTACTAACCCATCCCTCCACTTCCTCATCCAGGTCATTTATAAAAATCATGAAGAGAAGGGGCCCTAGAACAGATCCCTGAGGCACACCTCTGTTTACCAACCTCCATGCAGAATATGACCCATCTACAACCACTCTTTGCCATCTGTGAGCAAGCCAATGCTGGATCCACAAAGCAATATCCCCTTGGATTCCATGCCTGCTTATTTTCTCAATAAGCCTTGCATGGGATACCTTATCAAATGACTTGCTGAAATCCATATACACTACATCTACAGCTCTGCATTCATCAATATGTTCAGTCGCATCCTCAAAAAATTCAATCAGGCACGTCCTGCCTTTGGCAAAGCCATGTTGACTATTCTTAATCATATTATTCCTCTCCAAATGTTCATAAATCCTGCCTCTCAGGATCTTTTCCATCAACTTACCAACCGCTGAAGTAAGACTCACTGGTATATAATTCCCTGGGCTATCTCTACTCCCTTTCTTGAATAAGGGAACAACATCTGCAGCCCTCCAATCCTCTGGAACCTCTGCTTTCCCCATTGATGATGCAAAGATCATTGCCAGAGGCTCAGCAATCTCCTCCCTCGCCTCCCACAGTAGTCTGGGGCACATCTTGTCTGGTCCCCAATATTATAATATAATATAATTTTGTAAATGATGAAAAAGGATTGCCTTTTTAATACATAATAATGAACTTTCTGGATAAAGTGCTGATATATATTGCTTATTCTATTTGGATTTTGGTACATACACCAACTTCCCTTGCAGAGTTTGCCTGGGGATCTCACTACCCTGATAAAATCAGCTCCGTAAAGCTATTCTATCTGCTAGCTTTAGCAGTGTCCCAGCTACTGGTAATCCAGGCAGCACTGACAAATCACTGCACATGATGTGTTGACTGGCAACATGAATTTCTCTACCATGCAGGTCACAAGAAAATTTGTGGTTTTCCCAGCCCTCACAATTCCCAAAGCCTCCTCAGCCCTCGTTGCAAAACATTATGCAAGGTCCCAGGCATGACACTGTAGGAAGCTCTGCTTCTCTGGTTGGAGCAGAAACAGACATCAAAAGAGAAGGATAAAATAAACTAAGTCAGCAATGTGAAGATGAACACCAGAGTACGGAGTATTAAGGATACTTAACTATAGCCAGTAAAATACCTCTGGATGATAAGGATGAGGAGGAGGAAGAAGAAGAATCATCTCAAAATAAAAAAGAGAACAGTGGGGATATTCATAAACTCAAGAGATTCTGCAGATGCTGGAAATCCAGAGCAATGTACATAGAATGCTAGAGGAACTCAGAATGTCAGGCAGCATCTGTGGAAAGGAATAAACAGTCAACATTTTGGGCCAGGACAATTCATAAGTCCACTTCATCAGTAGGGTTACTTGGCAGGTCAGCCATCTGTGGAGAAAGAAACACAGTTAACATTATAAATCTATGACCATCAATAGAACTGGAAAAATGAGAAAACTGATCAGCTCCCTTTCATCAGCAGCGAAATCATCATGTCTGCAATATGAAGACGTTCCTCTCCATTCCTTCTGCTCTCAAGAACTTAAAACCTTGGTTTTCTCACTTTTCCAGTTCTAATAAAGGGTCATTGCTCTGAAATATTGATTGTTTCTCTCACCATGAAATCTGTTTGACATGGTGAGGATGCCCAGAATTTTAAATTGTGGATTTCCAGCATCCACAGTTTTTTGCTTTACTTAGAAAAGTACAGTCGACATTTGGGCTAAGACCCTTCGGCAGGACTGGAGAAGGGTCTCAGCCTGAGATGTTGACTGTTCATTTTTTCCCATAGATGCTGCCTGGCCTGCTGAGTTCATCCAGCATTTTGTGTGTAATTATATCACCAAACAGTTCTTTCACGTTTTATTTGAGTTGGCCTAGATATTCTTGACTGCCCCGCTAGCCAAGAAAAAACATTTGGCCTCTTGTCTCAAAATCAAATGGAAAATATTATACAGTATAGGACAGTTGGTAATCCTTTAGCAAATTTCCTGAAACAACAAATTTACTCAACTGTTATGACAAAATCAGGATCTGATGCAGAATAATTTTATACATTACTCACTTTGGTGAGAAAACATAAATACTCTAATCTTCTGCCATCTAGAAATTATGAAATTATTTCAGGTTTCAAGGCAGTTACACTGAAAACTCTCGAACTACATTTATGTGCAAATGCCTTAGGTTTTTGCAAGGGTTCAGAAAAGTTGACATGGTGTTACTCACATCAATTATCTCATCAACTGCACAGACAGATATTCAATGTTTACCTCCTGGTGCTTTTGAAAATTGTTCAACGTGACAAGCCTACTGTGATGAATTTGACAACCATTCAGTTAATAATTTCAAGAAACAGGTGCTAGTGCTGTACTAAAATAAAAGAATATGTCAAAGATATGATACATTAAAAGATGAAGTACTTTGTTTTTGTACTTTGGATCTTTAATTACTTTGCAAGTGAAGTAGTTTGTTTCTGTAATTACACCTGAAAGTGATGCCTCATACACTAGGATCGGCTTCAGCTCTGCATTTAATATGATTATCCCTCAGAAACAGGTGAGAAAACTGTCCTCGCTGAGTCTTAGTGTCTCTCTCTGTAACTGGATCTTGGACTTCTTGACAGAAAGACAACAGTCAGTCCGTGTTGGCAGCAACATCTCCAGCTCCAGCATGTTGTGCACTGGCACTCCTCCCAGGACAATGTGCTCAGCCCTCAGCTGGCACATGATTGTACTGCTAGATCCAGCTCAAACCAAATCATCAAGTTCACTGATAACACAAGAGTATTTGGCCACATCAACAACAATAGCAAGATGATATACAAAGAAGAGGTAGAGTGGCTTGTAGATTAGTACAAGTACAATAATTTGAGTCTCAGCGTGGACAAGACTAAAGAGTTGATTGTGGACTTTCGGAAGGAGCAAGCTAATAACACCTCAATATACATACATGATTTTCCTATTATATGAGCAACATAAATGGGATTTTAGGAATAGTAAACGAAAGTAGTTTCTTTTTCACTGAACTCTTTCCTGATATCAGCATGCCCTATGAAAAAGACTTCATTTAAAAAATAATCAGAAACCAAATCACTGTAGGCAAAACTGTACATATCTGAACAATAGAAAGATAAACAATATAATATTCTGTGGATAATGAAGGCAAAAACCAGCAATTATGGTTGGAAGGTGTGCCCATTTGTTACTGCTCACTATTAATCTCTGAGAATTACAAATCTTTTCAGCACAATAATCATATTTATTTTAAATCCTGCAAAAGCAAATGCATTGATGCCCATAAAAGTTAGTGAAAACAAAATGGGAATACCAAAAGCACTCATATTAAGATTAGGTCTTTGCTATTCATGTTATTTTTCTTGAAAATCAATTATTGACTTTCCTGTTCATTCCATCAAGGTAACCAGACTTCAAGAATTCTGCTATTTATTGCTAATTTCTTTGCATTATTTACCTGACATAAATTGCATGAACTGATTTTGGCACATATCAGCATCATATTTTAGTTGGTTATCTTCCTCAAATCCACTATGGTGCGTGTTAATACATCTATTTAGTTGAGGAGCATGAAAATGGTTTTCAACTTAGCTTGTTATGCAAGGTAGCAGTAGTCAAATATAAATAGAATACCAAAGGCACTGATCTTGCACTTTTATACTGATGAAACAAATTTAGCTGCACTTCATGCAGTTTTAAATCTTCATCCTGTTAAATGTTCCGCCAATTTGGGTAATAACACCAATTTTTTAAATTCATGGGCGAGTTCCAAGTCAAAAAAAAATTGATGTGTGTACCATACAAAAAAGGAACAGAGTCTTGAAGAATATCACAGCACACAACTCTAGCCACTAAAACTCCTATTGACCAATACCTTTTGTTTTCAGCCACGTAGCCAATTTTAATTCCAAAGCTATGATTGGATCCTATGGATTTTCACTTTTTGGATCAGTCTCCCATATCAGACATGTCTAACAACTAGTCGAAATCTATCAAAACTATATAAAATGCGAAACTAGTGACAATTTAACAATAATTCAATCTGTGATCACGATTTCTCAAATAGCTTTTCCAATACAGCTACTTGGATGGCCTACATTTACTCAATTTATCATTTAGCTGTAGTTGCACAACCTGCTGAGTTCCATAAGTAAATTACTTATTGCTCCAGATTCCAGGATCTGCAGTCTCTTGTGTCTCCATTGTTCTCCTACAGTGCTTTTGATAAGGAGTTCTGGAATGAAGACTTGGTGATGCAGAAGGAATTGTGAATATTTTCATTCCTAGATGTTATTCAAAGAAAATTCGTGCGCAATGGTTTTTCTAAGTACCTGCTGTTCTTGCCCTACTAAGTGTTTAGATCACAAACAAGAGAAAATATGTAGATGCTGGAAATCCAAGCAACATTCACAAAATGCTGGAGGAACTCAGCAGGCTAGGCAACATCTATGGAGAAGTGTACAGACTTCTTGCCGAAGGGTTTCTGCCTGAAACATTAACTGTTCTCTTTTCCATAGATGCTGCTTGGCCTGCTGAGTTCCTCCATCATTTTGTAGGTGTTTAGATTATTGGTTTGGGAGATCCTATTGAAGCAGCCTTGGTGATACCCTGCACTGTATTTGGTACATAGTGCACTGGAAAGGGAGACAAAGCTCATGGTATTAAATAAATCAGTGGGCTGCATAAGGGTTCCAGAGTTCAGAGTTCAATCCTGGTGCTATTCTGTAAGGAATCTCGATACATGTTCCCTGTGGAATGCGTGCATTTTCTCCGGGTGCTCCGGTTTCCTCCCATAGTTCAAAGACATACTGGGTAGGTTAATTGGTCATTGTAAATTGTCCTGCGATTAAGTTAGAGTTAATTGGGGTTGTGCAGTTGCTGGAGCTAGTGGCTTGGAGTGCCAGAATGGCCTACTCTGCTCTGTATCCCATAGTAAGTAAGTAAACAAACAAATAAATGTTTTTTCAACTGTATGATTGTTACTGGAGCTGCAATCATCCAGGAAGCTGAAGAGCAGCTTATGAAACTTCTGACATGCGGATGATAGAAAAGTATTGGGGAAACTGAAGTATAGTCATTCAACACAGTATCTCTAGTTCTAACCAGCCACTGTACTTCCATGGCTGATAGGTTTCTGGTCAATGATGACCCACAGGTTATGAACAGTGGGGGACAGAGTTAATGGAATTTATTGGATGTCAAGGTTGTTGATTTGGATCTTGCTAACTATCCTGTTGGAGATAGCCATTGCTCATCATCTTATGTAAAAAGGGCTGACAACCGTGACAGATTGTAGTCTAGCGCTTGACATATGAAAGTATGCCACATTCATTACCACAGGAATTGACAAAGGAAATGGGCAATCAGTGAATATTTTTACTTCTTACCACATCATGGTTGGTAAATGACGACTGGGCCTCAAACATTGCCTTGAGAAATTCTTACCATCAGAGTCGGGCTTGAGTTGGCTGACCTTCAAAAGATGTAACCATCTTAATCTGTGCTAGGTGTAACTTTAACTGAAAGAATGTTGCTTCATTTTACCATGGCCTCTTGAAGGAAACACTGATCAATTCCACCTCACCTCTGGAATTGTTTCTATTTTGCATATATTTTGAACACATGTGTAATGAAATCCAGAACAAAAAACAATTAATCATTGACGAGGAAATTACTGATGAATAAAATGTATTTAAATACACTATTGACAGCAACTGCCTCATTATTATTTGAGATAAGGCCAATCAATGTGGTATCATCTGCAAATTTAATTAGCAGATTGGAGCTGCAGGTGGCGACAGTCCTGAGTATACAGAGAGTAAAGGAGGGGGCTTAGGACACAGCCCTGAGGAGCTCCTGTGTTGAGGGGCAGAGGTGAGGAAGCCCACTTTTACCACTTGCCGACGATCTGACAGAAAGTCTAGGATCCAGCTGCGCAACGTAATGTGGAGGCCAAGGTCTCTGAGCTTCTTGTCAAGCCCGGAAGGAATTTTGGTGTTGAATGCTGAACTGTAGTCCAAGGACAGCATTCTCACATAAGCATAATTGAGTAGAAGAGAAGAAAAAATATACAACAGGAATAGTTTCTAGAACTACTTTTCATTTAATTATATTGATTATCAAGGATAGATGGTTAGATTCTTCCTTTTCTGAGATGAGGTTTGCATGGCACCTGTGTGACATGAATGCTCTTCTTCTCTTAGGAGTCCCTAAGGTAGAGGATAACTTGATTCCCCTCCAGTTTTATCGCATGTAAAGTTTAAGTGAGAACTAGCGACTATTCGACAGGTCATTCTTCAGATGGTAGTCTCCTTTCACCTCTTACAGGGGATTTTTACCTGCTCCCAATATATGTTTATAAAGGTCTGAATACTACCTTAGACGATCCACCTCTACTCCTGAGCCAGAAGTTCCCAGAGATTGTTGGGGGTGTTGTACTTCAATTAAGCTTTTCTTTCTTGGCAGCCTAAGACCATAAGGGAATTATGGTGTTGAATGCTGAACTGTAGCCTAAGAACAGCATTCTCACATAAGCATCCCTCTTCTCCAGGTCATTTCTTCAGCCTCAGAGATGCATGTCACTTTGGCGGCTCTCCTCAAGGGCTCAGTGCTGGTGACATCAATCCAAGCATAAAAAAGATTTAGCTCATTTGGGAGAGAGGCAGCAGTGTTGGCAGTACCACTGCATTCAGCTTTGAAGTCTGTGATGGTGTGTAGACCTCGCCATGAGCTGCTAAATACATAAGACCATAAGACATAGGAACAGAATTAGCCTGCTCCATCATTCAATAATGGCTGAGTCTTTTTGTCCCTCCTCAACTCCAGTTCCCAGCCTTCTTCTCATAACCTTTGATGCCATGTCCAATCAAAAACCTATCAATCTCTGCCTTAAAAATAGCCAACAACCTGGCCTCCACAGCTGTATGTGGCAACAAATTCCACAAATTCACCACCCTTTGGCTAAAGAAATTTCTCCGCATTCTCTGTTTTGAAAGGGCACTCCTCAGTCCTGAGGCTGTGCCCTCTGGCCCTGGACTCTCCACCATGGGAAACATCTTTTCCACATCTACTCTGTCTAGGAGACTACCACCTGAAGAATGACCTGTGGAATAGTCGCTAGTTCTCATTTAAACTTTACATGCGATAAAACTGGAGGATAATCAAGTTATCCTCTATCTTAGGGACTCCTAAGAGAAGAGGAGCATTCATGACACACAGGTGCCATGAAGGAGTTTCAATGAGATCCCCCCCCCATCACAGAAACATAGAAAGAAACATACAAAACCTACAGCACAATACACGCCCTTCGGCCCACAAAGTTGTGCCAAACATGTCCCTACCTTAGAAATTACTAGGCCTTCTATTTTTCTAAGCTCCATGTACCTATCCAAAAGTCTCTTAAAAGACCCTATCGTATCCGCCTCTACCACCGTTGCTGGCAGCCCATTCCACCACTCTCTGCGTAAAAAACTTATCCCTGCCATCTCCTCTGTACCTACTCCCCAGCCCCTCAAATCTGTGCTGTCTTCTGGCAACCATTTCAGCCCTGGCAAAAAGCCTCTGACAATACACATGATCAATGCCTTTCATCATCTTATACACCTCTGTCAGGTCACCATTCAACCTCCGCCGCTCCAAGAAGAAAAGGCCGAGTTCACTCAACCTGTTTTCATAAGGCATGCTTCCCAATCCAGGCAACATCCTTGTAAATCTCCTCTGCACCCTTTCTATGGTCTCCACATCCTTGCTGTAGTGAGGCAACCAGAACCGAGCAGAGTACTCCAAGTGGGGTCTGACCAGGGTCCTATATAGCTGCAACATTACCTCTCCGCTCCTAAATTCAATTCCACGATTGATGAAGGCCAATACACTGTATGCCTTCTTAACCACAGAGTCAACTTGCGCAGCTGCTTTGAGCGTCCTATGGACTCGGACTTTGATCCTCCACACTACCAACAGTCTTACCATTAATACTATATTCTGCCATCAAATTTGACCTACCAAAATGAACCATTTCGCACTTACCTGGGTTGAACACCATCTGCCACTTCTCAGCCCAGTTTTGCATCCTATCAATGTCCCACTGTACCTCAGACAGCCCTCCACACTATCCACAACACCCCCAATCTTTGTGTCATCAGCACACTTACTAACCCACCCCTCCACTTCCTCATCCAGATCATTTATAAAAATCACTAAGAGTAAGGCTCCCAGCACAGATCCCTGAGGCACACCACCTTATCAAATGCCTTGCTGAAATCCATATACACTACATCTACTGCTCTACCTTTGTCAATGTGTTTAATCACATCCTCAAAAAATTCAGTCAAGCTCGTGAGGCACAACCTGCCTTTGACAAAGCCATGCTGACTATTCCTAATCATATTATACCTCTCCAAATGTTCATAAATCCTGCCTCTCAGGATCTTCTCCATCAACTTACCAGCCACTGAAGTAAGAATCAATGGTCTATAATTTCCTGAGCTATCTCTACTCCCTTTCTTGAATAAAGGAACAACATCCGCAACCCTCCAATCCTCAAGAACCTCTCCCATCCCCATTGATGATGCAAAGATCATCGCCAGAGGCTCAACAATATCCTCCCTCGCCTCCTACCTGGGCCCGGCGACTTATCCAACTTGATGCTTTCCAAAAGCTCCAGCACATGCTCTTTCTTAATATCTACATGCTCAAGCTTTTCATTCCGCTGTTTAAGTCATCACTACAATCACCAAAATCCTTTTCCATAGTGAATACTGAAGTATTCATTAAGTACCTCTGCTATTTCCTCCAGTTTCACACACACTTTCCCAATGTCACACTTGATAGGTCCTATTTTTTCACATCTTATCCTCTTGCTCTTCACATTCTTGTAGAATGCCTTGGGATTTTCCTTAATCCTGCCGGCCAAGGCCTTCTCATAGCTCCTTCTGTCTCTCCTAATTACCTTCTTAAGCTCCTTCCTGTTAGCCTTATAATCTTCTAGATCTTTAACATTACCTAGCAATACAAACCTCTTGTAAGCTTTTCTTTTCTTCTTGATTAGATTTATTACAGCCTTTGTACACCACGGTTCCTGTACCCTACCATAACTTCCCTGTCTCATTGGAACGTACCTATGTAAAACTCCACACAAATATCCCCTGAACATTTGCCAAATTTCTTCGGTACTTTTCCCTCAGAACATCGGTTCCCAATTTAAACTTCCTATTTCCTGCCTGATAGCCTCATATTTCCCCTTACTCCAATTAAACGCTTTTCTAACTTGTCTGTTCCTATCTCTCTCCAATGCTATTTTAAAGGAGATAGAATTATGATCACTATCTCCAAAATGCTCTCCCACTGAGAGATCTGACACCTGACCAGGTTCATTTCCCAATACCAAATCCACTACAGTCTCTCCTCTTGTAGGCTTATCTACATATTGTGTCAAGAAACCTTCCTGAGCACACCTAACAAACTCCACCAATCTAAACCCCTTGCTCTAGGGAGATGCCAATCGATATTTGGAAAATTAAAATCTCCCATCACGACAACTCTGTTATTATTACACTTTTCCAGGATCTGTTTCCCCATCTGCTCCTCGATATCTCTGTTCCTATTGGGCAGCCAATAAAAAACACCCAGTAAGGTTACTGACCCCTTCCTGTTTCTAACCTCCACCCACAGAGACTCCATAGACAATCCCTCCACAACATAGTCATAGTCATACTTTATTAATCCCAGGGGAAACTGGTTTTCGTTACAGTTGCACCATAAATAATAAATAGTAATAGAACCATAAATAGTTAAATAGTAATATGTAAATTATGCCAGTAAATTATGAAATAAGTCCAGGGCCAGCCTATTGGCTCAGGGTGTCTGACCCTCCGAGGGAGGAGTTGTAAAGTTTGATGGCACAGGCAGGAATGACTTCCTATGACACTCTGTGTTGCATCTCGGTGGAATGAGTCTCTGGCTGAATGTACTCCTGTGCCCGACCAGTACATTATGTAGTGGATGGGAGACATTGACCAAGATGGCATGCAACTTAGACAGCATCCTCTTTTCAGACACCACCATCAGAGAGTCCAGTTCCATCCCCACAACATCACTGGCCTTACGAATGAGTTCGTTGATTCTGTTGGTGTCTGCTCCCCTCAGCCTGCTGCCCCAGCGCACAACAGCAAACATGATCGCACTGGCCACTACACACTCATAGAACATCCTCAGCATTGTCCAGCAAATGTTAAAGGACCTCAGTCTCCTCAGGAAATAGAGATGGCTCTGACCCTTCTTGTCGACAGCCTCAGTGTTCTTTGATCAGTCCAGTTTATTATCAATTCGTATCTTCAGGTATTTGTAATCCTCCATGTCCACACTGACCCCCCTGGATGGAAACAGGGGTCACCGGTACCTTACCTCTCCTCAGGTCTACCACCAGCTCCTTAGTCTTTTTCACATTAAGCTGCAGATAATTCTGCTCACAACATGTGACAAAGTTTCCTATCATAGCCCTATACTCAACCTCATCTCCCTTGTTGATGCATCCAACTATGGCAGAGTCATCCGAAAACTTCTGAAGATGACAAGACTCTGTGCAGTAGTTGAAGTCCGAGGTGTAAATGGTGAAGAGAAAGGGAGACAAGACAGTCCCCTGTGGAGCCCCAGTGCTGCTGATCACTCTGTCGGGGACACAGTGTTGCAAGCACACGTACTGTGGTCTGCCAGTCAGGTAATCAAGAATCCATGATACCAGGGAAGCATCCACCTGCATCGCTGTCAGCTTCTCCCCCAGCAGAGCAGGGTGGATGGTGTTGAACGCACTGGAGAAGTCAAAAAACATGACCCTCACAGTGTTCGCTGGCTTGTCCAGGTGGGCGTAGACACGGTTCAGCAGGTAGGCGATGGCATCCTCAACTTCTAGTCGGGGCTGGTAGGCGAGCTGGAGGGGATCTAAGTGTGGCCTGACCATAGGCCGGAGCAGCTCCAGAACAAGTCTCTCCAGAGTCTTCATGACGTGGGAGGTCAATGCCACCGGTCTGTAGTCATTGAGGCCGCTGGGGCGCGGCGTCTTTGGCACAGGGACGAGGAACCCTCCGGAGCCTCAGGCTCAGGTTGAATACATGGCGAAGTACTCCACATAGCTGAGGGGCACAGGCTTTGAGCACCCTGGTACTGACACCATCCGGTCCTGCAGCCTTGCTTGGGTTGAGACGTTTCAGCTGTCTTCTCACCTGTTCAGCTGTGAAGATCACCGTGGTGGTTTCGTGTGGGGAAGGGGTATAGCCATGAGAGCAGGGTTGGGGACTGTGAGGAGGGGTAGAAGAGGAGAGTGGAATATGTGTTGGTTGGGGGCCGGCAACAGATGGCTCACGTGGGGGATGGGCAGGGGCCACAATGTCAAGTCTGTTAAAGAACAGGTTAAGTTCATTGGCCCTGTCCACACTGCCTTCAGCTCCTCTGTTGCTAGTTTGCTGGAACCCAGTGATGGTCCTCATCCCCCTCCAGACCCCTCTCATGTTGTTCTGCTGGAGTTTCCACTCAAGCTTCCTCCTGTACCTGTCTTTAGCCTCCCTGATCCTGGCTTTCAGGTCCCTCTGTATTGCCCTCAGCTCTTCCCTATTTCCATCTCTAAACGTTCTCTTTTTAGCGTTCAGGATGTCCGTAATGTCCTTTGTCACCCATGGCTTGTTATTTGAAGAACAAAGGACAGTTCTTGTCGGAACATTGCAGTCCACACAGAAGTTGATGTAATCAGTGTGAGCCCATCAATATCCTGTCCATGTGGCTCAAAGAATGCCTGCCAGTCTGTCACCTCAAAACAACCCTGGAGCGCCTCATAAGCCTCTTCTGACCATTTTCTCACTGTCCTCGAGGTTGCAGGTTTACTCTTCACCAGAGGCACGTTAGCAGGGTTTTAGATGCACCAGGTTGTGATCTGACCTTCCCAGTGGGGGGAGGGGAGAGGAGCTGTATGCATCCTTAATGTTAGCGTACATCAAAACCAGAGTCCTCTCCCCCCTGGTTGTACAGCTCACATACTGCGTAAAGTTGGGCAGTGCTCTAGACACGGTAACCTGGTTGAAGTCACCCGAGATGGTAATGAGGGCACTTGGGTGCTGGGTTTGTAATCTGGCTATGACGGTGTAAATGATGTTACACGCTGATGTCAGGTTGGCAGAGGGAGGGATGTACACAACAACCACAATTGCATACGAGATTTCCCTTGGCAAATAATATGGCCGGAGTCCAACCACAAAAAGTTCAATATCCGGGCTACAGACACGTTCCTTGATCGTAATATGCCCAGGATTGCACCATCTGTAATTTACCAGAACCGCCAGCCCCCCTCCTTTACGCTTACTGCTCTCAGTGCAATTCCGATCAGCTCGAACGGTCTGGGAGCCCTCTATGGAAACGCTTTGATCGGGTATGTCCTCGTGCAGTCACGTCTCAGTGAAGCACATGACACTGCTCTCCCGAAATGTTCTCTGACTCCTGACAAGCGCCGTCAGTTCATCCATTTTATTCCCCAGCGATCTCACATTTCCCATGATGAGAGAGGGGAGACACGGCTTATAACTTCTCTTCTCCATAAGCCTCTGTTGTCTCGACCCGGACCTCTTCCCTCACCTTTTTGATCCCCCTCTGCGTCGTCTGTGTGTTTTCCTCCAGGTTTCAGCCGGGATGTCCGCTGCTCTGTTCGTTAAGCCGGCGGGCATGAGTGCAATCAATTGGTCCCTGGAATAAACAATGCGGCCATACTGCTGCCACACTAATGAGACGTGTCCAAATGTAACTAATTCTAGCGCTGAAAAAACAAGTAAAACTCTCTCCACCAGCATGTTAGAGGGGGTCCAGCTTCAATGTGTTACCATAAGAAAAAAAATACAACAAATAACGAAGTTAAAAAGTTTAAAAGTAAGAAACTATGGAGCCACTGTAACAGGCTGCATGCACGACCAGCGTATGCGCACTAAGTCCACCCTTTCTGCAGCCGTGACACTATCTATGATCAACAGTGCCACGTCCCCACCTCTTTTGCCTCCCTCCCTGTCCTTTCTGAGTTAGGTGAAGCCCTTGCTGCAATATTCATAGCCTCTTACCTACTCTTGTATTCGCACTGTGAATATAACTACTCCAGGTCAATGTCTTAAATAAAAGTCACCACTCGTTACTCCAAGGAACACAGATCCAAATTGCCCTAGCTTCTCCACCATCTGATAGTTTGTTTAGAGGTTAAGGTTTAAGCATGGCAACAAATCAGTTACAATTGCAATTCATACTTTGCATGTTTGATACTTTCCCTGCTGAAATACAGACAAGAGATAGATTCTTCATATTGAACTCCTAACAATTATTGTTCAAAATTCAAAGTTCAAGGTAAAATTTATTATCAGAGTACATACACGTCATCACATACAACCCTGAAATTCTTTCGCCGTGGGCATACTTAGCAAATCTATAGAAAACAGTAACTGGAAACTAAACATCAGGAACTATTAATTGTAATCAAACTGTGCAAATACAGGTATAAATAAATAGCAATAAATAACGAGCATGAAATAACAACATAACACAGTCCTTAAATGAGCGTAGCTGTCCCCGTTTTGTTCAAGAGCATGATGGTTGATGGTTGTTCTTGAACTTGATGATGTAAGTCTTGAGGCACCTGTACCTTCTACCTGATGGCAGCAAAAAGAGCAAGGCCTGGGTGGTCGGGATCTTTGATGATGAATGCTGCTTTTCTACAGCAACATTTCATGTAGATGTGCTCGATGGTTGGGAGGGTTTTACCCTTGATAGACTGGGTTGAATCCGCTACCTTTTGTGAGATTCAATTAACTAATTTCAGTTTTAGCTTGATATCCTGTTTAGGGACACCACTCAGAGCTTGATTTGTTAAACTTCTCTTGGTCCTGTAGTACAAAGACTCACTAATACATGACCTATTTTACTTTAAAGCAAGCATATATTCTGGTTGAGGGCTGAGCACTGCTCTGCTAGGAACCTAGCACAAATCTATCCTCAATCCATAAAATTAACACCATTTAACAATTGAACTATGAACACATATTGACACATTTCTCTGTTTAAAAAAAATTGAGACAGGTAAACATGAACAACTATATTCTTCACAACATGCTTCTGATTGAAAAGGCCAGCATTTATCACTCATCCATAATTGCTTTGAACCCATTACAAATCACACCAGTGCATCTGAAGTCATATATAGACTAGACAGCTAACAATGGCAGATTCCCTCTCCCAAGGATCATCAGGTGTTTATTCATTATAATGTTTTCTGTACAATATGTAGAAAGGACATCATATCATGCTACAAACAAGAGAAAATCTGCAGATGCTGAAAACCTGAGCAACACAAAAATGCTGGAGGAACTCAGCAGACCAGGCAGCACCTATGGAAAAAAGTACTGTCGACGTTTCGGGCCAAAACCCTTCGGCAGAACTTGTATCATGCTGTTTCTTTACTATACTTTTTGTTCCGTATTTTTATTTTATTTAGATATAGCACTGTAACAGGCCCTTCCAGCCTAATGAAGCCACACATTACACCTCAATGACCACTTTACCTAGTGATCTGCACTTAGTTCAGAGTTTTTGAGTTGTCAGTTAATCCAATAAGCTTAAACTGTATTTTCACATATACAACAGGATAAGTGATCTTAATATGTTGACCACCTGTTTTTTGTGCATTCATATGTACAAGTTTAATGGAAATTCAATTTACCATTACACAGCTTCGACTTGAAAATACCTTGTGTATACGCAAAGGTAGCACTTTCGTGGATACATATCCTATATTGTCTACTTTGCAGTACTGAGCGCAATCTCTGACCACCAAATGTTTATTCCAATTTGGTCCTGGTCACAATCTTTCCTGAGAGTTTCTCAGTGTATTGAATGTTTGTCTTTGACATGTACAAGCATTAAATCACACTTAAGAATTGTTGAAACATATATAATTTAAAATTATACATTTTCTTTGTGACCACTCACTTTATCCAGATCCCTCATTATTTTATCTAAAATCAATTAAAAACAGACATAGAGTCACACAGCAGAGAGGTAGGCTCTTCCAACCAACTTATCCATGCTGACTAAAACATCCATCCAAATCAGTATAATTTGACTACATATGGCTCATATCCCTCTAAACTTTTCCTATCTAAGTACCCGTACAAATATCTTCAAAACATACCACCTCTACAACTTCTAACAGTTTGTTCCACATGCTCACCACCCTCCGTGTGAAAAAGTTGTCCCCTGGGTCCCAGTTAAATCTTTATCTCATCTCAAATCTATGTTGTCTAGTTTCAAATTCCCCAAGGCTGAGAAAAAGATTGTAACCACTTGCTTTATCTATATCCCTCATTATTTTATTTATCTCCATAAGATCAGCCTTAACTCTCCAGGAAAAAAAGTTACAACATATTGAGTCGCTCCTTATACCTCAAGCCCGACAGTCCTGGTACATCCTTGTGCATCTTCCCTACTTTCTTTTCTGATTAATGGCATCCTTCTTAGCTGGACAACCAGAAATGCACACAAGATTCAAAATTATTTACCATATTTCTTCAGTACATTAGCATAAAGGATAACAAGTTACTCTGGATCCGATGTAGCGTAAAAAGACAAAGTAAGCACAAAAACAATAAACCTAAATATAAAAACAATCCTATTAAAACTTAATATTTCAGGTGTGGCCTCACCCATGATTTGTACAGTTGGAACTTGACATCCCAACTCATTTATATAATGCACTGACCAAGGAATGCAAGTGTACCAAACTCCTCTTCACTGCTCTGTCTATCTGAATCACAACTTTTATAGATCTACGTATCTCTACCCCTAGGTCTTTGTGTTCCACAACATTCTCCAGATCTCTACAATTTACTGTGCAATTTCTGCTCTGGTCTAATGCATCAAAATGCTATACCTCATACATGCATGAATTAAATTCCATTTGCCATTCTTTGACCCAATTGGCCAGTTCACCTAGAGCTTGTTGTGATCTTAGATAACTTTCTTTATAAGCTTTCTGACCTTTAGGATCTAAAACAGTAGGAGTCAGAAAAGTTATGATAGGGATAAATACCTTGTGGGGGCCAAGTGTTCAAAGGAACATTGCTTTTTGATCCTTTGATGTTGGCTCTTCCTATCATTGTGAAGCAGAAGATGTCAATGTTCAAGTGCAAAATAGAATGAAGTAATTGTTACTCTGGGTCTGATGCAGTACAAAAGAAACAGGAAACTAGAGAAGACAATAATTTAAAAATTGCAATAAATACATCAGACAGCGTATGTACATAGATTGATTCCAAAAAAATGAGTCTATGTACAGGAGTGTCTGTACATAAGGTTGATTCTGACAGGAAATGATAAAGTAGTGGGAGTAGAGGGTTTTGAGGGTGGATTAGTGGTGGAGACTTTACTAAGCATTAGATTATTCACACAATGCATTAGAGAAGTTATCAAGTTAAATCTGTAACTTTGGAATACGCATTGGAACTAAAGGCTGGACCAATTGGGCTGGCAAACAAAGGATGGCCAAACGGCTGGACAAGGCATTATTTCTCCTCCTCTGGTGGGGAGGCGCAATGGTGACTCTGAATCCGCGCAGGTCCTTCCAGTGGAACTAAGCTGTGATGTTGGTCTCCATGTGGGTGGGTGGTCTCAGTCAGCTGCCCTAGTTTGGGCCAGGAGAATCTGACTGTTCAATTAGGTGATAAAATAAATTAAATTAAATTTATCTTGTTTCTGACAGCTGATTTCTTCCATTCAATCGAACAGATACTGCCAAACTTCGGCAAGTAAACATCCCAGGCAGGGAGCAATCCAACCAACAAGATTTAGAGGTATTTTGCTGGACCCATTAGGAATCTATCATAACAGGACTATGTCAGCCAGCTGCACAGGTGGAGGGCTACAAGGTACAGAAATCAACTTTTGTCTTCAATAACTGTGGAAATCTGAGCAGAGGTCCCGACAATGGTGCTGGCTTGTGAATGGAGATCCAGCCTTTATCTTCTTAATTGGACTCAATCTTGTGAATATACTTGGCAGAGTCTGAACAAAGAATTGTAATTTTGAATATTTCATTCAATGTTAGATCAATAACTATAATAAGGAAAGAAAGAATGTACTTGGTGATTGGCAGGAAGATTAAAGAATAAGCAGAAATACTGTATATTTAAATGATCAAAAACTTTCAATGCCAGAAAGGTTATATGTGTAAATGAAAATCAACTGTGAAAAAATGTATACACAATCAATAGGACAAGGTTTATATTGAGTTGAAAGTGTACATTATGTTGTATTTCCAGACCAGAAATAGACTAGTGAACCCAATGTCAGGCATATCTTTTTGTTTTAAATGCCCCTTCCCCTTCTATCCTCCACACCAAATGCTTGAATTCTTTTCTCCCTTACAGTCTCTAAAAACTACTGCTTAGACTATAGCAGATTCTTATATCACTGTACTTTCAGCTTCAGTGGTTGACATCACAATGTTTCCAGTGGATTTTGCACAGTAAAATGGTTTGTTTCTTGCTCAATTGCAGCAGAAATTGCATTTTATTACTGCTGGGAAGAAATTCTAGGAGAAACTGAATTTCAAAGTGCTCCATGTCGGCAAGTCTGTATCAAAAATAATTCTCAAATACACCCTATCCTTGTTATATGCGAGGGATACGTTCCTCGAAGTTGATGCATAATGTGAAATCGCATAATGTGCATAATTTTTTAAATGGAGAAAATAGGGATGCGTTCCAGAGGGCTTCCTAAGTATGTTTTATCTGTAACTTATTCACATTTTTATACCAATATGACACAAAAGCAGTACTACAAGACAATACTTGTATTATATTTAATCAATATAAAGTAATATTCAATGTAATAAATCACAGAAAGTTAACATCCTCTGGTGTACAGTACTCACCAACAGTGGCAGGTGTGTTCGCTCCGGAAGATGAGTAGCTGTTGTGGTGTCGGGCAGCTTTACACGGATAAGGTGGATGGTTGTGGTCGTCAGGATAATATCAAGCACAGCAAGGGGTGAAGGAAGACCCACAGAACTCTTAGAACTGCCAGCAGCAGAAGGTTACAGCGATTTGCATAAAGTGGTGAGGGTTGTTTGCTTGGCAGCATTTTGTTTTTCAGCATGAATTTGCTTGTAGGGAAGAAGGATTGACGGCAGGGAACGACCGAAATGCTGACTCCATTCTAAACTTGGGTCCATGTCCATTGCCATTTGTGCCAAGTGTTCCAACTTCTCCCATTCCCCCACCGTTGGTAAACTCGCAGGATTTTCAAAGTTGTCTGTTGCTTGCAGCATCTGAGAGATAGTTCGCCGTAAAAAAAAATACGTACACCTTGAATGTGGATTACACTTTGGTCGCGTGGTTGAATCAGCGATGTTGTGTTAGGCGGCGGGAAATGCACTATTATGTTAGGATGAATGCTGTCCAAATGTTTAGGATGGACTGGCGCATTGTCAAGCAACAAAAGAACTTCAAAGGCAAGATTCTGTTCCCAGAAGTAGCATCCCAGAGCTGTGTTACCTTCAGCTGATGCCACGCTATTTATAATTTCCAACTTTTTTCCAAGTGTTAAAGCGGTTCTCTGCCGCTCGGCTGACGGCCCAAGACGTGACATCGGACGCTTAGGAGGCATAGTTAAATATTTCAAGCACAAAATCACTGCACTGTAGGTAAAACCAAGAAAAGTTGAAGATCGCACATCCACACCTTGCCAAAACCAATGCGAGAGTGGTGGGAGTGAAATTGTGAGGCACGTGCACCTGACTTGTATTGGCGGGAAAGCGGTGCTTCTCATCCCAACAGTGCGACTGTGAGGTGTGCACACGTGACTTGTATTGGCGGGAAAGCGGTGCTTCTCATCCCAACGGTGCGACTGTGAGGTGTGCACACGTGACTTGTATTGGCAGGAAGGCAGTGCTTCTCGCATAACTGTGAATTTTGGATGCATATAACGAGACGTTGGTAGAAATAGGTTCCTCGCATAACTATGAATCTGCATAGTCTGAAGACGCATATAACAAGGATAGGGTGTATTTGGTTTATGATTATGATTATTATGATTATGAGGACACGCAGTCTCCTTTTATTGTGATTTAGTAATGCATGCATTAAGAAATGATAAAAATGTTTTTCCAGAATGATATCACAAAAAACGCATGACAAACCGACTTAAAAACTAACAAAAACCACATAATTATAACATATAGCTTCATAGCAAAGTTTATGACAAGTAATTTCACTTTCTATCCGGTCAGTGCTTAGTGCACTAGGAATTTGTGCAGAATACACTTATTAGTTCCAAACATGAGAAAATCTGCAGATGCTAGAGATGCATAGCAACACACACAAGATGCTTGAGGAACTCAGCAGGCCAGGCAGCATGTACAGAAAAGAGTAAACAGTCGGAATTTCAGCAGAGACCCTTCTTCAGTACTGGAAAGGAACGGGAGAAGTCAGAGTAAGAAGGTGAGGGGAGAGGAGGATGAAATACAAGTTGTCAGGTGATAGGTGAAACCGGGAATGGGGAGGGGATAAAATAAAGAACTAGGAAGTTGATTGTGAAAGAAATAAAGGGCTGGAGGAGGGGGAATCTGATAAGAGAAGATAGAATACCATGGAAGAAAGGGAAGGGGGAGGAGCACCAGAGGGATGTTATGGGCGGGTAAGGAGTTACGGTCAGAGGGAAACAGGAATGGGGAATGATGAAGGGGTGGGAGGGGTGCGCAATTACCTGAAGTTCGAAGAATTGATGTTCATGCCATCAGATTGAAGGATACCCAGACGGAATACAAGACCTTGCTCCTCTAACCTGAGTGTGGCCTCATCACGACAGTAGAGGAGGCCATGGACTGACATGTTGGACACATTGATTTATTCTTTGGAATCGGAGCAACACTGGCAATACTAGCATTTATTGCCCATTTCTGATTGCTCCTCAGAAAGTAGTTTTGAACTGCTTGAATTGCTCTCGTCAGTTTACGGTGCTATTGGACATGGGATATCAGGATTTCGACCCAGTGATAATACTGTATATTTTCAAAATAAAGCTAGGGTGTATCAGTGATGTTGGGAATGAATGGTTAGAGTGCTGCTTGGGGCACAAAGCTCTTTTTGAGATGGTATTGAGCTTTTTGAGTATTGTAGGAGCTGCAATCAACCAAGCAAGTGGAAAATGTCCCATTGCACTCAATTTGTTCTTTAGATGATCAAAATGATTTTGGGTGTGGGGTACATTGTAGTGACTGATTCACCTAATCACTAACCTGTTCTTATAGTTATATTACAACCCAAACAACAGGAATTCTGCAGATGCTGGAAATTCAAGCAACACACATCAAAGTTGCTGGTGATCGCAGCAGGCCAAGCAGCATCTGTAGGAAGAGGTGCAGTCGACGTTTCAGGCCGAGACCCTTCGTCAGGACTAACTGAAGGAAGAGTGAGTAAGGGATTTGAAAGTTGGAGGGGAGGGGGAGATCCAAAATGATAGGAGAAGACAGGAGGGGGAAGGATAGAGCCAAGAGCTGGACAGGTGATAGGCAAAAGGGGATACGAGAGGATCATGGGACAGGAATTCCTGGAAGAAAGTCAAGGGGGGGGGGACCCAGAGGATGGGCAGGAGGTATATTCAGAGGGACAGAGGGAGAAAAAGGAGAGTGAGAGAAAGAATGTGTGCATAAAAATAAGTAACAGATGGGGTACGAGGGGGAGGTGGGGCCTTAGCGGAAGTTAGAGAAGTCGATGTTCATGCCATCAGGTTGTAGGCTACCCAGACGGAATATAAGGTATTGTTTCTCCAACCTGAGTGTGGCTTCATCTTTACAGTAGAGGAGGCCATGGATAGACATGTCAGAATGGGAATGGGATGTGGAATTAAAATGTGTGGCCACTGGGAGATCCTGCTTTCTCTGGCGGACAGAGCGTAGATGTTCAGCAAAGTGGTCTCCCAGTCTGCGTCGGGTCTCGCCAATATATAAAAGGCCACATCTGGAGCACCGGACACAGTATATCACCCCAGTCGACTCACAGGTGAAGCGTTGCCTCACTTGGAAGGACTGTTTGGGGCCCTGAATGGTGGTAAGGGAGGAAGTGTAAGGGCATGTGTAGCACTTGTTCCGCTTACACGGATAAGTGCCAGGAGGGAGATCAGTGGGGAGGGATGGGGGGGACGAATGGACAAGGGAGTTATGTAGGGAGCGATCCCTGCGGAATGCAGGGGGGGGGGAGGGAAAGATGTGCTTAGTGGTGGGATCCCGCTGGAGGTGGCAGAAGTTACGGAGAATATGTTGGACCCGGAGGCTGGTGGGGTGAGGACCAGGGGAACCCTATTTCTAGTGGGGTGGCGGGAAGATGGAGTGAGAGCAGATGTACGTGAAATGGGGGAGATGCATTTAAGAGCAGAGTTGATAGTGGAGGAAGGGAAGCCCCTTTCTTTAAAAAAAGAAGACATCTCTCTCGTCCTAGAATGAAAAGCCTCATCCTGAGAGCAGATGCGGCGGAGACGGAGGAATTGCGAGAAGGGGATGGCATTTTTGCAAGAGACAGGGTGAGAAGAGGAATAGTCCAGATAGCTGTGAGAGTCAGTAGGCTTATAGTAGACATCAGTGGATAAGCTGTCTCCAGAGACAGAGACAGAAAGATCTAGAAAGGGGAGGAAGGTGTCGGAAATGGACCAGGTAAACTTGAGGGCAGGGTGAAAGTTGGAGGCAAAGTTAATAAAGTCAACGAGTTCTGCATGCGTGCAGGAAGCAGCGCCAATGCAGTCGTCAATGTAGCAAAGGAAAAGTGGGGGACAGATACCAGAATAGGCACGGAACATAGATTGTTCCACAAACCCAACAAAAAGGCAGGCATAGCTAGGACCCATACGGGTGCCCATAGCTACACCTTTAGTTTGGAGGAAGTGGGAGGAGCCAAAGGAGAAATTATTAAGAGTAAGGACTAATTCCGCTAGACGGAGCAGAGTGGTGGTAGGGGGAACTGATTAGGTCTGGAATCCAAAAAGATGCGTAGAGCTTTGAGACCTTCCTGATGGGGGATGGAAGTGTATAAGGATTGGACATCCATGGTGAAAATAAAGCGGTGGGGGCCAGGGAACTTAAAATCATCGAAAAGTTTAAGAGCGTGAGAAGTGTCACGAACATAGGTCGGAAGGGATTGAACAAGGGGTGAACAGGGCCCCAAACAGTCCTTCCAAGTGAGGCAACACTTCACCTGTGAGTCGACTGGGGTGATATACTGCGTCCGGTGCTCCCGATGTGGCCTTTTATATATTGGTGAGACCCGACGCAGACTGGGAGACCGCTTTGCTGAACATCTACGCTCTGTCCGCCAGACAAAGCAGGATCTCCCAGTGGCCACACATTTTAATTCCACATCCCATTCCCATTCTGACATGTCTATCCACGGCCTCCTCTACTGTAAAGATGAAGCCACACTCAGGTTGGAGGAACAACACCTTATATTCCGTCTGGGTAGCCTCCAAGCTGATGGTATGAACATCGACTTCTCTAACTTCCACTAAGGCCCCACCTCCCCCTCGTACCCCATCTGTTACTTATTTTTATACACACATTCTTTCTCTCACTCTTTTTCTCCCTCTGTCCCTCTGAATATACCTCTTGCCCATCCTCTGGGTCCCCCCCCACCTTGTCTTTCTTCCCGGACCTCCTGTCCCATGATCCTCTCGTATCCCCTTTTGCCAATCACCTGTCCAGCTCTTGGCTCTATCCCTTCCCCTCCTGTCTTCTCCTATCATTTTGGATCTCCCCCTCCCCCTCCAACTTTCAAATCCCTTACTCACTCTTCCTTCAGTTAGTCCTGACGAAGGGTCTCGGCCTGAAACGTCGACTGCACCTCTTCCTACAGATGCTGCTTGGCCTGCTGCGTTCACCAGCAACTTTGATGTGTGTTGCTTATAGTTATATGGTACATTTAGTTCATTTTTTGGTCAAAATCCAAGATGTTGGTGGCAGGAGATTTACTAATGCTATTAAATCTCAAAGGTATATGATTTGACTATATTATGTTGAAAGTAATCATTGTTTGTGGTGTGAATGCTACTTACTTACTACTCACAACCCACGTCTGATATCTAAGACGACTTGACTTTTATTTGTAAAAGAGTTATGAGTGGAATTGAACATTGTGCAATCATCAGAGAATATCCCAACTTCTGACATGATTTCATGTGTTCCATGTTTTGAAAAATGTGAAGTTGAGAAATTATATGCAGAATTAAAAGGGCTAAAACCTAATTGGCTTATTTGCAATTTGGCTAATAATGTTGCAAAGATAACTAAAGAACGAAGGAGTGCTTGTTGCATGGGAAAGCTGCTAAGGATGCCTCGCAACAATCAGAGTATGTATGTGATAACGAATGTTTAACAAGCAGTTCCAGAGGATATTTGGGGCTCACTTGATTGCAGATTTTCCCTGGCTCTATGAGCGGTGCTCTGTAGTTCAACTGAATGATGCAAGCTTGCTAATAAACAGTATATACTTTTAAGTAAACTGTGTTTGACAATTATTCCGTGGGTCTGAACCTAAAGTCCTCTGGTAGAGAGGCAGATGACATCTTTGCACTTCAAGCAGGGTCCCAATATGTGGTAGACCCCTCGCCAAAACTGAAGAAGTGGACAGACGGTTCTTTGGGGTGAATCAGAGACTAACGGGCCCACAAGGTAAGCTTTAACCTTGGTTCCTCTCTGCTCTGTGACGATTCCGTTTGTTCGCTCACTTTGGCAGGAAAATCCACTGACAGGACTCAAAGGGAATAAAGAGCAGACAGGTGGTTCGAGGCCCCCAGAAAGAGGAAACAGGTGGCTTGAGTCCCCCAGAACAACTGAGAAGTTCGAGTCCTCCAGTAAGTCAAGACATGTGGTTGGAGTTCCCCAGAATAACTGAAAAGTTCGAGTCTTCTCGTAAGTCAAGACGGGTGGTTTGAGTCCCCCGGAATACGATGGGTGTGCACTTAGACAAATGTTGTTCCAATTGTCTAAACATTTTGGAGAAGACAATTGGCCTGCAGGAAGCACATTTAATTTAAATTTAATACAGCAGGCGGAACAGGGAATATGGAAAGGGAAGGCAGGGAAAGAGTTTGGTCGCTTGATTGGCTGATGGCAACAAAAGGCAGAAGTAAAAAAAGAAACATATAAATTAAATTCTTGGACCGATAACGCTAAGCGAAGAGAGATAGATATAGGTGACAAAAAAGACAATCCTAAGAGTTGGCAAGATTTGAGGGTGATTTGTGAAGAATGGAATAAGGGACAGAAATAGACAAAGGAGACGGGGAAAGAAATTGTATCAGAGACAAAACATACTGACCATGAAAGAACGAATAGAGGAAAAAAGGGAAACTGCAAATAAAAATAATTCCAGGTTACCTCGCCTCTATCCAGACATACCAATTGATTCCCCAAACGATACTGATGACGATTAGGAATGGGCACAGCAACCTAAAAATCCTGCCGTACTACCCACAACTGCGTCGGCGCCTGTTTACCACGGTCATATTCCCCATCTCCATATGATTCTCGCCCTGGTGCCTCAGTCGCCAACTCGACGGTCAATGCATCGCCACCAACCAATGTAGTTCCTCCAGAACAGTTGGGAAGTCCAATACGCGTTTCTGCCCGCATGCGCAGTCAGACTGGACCTTTCCTGGACTGGACCCCTGAACAAGGGCCATTGGTTTTACCGGGACCTATACAGACCTGGTATCAATTGCCCATGAGGACCGTTCCTAACCCACAAGCCAGAGTGGCAGGACAAGCACCTACTGTGCAAATCCATAAGCCCTGGACCCCTTCCGAACTCTGATATACTGAATGCCTCCCCTGACAAGAAGGTCGACCCCAAGGGTTCTGTAATTATCTAAGAACTATCTTGACTATTTATTCCACTAACTCCCAAGATTTGTTCCCACTGCCCTTACTCCTACTGATCAGACACAATTCACCACTCGGCTCGGACTTGGCAACTACAACCAGTTAATCGCGATTGGGTAAACTGAACTGCGGATGATTAAAAATATCTTGAACGCCTTGTCCCACGTTCTGGCCCCCTCCATAGATGTAACTAAAGTCTTATGAGTATAAACTCAGGAAAGGTGAGACCCCCTAATGATTTCCTAGAACTCTTTATTCTGCACGATTGGGAAATCTGATGTATGCAGCAAGGAACCACAGTTCTGTGCTCTTCTTCTCCAAGCCCTGCCCAGCAAGGTGGCCGACAAAGTTAAAGTCAACAATATGAACCGGTCAGAATCTACCCAAGCTTCAGAAAACCATTTAAAATTAATTAGTTGTTCACTAAGACAAAGTATTTCTAGGAAAGCTGTAAATCAGATAAAGATGTTCATTATTTATCATTGTAGCTGTATTAACAACCTGTGGACTTGTCAGAAAGAAGTATCATAGTTCAGTCTTTCAAAGCAAACCACAGAGGTTATCTAAAGGGAAAAAGTTCATTTAAATTTTAGTACGTAACATTTCAGTGGGTGGCTAAAGCAATCTTCTATGTTTTAATATTTGTTTTCTTTCCTTGTGAGGAAAGGTTGATTTTTGATTTTGTCCAATTCTGAACAAATATAAGGATACTACATTATACTTTAAAAAATCTAATGTGTTAGTCTGTCAGAAAAAAAAATTATTTGCTTTTAAAAGGTTTTGTTATCAAGTGTAGATCTTAATAGATCAGAAGGTACCAGATTCAGCCCTTGACCTGTGCTAATCATAACCCCCATTGTTAATATACTATGCCGACTCAGATGCGTAAATTCCAGGACCTTGTCAATTTCTGCTGCACTTGGATTCCCGATGTTGCCCTGCTCACCAAATCCTTCACCCCTTATTCCTCACCCAAATGTGAGACTCCCTTTCAATTCTCAGAGCAGGCCCAACAGGATTTTGCTTCCCTCAAGCAAGCCCTGATAACACACCCCTCCTTGGGCCAGCCACTGTGTGATTACTGTTTTGCACTCTATGCAACAATCAAGGACAGGTATGCCACCATTGACCTCTCCCAGAGCCATGAGGATCAACAATGACCTGTCGCCTACTTCTCCAAGAAACCCGATCCGGCAGCTTCCAGCTTACCTCCCTGTACTCAAATGCTCCCTGCAATATACAATATGGTTCTGGCCACAAGTAACATTATCTTGCACCAGCCAGTGAGCACACTCACCTCTCATGACATAGTTGCCCGGATGAACATCCGCCAAACTCAAGGCTTTACGCAGGCCCGCCGCACTAAATATGAGGTCCTTCTCCATTTTTTCCCCTGTCCTACTGTGAACCCAGCGACCTTTTTAAGAATGCCCACCTGAGTGTCTAGATTCACCGCCCCATGATTGTGCAAAAATAAATTACCAATTGTGCAGGCTATGCAGTTGTTTTCAACACAGAAACCGTGGAGTCCGCTTCCTTTCTTTCTCCTCACTCGGTGCAGCAAGCCGAACTCTTTGCACTCACTAGAGCATATATCCTCGCCACTGGAAAATCGGCCAATATTTTTACAGACTCTAGGTATGCCTTTGGAGTCACTCATGACTTCGGCCAACTTTGAAAAGCTAGGGGTTATGCCCATCACTAATAAAATTTACATTAGCAACCTTTTGTCCGCCATCTGTCTTCCTTCACAATTAGCCATTACTAAATGCTCTGCACACACTAAAAGTACGACTGAGACTGACTGTGGAAACAACAGAGCTGACTCAGCTGCAAAACAAGCTGCCCTTACCGGAGCACTAATTGTTTCCCAAATGACGAATCGCCGGGGAAAAACTGAATCCCACATTTCCGAAACAAAGAGTATGCCAGGAATTATGGATGTGAGAGTTTTAGAGGGCTGCCTCTGAAAAAGAGAAAGTCACCTGGGAATCGGCTGGATGTTTTTACTCAACGACCGAGGACCTCTGGCTTACTCCTGCCCGTCAGTTCTGCGTACCTAAAACTATACTGGGCTATATTGTAGATTTTGTACATATCAATACGCACCTTGGCAAGGAGGGAATGCTAAGGCAATGTTTGAAATCATGGTGGAGCCCGGACCTGGAGAAAGTAGCAAAGAATGTTGCAGATGATGTCTGATATGCCAAGAACATAACCCAGGAAAAGGCACCCCATGCCCAAAGGGATATACCTGGTGCCAAGATACTCTTTTTGCCAACTACAACTCGATTTTATCGAATTACCACGCATGGATTGTTAGAAGTATTGTCTTGTGATTCTTGATGTTGTTAGTAGATGAATTGAAGCATATCCCACCACAGATAACAAAGCCGATACTGCGGTATGCATTTTGTTGTAAGAAATTATTCCTAGATCTGGGGTACCAGAGCAAGTTGTATCTGACAATGGCCCTCATTTTGTGGGTGAGATTAATACCCAACTATGCCAGGCTCTGGGTATTAAACAGACATTCCATTGACCCCACAGACCGCAGGCTGCCAGCCTAATTGAAAGGGCTAATGGGATGCTGAAAAATGAATTGGCTAAACTAGGACAAGAAACCTGTCACAATTGGCTCAAAATGCTATCGATAGACTTGTTCCAAGTGAGAACTCATTATCAGACCAAACATGGTCAGTCGGCGGCCGAAATAGTATATGACAGATCGTTAAGAACCCCCGGAAGGCTGCTTTGCTGACCCCAAAATTACCTGAGATGGACTTGAATCAAATGTCGAAAGAAATCATAGGGTATATCCTGGCACTAACCAAATCTCTCTAGGGCTTGCTTTCGCAGATGGAGGCCCACTCAGAAGGAGGGGAACTCGAAAATGAACATCAAGTTTGCCCAAGAGACTTTGTTCTCGTTCTATAAAACAACCATCTTGGAAAGAAGCTTCAACCTCACTGGAAAAGACCCTACCAAGTGTTCCGGACCACTCCAATGGCAGTCAAACTACAAGGACAAATCTAGGACATGTCAGACATGTGCATCCATGACTAAGCTATTACTACCTATACTTGTAATGTTAAACGCTTGTATTGTAGTAACCAAGCCAAACACCTTCCTGTCACTTTGCTATAGTTATGCTGGGAAAACTAACTCATCTGTCATAGTCATAGTCATATTTTATTGATCCCGGGGGAAATTGGTTTTCGTTACAGTTGCACCATAAATAATTAAATAGTAATAAAACCATAAATAATTAATTAGTAATATGTAAATTATGCCAGTAAATAAGTCCAGGACCAGCCTGTTGGCTCAAGGTGTCTGACCCTCCAAGCGGGGAGTTGTAAAGTTTGATGGCCACAGGCAGGAATGACTTCCTATGACGCTCTGTGTTGCATCTCGGTGGAATGAGTCTCTGGCTGAATGTACTCCTGTGCCCAACCAGTACATTATGTAGTGGACGGGAGATATTGTCCTGGACGGGAGATATTGTCCAAGAAGGCATGCAACTTGGACAGCATCCTCTTTTCAGACACCACCGTCAGAGAGACCAGTTCCATCCCCACAACATCGCTGGCCTTACGAATGAGTTTGTTGATTTTGTTGGTGCCTGCTACCCTCAGCCTGCTGCCCCAGCACACAACAGCAAACATGATCGCACTGGCCACCACAGACTCGTAGAACATCCTCAGCATTGTCCGGCAGATGTTAAAGGACCTCAACTTCCTCAGGAAATAGAGACAGCCCTGACCCTTCTTGTAGACAGCCTCAGTGTTCTTTGACCAGTCCAGTTTATTGTCAATTAGTACTGCCTGCTGGGTGTGTGCTGTGATTCCTCCCCATGGGTAGATAGGGGTTCCCCTAATAGCCATTCCACTGGACAGCAGTGAACAACGGTTAGTCTGGGCCTTTTTAAATGACACTCAGGCTAGTGAGGCCCAAAATTGCGCCAGTGATGTGATTGGAGACTGTAGGTGCCACTGGTTTGATGGTTGGTCCATTTGTCCCCCCCTGGAAAGAGCCATCCAATGGGGAGGTCAGACATCATGGCCCTCCACCGTGATCAACCCAACCAGTGAATACTACCTGCTACAGTAATTTCGAAGGTAAGGGGACTTGCTTTCTGGGCAATAGCACTTGTGCCATTTATACAATGGCCAAACCACCGCGCCCCCTGAATGGAACTCAATGGGTTTGTGGGGAAAGGGCCTGTTAGAGTGAGTTTTTGGGTAGATGATTCATTTACACTTAAGTGACTTTGGCCACCAGTCTTCTGTTCTTTGACAAAGTACTGTGGATTGAGTTCATAACAATGCATTTCCTAAAAGCTGTGAACCCAGTTCATTTGTAACAATGCTGTTCCTAAAAGCTATGAATACAGGAATATGCTGCTGGTGCCTGGGGGTAGTTTCAAAGACAGCCTTATCTATACTTTGTAAATATGCATTGTCCTTCATGTTAAGCATGTAAAATATCAAATAAATATATTGTGTATACAGTTTGGAGCAATGGATTCCTGAGTACCAGCCCAAATGCTGCTGGAGCTGGTGGAACGGATTTAATCAAAGGGTGTGAAAGCTTCAAAAGAAAGCATTGTCTATACTTGTAAATATGAATTCTCCTTTGTGTTTAGCAAATAAATATCGAGCCCCATCACAGGGCCAGCAGACCTTTCCACCGAAAGCGTCTCCGTCCGTATGATGCCTGCTGAACCTTGTTTTGTTGAATAAAGAAGCTGCTTTGTATCTACCAGTAACTCTCTCTCTCCAGTGATTTCATTCACGCCACAACAGGGCCTACTTGTGGCTCCCAGGAGAGAGCAGAAACTGGACGGGATGCTGCTTCCTGGTTTACTTTGTACCCCACATGCGAATGCTGAAAACCCTGAACCAGCACCCTTCCCTTCTACAACAAAAGCGAGAAATGTCACAGCCGGAGCCCTTCTGGATGATAGCTTTCCCCTTCTATGGGGCAGCCCGCAATTCAAGGGAAATCATCAACCTGGCCTCAGTTTTAGAAGAGATGGCCAATAGTACCACTAAGGCCATAGGTGGAGTCCTGGATCAGGAGAGGGCCATCACCGCTGAAATGATGGTGCTATGACAGACTGTGTTACAGAACCCAATGGTCCTCAGTTTTGTTCTGGATGGTAAAGGAGGTGCATGTATCATTATTGGACAAGAGTGCTGCACCTACATCCCAGGTGAATCAGAGAACATTACTTCTCTCTCTGTTCATATTCAAAAGGAGATAAATAAATCCAGAAAATTGGGGCCGTCCTACATGACGAGCTCAAAAGGAGGATGGTGGCCTTTCAGTGGCATCTTCACAGGATGGAGTGGTATACTGCTACATTAGGCTATCGTCATCACAGAAGTACTCATACTTGTTGCACTTCTGCAATGTTTCTGGCCCCTTGTCAGCTGGTGCTTTTGTCCTACACCCGCAGGATACAAAGAGTCCCCCTAGAAGGAAGGGGACCTCAGAGAGACCGAGGTGCAAATAATGAGGATGGAGACAACGATGATGCGGAAAGCCCTTTGGCTTATCCTAAGGGTTACTATCCACCTTTCTTGCACAAGTATGAAAATTAAGATGTACAACATCCTCAACATTGATAATCCTAGTTGTCATGGAATGACAAAAGGAGGGAATGAGGAATGATATGCAGAATTAAATGGGCTAAAACCTAACTGACTTATTTGCAGCTTGACTAATAATGTTGCAAAGATAACTGAACAAAGGAGTGTTTGTTGCATGGGAAAGCTGCCATGGATCCCTAGCCACAATCACAGCATATATGTAATAACGAATATTTAACAAGCAGCCCCAGACAGTACTCGGAACTCACTTGATTGCAGATTTTCCCAGGCTTTATGAGCAGGGCTCTGTAGTTCAACTGAGCGACAAAAGCTTGCTAATAAACAGTATGTACTTTTAAGTAAACTATGTTTAACATTTATTTCGTGGGTCTGAACCTAAAGTCCTCTTGGAGAGAGGCAGACCAACAAAGTCAGAGTAGGGGAAACCTGGGCATAAGTAAGCAGATTACAGGCGAGTAAATTCCACTCGACAGCACTGCCAATGACATCTTCCATCTCTTTCCTGATGATTGAATATAGACTGATAGGGATAATTAGCTGGATGGAATTGTATTGCTGTTTTGTGACAGTACATACCTGTGCAATTTTCAACTTTGTAGTGTAGATACCAGTATTGTAACAGTACTGCAACAGCTTAGCTAAAGGCGTAGGTAATTCCGGAGCACAGATCTTCAATATTATAGCTAGGAAGTTATCTAGGCTCAATGCCCCAGTTGTATAAGACCATAAGAGATAGGAGCAGAATAAGGCCATTCAGCCCATCGATTCTACTCTGCCATTCCATTATGGTTGATCCCAGATCCTACCCAACCTTAAACACATGTCTTCTTGCTATATCCTTTGAAACCCTGACCAATCATGAAACTATCAACTTTCACCTTAAATATACCCCACAGACTTTGACTTCACCGTAGTCTGGGCAGAATGTTCCACAGACATTTACTACTCTCTGGCTAAAAAGAATTTCTCCTTAGCTCTGTTCTAAAGGGTCGCCCCTAAGTACTGAGGCTGTGCCCTCTAGTTCAGGATACCCCACCATAGGAAACATCCTCTCCACATCCACCCTATCTAGTCCTTCCATCATTCGGTAGGTTTCAATGAGGTCCCCAGACATTCTTCTAAATTTCAGTGAATACAGGTCCAAAACTGCCAAACGCTCTTCACATGTTAACCCCTTCGTTCCCAGAATCATCTTCATGAACATCCTCTGAACTCTCCCTGATGACAACACATCCTTTCTCAGATATGGGTCCCAAAACTGTTGACGGTACTCCAAGTGTGGTCTGACTAGTGTCTTATAAAGGCTCAGCATTATCTCCTTATTTTATATTCTATACCCCTTGAAATAAATGTTCACATTGCATTTGCCTTCTTTACCACAGACTCAACCTGTACATTAACCTTTTGGGAGTTTGCACGCCAACTCCTAATTCTCTGTGCACCCTGATGTTTGAATCCTCTCCCCAGTTAGGTAATAGTCTGTACTATTGTTCCTTTTACCAAAATGCATTATCATACATTTCGCAACATTGTATTACTCTGCAAGTCTTTTGCCCATTCTTCCAATTTGTCCAAGTCCTGCTGCAATCGTATTGCTTCCATAGCACTACCTACTGCTCCACTTTTGTATCATCCACAAACCTTGCCATTAATTCTCTTTTCAAATCTTTTTATTGTATATATAGGAAAAATAACATGAGTACATCGAAGTAATAACACCTACAATGCCTCAAAAAAACCCCATCATCTTAAAGATTGAAAACAAAATTTTGTGATAACAAACAAAAAACCTACTGAGCAGAAAAGTGAGAAAAAAAAGAGAACCCATTAGGTGTACAACCCCGGAGCCATGCGTCATACAAAAAGCTTCTAAAAATAAACATCAAACCGTCAGCAAGGAAAGAAAATATACTAAAAAAATTTACAATTAGATCGTGGAAAAATTATATCAATTAACTCAAATGATAATAACGAGCAAATGAGCCCCATCTTTTCTCAAAATCAAATAAAGGTTCAAAGGTTCGACTTCTAATTTTCTCCAAACTAAGACATAGCATCACTTGAGAGAACCATTGTGACAAAGTGGGAGCTGATGTACCCCTCCACTTCAACAAAATGGCCCTCCTAGCTGTAACAATTAATAGGATGATTCCAACCACGTACATTCCAACTTATTATATTAATCCGTTTGAACAGCATACTATAATTTCATTCTACTTTATACATGCACAAAGCACATACCAATGCAGGATGATCAAAGATGGCGGTGATGAAAAATACAACCAAATAAAAAACACGCATGCTCCGGAACCACCCAATGGGAAAAAACTAACTCTAAGCCCACCACCCACACCCAGAAACCCGAAAAAAGCAAGCGATCTACGATAGAATTCAAAGCTGCTGACAGCTCTGTCTGTGTTTTCTTTCCCTCCCTCCAGTTAGTAAAAAAGTAGAGTGACCTTGTGAAAGAGACAATAAAGTCTCAGGAAAAAAGGTATTTACATTCCATCGACTGATAAACAAGAAAGAACCAAAATAATGTTATCTCTTAGAGAGAAAAACCAGAGCCATGTTTAAGTTTAATATTAATTCCCTAAAAAAGCTTTAAATTCAACTATAAAATGTTATAATAGAACAGAAAAATATATAAAAAGCCCTATTAGTAGGAAAAACTAGCAATTAGCTACGAAGTATTAAATTAAAGGAACAAGTCACCTTATCTTCTTCCCTCAGTCATAAAATGTCCAGAGATCATTTGAGCAGAGATACTTAAACCGTAAATCTTTCCAAAGGAAAACCAATAATATGCAATAAAGAACTCCCCGTGTTCTTTAATTAGTCTCTCGATGAAATATACAAGTGACCTTCATAAATCTTCTTTCCAAAATGCGAATAATATACAAATAGCCAAACAGCCTTTCAGATGGATCATTCAACAGCGGTGTCGGTGACAGCAGCAGGCAAAGCCTGAACAAAATCCAGTGCAGCTTTTGGGTCAAAAAAAGTACGAGGAAGAGAATTAAGAGGGAAAATTTTAAGTCTTGTCAGATACCTCAGAGTCGGGAAAAGATACTTATCATATGCTTGTTTCATTACCAGGGCAAATTTTGATCTTTGTTCCATTATCTTTCTTGGATAATCTTCATAGAAGCGGAGCTCAAATTCCATAAATCTAAAAACTCTCTGTTTTCTTGCCTGTCGTATTATTTGATCTTTAATTTTAAAGTGATGAAAGCAAACCAGAACAGATCTTGGTTTACTAGAGTCCTTCGATTTCGAGATAAACACCCTGTGTGCCCTTTCTATAGCAGGCGGCTTTAATAGAATGGTAGGAAATAAAGTGTGGAAAAGCTTACCAAAGTAAGCCTTTAGATCACCACCTTCAGCTCCTTCCTGCAGCCCAACAATTCTTATATTCCTTCGTCGAGACTTAGTTTCCAGGTGTATAATCTTATTTTGATATCTTTCCAAATGAGTTGTTATCTTCAATTCCTCTTCGTGTGAAATAACTTGAGTTTCCAGGTCTTCCCAGAAATGACTTCATTTCATTACTATTCTTTTCCAATTGATCCATTCTAATCCTTAATTGAATTCAGTGTCCGAACGACATCTTCAGCCCACGATGGCATTTCATCAGATCTTTCCTTTTGCACCTTTCCTTTCCCATTACCTTTATCACTAGGTTCAGGTAAATTCTTCCCACTTCTTGTAGACATAGACATATTGATCACCCTCAAGAATCAACAAGTAAAAATTTTAAGTTCAAAGCTTAAACTAGGGGGAAAGAAAGAAAACTAAGAGCAGCAGAAAAATACTGCAACTCCATTGGCAGACAGGGGCGGTCCTCCTCGCCATTAATTCTATAATCTAAATCATTGATAAACAATGTGAAGAATAGCAGCCCCAATACTGACCCCTGAGGAACACCACTAGTCACTGGCAGCCAACCAGAAAAGGCCTCTTTTATTCCCACTCGCTACCTCCTGCTGTCAGCCATTCTGCTATCCATCCCAGTATCTTTCCTGTAATGCCATAGGATTTTATCTTGTTAAGCAGCCTCATGTGTGGTATTTTATCAAATGCCATCTGAAAATCCAAGTAAATGACGTCCACTGCCTCTCCTTTCTTGTTATTTGTCACTACCTTGCTTGTTACTTCCTTGAAGAACTCTAACAGATTTGTCAGGCAAGATTTCCCTTTAAAGAAACCATGCTAACTTTGAAGCAACACACATAAAATTTGCTGACTTTGACTTATTTTGTCACTAATCTCCATGTACCTTGAAACCTCATCCTTAATAATAGACTCCAACACTTTCCCAACCACTAAGGTTAGGATAACTAGCCTATAATTTCCTTTCTTTTGCCTCCTCCCTTCTTAAAGAGTGGAGTGACATTTAAGATCTTCCATTCCTCTGGGACCATGCCAGAATCAAATGATTCTAGAAAGATCATGACCAAAGTATCCGTCATCTCTTCAGCAGTCTCTCTCATGTCTCTGGGATGTAGTCCATCTGGTCCAGGTGACTAATCCACCTTAAGACCTTTCAGTATGCCTGGCACTTTTCCCTGTATAATAGCAATAGCATTCACTCCTGCTCCCTGACACTCACGGACCTCTGGCACACTGCTAGTGTCTTCTACGGTGAAGACAGATATAAAGTACATCTGCCATTTCTTTGTCCCCCATAACTACCTCACTAGCATAATTTTCCAGTGGTCCAATATCAACTTTTAACCCCCTTTTACTCTTTATATAATTTTTAAAAAACTTTTAGTCTCCTGAATTATATTATTGGCTAGTCTGCCCTCATATTTCATCATTTCCCTTCTTATAGCTTTCTTAGTTGCCTTTTGTTGGGTTTTAAAAGCTTCCCTATCATCCAACTTCCCACTCACTTTTTGCTACCTTATATGCCTTTTCCTTGGCTTTTATGCAGTCATTAAATTCCTTTGTCAGCCACAGTCGCGTACCCCTGCCATTTGAGAACTCCTTCCTCTGTGGGACATATCTATCCTGTGCGTTGTGAACTATTCACAGAAACTTCAGCTCTGTTGTCATTCCTGTTAATCCACCTGGGCAAGCTCCTCTCTCACGCCTCTGTAATTCTCTTTATTCCTTTGCAATAGTGATACATGAGACTTATGCTTCTTTTTCTCAAACTGCAGTATGAATTCAATCATATTATGATCGTTGCCACCTAAGGGTTCCTTTACGTTAGGCTCCCTAATAAGTTCTGAGTTATTACACAACATCCAATCTAAGATAGCCTTTCGCCAAGTAGGCTGAAGCGCAAGCTGCTCTAAAAAGCCCTCTTGTAGGCATTCAACAAATTCCCCCTCTTGCAATCCAACACCAATCTGATTTTCCCAATCCCCTTGCATAAAGTCCCCATTACAATTGTGTCATCATCCTTATCTTACCCCATATTACATTACCCCATATCTTGGCTACTATTTAGAGGCCTATATATGATTACCATAAGGTTTCTTTTACCCTTGCAATTTCTTAACTCCACTCACAAAGATTAACATTCTCTGACCCTATGTCATCTCTTTCTAAAGATGCAATTCATCCCTAACCAACAAGCCACACCACTGCCTATGGCTTCCTGCCTATTCTTTCATTACAAAGTATAGGCTTTGATGTTAAACTCCCAACTATGGCCTTCTTCAGCCATGACGCAGTGATGCCTACAAAGTCATACCAAACAATGTCAAGAGTTTGTCTACCTTATTCTAAATGCTACACAAACTCTTTGCTCTGTCTGCATTTGTACCCAGTCATTGGCTTGTCCTTCCTTACATTCATGTTGCACCCATCATCTACTTGTAAACCTGCTGGCTCATCCTCAGCTCTCTCACATTGGTTCCCACCCCTCTGCCATATTAGTTTAAACAGCCCTAGTAAATCTGCCCACAAGAATATTGGTTTCCTCAGATTCAAGTGCAACCCGTCCCTTTTGTACAGGTCCCACCTGCCCCAGAAGACGTCCCAATTATTCAGAGATCTGAATCGCTGCCCCCGCTCCAATTCTTCAGCCACGCATTTATCTGCCACCTCATTATATTCCTATCCTCACTTTTACGTGGCACAGGCAGCAATCACGAAATTACTACCTTTGCAGTCCTGCTTCTCAGTTTCCTCCTACCTCCCTGTATTCTTTTTTCAGGACTTCCTCCCTTTTTCTTCCTATGTCATTGGTACCAACAAGTACCATGACTTCTGGCTGCTAACCCTCCCTTTTCAGGATATTGTGGGCAAGCCCTGGCTGCTCACCCTCTCTTTTCAGACTCTGGCACCTGGGAGACAAACCATCATCCATGCTTCCTTTTCGCATCCACAGAATTACCTATCTGTCCCCCTGACTATAGAGTTCCCAATTATTACTGTCATCCCCTTCAGTTCCCTACTCTTCTGAGCCACAGGGCCAGACTCAGTGCCAGAGGCACGGCCGCTGTTGTTTCGCCCAGGTAACTTCTTCCCCCAAGCAACTTCTAGTTCAGGGGGACAGCCACAGGGGTGCTCTTCAATATCTGATGTTCTCCCTTCCCTCTCCTGAGAGTCACCCATTTATCTGTCTCCTGTAGCCTTGGGGTGACTACCTCTCTGTAGCTCCTGTCTATCATTGCTTCACTTTCCCTAACAAGCCAAAGGTCAGTGAGCTGCAGCTCCAGTTCCCTAACATGGTCTCTAAGGAGCTGCATCTCGATGAACCTGGCGCAGATGCAGCCATCGGGGAAGCTGGGAGTCTCCAGGAAATCCCATATCTGACACCCAGAACAGAACACCTGGCTCTGTAGACATACCCCCTATTGTCTCTAGAGTTAAATAAGGAATGAACTCACCTGCTTACCTTGCCTCCGCCTGTTGGTGCTGAAGCCCTGTTTAGCCAAAGCCTTACTACACTGACTCAGACTACTCCGACGACGACCTCTCCCACGATGACCGCTCCGCTAGGCATTACCTCTCTTTTATAGAGACTGTGTTTTCAAAAGCTTTGTTGGCCCTACATGTGAACACTCCTGTTCCACCTGCACAGTACTTCAATCTGAACGACTCCCATCGAAAAACTGACCGCTCTTTGTCAGACCTGCATGGGAGTGCTCCTATTGAGCCCGTGCAGTACTCCAATCAACAACTCTCAGTCTCCAGCATTCTCGCTCAGAAAGTGTCAGAAATACTGTATGTGGGTCTTTTCCAAACTAGACGTACTAGTAGAGAGCCCTACAGATCAGTTCAAGCGATGGCTAACACTAATACTACACTAGTTTCTTTTTCTTTCTCCCCACTTTTGTATCAATACCTCCACTCCCCAGATACTACCACTCATCTATACATAAGAAGTACCTCATACTGGTCAATTAACCTACCAATCTGCATGTTGTTGGGATGTGGGATAGAAGTGGGATCCCTGGAGGAAACTCAAGCAGTCACCTTCCTGCTGTCTCCATCAATTTGCAGAAGAAATATGCACCAGAAAGGTTACCTAGGCACCACTTAAAATTATTTTATCTACTTTGTTTTCAAGGAGGAATTATGGGTATTAGGGTTTCCCAGGATTGCTGGCTTTCCATATGTGTAGTAACCACAGAAAGCACTACTTCACCTGGGTACACACTTTCATCAAGAGGAAATGTTTCCATTCCTTTCATGAACAGCACATCTTGAATCCTCATGACTGGTGCCATTTTCCCATGAAATACACAGGACTTCCTCAGCCTCAGAGAGTCCATTTGACAGAGAGCTTCAAAATGCTGCACAGGATACATCTTGCTAACAAAGACTAACTTCTACTGCTCTGACTACTTACATCAGTCCACTGTTCAATACTACAACTGAGAACAGATAAAGCAGCTACATAATTCCAATATTGTCATGAAATATGCCGTATTCTGATTTGAAATTTCATTGCCTGTATCAGTCCACTCATATCTTGTATTACATGCCTAGCAGAGGTGGAGATGATCACCAGATGCTGAATTCTATAAAACTTAAAAGGTAGCATCCTCTGCAAAGGGGTGAAAAACAAGGAGACCCAAAACTTAGTAGCCATGAAGTGAAAACAACTGGTGAAAAGAAGAGAAAGCTGCTACCAAGATGTAGTTATCCTGGCTCAACAGCCACAACCACATCTCTCAGCTGAATGCAGGAGGAAGGTATCAACTGCATGGGATACAGCAAGCTTCCAAAAGTGAAATTTTCATTAAAACCCTGAAAAATAAGGTTGCTCAATGCAAGGCAAGTGGCCTTCTTCCTACCGTAGACTTTAATACCAATATTATTGTACAATAATATGCCCATTACTGGCTAGAAGTGTCCAGATGGTGCACAAGAATCCCTCAGTGCATGCATTGCCACGTGCACCTGTGTTTATTATAATACAGAAATGAATGAATTTCCAATGCTACATCTTCTCTGTATTTTCTAACCAATGACACTTCCTTTCTTTTTAAATCTTTTTATTGAATTAGTACACAAAAGGTAAAACGTATAGAAACTAATACATTGTTGCGATATAAATTTACAAGAGATATTAATACATAAAAAAGTAGTACAAACAGTGCAGTTTAGTTATAAAATAACGAGGTAATATATACTAATTTTCCATATATATCAATAAAGAGAAGAAAATACCCAAAAAAAGACCCCAAAAAAACCCACCGTGCAACTAACCTAAAAAGCAAAGCAAAGCAATGGGCTAACTAGGTATCAAGTAGACTTAAACAACTTAAAACAATCACGTCCTCAAACCCGACCTCCATTAAAAACAGTTAAAAACCAAGAAGGGAATGTAAATATGATCAAAGAGAAAAAAAGTTACATTAGATGAAAATGGTGAATAAAAGATCTCCAGGTCTGTTCAAATTTAACTGAAGTATCATAAAGATTACTTCTGATTTTTTTCCAAATTTAAACATAGTATCATCCGAGAAAACCAAAAAAACGTAGTTGGGACATTAATCTCCTTCCAATGTTGTAAAATACATCTTTTCACCCTTGAAGTAAGAAATGCAATCATTCTACGGGCTGAAGGGGAAAGATTACTAGAAGTTTTAGGTAATTCAAAGATAGCAGTAATAGGATGCGGAGAAATATCTGCATGCAATACCTTTGAGATAATATTAAAGATGTCTTTCCTAAAAGTTTCCAAAGTAAGACAGGACCAAAACATATGAGTTAAGGAAGCTATCTCCCCATGACATCTATCACAAAGAGGGTTAATATGAGAATAAAAACGAGCTAATTTATCTTTAGACATATAGACATATGTGCTGTATGAACAACTTTAAATTGAATTAGGGAATGTTTAGAACAGATAGAGGAAGTATTGACTAGTTGTAAAATATGCGCCCAGTCATCCGCCAAAATAATGAAGCCCAATTCCTTTTCCCAATCGGACCTAATCTTATCAAATGGAGCTATCCTAAGTTTCATGATAGTATTATAAATAATAGCCGTTACACCTTTCTGACATGGGTTAAGGTTGATAATAGTATCTAAAATATATGTAGGGGGTAACGCCGGAAAGGAAGAAAGTATAGTACTTGGGAAATTTCTAACTTGGAGATATCTAAAAAAATGTATTCTTGGTAAGTTATATTTGTTAGATAATTGTTCAAAAGACATAAGGGAGCGATCTAAAAATAAATCCAAAAACCGTGATATACCATTGGTCTTCTAAATTTGAAGGCACAGTCCATAGAAGAGGGGGGAAAGAATATGTTGCCTAAAATAGGAATCGCTAGCCCAAATTGATTAAAATCGAAAAATTTTCGGAATTGAAACCATATGCATAAGGTATGTTTAGCTATCGGGTTACAAACCTGTTTATGGCGTTGCAAATCGAAAGGAGGAGAAGAACCTAAAATGGAGCCAAGTGCAAAACCTTGAGCAGATTGTAATTCCAATAGACACTTTCTTTAAAAGATCTCAGACTGCCACAGTTTCTGAGGGCATCCAGTTTGCAAACAGTGGTGCACAATCACCTGATGTATCTCAAGAGGATATGAAGCTTATGCTGCTTAAGTTAGTAAGAATTTATCATTTATCTATGTTTGCTACCTCCCACTAGGACCTCCTTATGGCAGGCATGGGCAGGTTTGTTAGATTCCTACATGAGACTCCCCACTCCACATCCCTTTGAACATGAGAATTGTCATCCCCCTCCACTAAAAGCATCCATGGCAGTAAAAGTGGGTGTTGTTTGAGGGCTTTTCCCTAGTTGCTGGGCAGTAAAGTTTAAGACAACGCAGAAATTTGAGACCCATTAGGAAATGCGTACATTTGTGTAAACCACTCCAATTCTGTTTTAAGGGATACTTAACAATTTTTTCTCTTTTTTATCAACACAGTGGACCTGACTGGGCATTAATGCCAAATGCAAGCAACACACATAAAAGTTGCTGGTAAATGCAGCAGGCCAGGCACGCAGAATTTCGGATCTCCCCCTCCCACTTTCAAATCTCTTACTAGCTCTTCTTTCAGTTAGTCCTGATGAAGGGTCTCGGCCCGAAACGTCGACTGTACCTCTTCCTAGAGATGCTGCCTGGCCTGCTGCGTTCACCAGCAACTTCTATGTGTGTTGCTTGAAATTCCAGCATCTGCAAATTTCCTCGTGTTTGCGTTTTTAAGTGCCAAATGCAACTTGCTTTTGCGAGTTAAAAGGAGGATTGCAATGGCTTAGTAGTCATTTTTTTTTTGTTTTTCAACAAATACAGAGTATGGAGTATAATGGGCCAAAAGGAGAAAGCAGATACAACTTTTAAAGTAAGTACAATAATAATTCAAGATTTTAAAAAGCTTATTGAATTTCAAAAATCAACATGTTTTAGGAGGTACAATATTCTATCCATGAACAATCCATTTTATAGATGCCTTTTTCTCAGTGGCATCATTCCCAGTTACTCAAGTCCTTGTCTATTTGGTTGTTCTCCCTTCATTGTATAATTTTTTAAAAATATACATAAGTGCTCTTATAAATGAGGGTATTTTACATTTTTATCATAAATTAGATCATAACAATGTACTCTATGTTGAATTGAGGAAAATCTTTCACGTTCTTCTAAGTAAAAAACAAATGAAAAATTGTTTTATTATTCATCTTATTGCCTTCAATCAGATGGAAAAGTTGGGAAGTTACAAAAGAATCAGGACTGTGATTCTAAAGAGAACTTCAAGTGTTAGATTCAAAAATAGGTAGAGAACCTCAAGGACGTATCTTAGTGAGAGCTGAGCCACAGGCAGTTTGGCTTCAGATTAAAGGGCTAAATTCGGAATCAAAGAATGATGTGGGAGACAGGGGCTTCGGTTCATGAAACACTGGCATCAGTATTGGGAAATCTGGCTTGACTAGAGTCTAGTAAATCTTATGATTTGGGTATAATACAGTGTTATACGTTAGAAAGAGTAGCAAAGCATTCAAGGGAAGCAGGGTAGAAATATTCAAGTGAGGGATGGTTTTAAAAAGCAAAAGGTGGTGATGTGTATTTCATGATAAACTCTCAGTGGTGTTCCAATGTGGCAGTTTTGTCAAACTCATGTTCTCCCGACGTAGGTCACCTAATAGTCATATGCCATCCATTCTATTTACTTAGGGAGTTCTCCTCCATAATCCTGATCGCAGATTATATACCACCAGCAGCCAAATATAATCAAGCACTTGAGATACTGCATGATACCATCTCCAAACAAGAAACAGAGTCCATACTGACACATTTTAAATCATAATTAAGGACTTCAACCAGGCTTGTGTCTTGTCTGAAAAAAGGCCTGAAGCCACAATGTCGCCTATTTGCAACCACCAGGAGTGTGAGGATGAAGTTGTTGTGCTTCATCGGGGGAATATGGTGCGGCACGAAGAATGCAGTCAGCGTTACTCTACCAGGGTTTCACTAGGCGCAAGACAAACTTTATAGTAGCCAACTGCAGATTTATTTGGCTGCTCTCAATGGACTCATGCCTCAAGCTATGGAGTCACTTCCTTTCAGCCAGCAGGTGAGAAGCGCCCGAGCTGCTGCACTCTATCGGGGGCAGTGTAGTGAAGCTGTGATTAAAAGAAGATTTCAAATGGACTATGGGATCTGGACTATATACGTATGAAACCCCACTGGTTTCGTTGGCTGCGTAAATCCAGGGAATACATACTCCGGTCCCGCCAAACCCATGAGATGGAGACAGCTCTCCCACAACAAACCCCGGTCCTTGTGTGGATGCTGTGTCATTTGCTACCTTGTTACAACTCAGTGCCAAGAAGCAACAGACAGCACACTGTGTATGATTAAAGGAATTATAATTATCAATCTTTTAACCAAAGGATTAGCAAAGAAAAGAAAAAACAAAAAGGGCCCATTATAATTAAACAGTTAGATATGAACCTGTTGGAGCTTAATTCATCAATCCTCAGTCCATCTCAGTGCCTGGCTCCATCAAATCACAATCTCCCCACCGGGTCATATCCTACGACCGGTTCTCTCCAGCATCTTCTCTCTTCATCTCCCACCAAACAAAAGTCCCAGCTCACATTCCAAAGCACCTATTATCTCTAACCACAACCCAAACAATGCTTCTATTGAAATACCATTATGTTAGCAGTGAAACTTTTCCCAGGGTCTGGCTGTATTTTTACTCATATTCTATTTGTGCTTGTATATGTGAGGACTGGGCCTCAAAGCCATGGTATCACCTAGCGGGTGTCAGGTCTTGGGGCTGGTGGACAGATGATTTTGGTGGGCTGGGGGTTCTGGACTATATATATTCTGTGTCACTGTACTTTTCTGATATTCTAGGTGGTTTCGCTGACTTGCATGTGCAAGGACTGGTCCTCAAGCTGCTGTGTTGTGGGGTGGGGGGGGGGTGGGACTCTTTTATTCCATGATTATAATCTTGTGTGTGACTGTTGGTAATGTTTTTAGCACCTTGACCCCTTAGTAATGCTGTCTCATTTGGCTGTATTCATGAGTATTCATGTATAGTTGAATAACAATTAAGCTTGAACTGAGTTGAATTGAAGTGTTTTTTGGTGATCTAACATATCAACTCTGCCCGAGAAGCAACTTAGATCTGCTCTAATTTGAATAACGGAGCAACAATTCTAAAGCAGATGCCTTGTCATTGGCTCTTCGCTCAACTCTGGAACACATGGACAGCAAAGGTGCATACAACAGGATGCACTTTACCAACCACAACTCAGCATTCAATGCCATCTTACCCTCAAAACTAGTCAATAAGCTCCTAGACCTTGGACTCAATATCCCTCGATTTCCTCACTTGCAGACCCCACTCAGTTCTAACTTGAAGCAACATACAGTATTCTCCACAATCTCCATCAGCACAGGTGCACCACAAGGCTGTGTGCATAGCCCCCTGTTCTAAACTTAAGACTATGTGGCTAAGCACACCTCCAATGCCATATTCAAGTTTGCTGATGACACCACTGTCGTAAGCCGAATCAAAATTGAGATGATGAATCAGCATATAGGAGAGAGATTGAAAATCTGGTTGAGTGGTGCCATAACAATATCTTTCTACTCAATGTCAGCAAGACCAAGGAGCTGAATGTTGACTTCAGAAGGAAACCAGTGGTCTTTGAGTCAGTCCTCATTGGAGGATCAGAGGTGGAGAAAGTCAGCAACTTTAAATTCCTCAGTGTTATAATTTTGAAGGAAATGTCCTGGGGCCAGCACGCAAGTACAATTACAAAGAAAGAAAGCACAGCAGTGCCTCTACTTACTTAGGAGTTTGCAAAGATTCAACATGACATCTAAAACTTTGACGAACTTCAGTAGATGTGTAGTGGAGAGTATATCGATTAGCTATATCACAAGCTGATATGGAAACATCAAAGCCCTTGAACAGAAAATCCTACAAAAAGTAGTGGATATGTATGGCACAGTCCATTACAGTGGCCCTGCCCACTAGTGAGTAAATCTACATGAAAAGCTGTCGCAAGAAAGCAGCATCCATTATCAGAGAGCCCCACCACCCAGGACCTGGTCTCTTCCCACTAATGCTATCAGGAAAGAGCCTGAGGGGACACATCACCGGGTCTGGGAACAGATACTAACCCTCAACCATCAGGCTCTCAAACCAAAGGGGATAACTTCACTCACCTTCATTTGCCCCATCATCGAAATGTTCCCACAACCAAAGGACTCACTTTCAAGGCCACTTCAACTCATGTTCTCAATATTTATTAATTTTTCAGAATCAAAATTCAGGTTTAATATCACCAGCATATGTCATGACATTAATTAATTTAGCAGCAGCAGTTCAATGCAATACATGATAATATAGGAGGATACAGGTTTCCCCTGCCATCCGAAGGTAAAGCGTTCCTATGAAATGGTTCGTAAGCCGAAATGTCGTAAAACGAAGAAGCAATTACCATTTATTTATATGGGAAAATTTTGTGAGCGTTCGCAGACCCAAAAATAACCTACCAAATCATGCCAAATAACACATAAAACCTAAAATAACAGTAACATACAGTAAAAGCAGGAACGATATGATAAATACACAGCCTATATAAAGTAGAAGTACTTCTCTACAACGATTGCCTGCACAGATCTCCATAGCGAAAATCCCACGCAAGCGCTCTCGGCAGAAAATCTCACGCAAGCACTGTTGGCATAAACGCGCTCTCCAGTAACCTTTAAACTATGAAGCTGCCAAACCTACCAAATAACACGTAAAAATACACAGCCTACATAAAGTAGAAATAATGTATGTACAGTGTAGTATCAATTACCGGAACTGGGAAAACAGCGCCGAGCACACTGATGATGGTGTGCTAGACTGAGTCGTCGCAGGCTGGGTGGTGCAGTGGCCCCACCCTCCGGGCCACTGACCCGACACATAGCCGCGAACAATGCAGTGGAAGCCGGGAGGCACCTAGCACATCTTTAAGAAAAAAGCCGAAATAAACATGCTAATTAATTAGGTGCTGCCCGGCACGTAAATGTCGGCGCAGAACAGAGGCGATTGCCGATTGCATCGCCTCTGATCTGGGCTGACAATTACGTGCTAGGCGGCACCTAATTAATTAGCATGTTTATTTCGGCTTTTTTCTTAAAGATGTGCTGTGTCCCCCCCGGCTACTGCTGCATTCTCGGCAAATCGGTATCTGTCCGGGGTCCGGGTGTTGGGGTGGTGGGACACCCGGGTGTCATCTCGTCGTCTGTTTCCATTAGAGCAGGCAGCTCATCTTCTTCTACGACTGCCCACCTCGATGTCGAAGGTCGAGGTTCATCGTCTGCTGTGGCTGACGTAGAAGGCTTGCTTGACTGCTGAGCCTCGTGCATTTTTCTATCATACAGTTCTTTGTAAGGACTCAAACCATCCTGCAAATATCCCCTAAACCTACGTACCCTTTCAAAATTAAAGTCGTACTTTATCATTGTAGCGAAAATCTCATGCAGTTGCTTCACTTTCTGCATTCGGTTTTGATTGTTATCCTTTCCTCTTCCAATTGCATCAGCTCTTCATCTATCAGTTCTTGGTCATGGGATGCCAAAACCTCTTCAACATCATCTTCGTCAACTTCCACAAGCCAAACTCACTTTGTCCTTGCTTCGTTCACCACGATCGAAACACTTAATTATGTCTAGTTTTACGCTAAGTGTAACACCCTTACTCTTTCAGGCTTTTCCGACACCTTAGAACTCATCTGCTAACGGCTGCTCAATGCAACGTGTTTAAGCAATGCCGTTCCGAATCCGGGGCAGAGCGGCTGCTCGGGGTGCACGCTGCCTTTTATTGCGGGCTGGTTTTTTCGTGCGCTGATTTTTTATCGTGCTCTGCCTTTCTTCATAACAGTGAAAACACCTTCTGAAAGCAAAAACAGGGTACTAATGTAGGTCTTTCGTGACAGTGAGGTTTCGTAAAGCGAATGTTCGAAAAGCGGGGGACACCTGCAATAAATTACAGTAAGTGTATAGATGTGTATTAAGTAGTTAAATCAAAAATAGTGAACAGAAAAATAGAAACAGAAATAATAAAAGTGAGATGGTACTCATGGGTTCAATGTCCATTTAGGAATCAGATGGCAGAGAGGAAGAAGCTGTTCCTGAATCGCTGTGTGCCTTCAGGCTTCTGTACCTCCTTCCTTCCAATAAGAAGAGGGCATCTTCTGGGCGATGAAGACCCTTAATGATAGACACCACCTTTCTGAGACAATGCTCCTTGAAGATAGAGCTAACTAACTTAATAACTTTCTGCAGCTTCTTTTAATCCCATGAAATCGCCACCACCACCCCCATACCAGTCAGAGATAGATAGATAGATAGATATACTTTATTAATCCCGAGGGAAATTTGGTTTTGTTACAGCCACACCAACCAAGAATAGAGCGTAAGTATAGCAATATAAAAAACCCCAACAATCAAACACCAGAATGCAAACTATGCCAGATGGAAAATAAGTCCAGGACCAGTCTATTGGTTCAGGGTGCCTGCCCTCCATGGGAGGAGCTGCACGTTCGATGGCCACAGGCAGGAATGACCTCCCATGCCGCCAAGTGTTCTATCATGGTGGAATGTGGCCGAAGTCCAACAGTAAAAAGTTCAATATCCAGTCTGCAAACACATTCCTCGATCGTAATATACCCCATTGCACCATCCGTTGTTAGCCAGAACAGTAAGCACCCAATTCCTTTACGCTTACCGCTCTCTGTGCACTTCCGGTCAGCTAGAACGGTATTACCCACCGAACTCCTCTTCTCCAAAAATCTCTGTTGTCTTGACACGGTCCTGTTGACAGAATGCTGTCCACGCTACATCTGTTGAAGTTTGAGTGTCTTAGGTGACAAGCCAAATCTCTTTAAACTCCTAATGAAATGCAGTCACTGTCTTGCCTTATTTATAGCTGCATTGATATACTGGGACCAAATTAGATTCCCGGAGAGCTTGACACCCAGGAACTTAAAATTGTTCGCTCTCTCCACTTCTAATTCCTCTATGAGAATTGGTTTGTGATCCCTTGTCTTATGCTTTCTGATTTTATTATTTTGCTTTCTTTTTGTATTTCCACAGTTTGTTGTCTTTTGCATCTTGGTTGAACACCCAAGTTGGTGCAGTCTTTCACTGATTTGGTGATAGTTATTATTCTGTAGATTTATTGAGTATGTCTACAATAAAATAAATCTCAGGGTTGCTTATGGGTACTTTGAAAAGAAATTTACTTTGTACTTTTGAGACCATAAAGATAGCAACAATATAAATAATAATAATTAACAGCATTTTTTACATTAAGTAGTTCACATGCTCTATGCTCATTTGCTGGAAACAGTTAATTACGAAGAAATAGTCACAATATAAAATTAAAGGCAGTATATCCAGAAACACAAAGAATTTCACTATAAGACAAAGGAACAGAATTACGCTATTCAGCCCATTGCATCCGTTTCACTATTTGATCATCACTGATTTAATTTTCCCTCTTAACCTCATTCTACCTTCACACCCTAACCTTTGACACCCTTACTTATCAAGAACCTATCAAACCCTGCTTTAAACATACCCAATGACCTGTCTTCCACAGCCATACAGTGGCATGCAAATATTTGGGCACACCGGTCAAAATTTTTGTTACTGTGAACAGCTAAGCGAGTAAAATATGAACTGATTTCCAAAAGGCATAAAGTTAAAGATGACACATTTCTTTAATTCTTTTAAATGAGATTACTTTTTTATTTCTATCTTTTATAGCTTCAAAATAACAAAAATGTAAAAGGACCTGAAACAAAAGTTTGGTCACCCTGCATGGCAGTACTTAGTAACACCCTCTTTGGCAAGTATCACAGCTTGTAAACGATTTTTGCAGCCAGCTAAGAGTCTTTCAATTCTTGTTTGGGGGATTTTCGCCCATTCTTCCTTGCAAAAGCCTCCTAGTTCTGTGAGATTCTTGGGCGGTCTTGCATGCACTGCTCTTTCGAGGTCTATCCACAGATTCCCCATTATGTTTAGGTCAGGGGACTGTGAGGGCCATGGCAAAACCTTCAGCTTGCGTCTCTTGAGGTAGTCCATTGTGCATTTTGAAGTGTGTTTAGGATCATTATCCTGTTGTAGGAGCCATCCTCTTTTCACCTTCGGCTTTTTTATGGATGGTATGATGTTTGCTTCCAGAATTTGCTGGTATTTAACTGAATTCATTCTTCCCTCTGCCAGTAAGTGTTCCCTGTGCCACTGGCTGGAACACAAGCCCAAAGCATGATCAATCCACCCCCATGCTTAACAGTTGAAGAGAGGTTCTTTTCATGAAATTCTGCACCCTTTTTTCTCCAAACATACCTTTGCTCATTGCGGCCAAAAAGTTCTATTCAAAAGGTTCAAAGGAACACCTAAACAAGCCTGATGCATTTTGGAAACAAGTCCTGTGGACTGATGAAGTTAAAATAGAACTTTTTAATGCTTTGGGCTTGTGTTGCAGCCAGTGGCATGGGAAACATTTACTGGCAGAGGGAAGAATTAATTCAATTAAATACCAGCAAATCCTGGAAGCAAACATCACACCATCTGTAAAAAAGCTGAAGATGAAAAGAGGATGGCTTCTACAACAGGATAATGATCCTAAACACACCTCAAAATCCATAATGGACTACCTCAAGAAGTGCAAGCTGAAGGTTTCGCATTGGCCCTCACAGTCCTCTGACCTAAACATCATCAAAAATCTGTGGATACACCTCAAAAGAGCAGTGCATGCAAGACGGCCCATGAATCTCACAGAACTAGAAGCCTTTTGCAAGGAATAACGGGCGAAAATCCCCCAAACAAGAATTGAAAGACTTAGCTGGCTACAGAAAGCATTTATAAGCTGCAATACTTGCCAAAAGGGGTGTTACTAAATACTGACCATACAGGGTGCCCAAACTTTTGCTTTGGACCCTTTTTCTTTTTTGTTATTTTGAAACTGTAAAAGATGGAAATAAAAAAGACTTCTTGCTCAAAATGTTAAGGAAATGTGTCATCTTTATCTTTATGCATTTTGGAAATCAGGTCATCTCTGACTCGCTTAGCTATTTACAGTAACAGAAATTTTGACCAGGGGTGCCCAAACTTTTGCATGCCACTGTATGTTGCAATGAATTCCATGATTTACTACTCTCTGACTAAAGAAAGTCCTCCCTACCTCTGTTCTAAAGGAGACATTGAGGCTGTGTCATCTAGGCCTAGACTCTCCCGCTACTGGAAACATCTTCCCCATATCCACACTATTAAAGCCTTTCAATATTCAATAAGTTTCAGTGAGATTCCTCCTCATTCTTCTGAACTGCAGTGAGTACAAGTCCAGAGAAAATAAACACTCCTCATACATTAACTCTTTCATAAGACCATAACACATAAGTGCAGAATTAGGCCATCTGGCTCATCGAGTCTGCTCAGTAAACGTAACTTTGCTGGATCAAATAACGACAGCACAAAAAGATCGTTACTTATCTTTTCACCCGTTTATTTCTTCGGGCTCAGCCGGCGAGTGAACTTGGACCCGACATCAGGGAGAGAACCTTTCTCATCTCCCTGGTGGTTCTATAAGTTCACTGCCTGATGTCCAAATTGTCAGAAGTTATAAGGCCACCAATACAAAAGAACAATCAATTTGATAACCGTTCCGGCCAAGTCAATGGACTATTGGTACAAAAGTACAATCAATTTGTTAGACACTCCAGCCACCTTAATTAAAGAAAAGAATGTCCTACCTGGTTTGCTGCAGCCACAACTTAATTACAAAGATAAGAACATCCATCAAATTTATGCCTGAATTAAGAAAAGAATGTTCTGTCTAATTTCCATCAGGTACTGCTTTTTGTCAAAATCAAAAGGTGTGAAAAGCCCAGAGACATCTTATGTGGATCTGGGCGAACTTTAACCCTTATCTTGCTCTAAAGAAGGCAGCTGTGAGATATTATTCAAACACACTGCAGTCACATAGTCAGTACTGAATTCATTGTTTACAGGAATCTTAGAATCCCCCTTTCCCTTAAACTTTATCAGCTCCACCATTCAATCATGGCTGATACTTTTTTTCTATCTCCTCCTCAACCCCAGTTCTCGGCCTTCTCCCCGTAACCTTTGATGCCATGTCCAATCAAGAATCTATCAATCTTTGCCTTAAATACACCCAACAGCCTAGTGTCCACAGCTCCACAAATTCACCAGCCTTTGACAAAAGAAATTTCTCTGCATCTCTGTTTTGAAAGGGTGCCCCCTCTATCCTGAGGGTGTGCCCTCTTGTTCTATACTCTCCCACCATGGGAAACATCCTTTCCACATCTACTCTGTCTAGGCCTTTCAACATTTGAAAGGTTTCAATGAGGTCCCCCCTCATGCTTCTGAATTCCAGCAAGTACAGACCCAGAGCCATCAAACGTTGCTCATATACCCTTTCGTTCCTGGAATCATCCTGGTGAACCTCCTCTGAACCCTCTCCAATGCCAGCACATCTTTTCTAAGATGAGGGGCTCAAAACTGTTCACAATACTCAAGGTGAGGCCTCACCAGTGCCTCATAAAGCCTCAGCATCACATCCTTGCTCTTGTATTCTAGAACTCTTGAAATGAATGCTAACATGGCATTTGCCTTCCTCACCACCGACTCAACCTGCAAGTTAACCTTCAGGATGTTCTGCACAAGGAATCCCAAGTCCCTCTGCATCTCAGATTCCCAGATTTTCTCTCCATTTAGAAAATAGTCTGCACATTTACTTGTACTAAAGTGCGTGACCATGCATTTTCCAAAATTGTATTTCATTGTCACTTTCTTGCCCAGTCTCCTAATCTGTCTAAGTCCTTCTGCATCCTGCCTCTTTCCTCAACACTACCTGACCCTTCACCAATCTTCATATCATCTGCAAACTTGGCAACAAAGCCATCTATTCCATCAATTTAGAAGATTGAGGGGGGATCTGATTGAAACGTATAAAATCCTAAAGGGATTGGACAGGCTAGATGCAGGAAGATTGTTCCCGATGTTGGGGAAGTACAGAACGAGGGGTCACAGTTTGAGGATAAAGGGAAAGCCTTTTAGGACCAAGATTAGGAAAAACTAAGGATTAGGAGTGGTGAATCTGTGGAATTCTCTGCCACAGGAAACAGTTGAGGCCAGTTCATTGGCTATATTTAAGAGGGAGTTAGATATGGCCCTTGTGGCTAAAGGGATCAGGGGGTATGGAGGGAAGGCGGGTACAGGGTTCTGAGTTGGATGATCAGCCATGATCATACTGAATGGCGGTGCAGGCTCGAAGGGCCGAATGGCCTACTCCTGCACCTATTTTCTATGTTTCTATCACCTAAATCATCCCAGGATCGGTCTGGCAAATCTCCACTAGATGATCTTCCATACTAGCATGACCTTCCTTAGATATATGACACAAAACCGTTCACAATATTCCAAGTGCGGTCTGACCAATGCTTTATAAAGCCTCAGCATTTCATCCTTGCTTTTATATCCCAGCACTTTTGAAGTGAATGTTAACATTGCATTTGCTCTCCTTACCACTGACTCAACTTGCAAGTTAACCTATAAGAAATCCTGTATGGTGACTCCAAAGTCCCTTTGCACCTCCAATTTCTGAATTTGCTCCCCATTTTGAAAATAGTCTATCCTGAAGAAGAGTGTCGGCCCAAAACATTGACTGTTTATTCTTTTCTATAGATGCTGCCTGACCTGCTGAGATCCTCCAGCGTTTTTGTGTTTTGCTTTGGATTTCCAGCAATTGCAGACTTTCTTATGTTTATAATAGTCTACATAGCCGTCATTCATTCTACCAAAGTGGGTGAACACACACTTCTCTACAATGTATTCCATCTGCCACTTTTTTTGTATTCTCCTAACAAGCACAATTTCTTCTCTCCTCAACACTATCTGCTTCTCCACCTGTATTATCTGCAAACTTGGCCACAAATCTACCAGTTCCACCATCCAGATCATTAACATATAACATGAAAAATAGCAGACCCAACACTAGCACCTACGGAATACCACTAGTCAGTCACCAGCAGCCAACCAGAAAAGGGTACTATTATTCCCACCCTTTGTTTCCTACCAGCCAATCTTCTATCCATTCCAATACCTTTTTTTGTAACATCATGGGCTTCCGTCTTGTTTAGTAACTTCATGTACTCTCAAAAGCCTTCAGAAAATCCTGGTAAGCAAGATCTACTGACTCCCCTTGGGTCACTGCTTATTATTTTCTCAAAGAATTCCAACAGATTTGTCAGGAAAGTTCTGCTCCAGGGAAACCATGCTGACTTTGGCCTATTTTATCATGTGCCTCCAAGTACCCCAAAACTTTATCCTTAATAATGGACTCTAAAATCCAACCAACCCCTGAAGTCAGGCTAATTGGCCTACAATTTATGTCTTTTGCCTCTATTCCTTCTTGAAGAGTGGAGTAACATTTGCAATTTTCCAGTCCTCTGGTACCATTCCTGACTACGGTGATTCTTGAAAGACCACTACTAATGCTTCCACAATCTCTCAACTACCATTTGTAGGCATTCTACAAACTCCTTCTATTGGGATCAAGTGCCATCCTGATTTTTCTAGTGTATCTGCATATTGAAGTCCACCATGCCAGCATAACATTGCCTATCCTACACGGTTTTCTTACTTCCTTTTGTAATTTGTACCCCACATCCTGACTACTTTTCAGAGGCCAGAATGTAACTCCTGTCAAGGTCCTTTTACCTTTGGCAACACACTAAATGCTGGAGGAACTCAGCAGGTCAGGCACCATCTATAGAAGGGAAAAAATAGTCGACTGTTCAGGCCAAGAGCCTTCATCAAGACTGGAAAGGAAGATGAAAGAAGTCAGAATCAGAAGTTGAGTGAGGGGGAGATTTGACAGTTGACAGATAAAGCCAGGTGAGAGGAAAGGTGGGAGGCTAGGGAAGGGGGTATGAAGTGAGAAGCTCGGAGGTTATAGGTGAAAAAGGTATAACCGAAGAATGAGGAATCTGATAGGAGAGGAGAGTCGACTATGGGAGAAAGGGAAGGTGGGGGGACACCAAAGGGAGGTGATGGGCAGCTGAGGAGAAGGTAAGGGGTAAGAGGGGAGCCAAAATGAGGAATAAAAGAAGGGAGGGGGAGAAAATACTAGAAATTAGAGAAATCAATGTTCGTGCTGTCAGTTTGGAGGCTAACCAGAAGGAATATGACGTGTTGCCCCTCCAACCTGAGACTGTAGCAGTAAAGGAGGTGATGGACTAATATGTTACAATGGAAATAGAAAGTAAAATTAAAAGGAGTGGCCACCAGGGAATTCCGCACGTTGGTGTGGATGGAGCAAAGGTGCTCGACGAAGTGTCCCCTAATCTACGTCAGGTTTCTGATGTAGAAGAGACTGCACCAGGTGCAGTGGATTCAGTAGATGACCCTGACAGACTTGCAGGAGAAGTGTCGCCTCACGTGGAATGACACATATTGGAATCAATATGCAGGAGGGAGATTGAAAGTCCAGCTAAATGGTGTCATAACACTTCTCATTCAATGTCAGCAGGACCAAAGAGCTGATCTTGATGAGAAGAGGAGGAAACTGGAGGTCCATGAGCCAGTCCTCATCAGGGGATCAGGAGTGGAGAGGGTCAGCAACTTTAAATTCCTCAGCATTATCATTTCAGAGGATCCTGCACACAAGTGCCTTACAAAGAAAGCACAATATGCATCTACTTTCTTATAAGTTTGCGGAGATTCAGAATGCCATCTGAAACTTTGACAAACTTCTATACATGGACAGTGGAGAGTATATTCACTGTTTCATCATGGCCTAGTATGGAAACACCAATGACTTGAATAGAAAGGGATACAAAAAAGTAGTTGATACAGTCCACTGATAAAAACCCTCCCACTATTCAGCACATCCATCAGGATCACTGTCACGGGAAAGCAGCATACATCAATAAAGGACTCCCACCATCCAAGGCCATGTTTTCTTCTCACTGTTATTAGAAAAAAGGGTACAGGAGCCTCAGAACAGACATTACCAGGTTCAGGAACAGTTATTACCCCTAAACCATCAGGCTCTTGATCCAGAAGAGATAACTTCACTCACCCCATCACTAAAATGTTTCCACAACCTATTCACTTTCAAGGACTTTTTATCTCATGTTCTTGATATTTATTGCTTATTTATATGTACTTCGATATTAATTTTACTTTGAACTTTATTTGGGTTCCTGAACCGAGGTGAGGGCAAATGTAGCATTTGTCCCACTGCAGGATAATTGCCAGGAGGGTGTTCAGTCAGAAAGGACAAGTTGGCAAGGGATTCATGGAGAGAACGATCCCTGCAGAAAGGTATCCGTTACCCTTGAAGTTTTTCAGCTCTACCCACAAGGATTTTACAACAGATATTACGTCATTTCTTGCAAAGGATTTGATTTCATTTTTTGCCAACAGAGCCACCCAAGTTTTCAATATGATGTATATTCTTCAACTTTTTGTTACCAGCTATGATCTTCTTCTGGCCACAACTCTGTGATATTTTAACTGCGCTATAAGCTCATCTACCTTTTTCATATACTGCATGCATTCAAACATAACACCTTCAGTCCTGTATTCACCACCTCTCTTAAATTTTTCTCCATGTTGCCTGAAGTTAAATTCTTATTCCTTTCTAAACATTGTCTTTTTTTATTATTCTGGTGACTTTACCCTTCTTCGCTTTTACTTTACCCATACCTTTCCCATCTGTTGAAGTCATTCCCCTGCTATTAGTTTACAGTCTTATCCACAGCCCTAGTTGTACAATTTGCCAGAACCCTGGTTCCAACATGGTTCAGGTAGAGCCTGTCTCATCAGAACAACTTCCTCTTTCTCATTACTGATGCCAATCTCTCACAAATTTAACTCCACTACTCCCTCACCTATCTATGAGTCATGCATTAACTCTCTGATTTTATTAACCCTGTGTCAATTTTCGTTTAGCTTGGGTGACAACCCAAAGGTTATCATCTTTTTCATTCTACTATTTAATATAGTCCTTAGCTGCTCTGATTCCCACAGTAGAACCTCTTTCCTTGTTCTACCTACATTGTTTGTACTCATATGGACCACACCCACCCAAATTCCTCTGTAGTTGAGATAAGGTGACTCAAACTCAGGCATCAGACAGGTAACCCAGCCTTCAGAACTTTCAATCCTTGTGACAGAGAATTGTGTCTATTCTTCCTGAACAGGATAACATGATTAGATTGCACATCCTTCCTACATCTCCATTCTGTCTGCACAGGAAGCAACAATCTCACACCTGTTGGATTACTTCAATGGTTGAAGCTCCTCCAGCACTGCCTCTTGGATCCCCCCATGTACCTCACTCAGAGTCCTATCCTCTCTTCCCTGACTACATACCGAATTTGAAGCAGTTTGAATCTACTGGGTGTGACTGCCTTCTGACATAATGTCCAGGTAAATATCCCCCTCCCTGATGTATTACAGTATGTAACAAGACAAACAAATTAATGTTACACATAGTTTCACCTAAGTATTGTTATAGAAATATGAATGCATAGAGCCAAGTTTAAGAATTAAATATTTGAAGATACTTGACGTTAGAAAAGGATGGAAGCAGACCCAGATAATAAAGGGAGACCAAATGGCAGCAGTGAGAAAAATCTTGGTCTAGAAGAGTAGGAAGTAGAATAAGGAGAATAAGAAAAACATAATGAGGAATGAAAATCACCATTGGGAGTAATTTCTTTTAAACAGTAGCACAGATATTGTAGAAAATAAGAAGACCTGGTAGCAAGGATAATATGATAACCACAGAGGACTTCAATCTTCATAAAGACTGAAAAAAATCAAATGATCAAAAATGACTTGAAAGGCAAATAGAGATTTCACTCAGAACAGTTTCCCAGTACAATAGATCATGGAATCATCTGGAGAGCAGGCTATTTAGGACCCTAACATGTTTAATGAGACATGGTTAATTAATAAACTTTTAACAATGAAACCCACCAGGGAAAGATGATCACTATGAGAAAACTTTGCTTCAGTTAACTTGAGCTTTGAATTTAATTAAACCAATAATATAAGTAGATAAAGCACATTGACTAAATTGTACGGGGTAGACAAATGAATCCTTGTTGCACTCCCTTCACTGCAAGTATAGTCAGTGCCTTGAAAAAGTTTTCAGCTCCCTCAACTATTTTCACATTTTACTGCCTCGTTTTCTAAATTTAAAATATATTGAAGTAGGACTTCTGAGCTAATCTACAAAATACTGTGCATCATGTCAAATCAAAAGAAAAATTCCAAAACCTGTCGACAATTTACTAAAAATTGTAAGGACGAGAAAGTATTCATTCCCTTTGTCATTACTATGCTAACTTTCCTCAGGTACAATATACAGTATTACCTTACTGACTCACTCAATTTGTTGATGTAGAGAATTGGAGGATCATCTGTGTAACCCCTCTCCGGGTTCATATGCACACTTGGCTCGTTAGTTACCTCTGCCAACAGCCACATGACTCAGTGGTGAGAAGGCACCTTTCATAAACAATGTATGTCTAGGGTTGGTATGATTTGGGGTTCAACCAAACAGGAACATCATGATGTTCGAATTCAAGAAACCTTGACTTGAGTAAATGCTGTATAAATACAGCCCATACACAATTACCAGTTGGCAAGAAAAAACAGATTGTACACTGCATAAAATTGAAAAGAAAATATATTTACTAATTTCAGTTTTAATCAAACAATTATTAGGAAAAAGGAAAAAAATAAAAGGGCCCATTACAGTTAAATCAGTCTAATGTGCAAATAGCCATTGGAGATCATCTCTTCCAAAACTCAGTACTGTACTTGAGATGTATCTCTTACTCATGCACTAGACCCACAGTCTGCATGGAAGCACCTGCCACATTTTCAAACTCCCCTCGAAGACCATCTTGAGCAAACTGGCTCTCTCTACCAGGAATACTGCCTTTCCTCCTTGCAGCCATTCATCTGCAAAAAGTACTTCTTGCAACTTGGACTCTCCTTCCACTGACATTGTGCAGCTTTTCCCCTTATATCTTGTTCCACAGCTCCTGCCAAAAGACCCCAAAAGCATCTTCCCAAGCTTGCAATTAGCTGACATGGCTAATAAGATTTCTGCCTTTCGGATCATCTCTCTATCAGCTGCTGGTCCCTTTAAACTCTCTACCAGTCTGGGTTTTTCCATATTATTTGAGCACTGCCATTCATCCAGTACCTCAGCCCAAGCCTCATATTCTTCTTCCCCACCGGGTACGGATTTGCCACCACAGAACACTCTGCCCTACGATAAATTTGGCTCTCCACAGGTACACTTTGGCATTTATCAACCAGTGATGTAATAGCCAAAACCAGCCCAGGATTTGAATCAACCGCTGAAGGACCTATTAGACCATTCACTTCAGACAACTCTTTTCTCTCGCTTCATAGAAACGAGAACAGCTTGTCTTTAAAGTCTTCATCCTCAGCTGCCTACCCCCTTCTCTAAAAATATGGACCTCCCATGGCCCCACCTCTCCACGGTCTTCTAACAAATCAGAAAATGTGACTTCAGTCACATCACTGCTAGTCTGGATTAACATGACACCTTACCAGCTGATTGGAAAAAACACCATTCAATCAGCGTAACTTTCTGCAACACTTTTACAGGAGACAGCATTCAAATTAACCGATCATCAGGGCTTCAGATATCTACCCTGCTCAGAACACAGTCATTATTTGTGGACAATCTATTTGAATTGCACCAAAACAGTAATCCCTGCAGTATCCATAATAAAGTACCCTAATCATGTATCCCAACACCAATTTAAACACAGACTTCAATACACTAACCGCTTAATCAATCTTAAATCAGCATTCAAAAGGCATCTGAAATCTCTATACGATGCCGGCACAAAATGTAACCACCTCACCGGCTCGTAGGCAAACTTGGCTTGTTACCTACCTCTGCTGACAACCATATGACTCAGCGGTGAGAAGGCCACCTTTCATACACAATATACTTCTAGGGCCGGTATGATTTGGGGTACAACCAAATAGGAATCCTCACATTACAAAGACAAATATACTATGGGCTTGCTAATCTCTTGCTGCATCTACATTTTGGATTTTAATAACATACAGAATTCTAAAGTCCATTTGAAATTCAACATAATTCAATAGTTCATCATTTAAAAAATGATTTGCTTTTATATTTTGTCAAGTGGATATAAGTACCTTTACAATTTTCCACATTATATTTCATTTGCCACGTTCTTGACCATCAACTCAGCTTGGCTCCTCCTTTTTCAATTCTACTAGTCACATCCTTAAAGAACTCCCAAACAATAATGAAATGTGACTTTTGTTTCAGAAGTCCATACTGACCTTGCTAATTCCTTTCATTCTCCCCAATTTTTAATTATTACATCACCATAGATTCCAACATTCTAGTGAATAACAAAGTAATTAGTACCACTAATTACTTTAATTATTCATTGCAATGATGAAATTTAGTAATTAAACAGATCAAAATATTTCCTGGACCTGATGACTTGAATTCAAAAAAGATGACCAATACTGTATGCGCAAGTAAGTCTCCTCAGATTCCTCATTAATCTCAACAACTTGAAAAGGCAACCAATATTCAAGAAAGGAACATACGAAATTTATAACGTGGAAGGAGGACATTCAGTTAATTATAGATGTACTGGTCAGAAAAGATAACATAATCCTACTTGATCCATTTCACAAGTAAGTCATGGCTCTATGTACACTCCAAACACTTTTTGTAAACATGATGATGGCAAAAGTTCCAGACCTCTGACTGAACACAAATCTTCATCTATTGTTTTCTATTCCTACAACCATTATTTTAAAATTAATACCTCCTTAATTTTGGTACCTTAGCTTTGGAAAACAAGTTCTTTTAGGAGCGAGAGAGAGAAAAATACTGAACCAAAAGACAAGATAACACAACAAAAGATGTCAAAATCTAGCAAACATCATTATGAATGTGTTGTAAGGTCACTAAGAAAATCACGATATGATTAGGCAGAGTCAACATAGCTGTATGAACGGAAATCGTGTTTCAGAATTTGAGGCTTTTTGAGGATAAAATGGTAGGGTAAATAAGAGGGAACAAACATAAGAGTGTGTTCTGTCTGGCTGCATCATTGTGTGGTATGGAAGCTGCAAGATATCATACCACGAGACCCTACAGAGGAAAGTAAAAACTGCTGAGAAGATTTGTGCTATTTACTGAGAGCACTACAGATAAAGGGCCCGAAGCATTGATGAGGATCCCTACCACCCATCCCACAATCTCTTTGATTCATAACCATCAGGATGGAGGTACAGAAGCATCAGGAAGGACTGCCAGACTGGTTAATAGCTTCTTTCCTCAGGCTGTGAGACAAATGAATCACAAACATGAGAAAATCTGCAAATGCTGGAAATTCAAGCAACACACAAAATGCTAGAGGAACTCAGCAGCCAGGCAGCATCTTTAGAAAAGAGTAAATAGTTGACGCTTTGGGCTAAGGCTCTTCACTGGGATTGGGAAAAAAATGAGGTCAGAGTAAGAAGGTAGCGGGGGAAAGGGGAGGAAGAAGTACCAGGTGGTAGGTGATAAGTGAAAACAGGAGGTGGGGGGAGAGTGAAGTAAAGAGCTGGGAAATTGATTGGTGAAAGAAATAAGGGCTGTAGAAGGGGGAATCTGAAAGAAGAGGGTAGAAGACTATGGAAGAAAGGAAAGGGGGAGGAGCACAAGAGGAAGGTGAAGAGCAGGTAATGAGATAAGGTGAGAGGGGAAAACAGGAATGGGGAATGGTGATGGGATTGGGGCAATTACCGGAAGTTCGAGTAATCAATGTTCATGCCATCAGGTTTGAGGCTACCCAGAAGGCAGAGGGAAGACAAGGGCAGGATCGAGCGTTAAATCAATTGGGAGCTTCTGATAATGCCATTCCACATGCTTACTGTAACCTGACTGCTCTGAAGACAAACCAGTTACCGAAATTGAGCCCTGTAGAAGTGGCAGCTGCTCAGCGAGATGACCTGGGCATCAGTACCATTTGGTCAGTGGTTGAAAAGTGAGACACGCCCATGTAGAGAAGATGAAACACACTATGCTGCCTCCATTACTGAGAGAATTACCTAGGGGCATCTCATGTAGCAGCAGAACTCTCAATGGATACGATAAAATATTCACGTTTCAGTCTGCTACAGCTGAAAAGCACAACTGCTTCCAACGTCAGTTCAGTCAAAAAAGATGCCAATGCATTTAAACAAACTATCGCTGCATAAAACTGATGGAAACAACACTGATTGTGGACGGATGCGTCCTCATAGGATTCCACGCAGGAAGAATGGCTGCAGATCAGGGATACAAGTACATTTAAGGAAATAGGGTTTTAAATTCCCAGTACCGACTATCTTGCTGGCAAACGTGCAGTCTCTGGTGAACAAAATCAATGATCTCAGAGCTAAGGTGCTGAATCAGAGGGACATTAGGACCGCGTGTCCTTTGTTTCCCAGTATCCTGGTTGATCCCTTCGGTACCAGATGCAGCGATTCAGATAGACGGATTTACTATACACCGTCAGGATAGATCTATAGTCTCTCAAAAGCAGAGGTGGAGGAGTATGCCTCATGATTAACTCTTCTTGGTGTACAAATATGTCAGTGCTGTCCCAATTCTGCTCACCAGACCTGGAATATCTAGCAGTTAAGTGCCGTCCTTTCTACCTACCGTGGGAGATCTCGGGGAGCATTTTGGTAGCAATATACATTCCACATCAGGCCAATGTCAATGAGGCTTTAGATGAATAGAGCAATGCGATCAACATGCATGAAACAGTGTACCTCAATGCCTTCATTTTAACCATGCCAGTCTGAAAAAAAATCACTAAGCAATTACCATCAGCAGATTACTTGCAATACTAGAGGAAACAACACACTGCACCATTGTTACACCACCATCAAGACTACCTACCATGCTATTCCACACCCTCACTTCGGGAAGTCTGATCACCTGGCTGTACTTCTACTCCCTAAGTATAGGTAGAGACTGAAGACCAAGAAGGTATGGACAAGGGAAGCACAGGAGCGCCTCCAGGATTTCTTTGAATCAGTGGACTAGACTGTATTCAGGGATTTCTCTTCGAACTTGCATGAGTATGCTGCAGTTGTTACAGACTTCATTCAAACTTATGTGGATGACTGTGTGCCTACAAAGACTTGCTGTGCATTCTCAAACCAAAAGCTGTGGATGAACCAGGAGGTACGTCATCTGCTGAAGGCTAGATCTGTGGCATGTACCAGAAAACCAGGTGTGATTTGCGGCGTGCTATTTCAAGGGTGAAGGGACAATTTCAAACAAGGTTGGAGGCGACATCGGATGTACAACAGCTCTGGCATGGTTCGCAAGACATTACCTCCTACAAAGCGAAACTCAATAGCATGAATGGCAGTGATGCTTCACTACCAGATGAACTCAACGCCTTCTATGCCTGCTTAGAAAGGGAGAATATAACCACAGCTGTGAAGATCCCTGCTGCACCTGATGACCCTGTAATCTGTCTCAGAGGCTGATGTTAGCCTGTCTTTAAAGAGAGTGAACCCTCGCAAGGTGTAAGGTCCCGATGGAGAACCTGGTTAGGTTCTGAAAACCTGTGCCAACCAACCAGCGGGATTATTCAAGGACATTTTCAACCTCTCACCGCTATGAATGGAAGTTCCCACTTGCTTCAAAAAGGCAACAATTACACCACTAACTAAGAAGAATAATGTGAGGTATCTTAATGAATATTGCCCGGTAGCACTCACATCCACAGTGATGAAATGCTTTGAGAGTTTCATCATGACTAGACTGAACTCCTGCCTCAGCAATTTGACTATCGCCACAATAGGTCAACAGCAGATGCAATCTCAATGGTTCTTCACATGGCTTTAGACCACCTGGACAACACAAACACCTATGTCAGGATGCTGTCATCAACTATAGCTCAGCATTTAATACTATCATTCCCACAATCCTAATTGAGAAGTTGCAAAACCTGGACCTCTGTATCTCCCTCTGCAATTGGATCCTCGACTTCTTAAATGAAAGACCACAAGCTGTGCAGTTTGGTGATAACATATCCTCCTTGCTAACAATCAAAACTGGTGCACCTCAGGAGTATGTACATAGCCCACTGCTCTACTCTCTATGTGACTGTGTGGCTAGGCATAGCTCAAATACCATCTATAAAAATGCTGATGATACAACCATTGTTGGTAGAATCTCAGATGGTGACGAGAGGGCATACAGGAGCGCGATACGCCAACTAGTGGAATGGTGTCGCAGCAACAACCTTGCACTCAACGTCAGTAAGACGAAAGAGCTGATTGTAGACTTCAGGAAGGGTAAGACGAAGGAACACATACAAATCCTCAGAGGGATCGGAAGTATTCAATACGGAAAACGATCTTGGCTGCTCCAGTATTCACTACGGAAAAGGATCTTGGCGATTGTAGGGATAACTTAGAGTGGATTGAAAAGCTTGCACATATAGACATTAAGAAAGAGGAGTGGCTGTAGATTTGGAAAGCACCAAGTTGGATAAGTCTCCGGGACTGGATGAGATGTACCCCAGGCTACTGTAGGAGGCAAGGGACGAGATTGCTGAGCCTCTGGCAATGATCTTTGCATCATTGATGAGGACGAGACAGATTCTGGAGGATTGGAGGGCTGTAGATGTTGTTCCCTTATTCAGGAAAGGGAGTAGAGATAGCCCAGGAAATTAAAGAGCAGTGAGTCTTACTTCAGTGGTTGGTAAGTTGATGGAAAAGATCCTGAGAGGCAAGCTTTATGTACACTTGGAGAGGCATAACATGATTAGGAATAGTCAGCACGGCTTTGTCAAAGGCAGGTCGTGCCTTATGAGCCTGATTGAATTTTTTGAGGATTTGACTGAACACATTAATGAAGGTAGAGCAGTAGGTGTAGTGTATATGGATTCCAGTAAGGCATTTGATAAGGTACCCCATGCAAGGCTCATTGAGAAAGTAAGGAGGCATCTTATCGAAGGAGACTTGCTTTGTGGATCCAGACAGAAGGAAATCTGCAGATGTTGGAAATTCAAGCAACACACATAAAAAATGCTGGTGAACACAGCAGGCTCGGCAGCATCTATAGGAAGAGGTACAGTCGACGTTTCGGGCTGAGACCCTTTGTCAAGACTAACTGAAAGAAGAGATAGAAAGAGATTTTAAAGTGGGAGGGGGAGGAGGAGATCCGAAATGATAGGAGAAGACAGGAGGGGGAAGGCTGGAGCTAAGAGCTGGAAAGTTGATTGGCAAAAGGGATACAAGGCTGGAGAAGGGACAGGATCATGGGACTGGAGGCCTAGGGAGAAAGAAAGGGGGAGGGGAGCCCAGAAGATGGGCAAGGACTATAGTGAGAGGGACAGAGGGAGAAAAAAAGAAAGAAAAAAAATATTAATAAATAAATAAGGAATGGAGTACAAAGGGGAGGTGGGGCGTTAATGGAAGTTAGAGAAGTCAATGTTCATGCCATCAGGTTGGAGGCTACCCAGACGTAATATAAGGTGTTGTTCCTCCAACCTGAGTGTGGCTTCATCTTGACAGTAGAGGAGGCCGTGGATAGACATATCAGAATGGGAATGGGACGTGGAATTAAAATGTGTGGCCACTGGGAGATCCTGCTTTCTCTGGCGGACAGAGCGTAGGTGTTCAGTGAAACGGTCTCCCAGCCTGCGTCGGGTCTCGCCAATACATAGAAGGACGCATCAGGAGCACCAGATGCAGTATATCACCCCAGCCGACTTACAGGTGAAGGATCGCCTCACCAGGAAGGACTGTCCGGGGCCGAATGGTGCTGAGGGAGGAAGTGTAAGGGCATGTTTAGCACTTGTTCCGACTTCACCTGGGCTGCCAGCAACGGTAGTGGAAGCAGATACGATAGGGTCTTTTAAGACACAAAATACTCTGCAGATGCTGGGGTCAAAGCAACACTCACAACACGCTGGAGGAACTCAGCAGGTCGGGCAGCATCCGTGGAAACAATCAGTCAACGTTTCGGGCCAAAACCCCTCGTCAGGACTGAAGAGGGAAGGGGCAGAGGCCCTATAAAAAAGGTGGTGGGAGGGTGGGAAGGAGAAGGCTGGTAGGTTCCAGGTGAAAAACCAGTAAGTGGAAAGATAAAGGGGTGGGGGAGGGGATAGGCAGGAAAGGTGAAGAAGGAAAAGGAGAAAACACTATGGATAGTAGAAGTAGGCGGAACCATAAGGGAGATAATAGGCAGCTGGGGGAGGGGGCAGAGTGAAACTGGGATAGGGGAAGGGAGGGGGAGGGAATTACCGAAAATTGTTGAATTCAATGTTCATACCAAGGGGCTGGAGACTACTTAGACGGTATATGAGGTGTCGTTCCTCCAACCTGAGTTTAGCCTCATCATGGCAGTAGAGGAGGCCACATATGGACATATCCGAATGGGAATGGAAAGCAGAGTTGAGGTGGGTGGCTACCGGGAGATCCTGTCTGTTGTGGCAGACGGAGCGGAGGTGCTCGACGAAGCGGTCCCCCAATCTGTGTCGGGTTTCATCGATGTAGAGGAGGCCGCACCGGGAGCGCCGGATGCAATAGAAGACCCCAACGGACTCACAAGTGAAGTGTTGCCTCACCTGGAAGGACTGTTTGGGGCCCTGAATGGTGGCAAGAAAGGAGGTGTAGGGACAGGTGTAGCACTTACGCTTGCAGGGATAAGTGCCGGGTGGGAGATCCGTGGGGAGGGATGTGTGGACCAGGGAGTCGTGGAGGGACCGATCCCTGCAGAAAGCAGAGAGGGTGGAGAGGGTCTTTTAAGAGACTCCTCGATAGGTACATGGAGCTTAGAAAAATAGAGGGCTATGGGTAACCCTAGGTAGTTTCGAAATTAAGCACATGTTCGGCACAACACTGTGGGCTGAAGGGCCTGTATTGTGCTGTAGGTTATCTATGTTCTTTGTTCTAAGTGGAGAGAGTGAGCAGTTTCAAGTTCCTCAGTGTCAATATCTCTGAGGATCTAACCTGGTCCCAACATATCGATGCAGTTATAAAGAAGGCAAGACAGCAGGTGTACTACATAAAGAGTTTGAGGAGATTTGATATGTCAACAAATACACTCAAAAACTTCTATAGATGTACTGTGGAGAGCATTCTGACAGACTGCATCACTGTCTGGTATGGGGGGGGGGGGGGTGCTACTGCACAGGACCAAAAGAAGCTGCAGACAGTTGTGAATTTAGTCAGCTCCATCTTGGGCACTAGCCTATAAAGTACCCACGACATCTTCAAGGAGCGGTATCTCAGAAAGGCAGCGTCCATTATTACAGACCTCCAGGGCATGCCCTTTTCTCACTGTTACCATCAGGCAGGACATAAAGAAGTCTGAAGGCACACACATAACGATTCAGGAACAGCTTCTTCCCTTCTACCATCCAATTCCTAAATTGTCATTGAACCCTTGAATACGACCTCACTTTTTTCATATATATTATTTCTAGTTTTTGCACGATTTTTACTCTATTCAATATACGTGTACGGGGTCTTTCTTTTTTGTATGTTAAATTTAAAATGGCTTCTTTGTTATGTTATACTTGGGAATGCTTCTTTGTTATGTTAAATGCTGAGAAAGTCTCTAGCTAGACATTTGCTTGGATTAATACAGATAGCAGGGTGCTATTAGCCAGTGGGTGTTCATGTATCGTTTTTTTCCGATGATAATGCTGTCTCATATGACTGGGAAGCGGGGTTTTTGACGGGGAGTCGGAGGAGAGACAGAGAGGACGGCGGACGTGCGGAAAGGCTCCGGTCGATCACTTCAGGTGGTCCCGAGCCGTGAGTCGACAGGATCCGGGTGGTCATCAGGAATTTATTGAGCTCCAACGGTTGCGCACGAAGAACTTGGACTTTGATAAGTCTGGCACCTCTTTTTTTTTTCCATTACTTCCTTTTCTGTATCGAATTTATCTTAATGTCATAGACTTAGTGATATCTATAAAGTGTACTTCGTAAAACATACTAGGTGTGCTGGCTGGTGATTGATGTTTGGGATTGATTTGGGCAGCAGTGGTGCAGCAACCAACTCCGTGGGAAGCATTGAGGCAGGTGCTGGGTGGGATTTCCCCTAGACATATACAAGCCAATGTAACTGAGCGTTACACGTATACTATAATTAATTTACTTATTTATTATTGTTAACAGCCTCTGGTCTCATTACTAAATTTGAATTGTCTTAATCTCTTCATCCTCTTTTACCTCTTGATTACCTCCTGTTTTTGGTATATTCTGTGTTTAATACTTCTTCCATCTCAATATTACGTATTATTTCCTTGTTTCAACTTTTTAAATACCAGATCTTATTTTTGCTGATCCCTTCCTCTAGACATAGTTGTAATTTCTTTAATCTGTTTAATTGTTGAAGTTATTACTGTTATTAAATGTTTGTGAATATCTTGAAATTTACAAATAATCATAGTGACTCATTGTGAAAAATAAAATCTTCAAAAAATTGTATATATGTTGTATTTTTTATAATAAAAAACAACAAATTTCAAACAAAAGCCTCATTTAATCAGACGGAAGTTCCAATGGAACATTTATTTCTCTTCCTAAATATTTTCTTCCATTTTGGTTAGTTTAGCCATTTTGTCCTTTTTCTTTTAATCAATCTGTATACCAATACCATCTGTGAGACAGATGGAGCAGATGGAGATTGGGACTAATAATTCAAGATCACTTGAAATTTACAAAAGGCATAAATATTGATTTCAGTATCTGCAGAAATCTTGCAGCAGCTTTTCAAATTAACTTTCTACTTCTGTGTTATTTGGTTAAGTAGCTCATGTTTGGTTAGACGATTGAGAAAAACAAAACCACCTCCAGAAAGGATAAGTTTCAAAACTGTAAATATTTATGCAATACAAGAAAATAGGAGCAGGAGTAGGTCACCTGAGCCTTCAAGTCTGCCCTGTCATTCAATACGATCATGGCTGTTCCTAAGCCAGGTCTCAACTCCTCCTTTCTGCTAGATCACTAGAACGGATCTTTCATAAATTTGTGTATCTCCACTTTAAATCATTTCCAATGATCTAGCTTCCACAACTCTTCGGAGCTGACAATTCTAGAGATTCACTATTCTATGTGATACGAATTTTCCACACGACTTTTTAATTGACTGATGTTTATTTTAAAAACTATATCCCCTTGTTCTAGACTCTCTCACTAGCGAAAATGTCTCACGCCTACTCTGTTACACAGCCTTTTGATCTTGTAGGTTTATACAAGAACATCCTTTATTCTTCTGTCAAAAAAAATACAAAACTAACTTGTTAAGCCTCTCCCAATAGGATAATACTTTCATTTTAGGAACTAGCCCGGTTAATATCTTTTGGACTATCTGTAATGCCACTACATCCTTTCTATGCAGTATCCCAGGTGTGGCAATACCAATACCCTGTACAAATGTAACAATGCTTCTCTATTTTTAAACTCCAATTCCATTTTAAGACCAATATATGCCCATTTGCCTTAGCTCCATACTGCACTTATCCGATATCTATTTGTGAGTTATACATAAAAATAATTTGGATTCCTTGATATTTCACTCATTTGCAATCTCTTTCTATTTAAATAATAATCTGTCTTTTGATTCCTCTTACCAAAGTGCATGCACATCTTCCCACACAAAACTTCAATTACTAAATTTTGTCTGCTCTATCAATCTATTTAGAACTCATTACAAAGTCATAGTATCCTCATCATTACATGACCTTCCATTTATTTTTGAGTCCCCCACAAACTTGGATACATTACACTCTGCCCTCCCTGAGGTAATTAATATAAATTGTAAATAACTGACGGTCAAGAACTGATTCTTGGGGTGCACTTGCTTGCTCCATCCTTGTACCCTGAAAAAGACTCATTTAATCCAACTCGCTGGTTTCTAGTGATAACTAGCTTTCAATCCATGCTAGCACAATTTCTCCAATTCCGCAGGCTGTTAACTTGTGGACCACTTTTTTTTTATATATAGCATCTCGTCAAATGCCTTTTAGAAGCCAAATACAGCACATCCATAGATTTGACTTCACTGCCTCTGCAATATACATTCTCAGAGAACTCTAGCAAACCTGGTTTGCTTTCTCATTAAACCGGGTGATGTTATTATTGTAAGATCCTCTAAATGATTTGATATTTCTTTTTTGATTATCAACTCCCACATCATTGCCAACAATGGATGTTAAACTAACTTGTTTATAGTTTCGTACTTTTGTTTTTCTGTTACTGGAGCCACATATATTGGTTTCCAATTCACTGGTACCCTTCTAGAATTCAGGGAGATTTGAAAAATTTTAACCAAAGATCTATCATCTATTCATGCAAGTACATCCTTTAAAATCCTTGAGTGCAGGTCTTTGGATTGTGCCAAGTTCTCTGCTTTAACCCCTTTCAGCTTTTCTGATACTTTCTCCACTGTGATTGTATTTCTGCAAACTCTTCCATGCTAGTTGAAACTTGTGTCACACTGGATATCTGCAGTGTTCTCCATGAAGAAGACAGATACAAAAATGTTTTCACGTATTTGTCATTCCCACAAGACCATGAGACATTGGAGCAGAATTAGGCCATTTGGCCCATTGAGTCTGCTCTGCCATTCAATCATTGCTGATACTTTTCTCACCTCCTCAGCCTTACTCCCTGGCCTTCTCCCCATAACCTTTGATGCCATGTCCAATCAAGAACCTAGCAAACTCTACCTTAAATACACCCAATGTCTTGGTCTCCACAGCTGCCTGTGGGTATAAATTCCACAAATTCACCACCCTCTGGCTAAAGAAATATCTCCGCATCTCTGTTTTAAATGGACGCCCCTATATCCTGAGACTGTGCCCTCTTTTCCTAGACTCCCCACTATGGGAAACATCTTTTCCACATCTACTCTGTCGATGCCTTTCAACATTCTAAAGGTTTCAATGAGATCCCCCCTCATTGGCCAAGTGGTTAAGGCGTTCGTCTAGTGATCTGAAGGTCGCTAGTTTGAGCCTCAGCTGTGGCAGCATGCTTGTGTCCTTGAGCAAGGCACTTACTCACACATTGCTCTGGTGTCTGTGCGAGGAGAGGCGCCCCACACAGACTTCCAATCTGCGCCTTGCAAGGCATGAAAATGGCCGACGCAGGCCTCTCATGGTCTGAGTCAATGTTCCCTCTCTCCCCGCCATTCTTCCAAATTCCAGCGTGTGCAGACCCAGAGTTATCAAACATTCCTCTTATAATAACCCTTTCATTCCTGGAATCATTCTCATGAACTGCCTCTGAACCATCTCCAATGTCAGCACATCTTTAGGAACACAAAACTGTTCACAATACTCAAGGTGAAGCCTCACTAGTGCCTTGTAAAGCCTTAGCATCACATCCCTGCTGTTGTAATCTAGACCTCTTGAAATTAGTGCTAATATTACATTTGCCTTCCTAACCTCCGACTCTACCTGCAAGTTAACCTTTAAGTTGTTGTGCAGAAATCCAAATATTTAGATGCAAAAGGACTTGGGAGTCATTGTGCAGAATGACTCCTAAGTCCTTTTACATCTCAGATATTTGGATTTTCTTTCTCATTTAGAAAATAGTCTGCACATTTATTTCTACTACCAAAGTGCATGATAATGCATTTTCCAATGTCGTATTTCATTTGCCACTCTCTTGCCCATTCTCTGAATCTAAGTCCTTCTGCAGCTGACCTGTTTCCTCATACTACCTGCTCCTCCATCAATATTCGTATCACCTGCAAAATTGGCAACAAAGTCATCTATTCCATCCTATAAATCATTGATATACAGCATAAAAAGAAGCGTTCCAACACCGACCCCTGCCAAATACCACTACTCACTGGTAGCCAACCAGAAAAAGATTCTTTTTATTCCCATTTGCTGCCTCCTCCTAATCAACCAACACTCTAATCACGCCGGTAACTTTCCTGTAACACCATGGGCTCCTAACCTGGTAAGCAGCCTCATGTGTGGCACCTTGTCAAAGGCCTTCTGAAGGTGCAAATATACAACATCTAATACATCCCCTTTATCTATCCTATGTGTAATCTCCTCAAAGAACTCCAAAAGTTTTGTCAGTGAAGATTTTCCCTTAAGGAAATCATGCTGACTTTGTCCTACCTTGCCCTATGTCTCCATAACCTCCTTCTTAGCAATTGACTCCAACATTTTCCCAACCACTGAGGTAAGGCTAATTGGTCCATAATTTTCTTTCTGCTGCATCCTCCTTTCTTAGAGAGTTGAGTGACATTTGCAATTTTCAAGCCCTCTTGCACCATACCAGAGCCCAATAAGTTTTGAAAGATCATTACTAATGCCTGCACAATCTCTACCACTACCTCTTTCAGAACTCTAGGGTGCAGTTCATCTGGTCTGAGTGACTTATGTACCCCTCAGTCTTTCAGCTTTTTGAGCACCTTCTCCCTTGTAATAGTAACTGCACTCACTTCACTTCCTTCACACCCTTCAACATCTGGCACACTGCTAGCATCTTCCACAGTGAAGACTGTTGCAAAATACTCATTTAGTTCATCTGCCATCTCCTTGTCCCCAGTTATTATTTCTCTGGCCTCATTTTCTAGTGGTCCTATATCCACTCTCAACTTTAAAAAGCTTTTACTATTCACTTTGATATTGTTTGCTAACTTGCTTTCATATTTTTTATCTTTTCCCTCCTAATGATTCTTTTAGTTGCTCTCTATTTGGTTTTAAAAGCTTCCCAAACTGCTGCCTTCCCACTAATTCTTGCTTTGTTGTATGCCCTCTTTTGCTTTTGCATTAACTTTGACTTCCCTTGGAAGCCATGGTTGTACTATTTTGACATTTGAGTATCTCTTTGTTTTTGGAATACATCTATCCTGCACCTTCCTCATTGTTCCCAAAAACTGATGCCATTGCTGCTCTGCTGTCATCTCTGCCAGCATCTCCTTCCAATTTGCTTCCGCCAACTCATCTCTCATACCAGTGTAATTTCCTTTACCATGCTGAAATACTGCTACATCAGACTTTACTTTCGCCCTATCAAATTTCAAGTTGAACTGAATCATATTGTGATCACTGCCTCCTAAGGGTAATTTTACCTTAAGCTCCCTAATTTCTTCTGGTAGCCTAAGGCCACGGTTATGAATTGGCTCTTCTTCGATTCTTTGCTGCCATAGAGAACTGAGTACACTGCTTGCATACAGATGTGCCGGTCGTGCATACAGCCTGTTATAGCCGTTCCCATCAGTATTCTTACTTTTTTTTATTCTTACTTTTTAACTTACGTTATTTTTTGTATTTTTTTTCCACAGTAACATGTCGAAGCTGCACCCTATCTAATATGCTGGTAGAGAAAGTTTTATTTGGGTTTTTAGCACTGGAAATAGTTACATTCGGACACGTCTCATTAGCAGGACAGAAGCATGGTCGCATTGTTTATTCCAGGGACCAGCTGCTTGCGCTTATGCCGGCTGGTTTAGTGAGCAGAGCGGCGGACACCCCTGCTGAAATCTGGAGGAAAACACACAGAGGATGCAGCGGGGGATTACAAAGTCGAGGAAAGAGGATCGGGTCGAGACAACAGAGACTTATGGAGAAGAGGAGTTCGGTGGGTAATAAAATGGATGAGTTAACGGCGCTAGCCAGGCATCAGAGAACATTTCGGGAGTGCGGTGTTATGTGCTTCACTGGAATGGGGCTGCACGAGGACATACCTGATCAAAACTCTTCCATGGACGGCTTCCAGACCGTTCGGGCTGATCGAGAGTGCACTGAGAGCGGTAAGCGTAAAGGAGTTGGGTGCTTACTGCTCTGGTTAACAGCAGATGGTGCAATCTGGGTCATATTACGATTGAGGAACGTGTTTGTAGACCGGATATTGAACTTTTTATTGTTGGACTTCGGCCATATTCCACCGATATACAACACTGGGCGGCACGGGAGGTCGTTCCTGCCTGTGGCCATCGAACTTGCAACTCCTCCTGTGGAGGGTCAGACACCCTAAGCCAATAGACTGGTCTTGGACTTATTTTCCATCTGGCATAGTTTGCATTTTGTTGTTTGATTGTTTGTGGTTTTTGTATTGCTATATTTATGCTCTATTCTTGGTTGGTGCGGCTGTAATGAAACCCAATTTCAAAATCAATAAAGTATACCTATCTATCTATCTATTTTGTCTATGCTCGGCCAGACACAAAGCTTCTTGCCAGGGCTATCTTTTGATACTTCTGGTCGAAGAGTTTATTGAATCACTATTCTAATCTCTAAACACTAGTCAGGATTCCATAGTTGAGAACGATGTATGGCGTCAGTAAAAGGGTATGACATCTTCCTTAACCTTGACTGGCTATCTGTCAATGAGGTATCTGGAGGTATGCTGAAGATTTACAATCGTTTCTGCTATGATCTCGTTGACTGCGACCAGACGACCTTCAGCACCATCTGATACAACCCAGTAGATTTCACAATCAATTGAAATTGCAGTCAAAAATGATCGTAAAGTGCTGATATCTGATGGTGGAAGCATCTTTAAGATAGTAGCGCTGTCTTCAGGATCTGAATGACAACCGCACTCATCTATGATCAGTCCCAGATACTTCATTGAAGACATAAGGAGGCTGCATCTTTCTGCCTGAAGTTGCAATCCAAAGTCTTACAATTTGTTCGAAACATGTTCTAGGTGTTAGAATAGTTTTGTCTGATCCATGCCCATCACAATGATATTGAAGTGAGCTACAATAATGTCAATACCACTCAGCATTGCAAGTCCATAAGCTTTTGGAAAATTGAAGGAGCTGTCTTTATCCTGAAAGGCAGGCAGAGGAAAGAAAACAACCCTTTTGTGTTGTATTGGTGAGAAGCTCCTGTGAATTTCCCACACTTCTACCAGAAGGTAGGCTTCAGCCAAGTCAGTTTTCACAAAGAAGCAACCATGGTTCAATTTTGTGAAGAGACCTTCTGGTACCGGTTATGCGTACTGATGTGTCTCTAGAGCCGCAATGAAACCAGTTGAAAAGTCTGCACACAACCTCACTGAGCCGTTGGCTTTCTTGATAATGATTATTGGAGCTGCCCAACGTGAGTAATAGCTTTGATCACACCAGCAGGTGATTTAGCTCTTGCTCCACGATTGGTAATGCTGAGTATGGTGCCGGTCATTTGGGACAAAAACTGGGTTTATGACTGGACGGAGATGAAACTCTGCTTACAATTTGTTGCAGCCACCTAAACCTTCTTGAATCACTGCTGCACAGTGCCGTTCCAGTTGTTGGGTGGTCTCACATGTTGATTATGGTAGCATCGACTAATGATTTGAATGGCCAGTGTCTTTGCACAGACCTCATCCAGAGAGCTGCACCAGAGATCAAACTTATCCAACCAGTCAATGTCGAGGACATTCAGATCTGGTTGGTCTATTAGGTAACACACACCACTGACTTGGTTACTGTTAAGCTTCACCATGCATTGTAGTTTGCCAATCGTCTGGAGGTCAACACAATGCACAGATGGATTGATGAGTTGATTTGACTGGTGGGGACTCAAGTATCCGCCACCTGTGTTTGGAGATAATGGCAATGTCTGATGTTATATCAAGTCCAACTGGTTGTTGCTAAATACATTGACACATTCCCTCTTCTTCATTTTCCCACTCTGGCCTCTTACCTCTTTTCCTCACTTGCCTATCACCTCCCTCTGGAGCCCCGCCTCCTTCCCTTTCCCCTGTGGTTCACTCTCCTCTCTCATTAGATTCCTCTTCTCCAGCCCATTGCCTTTTCTACTTATCACCTCCCAGCTTCTTATTTCATTGTCCCTCCTTCACCCAACTTGCTTTAACCTACCTATCAACTTCTAGCTTGTCCTACTTCCTCTCCCTCTTATTCTGGCATTTTTACTCTTCCTTTCTAGTTCTAATGGAGGGTCTTGGCCTGAAACATCAAATGACATTTATTCATTTCCACAAACAAATTCCTCCAGCATTGTGTGTGTGTGTGTGTGTTGCGTTACGTTGCTCTGGCCTGAAAGGTTACTCATTGGCTTACAAAATCACTGAACATCAGCCAATACAAGTCATTAATCCTCACATTCACTACGATTCACAAAGCTTTAAACAGGCTTCTTCTGTAAATTTAATTTTATATGCTAAAGATTAACTTGCTGTGGCATACACTGGTATTTATGGTATCTTTTGCAATTGTGCAAACTACTACTACTACATTGACTCAGGCTTAGGGGGTCGGCATCGGGCAAAAGATAAACATATTTTCCAACAAGTTTAACAAGTTCCAACTACCAGTGTGTAAAACTTCTCATTATCTGTTAGAATTGTATCCATATTCTCTCAAAATTCCATTAAGAAATTGATTGATATGATTTTCAGCTAGACAAACCAGCAAAATCCCATAACCTGCATTGACATACTGTTTTTGACAATCTGAGCTCTTGAGAAAGAAAGGGGACAAAACAGGTGAGATGAATACCTTGCATACTATTGATAGCAACTACTTAAGAATGCCATATGAGTACATGCCCTAGTTCTGCAACTAAATTTGCTGAAATAGGGCAAGAGGTCGATACAAAAGGACTATTAAAGCAGATGTCATGAATATGCTTATGAAGCCACCAAGTCTGGCAGAAGATAATATCCCCTGCTCTGTTCTAAAAAATTAATGTTCTTTCAATACTCAATTTATAAATTCCCTCCAGTGAATACTTGGGTAAAATTTGGGGGAACTGCTGGCATCTGCAGAACTAATTGACAGCTCAATTCTAGTCTTCCTATGAACCAGATGCATTAAGTACAAGAGCAAAGTTATATTCTTACTGCACTCAGAACTGAGTAATGTTTTATCATTACATAATTAGAACTTACATTTATATTTTCAGAAGAGTGCAGTACATTGTTGGTGATAATTTATTCAAATTAGTTTAGACATTTATTAGCACTTGGGAATTAATGATATGTAAGCACTAAATATGCTGAACTTGATTTTTGTATGAAACTTATCTGAAGTTAATTTTCATTCGTAATCATTGTTGAAAGCATTGTCTTCCATCCACTCCCTTAGTACAGTACTATATTGCCCGTAGAGACAGATTACTGTATACTAGTGATTTAGTTTGGTCTATTCAGTTCATTCTTTCTCAGAAACCTGCAATTTCCACATTTACAGCCATTTAATAACTTCTACATATATACCTCCATTTTCCTGATCAAAATCCTTCCCAGATCGGTATTTGTATTAAGTGCTTCTTCACCTCAGCATTATACATGAATTTTATGAAAGTAAATTAGCACAAAATATAAAAACAGATAGCAAAAGTTTTTATAAATATATAAAGCGGAAGAGGGTGGCTAAAGTCAACATAGGTCCCTTGGAAAACAAGAAGGGTAAATTGATATTGGGTGATAAGGAAATGTCTGAGGCACTGAATGACTATTTTGTGTCGGTCTTCACGGTGGAGGACACGTCTAATATGCCAAAGAAGGATGTTATGGACAAAATGGGAGGTGAGGACCTCAATAAAATTACTATCACTAAAGAGATAATGATGAGCAAACTCGAGGACCTGAAGGTAGATAAGTCCCCTGGTCCTAATGGGATGCATCCCAGGGTGCTGAAGGAATTGGCTGAGGTTATAGTAGACGCGTTGGTAATCATTTATTAAAACTCTCTAGGTGGATGTCGTATACTTAGATTTCCAGAAGGCGTTCAATAAGGTGCCGCACAAGAGGCTTATAAATAAGATGCAGATGCATGGAGTTGGAGGAAGTGTATTGGCATGGATAGTTGATTAGTTAATCGATATAAGGCAGAGAGTTGGTATCAATGGGTATTTCTCCGGTTGGCAGTCGGTGGTGAGTGGGGTGCCACAGGGCCGGTGCTGGGCCCGCAGCTATTTACCTTTTACATTGATGATTTGGAAGCGGAGAATAAGTGTAGCGTAGCAAAATTTGCTGATGACACTAAACTGAGTGGAAAAGCAAATTGTACAGACGATTTGGAGAGTCTGCAGAGGGATATAGATAGGTTAAATGAGTGGGCCAAGGTCTGGCAGATGGAATACAACATTGGTAAATGCAAGATCATCCACTTTGGAAGGAATAATAGAAGAGCAGGTTATTATTTCAATGGTGAAAGATTGCAGCATGCTGTTGTGCAGAGGGACTTGGGAGTGTTTGTTCATGAATCGCAAAAAGTTGGCTTGCAGGTACAACAGGTTATTAAGAAGGCAAATGGAATGTTGGCCTTCATTGCTAGAGGGATTGAATTCAAGAGCAGGGAGGTCATGCTGCAACTATACAGGGTACTGGGAGGCTGCACCTAGAGTACTGTGTGCAGTTCTGGTCTCCATACTTGAGGAAGGATATACTGGCTTTGGAGGCAGTGCAGAGGAGGTTCACCAGGTTGATTCCAGGGATGAAGGGGTTAACCTATGAGGAGAGATTGAGTCACCCGGGACTATACTCTCTGGAGTTCAGAAGAATGAGAGGGGATCTTATAGAAACAAACAAAACTTTGAAAGGGATAGATAAGATAGAAGTAGGAAAGTTGTTTCCATTGGTAGGTGAGACTAGAACTAGGGGACATTGCTTCAAGATTCAGGGGAGAAGATTTAGGACAGAGATGAGGAGAAACTGTTTTTCCCAGAGAGTGAGGCTTCCTCACTAAGTATATTTAAGAAACAGTTAGATAGGTTTTTACACAGTAAAGGAATTAAGGGTTATGGGGAAAAGGCAGGTAGATGGGGCTGAGTTTATGGACAGATCGGCCATGATCTTATTGAATGGCGGGGCAGGCTTGATGGCCCGAATGGCCTACTCCTGCTCCTACTTCTTATATTCTTATGTTCAATTTGTACCAAAGCATCCCATCTTCCAATTCCACTCCATCATGATTCACCTCAAGTTAATCTCGGTGTTAGTAACAATAGGAAACTGGAGTTTCTATTGCACATTTGAGCCATGTTGGGTGGCCATGTAGACCTGAGACACTATGGGGTCTTTACTGGTTTCCCTTTGGATCATCTCTGCCATAATATAGAGATTTTTGATTTGCATTAGGGAGAATACATCAAGAGAAGTGTCTATTTTAGTAATTTTTTCCAGTACTTCCTTTTCCAAGAATATACAGGACAATCTATCAGCATTTCCATGATTAGTCGTCCTCTTGAACTCAATCTTGTAATGGTGTCCTCTAAGAAACAGAGCCTATCTCTTCATTCATGCTGCTGCTGTTAGTGGAACACACTTCTATGGATTAAAAATGGACACCAGTAGTTGATGATGTCACAAGGGTGAACTCTCTACCATACAAATACCAGTTGAAACGTTTTACAACCCAAACCAGACTCAAGGTCTCTGTGTAATTTTTCTCAGCGGTAATAAGGGAATGTGATGCGAGGGCTATGGGGCATTCACCTCCATCACTCATAACATAACATGTGACATAACTGCAACTATACCATAAGGGAAAGTGTCACAAGCAAACTTCACTGGACACTGTGAATCACAATGTGCCAGTACAGTGCCTGACATCACTATTTCTTTATCTTTTTGAAAGTCATCTCACTCTGCTTTGTCCATTCCCTTTTCTTGCCGATCTACAGTAATGAGTTCAAGGGGTGGAACATGATAGCCAGGTTTGGCAGGAACCTGTCATAGTAGTTGACAAATCCTAAAAAGGACCGCAACTGTGACATATACTTTGACCTTGGGGCATCCAGCACTACTTGAATTTTCTCAACATACTTGTGTAATCCTTGTGCAGCAATTGTGTGACCAGAGTAAATGATGCTTGGTTAAAAAAAAATTCACACTTGTCACGTCATGCTCTGAACCCATAATCTTTTAATCTTTTTTAACACTGACTTGAGGTTTTGGAGATGTTCCTTGTTACCCCTACCAGTAACAATGATGTCACAGAGGTAACGCCTGGGCAGCCTTGCAGCACCTGGTCTATTGCTTTATGCCAGAGTGGAGGTGAAGATGCTACTCCAAAATTAACATTATTGTAGCGATAAAGCCCTTAGTGAGTGTTTATGATGAGAAACACTTGGACTCTTCTTCCATCTCCATCTGCAAGTAGGCCTCAACTAAGTTCACTTCAGTGTTTTCTTCAGAAATACTAGTAAAGATATCCTCTATGCTGGACAGAGAGCATTGATCTACTTTCAGCACTGGGTTACAGTAACCTTAAAATCACCACAGATCCTGACTGACCCATTCTTCTTGGCTAATGGGACTACTGGCATTGCTCATGGGCTCCACTCAAACTTGGAATATCCTTCAGCCTCCATACAATCTAGCTAACTGGCTACTTTATTGCAGATGGTATAAAGATGTGGATGGGCTTTGCAAACCTTGAGTGTGGCATTTTCATTTAACATTATTTTATCCTTGAACACACACACACATCTATATATATATATATATATATATATATATATATATATACACACACACACACATACATATACATACACACATTTTTAAAAATTCATTTACAGGATGTGGGAGTCGCCAGCTAAAACCAGCATTTATTGCCCATCCCTAGTTACTCTTGAGAGGTGGTGATGAGCTGCCTTCCTGAATGCTGCAGTCCAAGGTGTAGGGAAGGAATTCCATGACTTTGACCCTGCAACAATGAAGGTACGGCAATATGTTTCCAAGTCAGAATAGTGAGTGCTTGGAGGGGGATTTCCAAGTGGTGTTGTTCCAAGGTATCTGCTGTTCTTGTCCTTCTAGCTGGTAGTGGATGTGGGTCTGGAAGGTGCTGCCTTAGGAACTTTGGTGTGTTGTTGCAGTGCATCTTGTAGATAGCACACACTGCTGCAACTGTTTGTCAATGGTGGAGCAATTGGATGCTTGTGGAAGGGTCCAGTCAAGTGGGCTCCTTGTACTGGATGGTGTCAAGCTTCCTGAGTGTTGATGGAGCTGCACTCATCCAGATGTGGAGTGGGGTGGTGTGGGATCGAGGTGGGTGGTGAGTGTGTGAGTATAGAGTGGGTGGTGACTGTCACCCATTTTTCTGTTGCCTGCACCTTGGGTGTAACTACCTCTCTATATGTGTCATCAACCCTTCACCCTCCCAAATGATCCAGAGATCATCTGGTTCCCGCTCCAACTCCTTAACATGGTTAGTCAGAAGCTGCAGCTGGATGCATTCTCGCAGTTGTGGCGGTCAGGGATACTGGAGGCCTCCCTGCTTTCCCACATCCTGCAAGAGGAGCATTGCACTATCCTGCCTGTCTTCTCTACCTAGCTCAGCATATATAAAGAGAAGGAAAAAACTCGAGATTTTCTTTCCTTTGCTTTCTCTGAATAAAGCTTTTCTTTGTTGAAGCCTCGAAGAGCTCAAAGTCCTGGTTTCCTATGTGCTCCTTAAACTGAACCTTTTCTCCCTCTAGCACCAAGTTATACATTACTTACATCATTGCATTCTGCCTACAGATCATGTTGCCTCAATAAAGCAACCAACATAATCAAAAAACCCACCCACTCTGGGAATTCTCTCTCTCCCTCCTCCCATAGGCAGAAGACACAAAAGCCTGACAGCATCTACCATCAGGCTCAAGTACAATTTCTATACCATTGTTTTAAGATGATTGAACAGTACTCTGGACTCTTGGCTTCACTATTTGCATCATCATGGCTCTTGCACCTTATTGTCTACCTGCATTGCACTTCCTCTGTAATTGTAACACTATATTCTACATTTTGTTATGTTACTGCTGTGATGAAATTGCCTGTATGGATGGCAGCCAAAACAAAGCTTTCCACTATATGCCGCTATATGAGACAATAATAAACCAATTTAATTTAATTTTCTTTTTTCTATGAATGAACATCACCAGTAGGCTGTCCTGGTATAACTTAGTAGACAGCAATGTCCAAATATCCTCACCAATTGTCATGGATGCATCATAGGGAACATTCTTTCCAAATGCAATGCAACTTGGTATGGTAACTCCTCTGCACAAAACCACAAAAATCTGTAGAGTTGTGGACATGGCTCAGCACATCTTGGAAACTGGCTTCCTCTCAGTGGACTTTCTCACTGCTTCAGTAAAGCAGCCAACATAATTAAAAGACCATCCACCTCAGAAATCCTCTCTTCTCCCCCATCCTATCAGGTAGAAGATATAAAAACTTCCATACAAAATACAAAAGCATTTGATAAAGTGAAGCACAATAAGTTATTAGAAATATTATAGAAAACTCTAGATCTAGATTGGAAAGATCTCCGCCTAATCAGAAATCTGTACTGGGAACAAACTGCCGCTATATGAGTAGATGGAGAAGTGAGTCAGTTTACGAAAATCAAAAGAGGTGTTAGACAAGGGTGTGTTTTCTCCACTGATTTATTTAGTGTGTACAGTGAAACAATATTACAAAGAAAAAGACATCTTGAGAATCAAAGTTGGCAGTGAAAACATCAATAACTTCAGATATGCAGATGACACTGTGTTAATTGCAAGTACGGAGGAAGAACTACAAAATGTAATTGATGTAATTGTTGAAGAAAGTGCAAAAATGGGTCTATCTATCAATTGCAAAAAGACAGAACGTATGGTGATATCCAAAAAGAAGGAGAATCCTATCTGCAGGCTGAGAATAAACGGGGAAGACATAAAACAAGTACAGAACTTTTGCTACTTAGAATGCTGGGTGACATCAGATGGCAGGTGCGACATGGACATCAAAAAAAGAATAGGGATGGCAAATTTACGAGAATGAAGAGTATACTGACCAATACTAAACTAGGCACGACAACCCGCCTCAGAGTACTGAAATGTTACATTTATCCAGTTATGATATATGGCTCAGAATGTTGGACAATATCTAGTAAGATGAGGAAACGAATTGAAGCAGCAGAGATGTGGTTTTTGAGGAAGGTGCAAAGAACATCATGGACGAAATGAATATCTAACGAGGATGTCATGAACAGAGCAAACACAAAAGAGAGATAATGTATGAGATCATGAAAAGGCAACGTAACTTCATTGGACATGTGATTAGGAAAGGGGAGTTAGAATGCACGGTAATTATGGGAAAGATTGAAGGGAAGAAAGAGGAAGACAAAGACAAATGATGATGGAGACAGCAGCCAGAGAACTGGAAATGAATACCAATGAATTGATCCACTTGACCCCAAACAGGAGTGCGTGGGCCATGGCAGTCAAAGCTCAAACTGGGCACGGCACCTGATGATGATGATGACGATGATATAAAATAATTTTTGTTCTAATTATTTTCTTTCTTTTGAAAATGTATAATTTATGCTTCTGCTTTTCTTGTGACTGCTACTTATATGATGCCATGTGCCTGTGATGCTGTAGCAAGTAAGTTTTACACGGCACCTGTACATACATGTAGTTGTGCATACACCAATAAATTTTGACATTGACTTTGAAACCTGAAAGCACGTACCACTAGGCTCAAGGACAGCTTCTATCCCACTACTATAAGGTTACTGAACCCGGTCTGACCTCACAATCTACCTAGCTTGTACTAGATATTGGTAATTAACCTGTTCCCTGAGATGCAGATGGAAAAGGCGGGAAAGGGAAGAGTTACAGATGGGCCATCTGTACAACAAAAGGAGACAACAAAAATACAATTGCGACCGTACCAGTAAAAGACATGAGGAATGGGACCTGATCAGGTTAGAAGCAAGGGCTGTTCCAGATAATGTACTCAAAACAATGTAGCTTGGATCCATATAGATTCCAATAATCATGCTTTTGATTTCAGGGAAGTGAATAGAGTTTTAAAAAAAGAGGCTGTTCAATGAGGAAGAGGAGAACTATGTTGTGCTTGGTTGGAGGAATTTGTGCAAAGAAGACATCTTGATGAAATTGTTCTGTTTTGAAATTCCAAAACATTAAACTAATTAGAAAAACGAGAGAGCCAGAATGCAAATCTAACTCTGTTCTTTAATCAAGGCACACATGTATCACGTGATGGCGTCAAGTCATATGCAATTCACGTATTGCAAGAATGCTTAATCAAACAATATATTTATAATTTTACTCAAATATTAAATACACAACACTCATCCCTGCTTAACTATTAACCAGTCATTAGTTAGTCTGTACCATATCTTATTATATTTAATATTAACACACTTTAGTTTGTTATTTATGTGTGATTCATCTGTAGATTTTATCATTACCTTCATAAGTTATTGCATGTTATGTGTACTACTGGTTCAGAGAAACATTCTCTCTTTCTATATACATTATATGGCATGTATATAGTTAAATGATAATAAATTTCACTTAATAAACTCCAACTATCTACACAGTATACTTATATAATATAACTACTATACAGACATCCATAGTATAGTAATTTTTAAAAATTGTCCCATATAGGCAGAAAGATTTAATCACGGTGAAAGATTTCTTACTCTTGTGGAATACATCTTTCCTGACGGGGTGGGGAGGGGTCACTCTGCTTGCCAGATGAGACTTGTGGCTGTGAAACAATCTCAGGTTCTGGGGCCTCCTCCATGGTGGCTGCAGGCACTGGCTCAGAGACTGCAGAAAGTGGTTTTGACAGCTCTGATACCTTTCTTCCCTTTCCTTTTTCTTCTTCTAGTTTATACATCTTGATATTGGGAAGATCCATTCAGTTCACCGGAGTATTCTCTTATTAATCCTATTGCTCCCTTTACAATCTCATCTCTCCTCTTGGTTTCCTCATCCACAACATCTACTGATGAATCCTGTTTTTGTATCTTCATTGACTCCTTTCTTCTTGTTCTTCCATTCATCTAGCTGGGCTTGGTCTTTGCCTCTACTTTTACAAGCAGTTTTTTGTCTTCCACTTAAGTTCTTGCAATAACCTTAATGCACACATAACCTTAATAACCTTAATGTAGATTCTGGTTCTTTTAGTCACAAAAGCCAAATGCTTGGAACTTTTCTGAAGCTCCTTGAACTTTCCTCCAGCTTAAAACCAAGCCACATGTCGCAAATAACTACCTAATTAACATATCAGAGGCTGTCACAGATGTAACCTACAGAAACTGTTTAGTCAGACCACTGTTTTCATCACTTTCATGCTCCCTCTGAGCAGCATGCTCCCTCCTTGGTCCAATATGCTCTCCAATCAGAGGCACAGTAGCTGGCATCAGCACCAGTTTGCCCTCTGTTGGACAGCAGTTCATGTTGTACAGTATGGATGGGGGATGGGTCTCTATTCAACTTGTAGCTGTCTGAGCCAATCACTCCCCCACAATGCTGGTCTTGTTTTTACAACATACAAGCCCAATGTGGGTTGTTGGTTGTTTTATTTCACTGCCATGAATGTCATTCCCACAGGAGTAATCTTTTCTCCCGTACAAGTTATTTGAATATCTGCAGGCGTCAATTTAGTATCTTTGAAATGCTGTTCAAACTCATTGTGTGGAATTGCTGAAACAACTGAGTCAGTGTCCAATTCCATTTTAATTAATTTGCTGTTCACTTCTGGTGTAAGCCATATTGTTTGTCTGGCTGCCTACATCAGAAAGATGTAAGTTTGTTTTTTTAATTACACAACAGATGATGTACACTGAGCTAATTGAGCAAAATAATAATGGGATAGCCAATGAGAATTAAGTACCATTTCTTGCTGAGTGCATTGGATGGAAAAGCATATAGTTTGCTTATGAATTTGACTGTTCCAACCATACCAGCCAAAATGAGCTTGGCTGATAATGTGAAAGTAATGCAAGAACATTTAGAACCAAAGCCATTGTTGACTGAAGAACACATTAGGCTTCATAAGCAGAATCAAAATGAAAGGGAGTCCATTTCAGTGTACATGGCCGAATTGGTAGTTTTCAAATTGTAAATCTCAAGACCACTCAGTCTTGTACCACTCTCGTCATTATCAGATTTTTTCATCAACAGTATGCAGATTAGTGATGGTTCTGAAACTGCAACTTGTATTTTTAGCTTTTTCTGTTTCCTGTGCAGTCCATTTATTTTGGTCTGCCCGACATGTTCTTTGTACGTGACCTACTTTGTTGCATTTTCTGCAAGTTTTGCTTTTAATTCTTCATTTGTCTGTACATGAGCCCCTGCCACAACAGTAACACAATCTGTTTGGCCAGGCAGGCCTCCGTCTGGATGTTCACTCTCACTTTCATTCCTGACTGCAACTCAATTTCATCTGTGTCTGCATTTTCCACTGATACAGCTATTTCATCTGCTCTTATAAATAAGTTATGCTTCAGTTAGGAGCTGTTTTTGAATGCTTTCTTGTAAGATTCCACGAAATAAATCATCCCTCAGTTCATCAATAAGCCATTCACTGAACTGACAATGCTCAATCTCTTTAATTTACCCACACACACACTGAAATAGACTTCCCTTTCCTTTTGATTCTACTTATGAAGCCTAAAGCATCTGCAATCAACAATGGCTTTGGATCCAAATGTTCCTGCATTACTTTCACACTATTAGCAAGGCTCATTTTGGATGGTTTGGTTGGAGAAGTCAAACTCCTAAGTAGGGAGACATCTCAGGTTTGTTTTTAAAAATACCCTGTCACCACTGTTAGGTTTTATAAATCCAAAACGTTAAACTAAATAGAAGAAAAACAATAGAGCCACAGAATGAGAGTCTAATTCCATTCTTTACTTTAAGGGAGGTTCTAATGTATCACGCAGTAGTGTCACGACACATGCAATTCATGTATTTTTAGATATAGCCTGCAAACACTTTAAGCAAACAAGAATGCTTCATCAAACAGTATATTTACAATGTTACTCAAATACTATTGAAATATTAAATACACAACAGAAATTATCTATGACTGTCTAGGAATCAATGGCCCAATAGTCTATGGTGCAGTCATGACTGCAGGAAGGTCTGAGTTGTTGAGGGTTGGTGTTCAACCTCCACCACATAGCAGTCAGTTGGCAGGCAATTGCAATGCCTTCCTTAACAGATTTGATGACAATGTTGGGGCTGATGCCCAGTAAGTGGAATGATGTTCAGAGGAAATGAGGTTCAGTAAATGTAGTGTAAAAATTAGAAAGATAAATCAAGATCATGCTGGCACTTATTAATAATTAGATCCAAAAAGGGTGTCACAATTAGGGTTCTGGATGGAATGGGAAGTTTGAAGATGGGAGATAGGGTCCACAGTCTGGGATGAAGACTCCTAGCCAAACAAGCAACAATGGTGGTGAAGGAGGCAGAAGAACTCAACAGCATGTCAGACTCAGAAGTCAGATTTGAAGATGTAGAGAACTATACCTGAGGTCTCTGCTGAGGACTGATTTTTTGGGATTAGAAGGGGTTATTGAAAACAGCATGTGGATAAGATAGTAGCAGAAATATGAAGAAATCTAAGAAGAAAGCAAACCCATAGTAGTATTTTAATTCAACAACTAGGTAAAGCAGGAGTCTCATGTAATGTTCACCTCTCGAAGAAGTATACCTTCCTGCATACTATCTGGCTCAGGAGAAAATGACAGCAAAAGCCAGATCAGCAGCATCACAAATGTACAGTTATATGACAGATAGGTTAAAGTCTAAGATGGCAAGTTCATCAACAAAGTAAGAGCACAAAGGATCCAAGGGAATGCAACAGCCAAGTAGGTCAGACACAGGAAGCAAAGGTGATTGATGTTTTGTGGCTCTAAGACTAGTACAGGTAGTGGCCTACATGAAAGGTGGTTAATGCAAAATCCCTCATCTTATTTAAACAGCAATTGCATTTTATTAAACTATCAGCTCAGTTACAATGGGTGAATGGCCTTCACTGATCATTAACATTCCAGGATTGTTTAGCTTTTCCTCCCCTAATGGCTCACAGTGGAGAAAAATAGTATCAGTAAAATCTGAAAAGTGACAACGACTTTGTGAAACATACAAAAAATGTGAATTTCTTTTGATCCAAACCTTTCCTTCACAAAGAGGAAAATGATGAATAGAAAATGAAGCAATTTAACTTAAAATATAACTTGATGAGATTTGACTGCATGGAAATACGCTGAAGAATTGAAGAAATGCACATTAATTACAATTAAAATCTTTGAAAGTAGCAAAAAACACTATTAAATTAGCTTGTTGTTTGAATATTATTACTCATCATGAGCCAGTTGTTTCAGCTGAAAGGTACAGTTTGTACTGAATGATCCTTCAGAATGGATTCACAGATTGGAGTTTGTGCAGTTCTGATGGAATTAAACAATGCTCACTTTGATTAGCTCAGACTGTATCTCACATTTATTATGAAACACTGTTCATCATGTTGAGAGAGGAAAGATACATACTTGTTTAGACTATTAGTACAAGATAAGTCTATAATGCTGTAATGTATCTAGTCATAAGGTATAAAGCTACACCCCAAGCTTGCTTTGGGCTTCATTAGAACAGTGTAGGACACAAGACAAAGTATGAGAAACAATCAAGTTTATCACCAGAGACACTTTTCATGAAATCAGATGTTCTGCAGCAGCTGGACAGTGCAATATTTAAAAAATTACATTAAGCTACCTATGAATATATAAAAAACAAATAGTAAAAAAAGAGAATAAAATAGTGAGATAACATTCACGGGTTAATGAACTGTTGAGAAATCTCATGGCAGAGGAAAAGAAGCTTTTCCTACAAAGTTGAGTGTGCATCGTCAGGCTCCAGTATCTCCCCTCAATCATATTAATAAGATGAGGACATGTTCTGGATGCTGAGAGTCATTCACAATGAATGCTATCTTTTTGAGACATCGCCTTTTGAAGATGTCCTCAATTGTGGGGAGGCTAATGCCCATGATGGAACCAGGTGAGTCAACAAACTTCTGCAGCTTTTTCCAATCCTGTGCATTGATGTTTCCACACCAGACAGTGACGCAACCCATCAAAATGCTCTCCACAGCACATCTGCAGAAATTTACAAATACATTTGATGATATACCAAATCTCCTGAAACTCTCCATGAAACAGAACTGTTTGAGTGTCTTCTTAATTGCATCAATACGTTGTGCCCAGAATAGATCTTTGTGATGTTGGCAGCCAGAAACTTGAACCTGCTCACCCTTTCCACTGCTGACTTCTCAATGATGACTGGTATGTGTTTTCTGGTTTTCCCTTCCTGAAGTTCACATCAGTTCCTTGGTCTTGCTGATGCTGAGTGCACGGTTGTTGCTGCAACACCTTTTAACCAGCCAATCTCTCTCATACCTGTACGACCTCTTTTCATCATCTGTGATTCTGCCAACAACAATTATGTCATGGGCAAATTTATAGATGCTATACAGTCATGAGAGAGAGAGCAGAGCACTGGGCTAAGCATGCATCTTTGAGATGCGCCTGTGTTAGTAGTCAGTGAGGAAGTAATATTATTGGCTGTCCACACTTACAGTAGTCTCCCGATGACAAAGTCAAGGATCCAGTTGTAGAGGCCCAGGTTTTGAAACTTGTTAAGTCATACTAAGGGGATGATGGCATTGAACACTCAGCTGTACTCAGTAAATAGCACCCTGACATAGTAATAATGGAAGTGTGCTGGAGATTTGAAATAATAGGCAACTGGAAATTCAGCATCAAACTTGCAGACTAAATATAGATGCTCATAAAGCAGTCAGTTAATGTATAGAAATGCAGTTTACAGAACTACTAAAATCCTCAAGTATAAGTTGCTGCCTTAAATGGAATGAATGCTTAGGTTCCTGGATGGTGGGAAGGAAAAAAGGTAAAATTAGACATTGTCAGAACCTGAGAAACTAGGAAAATGGAATAAAGTCAGTCCTAAGAGGAACCTGGATGGTAGGAGGTAGTCAAGATTGATTTGGGAGCCTGTAGGCTTGTAATGGGCACTGTACATTAATCATGAACTCAAATTGTGATGATGTAGTCAAGGAAAAAAAAACCACCTTCAAGAGGGAGGAGAAGATGGCGGCGTGACGCAGCTCGCAGCGGCCACTCCGGTGATGATGTCTGTTATTTGTCAAGTAAGGTGCTATGCACAATCCTGATTTGATGGAGACGGATGTGAGAGCACCGAGGAACATCTGGTGAAACTTCTGAAATGCCTGCTTCGCTGCTGCTGCTACTGTGTGGTCCAGAATCTCCAGAGGAGAAGGCCCCGAGTCCTCGGCTTTGCTTGTTGCTCGGCAGCCGGGATGAGGTCAAAGCGCTTGGCAGCGGATGGTGCTCGGAGAGGCTGTATCAGAGGGGCTGGTTGAAGGCACGAAGTTTTTGGACAGACTCAGAGTCGGCTGCAGTCGGGTGCTTCCAATGCATCGGCAAGTTGGTGGCGCTTGGAGGTTCATGGCAGGGAGAGTTTCTCCCTTCTGCCACCTGCGTTAGATGATGAGTCAATTGGGACTTTGAAACTTTTTTTTTTACCGTGCCATGGTCTGCTCTTTATCAAATTATGGTATTGCTTTGCACTGTTGTAACTATATGTTATAATTATGTGGTTTTGTCAGTTTTAGTCTTGGTTTGTCCTGTTTTTCTTGGGATATCATTCTGGAGGAACATTGTATCATTTTTTAATTATTTAGAAATAATGCATGTATTTCTAAATGACAATAAACGAGGACCGAGTATCCTCATAATCTAAAAAAAAGTAGTCAAGAAAGGACAAAGAGTCAGAGATGGGACAATATAAAAGAAAAAATTCCAGCAAAGCCAAAGAAATTTTCTAGTTTGCTATGAAAATAAGAAACAATTTCAGTACACTCATCAATGCACCAAGACAGTGAAAGAGGGGACTTATGTAGGTGTCCTTCCTGCTTTTTGAAATCTAACATTCTGGGTTGGGGTAATGAAAAATAAGACTTCAAACCTACTTTTACAAGGATATAAAGTAGCTCTGTGACAAGAAAGGAAGCATATGCTTTCCCACCCCACTTTCTGTTATACTTCCTGTACCAGGACTAACTGGTTTTCTGGAAATTCCGGTAGTTTTCTCTGTATTACAACTTGTAGCATTGCCCTGTGTTAAGGAGGGCTTATTGCCCAGTCAAACAAGTACCATCAAGTTGGTATCAAATGCTGGGGTCGCAACAGTTATCTCGGAGAAAACTTGTCCATCATCAACTAGATCCTGAAGCTGCTGCAGAGACGGATGAATAACTTTTTATGATACAATTATTTTATTTAAAGTCTTATTACTGCCCTTCCACTTTACCAAGCTTGACCATCTCTTCTATTCATTGGCTTCCATACATACCAGATGCATGCCAAATGGAGGTATAGGTTGACCTTCACTAATCCAACTACCTGTAATCCGGTTCCTTCGATAATCCGGCACCGATTATGCTTAATGTGATCCTTCTGTAATTCAGCATTTTCACTGATCCAGCACTCCTCAGGTCCCAATGGTGCCAGATTAGTGAAGGTCGACCTGTACCATAATGCCATATTTAAATATAATTCAATCTGTAATACATCTAGGAAAATGTGCTAAATGATTAGCAACTACAGACTACTGTTACAGTAGAATCCATTCGCCAATGAAATTCTGCTTATTCTATACTATCAATTTTACAAGAGCATTACCACTAGCTTTGATATTCAAATGATGGCTTCTGGGACAGGAACAAACCAAGGATGAAGAAGCTGAAAGAAGTACTTAACTATATAACATTACATTTCCTTCATAAAGACAAGCAGTACCTCAAATAACTATGCTCTAACTTTTCCTTCTATTGTGTATATTTGCTTCAGCAATAAGAGGAAAACTTTGATTTTACAAGATTATACACTGTAAGAAAGACTGATTTCTGTTGTTGACACTCTTAACACTTCAATTCAGCCCCCAAAGCAAACTGAACACAAATGCAATTATTTCAACTTCTCAGTGGTGAAGTGTCAGCTTATTTCACTGATATGTCTTGATCAGCACAGATATTAGGGATTAAAGAGCCTATTCCTACACTGTACTTTTCCATGTTCTATGTTTTATGCATGCTTGGAGGCAGAAACCACAATGCCAGCCACAAAAGCTACCCTACTTTTGGGTGACCGGTCAGTGTCCATAACAGAATCCGACATGAGAACAACTGTGCAGAGAGACAACCCCCATGGGGCTGCCAAGCCAGACAACATCCCAGTGTCTGGGATGTTTAAAGATGGCACCAGTGTACATCAGCGACTCTGCAAGCTGCAGGAATTTGTACATTTTCCTCTTAAGTATATCCTTTTGAACTACTTTGCTGCAATCTACAGCATATAAATTTCCTGTTAATAACAGATTACGAAATTGCATCAATGATCTTCAGATCTCACGTTTGACAGTTCAACGTGGAGCAGTTAAGAGAGTTCAATAAGGATCAATACCAAGGCCAAACATGGCAGGAGAGATGGGATTCAAACCAAGCTGAGGCACAGAGAGATGAGGCCTCCTCTGCCTTTTCATGTAAGGTCACTTGAAAATAAGATTGATGATCTCAGGGCAAGGCTGCTGAATCAGAGGTACATGAGGCAGATCTCAATTGTTTGTTGCATGGAGACTTGGTTAAAGCCTGATGTATACTTCTGCGTCAAATCTACGCCATAGGTACCGCGTACCCTACACCATAGGGTGACATGCACCTCCCCAAAAAAGTAACTTATGCTTTGCGATGACGCAGACCCAACAACTGTGATTGGTCTGCTTGGTAGCATCGCATTTCCTCCTATGCATTTCCGGTTGCATTTCTCCGCCATGTCTGTACACTGATGTGAAATAAATGGTTGGAGTGATGAACCAAATCGTCAAATCCACCTGCTGACATCCGAGAATATTTGAAATACATTTCCTCGTCCATGTCCCTCACGAAGAAACTCAACACGGTGGCATAGAAACTCCACTGCCAACTAGCATTTTGGCAGTGAATTGCAGAGCGACACAGACACAACGCATGCTTGCTACGGCATAGAGCTACGCAGAAGTATAAATCAGGTCTACAGCGTAGGCCATGGCGTAACCCGTACGCATTAGTATAAATCAGGCTTTACAGTGAACATGCCAGATGCAGCTATCTGACCAAAAGATTTTCAGAATGGATTGAACCTCGAATTGTGTTAAGGAAAGAGGTGGCACCATATGCTTTTTAGTCAATTCTCAGTGGTGCACGGACGCTGGGATTAAGTCGATTTCTTGTTCCCCTGACATAGAACAATTAACAATTAAACGTAGACCATTCTATTTGCCTCAGGAGTTCTCATCCATGATCCTGACTGCAGATTACATACCATCACAGCCGATTATAAGCACTCACGAAACTGCACAATACTGTCTATAAACAAAAAACAGCCCATCCTGACACATTTCAAATTATAGTCAGTGACTTTAACTAGGCTTGTTTGAAGAAAGCCCTGCCCAATTATCACCAACGTGTAACCTGCTGCACCAGAGGTCCCAACATACTAGACCACTGCTACACTATGGTAAGGAATGCCTATTGCTCCTTTCCAAGACTGTACTTTGGCAAGTCACATTATTTGACTGTACTCCTACTACCTGCATACAGACAGGACCTAAAGAACAAGGCTCCAGAGATCAAAACAACCAAGAGATGATCTTGGGAGGCTGAGGAACAGTTACAGGATTGCCTTGAGTCACTGGACTAGGGGTGTTCAAGAACTCATCTGAGGACCTGAATGATCACATCCGAGTCATTACAGCACAAGCTGCAGATGAGCATGTGCTAAAGAAATCGTTCAAGGTTTTCCCCTATTCAGAAGCCCTAGATGAACAATGAAATCTGCAACCTCCTAAGAGCCGGGTCAAAGGAATTCAAGTCTGGAGATCAAGAATGCTACAAGAGGTTCAGGTCTGTTCTCCAGAAAGTTATCTCACAAACAAAGTGGAGATTCCAGACGAGTACTTAATCAGCAAGGGATGCTCAACAGCTGTGACAGAGTTTGAATGCTATAACCTTCTATAAAGCTAAATCTTGTGACATATGGGACAGCAGAGCTTTGCTTCCAGATGAGCTCTTCCTAGAGATGCTGCCTGGCCTGATGCGTTCACCAGCAACTTTGATGTGTGTTGCCTCAATGCCTTTTATGCTCACTTTTACCATCAGAACACGGAGGAACCATCGCTCACTCCCACATCCTCCAATAATTCTTTGGTCTCAGTATCTGAAAATGACATGTGGGCTGCCTTCACGAGAGTGGATCCAAGGAAAGCATCCAATCTGGATGGAGTACCTGGCTGAGTACTGAAGATCTGTGCCAACCAACTGGCTGGTGTATTCATGGATATCTTCAATCTCTTGCTCCGGCAGTGTGTGATACCCACCTGCATCAAGCAGGCTTCAATCATACCAATGCCCAAGAACAGCATGGTAACCTGTCTAAATGACCATCAACCAAGTTTGCTGACAACACCACTGTTGTGGGCTGTATTAAAGGGGTTAATGAATCAGCATACAGGAGCAAAAACTTAGCTGAGTGGTACAATAACCACCACCTCTCAATGTCAATAAGACCAAGGAACTGATTGTAGACTTCAGGAGAGGCAAACTAGAGGTCCATGAGCCAGTAATCATCTGACAATCAGATTTAAATTCCTGGGTGTCACTATCTCAGAGTACCTGTCCTGGACCTATCATATAAATGTAATTGCAAAGAAATCAAGGCAGCGTCTCTACTTACTCAGGAATCTGCAGAGGTTCGCCATGTCATTGAAAACCTTTGCAAACTTCTGTGGATTTGTGGTGGAAAGTGTGCTGACTGCTTTCATTATAGCCTGGTATGGGAACAGCAATGCCTTTAAGCAGAAAAACCTTCTAAAGGCAGTGGATACAGCCCAGTGCATCATGGGTAAAACTCTCCCAACCATTGAGCACATCTGCTTGAAACACTGCCATCGAAAAGCAGCATCCAAAGACCCTCACCACTCAGGCCATGCTCTTTTCTTGCTGCTGCCATCAGGGAGAAGTGCCTCAGGACTCCCATCACCAAGTTAAAGAATAGTTACTACCCATTAACCATCAGGCTCTTGAACAAAATAGGATAGCTACACTCATTTCAGAACTCTCTTATATTGTTATTTTATGTTCCTTATTTACATCTGCATTTGCACAGTTTGTTTACAGCTCCTGATGTTTACACTTCACAGTTACTGTTCTATAGATTTGCTAAGTATGTCTGCAGAAAAGGAATCTAAAGGTCATATGAGGTAACATGCATGTACTCTGATAATAAATTTCATTTTGAACTTTGAAGTATTCAGGGAGTGTGCACACCAGCTCAATAATGTCATTGTGGACATCGTCAACATTTCACTCATCCAGGTTGCTGTCCCCACATTCTTCACATTTGCCACTGTAATCCCTGTACTAAAGAACTTTACACCTTCAGAACTAAATGACTACCATCCGGTGGCAATGACACCAATCATCATGATGTGCTTTGAACAGCTGGTAATGGCACAAATCCAAAACTCCTTTCTTGCCATACTGCCACCAATATGCTTACCAACAGAACTGCTCTACAACAGATGCTATAGCATCTGGCATGCACCTGGTCCTGATACACCTCGAAAACAAGGATATTTATGTCTGAAGTTGTTAATGGATTTTAGGTCAGCATTTAACACTATTGCCCCACAGACTTGGTGAATAAATTCCTAATCCTCAATTAAATACACCACTGTGTTCTGCAGCTGGGTGTTGGACTTCCTGCCCAACAGACCTCAAATAGTCAGGATGCACAACCGCTCCTCCCTCCCATCATCCTCAACACTGGTGCCCCACAGGGCTGTGTGCTGAGCCCACTGCCGTACAGTCTGCTTACACTCAACTGTACAATCAAACACCCAAGTAATTACGTTGTCGAATTCGATCACACAGCAGTAGTGGGTTTCATCACAAACAATAAAATAGCCACAGAGGGGAGGCAGAAGTCCTGAGGCCTGGGGCAATGCAAATAACCTCTTCCTCAATGTCAACAAGACCAAGGAGATAGTTATCGACCAGGAGAGCTCGCACCCCCATTTATTTTGGTGGCCATTTCAAACTCATGGGAGCGTACATATCACACAACCTCTCATGGTCCCGGAACACACCCTACGTAATCAAGAAAGCTCACCAATCCCTCTACTTCCTGAGGAGAGTTGGGATTATGCACATCAAAACCCATGACCTATAGGTGAGCAGTAGAGACCTCCTAACATGGTATGGAAAGTGTACTGTGGCAGTACCCAAGCACATATACAGAAAGGTGCCAGAGAAAGGACAGCAACATCATGAAGAATTCCACCCCTCCCCCCACTGTAATTTGTCCCATTCCCTTCAGGGAAGGAGGCGATATAACATCCATGTCAGCACATCCAGACTCAAACACAGTTACTTTTCTCAAGCAATAAGGATAATCAACATCTTTACCCAACTAATCCACCCTACCACATCCCCAGCCACCATTACTTTATCATTTTCTGTTAGAGTCACCTATGTACAGACACTCCTGTACCTAGCATCACTTTATGTAAATACAATTAATGTACATATATGAGCTATGTCTTTATATTTATTGGTTATTTTTATTATGATCTTTACCTTATTGTGTTTTTGTGCTGCACTGGATCCAGAGTAACAATTATTTCATTCTCTTTAACTGGAAATGACATTAAACAATCTTAAATAACCTTGCTGTTCTGTGATCACTAGCTAAATATAAACCCCAGCCTGAGTGATGTCCGGGTCTTGTCGCATATGAGTAATTGACTATTTAATTCCCACAAAGTAGCAATTTAGCCTGGACTTTCTTCACTTAAACTGACTGCATGAACAGAAAAAAAAAGCATCTCAACAGCCTCATTCATCCTCTTTGGGTCCACAACTGCTGGTAAGGCCAAGCCCATGTGAATATCAGGTTGTGGAGATTTAGGAAGCCAGTCAGGATACTTACTGTTTTCTAGAACAGAAAATATTGCATAGTTTTCATATCCTGCTCTTGAACATCAAGCTGTTGTTGGCATATTCTCTCATTGCTAAACATCAGATTCTTCATACATGCTTAACACTATATGTGGCATTAAATCGATTTAGAGACCAGTTTACTAGTGATACACACATCAGAAAATCAGTAGAAACAACCAGATTCCAGCAGTCGAGGAAGCACTCAGCAGGTTCTCATACAGGGTTACAACCGGAAACATCAACTATTCTAGATGCTGCTTGACCCACTCAGACTATTTGGTGGCCACAGAATCAAAAAACTGAAGTCACACTAAAAATATTCACTAATAATCTGTGAGTTGAAATAGATGTAAACTACGATCAGGATTATTAAGAAATTTCGTCATTAAGTAAATTTCATCATCTCTACCTCTACAATTTCATGACAACTCAATCAATCAATTTTTACTAGTATCAATCAGCTACTTGTCGTTTCCATTTCAGGCCCTAAACATCACAACAGGTAAAAGGCATAAACATCACAACAGGTAAAAGGCATAAACATCTTCCGCTGAGAACTCCAAGCAATAATATTAGTTTCTTTTTTTAAATTGTACTTCATATATTCGCTTCTACTGAACAAAAAAAATACAACTCCTGGGCTCGACTGTACATATCATATTTAAAATCACATTCAAACATAATTCCTATTTTTATATGATACCCATAGACTGCTAAAATATCCCACACCTTATTCCTGCAATTTGCCGCCTTATTAAGTAATACTGAAGGAATAATATTGCCATTAGATTAGGAACTTACAGGCTAGAACTCACTATAAAAAACTTAAGGTCCTGTGTTAAGCTAACAGCTGACATGAACTCACTAGTCTATAGTTCCCAGGACTAGCTATTTGAATAACAGAACAGACTCACCAGTCTATAGCTCCAAGGACTATTCCCTGTTTGAATAACAGAACATTAGCTACTCGCCCATCCTCTGGGATCTTACCTGAGCCTACAGAGGACACAAAGATATTGGTCAAGGCCCCAGCAATCTCTTCTCTTGCCTCTCTCAATAACCTGAGGTGTATCCCATCAGGCCCTGGGAATTATCCACCTTAGTGGACTTTGAGAGACCCAACATTCCCTCCTCCTTTACCTTGAAATGCTCAAGCAAATCGAAACTGATCATCCTATCCTCCATGTCCTTCTCCTTGCTAAATACGGATATAAAAAACTCACTTAGGACCTCACCCACAATTCTGCATCCAAGCAAATGTTCACCCTTTATCCTTGAGTGATCCTACACTCTCCCTAGTTATACTCTTGCTCTTGATGTATGTATAAATACAGTGGGATTTCCCCCTAATTCTACTTGTAATGACTCTTCATGGCCCCTCATAGCTTTTCTGATTCCCTTTAGTTCTTTTCTGGTTTCTTTACAAACCTGAAAGGCTCTGTTTGATTCTAGCTTCCCGAGCTTTCCATACTTCTTTTTCTTCTTGACTAAATTAATCACGTCTCTCGACATCCAAGGTTCTCTAACCCTGCCATGCTTGTCTTTCCTTTTTACTGGAACATACCTGTCCTGTATTCTATGCAATTAGTTTTTAAACATCCTCCACATATCAGATGTGGACTTGTCCAAAAACAGCTGTTCCCAATTAACTCTCTCCATTTACTGCCTCATGCTCTTGAAATTTGCCCTGCTCCGATTTAATGCTCTCCCAAAAGGTCCATACTTATCCTTATCTATAGCTACCCTAAAACGTAAGGATTTGGGGTCACTGTTCCCTGACAGCTCAACCCGTGAAAGGTCGGTCACCTGGCCAGGCTCACTACCCAACATCAGGTCCACCCCTCCTCTTTCTGCACTGTCTACATATTGATTTAAGAAACCTTTCTGGGTGCACCTAACAAATTCTGTCCCATCTAAACCTCTTGCACACAAAGTTCCAGTTTATATTAGAGAAGTTGAAATCCCTTATGACAACAACCATATTGTTTTACACCTTTCCATAACAGCTTATCATATGAAGAGCATTTGATGGCTCTGGACCTGTATTCACTGGAATTCAGAAGAATAGGCAGGAGCAAAGAGTGGGAATAAAGGGTGCTTATTCTGGTGCGCTACTGGTGTTCCACAGGGGTTGTCATTGGAACCGATTATTTTCACATTACATATCAATGATTTGGATGATGGATGTGATGGCTTTGTGGCCACATGTTTGTGGACAATACAGAGATAGGTGGCGCAGATGCTGTTTTGGAAGCAGGGAGTCTGTAGAAGGACTTGGACAGGACAGAACTACGAGCAAAGAAGTGGCAGATGGAATAAAGTGTAAGAAAGTGTATGGTCATGCACTTTGGTAGAAGGATTAAAGGCATGGACTATTTTCTAAAAGGGAGAAAATTCAAAAATCAGAGGTGCAAACGGACTTGGGAATACTTGGGCACGAGAGAGGAGCTGGCCAAAGTGGATTGGAAAGGGACACTACCAGGGATGATGGAAGAAAAGTAATGGCTGGAGTTTCTGGAGGTAATTCAGAAAGCACAGGATAGATACACCCAAAGAAATATTCTAAAGGGAAGATGACGCAACAGTGGCCAACAAGGAAAGTTAAAAACAGTATTAAAGCATAAAATAGGGGAAATAATATTGTAAAAATTAGAAGACTGGGGAGCTTTGAAAAACCAAAAGAAGACAACTAAAAAGCTATAAGGAGAGAAAAGATTAACCATGAAGGTAATTTAGCCAATAATATAAAAGAGGATATCAACAGTTTTTTTCCCCAGATATAGAGAAAAAAAGACAGAAGTGGACATTGGACAACTGGAAAATGGCACTACAGACTTAACAATGGGGAACAAAGAAATGGCAGATGGAATTACTAAGAATTTTGAGTCAGTCTTCACTGTCGAAGACTCTAGCAGTATGCCAGAACATGCTTGGAAGCTGAAAACTCCGAAGGGATTGTAAATAAATAATCTAAACCAGATGAACTAATCTCCAGGGCTCTGAAAGAGGTAGCTGAAGACATTGTGGAGGCATTAGTAATGATCCTTCAATAATCACTGGATTCTAGAGGACTTGAAAATGCAAATGTCACTCCACTCTTCAAGAAGGAAGAAAGGCAGAAGAAAGAAAATTATAGACCAGTTAGCCTGACTTCAGTGGTTGGGAAGATGTTGGAGTCCATTATTAAGGATAAGGTTTCGGGGTACTTAGAGACACATAACATGATCAAGTAGGCCAAAGTTATCATGGTTACTTTAAGAGGAAATCTTACCCGAACATTCTGTTGGAATTCTGTGAGGAAATAACAGGCAGGATAAACAAAAGAGAGTTAGTGGATATTACTTACTTGGATTTTCAGAAGGCCTTTGACCTTCTGCACATGAGGCTGCTTAACAAGACAAGAGTCCATGCTGTTACTTGAAAGATACTAGCATGGATCGAAGATTAGCTGACCGGCAGGAGGTAAAGAGTGGGAATAAAAGGGGCCTATTCTGGTGTGCTGCTGGTGTTTCACAAGGTTTAGTATTGGGACCGGTTATTTTCACATTATATATCAATGATTTGGATGGTGGATGTGATGGCTTTGTGGCCACATGTTTGCAGACAATACAGAGATAGGTAGCGCAGATGTTGTTTTGGAAGCAGGGAGTCTGTAGAAGGACTTGGACAGGACAGAACTATGAGCAAAGAAGTGGTAGATGGAATAAAGTGTAAGGAAGTGTATGGTCATGCACTTTGGTAGAAGGATTAAAGGCGTGGACTATTTTCTAAACAGGAGAAAAATTCAAAAATCAGATGTGCAAAGCGACTTGGGAATCCTTAGGAAAGCGTCCAGAGGAGGTTCACAAGAATGATTCCAGGAATGAAAGGATTAACATCTGAGGACAGCTGATGGCTCTGGGCCTTTACTTGATGGTGTTTAGAAGAATGAAGGGGAATCACACTGAAACCTATCAAATGTTGAAAGACCTAGATACAGAGGACATGGAGAGGATGTTTCCTATAGTGGGCAACTCTAGGACCAGAGAGCAAAACTTCAGACTAGAGGAACACCCCTTTAGAACACAGATGAGGAGAGATTTCTTTAGCCAGATTGTGGTGGATCTGTGGAATGATTGCCATGGATGACTGTGGAAGCCAAGTCATTGAGTATATTTAAAGAAGAGGCTGATATGTTCTTGATTAGTCAGTGCACCAGAGGTTGTGGGAGAAGGCAAGAGAATGGGGTTGAAAGGGATGATAAATCAGCCATGATGGAATAGTGAAGCAGACTCAATGGGCCAATTAGGCTAATTCTGCTCTCATATCTTGTAGTCTTTATGATCACTTGTTTATCTGTACTCTCATACAATTCCTGCCCTGATTAGCACATGACATTGGGAGTAATCCAGAGATTACTACTACCCTACAGGTCCTGCTCTTCAGCCTGTTTCCTAACTCCCTAAATTCTATGTGCAAGACCTCTTACCCCTATCTAGATATGTCATTGGTGCCAATGTGCACCACAACTTCTGGCTGCCCACCCTCCCCCTTGAGAATCTTCTGCAGCTGTTCTGAGGCATTGTGGAGCCTAGCACCTGGGAGGCAACACACCATCCTGGTGTCTCTGTCATGATCACAGAATCTCCCATCCGTCCCTTTAACTATAGAATTTCTTATCACTCATCGCTCTGCCTGATCTTATCCTTCCCTGCCTAGCCTCAGAACCATCCACAGTGCCACTGGAATGGCTGCTGCTGCTGTGCCCTGATCGGTCATTCCCACCAGCTATATCCAAAGAAGTATACTTGTTGCTGAGGGGAATGGCCACAGGAGAACCCTGCACAAACTGCTTACTCCTTGTACTTCTCCTGGTGGTCACCCATCTATTACCTGAAGCTTGTCCTCCTCGGTAAAAGAATCATCTCTGAGGTTTTTAGCATCTCAGATGTTTCTGAGTACATCCATCTCCAGTTCCGTGCCAGAGTTAAATTCTATCCATCATTCCTTGATCCACCTTCCTCATAGATTTAAGATTCTGTTGTAATGCTTCATAACCACTGTCCACAAGATTACGAATTTTGGCGTCATCCACAGAGTCAATAACATTCTCATTCAAATTGTTTGTATAAATGACAAACAACAGTAGACCCAACAACAATCCTTGTGGTACACCACTGGATACAGTCCTCCAATCTGAAAACAACCCTCCACCACCACTCTGACTCCTATAACCAAGACAATTTTTCATCCAACGAGCCAGCTCACCCTAGGTCTGATGTTAAGGTAAAACATAAGGGTCAGGGAACTCTTTCTACATCGTCCAGGACAGTAGGTAAGAGTAGAAGTGAGCAAGAGAACCCTTCAACTATGGTAGAAGAGAAGTTCATAAAGGAAGACCTTCCAAAGTGGCATCAGTTCAGAAAATCCTGTCATCAAAAGAAATGTGATGGAAGTAGAGAAACTTGCCTCGTGTATCTCCTTTAAACTTTCCCCCGCAACTTAAACCTATGCCCTCCAGTATTTGAAATTTCCATGCCAAATTCCAACTATCTACCTTATTATATCTCACAATTTCATATACTTCTATCAGTTTATTCCTCAGCCTCCGACACTCCAGAGAAAACAGCCCATGTTTATCCAGCCTCTCCTTATAGTTAATAGCTCCTGTAATATGGCAACTAGAACTGCATACAATATCCCAAATGTAGCTTAACAACAATTCTGCATCTTTTATACTGATGCCCTAGTTGATTTACAACCCTATCCACTTGTGTGCCACTTTCACAGAAACATGGACTTATCACCAAAGATCTGTATAAAGACCATGCCATTTACATCTTACATTTGACCTCCCAAAGTGCAACACTTCACATTGATCCAGATTAAATTCATCTGTCATTTTTTCAACCATATTGCCAATCAATCTACATCCTGTTATATTTTTTACACATCTTCCTCACTATCAATATTTTTGATAAATCCTCTTCCCACAGATGCAGCCTAATCTATTTACAGCATTTTCAGTTTTTTTTTGAGATTACTTCTCTTATTTACAAGTGCTTACCTCAAAATACAATGTTCAGGTTTAAAATGTGGTCACTTGCTCAATTTCTGTCAATGCACTAAAATGAAGTGTCTTAATTGCCCAAAATCTTTAAAGGAAAGAATGAACACCAAATGCGCAAATACTACTAGTTGCAAGCACACCATTAGAAGCTCCTGATTTTAAAAAATTCTACCACAATCACATTTCAGTATAGAGAGTGGTTAAAGGTTTTTCTAAGCACTAGAACAACCAATCTTACATGTTGATTTTATCTTTTTATTCTACACAGACATTAAAAACATTAATTCTGTGCAATTTTATTTCAATTTACTTCTATACCAGACAACACATATAGACTATTTTCACCAGAAAATTATCATTGACCACGCAGATAAGTAATAATTATTGCCAACAAAGAATTATTTAAGAGTTCAGCATTTGTCCCACATACTATAACTTGCAGTCTGAACACTGGTACAAATGGCACCTGAATATAAAGCCTCAAATTAAGTTCAGCTTGTAATTACTCCACATGAAAGTCATCAGCCATTAGAAAGTTTTGTGCTTACCACATAGAGTTGTTTCCAGAGCATCACCCAATCTTGCAATGTGGCAGTGACCTCAGTAACAATAGAATCTTCCAGTGGAACAACTGTTTCAAATTGGCTGCAAAATAATATATAAACTACTCATTTAACAGCCCATCAACTTTGAAAAGAAACAAGATTTATCGCAAATGTAATTGTTTTCTGTATAAATACCATCAATGGAAAGATCAGGAACAGCGGCAACAATTGTTATTATTTTCTACATTGACTGCTAAATTGCCAACTTTGTGAAGATTAATGGGTTTTCTGCAAAGCAGACATATTCACTATAAAACATACAGTAACCTCAATTCATTTTGAAACCTAACCTTGGAGCATACTTAGAAACCATAGAAACCATAGAAACTACAGCACAGAAACAGGCCTTTTGGCCCTTCTTGGCTGTGCCAAACCATTTTCTGCCTAGTCCCACTGACCTGCACACGGACCATATCCCTCCATACACCTCCCATCCATGTATCTGTCCAATTTATTCTTAAATGTTACAAAAGAACTCGCATTTACCACCTCGTCTGGCAGCTCATTCCATACTCCCACCACTCTCTGTGTGAAGAAGCCCCCCCCCAATGTTCCCTTTAAACTTCTCCCCCCTCACCCTTAACCCATGTCCTCTGGTTTTTTTCTCCCCTTGCCTCAGTGGAAAAAGCCTGCTTGCATTCACTCTATCTATACCCATCATAATTTTATATACCTCTATCAAATCTCCCCTCATTTTTCTACGCTCCAGGGAATAAAGTCCTAACCTATTCAACCTTTCTCTGTAACTGAGTTTCTCAAGTCCCAGCAACATCCTTGTAAACCTTCTCTGCACTCTTTCAACCTCATTTATATCCTTCCTGTAATTTGGTGACCAAAACTGAACACAATACTCCAGATTTGGCCTCACCAATGCCTTATACAACCTCATCATAACATTCCAGCTCTTATACTCAATACTTCGATTAATAAAGGCCAATGTACCAAAAGCTCTCTTTACGACCCTATCTACCTGTGACGACACTTTTAGGGAATTTTGTATCTGTATTCCCAGATCCCTCTGTTCCACTGCACTCCTCAGTGCCTTACCATTAACCCTGTATGTTCTACCTTGGTTTGTCCTTCCAACATGCAATACCTCACACTTGTCAGTATTAGACTCCATCTGCCATTTTTCAGCCCATTTTTCCAGATGGTCCAAGTCCCTCTGCAGGCTCTGAAAACCTTCCTCACTGTCTACTACACCTCCAATCTTTGTATCATTAGCAAACTTGCTGATCCAATTTACCACATTATCATCCAGATCATTGATATAGATGACAAATAACAATGGACCCAGCACTGATCCCTGTGGCACACCACTAGTCACAGGCCTCCACTCAGAGAAGCAATTCTCTACCACCATTCTCTGGCTTCTTCCATCGAGCCAATGTCTAATCCAATTTACCACCTCTCCATGTATACCTAGTAACTGAATTTTCCTAACTAACCTCCCATGCGGGACCTTGTCAAAGGCCTTACTGAAGTCCATGTAGACAATATCCACTGCCTTCCCTTCATCCACTTTCCTGGTAACCTCCTCGAAAAACTCCAACAGATTGGTCAAACATGACCTACCACACACAAAGCCATGTTGACTCTCCCTAATAAGCCCCTGTCTATCCAAATGTTTGTAGATTCTGTCTCTTAGTACTCCCTCCAATAACTTACCTACTACTGACGTTAAACTCACCGGCCTATAATTTCCCGGATTACTTTTCGATCCTTTTTTAAACAACGGAACAACATGAGCCACTCTCCAATCCTCCGGCACTTCACCCGTAGACAGCGACATTTTAAATATTTCTGCCAGGGCCCCCGCAATTTCAACACTAGTCTCCTTCAAGGTCCGAGGGAACACTCTGTCAGGTCCCGGGGATTTATCCACTTTAATTTTCCTCAAGACAGCAAGCACCTCCTCCTTTTTAATCTGTACAGTTTCCATGGTCTCACTACTTGATTCCCTCAATTCCATAGATTTCATGCCAGCTTCCTTAGTAAATACAGACGCAAAAAACCTATTTAAGATCTCCCCCATTTCCTTTGGTTCCGCACAAAGCCGACCACTCTGATCTTCAAGAGGACCAATTTTATCCCTTACAATCCTTTTGCTTTTAATATACTTGTAAAAGCTCTTTGGATTATCCTTCACTTTGACTGCCAAGGCAACCTCATGTCTTCTTTTAGCCCTCCTGATTTCTTTCTCAAGTATTTTCTTGCACTTCTTATACTCCTCAAGTACCTGATTTACCCCCTGTTTCCTATACATTTCATACAACTCCCTCTTCTTCTTTATCAGAGTTGCAATATCCCTTGAGAACCAAGGTTCCTTATTCCTATTCAATTTGCCTTTAATCCTGACAGGAACATACAAACTCTGCACTTTCAAAATTTCCCCTTTGAAGGCTTCCCACCTACCAATCACATCTTTGCCAGAGAACAACCTGTCCCAATCCATGCTTTTTAGATCCTTTCTCATTTCTTCAAATTTGGCCTTCTTCCAGTTCAGAACCTCAACCCTAGGACCAGATCTATCCTTGTCCATGATCAAATTGAAACTAATGGTGTTATGATCACTGGAACCAAAGTGCTCCCTAGTACCTATTGCCTAGTACCAATCAATATATTTGCAAAAATTCAGTAGAAGAATGATTTCAACTAATAAGGTAGCTGTGGATAAGACACACAATAGAGAATGGTTAGTATTGCATTGTGGGCATCACTGAGTTGTGGCTGGAAGGTGGTCATAGTTGGGAGCTTAAATATCGTGTATCGAAAGAACAGACAGGAAGGCATTGGCGGTAGTGTGGCTCTGTTGGTAAGAGATGAAATTACATCTTTAAAAAGAGGTGACATAGGGTCAGAGAATGTCAAATCTTTGCAGGTGGAGTTAAGAAACTACAAGGGTAAAAAAAACATTATGGGAATCATACATAGGCCTCCAAATAGTAGCCAAAATGTGAGGTTGAGATTGCAAAGGAAGCTGGAAACGGCAAGTAATAAGGGTTATGTCACAACTGTAATGGGGACTACAACATGCAAATAGATTGGGAAAATCTGGTTAGTGTCAGATCGCAAGAGAGGGAATTTGTTGAGTGCCTATGGGATGGCTTTTTTAAGAGAAACCTACTTGGGGAAAGGCCATCTCAGATTGGCTGTCATGTAATAACCCAAATCTTATTAAGAAGCTTAATGTAAAGGAACCCTTAGCAGGCAGTGATCATAATATGATTGAATTCATACTGCAGTTTGAGAGAGAGAAGCATAGGTTAAATGTATCAGTATTGCAATGGAATAAAGGGAATTACAGAGGCATGAGAGGACAGCTTGCCCAGGTGGACTGCAGGAAGATACTGGTAGGGATATTGGCATAGCAGAGGCAGCTGAAGTTTCTGGGAATAGTTCACAAGGCACATGATAGATACGGAGAAAGAAGTTCTCAAATGGCAGGGGTAGGCAACAGTAGATGACAAGGGAAGTCAAGAACTGCATAACAGCCAAGGGAGAGGCATATAATGTAGCAAAAGTGAGTGGGACTGTTATTGTGAAAGCATGTTTATTTGGAATATGGTTTGTCAAAGGGAAATTGAATGTTTTGTACATGCACAGTTTTATGTTGCATTAATCTAAAGGAGGAGGAAGTATAATGGAGAGATCTATTTCTTTTAGAACAATGACTCTCCTTAGCACTACTTACTGACAGATAACTTACTCATGTGCATTGATTTGTTGACTACGTATGCGCATTGGCCTGTTCTTTCCCTCGCTGTAATGTGAATAGACCAGTTAAAGCCATTTTCTGCCTGCATGCTTTTATTTAATTGATATGTAGTTGCACAGACACAACAGAAGAAAAGGAATTTTTTTTTTATAGAAGGGTCTTGAAGATACATAGATGGGAACTAGACGGGTCGTGGTGAATGAAACAGGTGAGCAATTAGCTGCAGAAACACTGCTGGGAGGTTTCTCAGATGGTGGAAGAGGTGGCTCTCATAGAAGCACTGCACAACAGTTAGGACACCTAATACAAGAACTTGCGAAAGCAGTGGAGCTGCAAGCAGAGGTTATAGTGATTGAAGTACAGGCTCACCAGAAAGTGGAGAGTAAGGAGCATAAAGGGAATGAGTGGGCAGACATCAGGGCAAAAAGGGTAGCAGAAGAACAAGTGACAACTGAAATTGCAAGTGTGCAGGAAGAAACTACTGGAGCCAGTTTAGTAAGATTATATGAAGAGGTGAAGACAAAGGAGAAGGAGAATTGGAGGAGAGAGGGAGCAAAGGAAAGACCAGATGGGAACTGGACTCATAGGGAGGCACGAGTCCCGGTAGCCCCACCATACATTTCACCTTTTACACTTGAGCTATGATCTCTAATTATAGTCAAGAAACTAATTTATTTCCAGGCACCTCTATTTTACCATATTACTCAGTTCTCTACCATTTACTAAGTATGTCCTACAATAACTAAGTTTGTAAACACAAAATAATCTGCAGATGCTGGGGTCAAAGCAACACTCACAACACACTGGAGGAACTCAGCAGGTTGGGCAGCATCCATGTAAAAGATTGGTCGACCTTTCGGGCCGGGTCCTGACGAAGGGTTCCGGCCCGAAACGTCGACCGATCTTTTCCACGGATGCTGCCCGACCAACTAATTTGTCTTCCTAAACTGAAAAGCAACAACTCATCTACATTAAATTCTATATGCTATTTTTCCATCCTTTTTTCCCAGCTGGTCCAGATCCCGCTGCAAACTTCGATAGCCTTCCCTGCTGTCCACTACACTCCCCAATCTTGATGTCATCTGCAAATCTGCTGGTCCAGTTTATTACTTTATTGTCCAAATCATGAATAAAGATGACAAAGAACAATGGACCCAGCATGAATCTCTGTAGCACACCACTAATCACAGGCTTCCAGTCAGAGAAGCAACCATCTTTCCAGCTTCACCCGTGAAGCCAATGTTCTTTCTTTTTAAATCTTTTTATTGAATTAGGATACACAAGGTAAAACATATAGCAACCAATACATTGTTACGATAAAGATATACAAGAAATATTAATACAAAAAAAACAATGCAAACAACGTAGGTTGGTTATAAAATAACAAGGTAATATAATAGTATACTAGTTTTCCATATAAAACAATAAAGGAGAAAAAAACCACGGAAAAAAAAACCCAAAAAAAACTACTGTGCCACTAAGCTACAAAGCAAAGCAATGGGCTAACTAGGTAAATAGTAGACTTAAACAGATTAAACAATCACGTCCTCAAACCCGACCTCCACTAGTAGCAGATAAAATCCACGAAGGGAGTGTCATATGATCAGAGAGAAAAAAAAAGTTACATTAAATGAAAATATTGAATAAAAGATCTCCAGGTCTGTTCAAATTTAACTGAAGTATCATAGAGATTACTTCTGATTTTTTCCAAATTTAGCACAGTATTGTTTGAGAGAACCAAAAAAACGTAGTTGGGGCATTAATCTCCTTCCAATGTTGTAAAATACACCTTTTCGCCATTAAAGTAAGAAATGCAATCATTCTACGCGCTGAGGGGGATAAATTACTAGAAGTTTTAGGTAATCCAAAGATAGCAGTAATAGGATGGGGAAAAATATCACTATTCAAAACCTTTGAAATAATATTAAAAATGTATTTCCAAGAAGTTTCCAGAGTAGGATAAGACCAAAACATATGGGTCAAAGAGGCGATCTTCCCATGACATCTATCACAAAAAGGGTTAATATGAGAATAAAAATGAGCTAATTTATCTTCAGACATATGTGCTCTATGGACAACTTTAAATTGAACTAAGGAGTGTTTGGAACAGATAGAGGAAGTATTGACTAGTTGTAAAATATGAGCCCAGTCATCCGCTGGGGGCCCAATTCCTTTTCCTAGTCAGTCCTAATCTTATCGAATGGAGCTATCCTAAGTTTCATGATAGTATTATAAATAATAGCCGTTACACTTTTCTGACACGGATTGAGGTTAATGATAGCGTCTAAAATATTTGTAGGGGGTAAAGCCGGAAGGGAAGAAAGTATGGTACTTATGAAATTTCTAACTTGCAAATATCTAAAAAAATGTGTTCTTGGTAAATTGTATTTGTTAGATAACTGTTCAAAAGACATAAGGGAACCATTTGAAAATAAATCCAAAAACCGTGATATACCATTAGTCTTCCAAGAAGCCAATGTTAAAGCCAATTTACTGCCTCATCCTGAATGCCAAGTGACTGTACCTTCTTGTCCAGCCTCCTATGCGGGGATTTGTCACAGACCTTACTGAATTCCCTTTAGACAATGTCCACTGTCTTTCCTTCATCAACTTTTCAGGTAACCTCCTTGAAAAACTCTCTAAGGTTGGTTAGACATGACGTACCACACACAAAGCTATGCTGACTATCCCTAATCAGGCCCTATCTGCACTAGCCTCCCACAAGGTCCAAGGAAACACCTTGTCAGATTTTGGGGACTTTTCTACCCTGATATTTCTCAAGTTAGCAAGCACCTACTCTTCTGTAATCTGGATATGGTCCACGGCCTCACTACTGTTTTGCAACATTTCTATAAGATTCTGGGTCCATCTCCTGAGTAAATACGGATGTAAAAAGTCCATTTCAGATCTCCCCCATATCTTCCGGCTCCATGCATAGATGACCGTTCTGATTGTCAATGGGCCAAATTTTGTCCCTTACTATCCTTTTGCTTTTAATATATCTGCAGAAACCTTTGGGATTCTCCTTCAACTTATCTGCCAGAGCAACTTCCTGCTTTCTTTTAGCCCTCCTGATTTCCTTCTCAAGTGCCCTGTTGCAGTTCTTAGACTCCTCAAGCGCTTTATTTGTTTGTTGCCTATACCTGCCATGCACCTCCTTAATCAGGGCCTCGGTATCCCTTAAAAATGAATGTTCCCTATGCCTGTTAGCCTTGCCTTTTATTCTGACAGATTCTGTTGTTTTAGGCATTATAGGTATTAAAGGGGGAAGGAAGGCATTATGCATCAGGGAAAATGTCAGGCCAGTGCTCAGACAGGACAGACTGGAGAACTCATCTACGAACTCTCAAAATTTCATTTTTGACAGCCTTCCACTTTCTAAATGTCCCTTTGCCAGAAAACAACCTATCCCAATCCACACTTGCCAGGTCCTTTCTCATGCCATCAAAATTGGTCTTTCTCCAATTTAGAATCATAACCTGAGGACCAGTCCTATCCTTCTCCATAGTTATCTTGAAACAAATGCAATCATGATCGCTAGATTCAACGTGTTCCGTTATACACACTTCTGTCACCTCTCCTGTCTCATTTCCTAGTGAAAGATCCAGTATTGCACTCCCTCTAGCTGCAGCCTCTATATATTAAGGAAATAGTCCTTAACACATTTGACAAACTCTATCCATCCAGTCTTTTCACAATGAGAGTTCTAAACAATATGTGGAAAATTAAAATCACCAACCATAATAACCTTGTTTCTTGTAACTGTCAGCTATTTCCCTACAAATGTGCTCCTCTACCTCCCGCTGACTATTGGGAGGTCTATAACATAATCCCTCAGTTCCACCCATATAGCCTCAAGTAGATGAGCTCTCCAGTCAGTCCTGTCTCAGCATTGGCATAACATTTTCTCTGCTGCATCCTGCCATCTCTCCCACTTTAATCCCTTCTTTGCCACAGAGCCAGATTTAGAGGTGGAGATCTGGTCACTGCTTTCTCCGGTAGGTTATCCTCCATCCCCACCCCCCAACAATATCAAAATTGGTATACTTGCTATTCAGGGGAACAACCGCAGGAGTACTCTGATATCTTTCGGGAATTTTTTAATGTATCAGCTGCTCAATCAACTTGAAGGTATTGTAATTGTTGAATGTCAGTGATCTTTCTTAAACAGGTGGCTAACTTCAATAAATGCCAGAAAAATAAGTGAGTTTTCACTACTAAATGTGGAAGCTATTCAAGTAGCAGCAAGTCATGTCACAAACTTCTGATCATTCTTTCCAAAGACTTACAATTTAATGTTCCCGATTAGACCACAAGACATAGGAGCCGAATTAGACCATTTGGCCTATTGAGCCTGCTCTGCCATTCCATCATGGCTGATTTATGATGTCTCACAACTGAATTCTCCTGCCTTCTCCACATAACATTTGTTGCCATGATTAATCAAGAACCTATAAACCTCCTTCTTAAATACACCCAGTGACTTGGCCAGCAGAGCTGTTTGTAACAATGAATTACACAGATTAACCACTCTCTGGCTAAAGCGGGGCACTGTCTATGCCACCCCGAGCTACCTGCCAGCCTAGTCATCATATGGGAGTCCAAGCATGGGAGGATAAACCCTGGGTACCCTCCCAAGACTATGGTCAACACATTCTTAGAAGACAGCAGTGCGCTAATGTAGATGAACTGAACACACTGATGAGGGAGAGGGAGAAGAGGAGAGTCCATCATCGTGCCCAACGCCGGCCCCCTAGGCCTGAGTCGACGTAGTAGTAGTGGCTAAAGAAATTCCTCCTCATCTCTGTTATATCAAGAATGTCCCTCAATTCTGAGGCTGTGCCTGCTGGTCCTTGACTCCCTCATTACAGAAAACATCCTCGCCACATCCTCTCTATCTAGGCCTTTCAATATTTGCTACGTTTCAATCAAATCCACCCTCTCTCATTCTTCTAAACTCCAGTGAGTACAGGTCCAGAGCCATTAAACATTCTTCATATGTTAACCCTTTTATTCCTGAGATCAGTCTCATGAACCCCCTCTGGACCCTCTCCAATGCCAGCACAACCTTTCCTAGCTAAGGGCCCAAAACTACTCAAATGCAATCTGACCAATGCCTTATAAAGCTCCAGCATAATACTGTTGCTTCTATATTCTAGTCCTCACGAAATTAATGCTAAAATTGCATTGCCCTCCTTATCGCCAACTCAACCTGCAAGTTAACCTTTCGGGAATCATGCACACCAGCTTCCAAGTCCTTCTGCACCTCTGAATTTTGAATTTTTATCCCACTTAGAAAACAGTCCATGCCTTTATCCCTTCTGCCAAAGTGCATGACCTTGCACTGCCCTACACCATATTGCATGTGCCACTTCTTTACACATTTCCCCCAATCTGCCTAAACCCTTCTGCAGACATCCTGTTTCCTCAATGCTACCTGACCCCCCCCCCACACCTATCTTCACATCATCTGCAAAGCTAGCCACAAAGCTATCAATTCATTCATCCAAATTATTGATATACAACTTAGGAAAAGGGGTCTACGTTACTAATCTATCTTCATAGCTTTCAGCCACCCAAGCACTTTCACCTTAGTAAGAGCAACAACACTCGCTTCTGCCCTGACACTCTCACATTTCTGGAATTCTGTTCATGTCTTCCACAGCAAATACTGACACAAAGTATTCAATATGTTCATCTGCCATTTCTTTGTCCTCCATTAATACTTCTCCAGCATTATTTTCCACTCTCATCTTTTGCTCTATATCTGTATTCTCTTTTATATTATGTTACTAGCTAAACATATTTCATCTTTATTCACTGTAGAGCTTATTTTAGTTGTATTCTGTTGGTTTTTCAAAGTTTCCCAATCTTCTACCTTCCCACTAATTATTGCAATATTATATGCACTCTCTTTTGTTTTTATGCTGTCTTTGACTTCCCTTGTCAGACATGGTTGCCTCATTCTCCCGTTAGAAAACTTCATCTTTAGAGTGTAACTTACCTATGCCTTCTGAATTTCCCCCAGAAACTCCAGCTACCGTCAATCGTGCTAATATGCCCTTCTCTTTCTCAAATTGCAGGGCAAATTTTATCGACGTATGACCACTGTCTCCTAAGTGCTCCTTTACCTTAAGCTCAGATACCCACATCACACCTGCCAATCTCTAACTGTGCTACAAGATCATCTACCTTATTCTGTATATTACGTGCATTCAAATATACCTTCAGTCCTATTTTCATCACCTTTATTGATTTTGACCCATTACACTTCAACTCACCCCAGTGACTGCACTTTTTCCCTATCATCTGCCTGTCCTTCCTCACAGTCTCACTACATACTGCAACTAGTTGTATACCAACTGCCCATTCATTTACAGGAGGTGGGCACTGCCAGCTAAGCAGGCACTTATTGCCCATCCCTAGTTGCCCTTGAGAAGGTAGCAATGAGCTGCCTTCTCGAACTGCTGCCGTCCCTAAGGTGTATGGGAGGGAATTCCATGATTTTGACCCAGCGACAATGAAGGAACTGTAATATGTTTCCAAGTCAGGACAGTGAGTGACTTGGAGGGGGATTTCCAAGTGATGGTGTTCCCAAGTATCTATTATTCTTATCCTTCTAGATGTAATTGGTGCGTTGTTGAGGTTGCATCTTGTTGATAATACACACTGCTGCAACTATTCTTCGACAGTGGAAGGACTGGATGCTTGTGGAAGGCGTACCAATCAAGATGGCTATCTTGTACTGGATGGTGTCAAGCGTCTTGAGTGTTGATGGAGCTGCACTCATCCAGGCAAGTGGCAAGTATTCCATTACACTCCTGACCTAGCCTAGTAGATGGCAGACAGGCTTTGGGAGTCAGGAGGCAAGTTGCACACTGCAGGATTCCTAGCCTTTGACCTGCTCTGTTAGCCACCGTATTTATATTGCTAGATCAATTTAGTTTCTTGACAATGGTAACCCCCAGGATGTTGAAAGTAGAGGATTCAGTGAAGCTGATGCCACTGAATGTCAAGAGACAAAGGTTAGAGCCTCTCATGTTAGAGATGGTCATTGCCTGGCACTTGCATGGCTTAAATGTTACTTGCCACTTGTCAGCCCAAGCCTGGATCTTGTCCAGGTCCTGCTGCATTTGGGCATGAACTACTTCACTACCCGAAGAGTCACAAATGGTGCAGAACATTGTGCAGTCATCCGCGAACATCCCCACTTCTGACCTTATGATGGAAGGAAGGTCATTGATGAAGCAGCTGAAGATGGTTGGTCCTAGAACACTTCTCTGAGGAACTCTTGCAGTGATGTCCCAAGGAAGAGATGATTGACCTCCAACTGCTGCAACCATCTTCCTTTGTGTCAGGTACGATTCCAACCAGTGGAGGGTTTTCTCCCTAATTCCCATTGACTCCACCATAGCTAGGGCAGCTTGATGTCATACTTGGTCAAATGCTGCCTTGATGTCGAGGGCTATCACTCTTACTTCACCTCTGGTATTTAGCTCTTTGGTCCACGTTTGGACCAAGGAGGTGGTGAGATCAGGAGCTGAGTAGCATTTTCCACATTGCTATGTAGATGCCAGTGTTGTAGCTGTACTGGAATAGCTTGGCTAGTGGCATGGCAAGTTCTGGAGCACAAGTCTTCAGGACCATTGCTGGGAATTTGTCTGAGCCCATAGCCTTCGCATTATCCAGTGCTTTCAGACGTTTCTTGATATCACGTGGAGTGAATCGGATTGGCTGCATACTGACACGTGGGATGCTGGGGTGCTGGATCATCCACTCAGTACTTCTGACTGAGGAGTACTACAAATGCCTCAGCCTTCTCTTTTGCAGAGACGTGCTGTGCTCCTCTACCATTAAGAATGGGGATATTTGTGAAGCTTCCTCCTCCAGTGAGTTGCTTGATTGTCTGCCACCATTCATGGCTGGATGTGGCAGGACTACAGAGCATAGAACTGATCCGTTGGTTGTGGTACACTTAGCTTAGCTCTGTCTATTACTTGTTGCTTATGGTGTTTGGTATGCAAATAGTCCTGTATTGTGGCTTCACCAGGATGACTCCTCATATTGAGGTATGCCTGATGTTCTCGGCATGCCGTCCTGCACTCTTCATTGAACCAGGGTTGATCCCCTAGCCTGGTGGTAATGTGATGTGAGGGATATGCCAGGCCATGAGATTACAGATTGTAGTTGAGTACAATTCTGCTGCTGCTAATGGCCTACAGCGCCTTATAGATGCCCAGTCTTGGGCTGCTAGATCTTAGTCCCCACAAATACTGTGCGGTGGTCACTTTTACTATTACAGTCATGGACAAATGCTTCCATGGCAGGCAAGTTGGTGAGAATGAGGTCAAGTGTGTTTTTCCCTCTTGTTGGTTCCCTCACCACCTGCTGTAGTCCCAGTCTAGTAGCAATATCCAATAGGACCCAACTAGCTCAATCTGTGGTGGTACTACCGAGCCACTCTTGGTTGATGATGGACATTGACGACTCCACCTAGAGTACATTCTGTGCCCTTGCCACCCTCAATGCCTTCTCCAAATGCTGCTCAACATGAAGTACTGGTTCATCGGCTGAGGGACAACAGTACGTGGTAATCAACAGGAGGTTTCCTCGCCCACGTTTAACCTGGTGCCATGTAACTTCATGGGGTGCAGAATCGATGTTTAGAGTTGCCAGGGCAACTCCCTCGCTACTGTATACAACCGTGACACCACCTCTGCTAGGTCTATTATGCCGGTGAGACAGTACATACCCAGAAATGATGATGGAGAAGACGGGAATGTTTACTGTAAGGTATGATACTGTCAGTATAATTATGGCAGGCTGTTGCTTGACTAGTCTGTGAGACAGCCCTCCCAACTTTGGCACAAGTCCCCAGATGTTAGTAAGGAGGACGCTGCAGAGTTGACAGGGCTGGTTTTGCTGTTGTCATTTCGAGTGCCTAGGTCGATGCTGGGTTGTCTGTCTGGGTTCATTCCTCATTATTTTCTTTTTAGCGGCTGGATACAACTGAATCAGAATCCTTTATTATCGCCAAGTATGTGGACACATACAGGGAATTTGATGTCGGTTTCCCTGAGCTCTCGCTGTACAGAATCAAAAAGCAAACAAAACAATAGTACAAATAATTGTGAACTATATACAATGAGGTATACCTGTGTATGTACAGGTGGACTTGGTTTATAATAGACTAAAATTCAAGTGTTCATAAGACTGATGGCATACGGAAAAAAACTGTTCTTGTACCTATTTGTCCTGGCATACAGTGATCTAAAGCGCCTACCAGAAGGAAGGAGTTGAAACAGGTGATGTCCAGGGTGTGATGGGTCTACAATAATGCTGCTTGCTCGCTTCCTGACTCTAGATGCATACAAGTCCGGGATCGAGGGCAGCTTCACACCAATAATCCTTTCCGCAGCCCTGACGGTTCTTTGGAGTCTATTCTTGTCTTGTTTGGTAGCTGATCCAAACCAGACAGTGATGGACGAACAGAGAACAGACTGGATTATTCCTGAATAGAATTGAATCAGCAGCTCCTGAGGCAGGTTGTACTTCCTGAGTTGACGTAGGAAATACACCCTCTGCTGAGCCTTTTTGATAAGAGTGTCCATGTTGGGTGTCCACTTCAGGTCCTGGGAGATTGTGACACCCAAAAACCTGAAGGTCTCCACAGCAGACACAATACTGTTGAGTATAGTGAGTGGGGGGAGTATTGGGGGGCTCCTCCTGAAGTCCACTGTCATCTCCACAGTCTTGAACGTACTTAGCTCCAGATTGTTCTGACCACACCAGAGGGCCAGCCGTTCCACCACCCACCTGTATGCAGACTCATCACCGTCTCGGATAAGGCCAATGCAGACATCCCACCTCTTCCGGAACTTCCAGGAGTCTCCCACATATTAATAGTGGCTCCCTGATGCCCGCAAATTATGTACAATATCACGGAAATCAATTTTTTTGAGAGCGAGAGAGAGAAAAGCAAGGGAGAGCGCGAGAGCGACCACAAGAGAAAGCACGCGTGCGAGAAAGCGAGAGCGCGCGAGCGACCGAGAGAGAGAGAGACAGAGAGAGAGAGAGAGAGAGAGAGAGAGAGAGAGAGAGAGAGAGAGAATGCGCGCGCCATGGCTGAGTGTTCCAAAAAAATATATAAAACGTATGTCACCCCAGACTACACTAAAGTGTACTCCTGCCTAATAGGGGTCAAAATAATGACAGCGTTGCTCGCTGCACTGTTTGCAACAATGACTTTTCTATTGCCCATGGTGGGTTAAGACTGTAAAAGACATGTTGAGGTGAGTTTAACAAGTGTCATTCGTTCATTAGCATAGCTAACATTATTTAAACTAGCTGGCCAGCTGCTAAAGAGCTACTCTATTGCAGACATCCCACCTCTCCCGGAAGTCTCCCGCAAATTGATGGTGCTACCTCCCTGAAATTAGTTTTTGCAGGGTGGGATGTCTGCTAATGACAGTTGTGTCGTCTGCAAACTTCAGGAGTTTAACAGATGGATCCTGTGAGGTGCAGTCAATAGTGTAAAGGGAGAAGAGCAGTGGAGAGAGCACACATCCCTGGGGGACACTGGTACTGATTGTCCGGGTGCTAGAAATGATGCTCCCCCCAGCCTCACTTGTTGCACCCTGTCAGTCAGGAAGCTAGTGACCCACTGACAGATGGCAGGGGAGACAGCGAGCTGGGTGAGTTTGGAGTGGAGGTTTGCTAGGCCATTTCAGAGGGCATGTAAGAGTCAACCACACTGCTGTGATCTGGAGTCACATATAGGCCAGACCAGGTAAGGATGGCAGGATTCCTCCCCTAAAGGACATTAGTGAACCAGATGGGTTTTTATGACAATCGACATGGTTTCATAGTCGGAAATTTTTAATGAACTCAAATTCCCCATCTGCCATGGTGGGATTCCAACTCTTATCCCCAGTGTATAACTGAGTCTCTGGATTACTGATCACAATGGTAATTACCACTGTGCCAAATCTTCCCAATTACTCCTATGTCTCTGGTTCCCTTCTCCCAGCCAAATTAGTTTAAACTCTCCCACACAGCTCTAGCAAACCGGCCTGCAAAGATATTAATCTCCCTGCATTCAGGTGTAACCTGTCCTTTTTGTATAGGTTATACCTTCCTTAAGGTTGTTATAGACAGAGCTGGTAATGGGGACAAGCTCCCACTACCTATTAAATGCTCCCAATGGCGTGCACCCCAAATAACCTCTGACAATCAAGTCCAGCTCCTGGCCTTCACATGTGGCTTATCTACTAAGCCCAACAGAACTGTTTCTACTGACAGGAGAAGGGGCAAAGGCAGGTTACTGGCACCTTAAAACCAGTCGCTTTGGACAGAGGGGACTCGTCAACCATGGTTGGCATCTCACATAGGAAAAGGAAAACTCTGACATCAAACCTCCACTATTTTGTGGCTATACCCACTCATGGGGAAGGCTTCTGGAGTGTATCCTGAGGGAAAAATCCAGAGCTGGAGCCCCTAGGGCAGTCACATACTGAATTCAATGATGACTGGCAACTCGTTCGATGCTGCTGGTACCAATCTGTATTGAAATCTGCTGTACTTGTGGGTTAATCAGATACATGGAGAAGGGGAGCAACAGCTTGCTCTTCATATTGTACTTGTATATCTAGACAGCTAGGTCACAGCGTCTGAGGTCGACCCTGATTGACAGAGGCCTCACTCACCCCTTCCCCAATGACCCAGAAATCTGAAACCCTGCTCCCTGCACCAATTCTTCAGCCATGCATTCATCTGCCAAATCATCCTATTCTTATGCTCACTGGCATGTGGCACAGGCATCAATCCAGAGATTACTACCCTGGAGGTCTTGCCTTTCAGCTTCCTGTCCAACTCACCATATTCCTTCTTCAGGATGTCCTTCCATTTTCAACCTATGTCATTGGTACCAATATATACCACAACCTTTGGTTGTTCATCCTTCCTCTTTTGGATGTTGTTGCCCTGATCTGAAACATCCCTGACTCTCGCACCCGGAAGGCAACATAACATGTGGGTGTCCCTTTCATGTCCACAGAATCTGTTTTCTGCTCCTCTGATTATGGAATGCCCCTATGACTACTGCGCTCCTGTTTTCTCCACCTTCCCTTCTGAGCAAGCTACAGAGGCACATTCAGGGGCAGAAAACCCCAGGGGTGATCTCCCCAAAAAAGTATCCAAAGCAGTATACTTATTATTGAGGGATCAGCTACAAAGGTACTTTGCACTGGCTGCCTATTCCCCTTTCCTCTCCTGGAACTTAGCAGTGGCTATTTCCCTGTAGCTCATATCTATCGCCTCATTTCTCCATCTGAACCGAAGGTCATCCACTTGCAGCTCCAGTTCCTTAACACTGTCTCTAGGAAGCTGCAGCTCAGTGCACTTCATGCAGATGTAGCTATCAGTGAGACTGGAGGTCCCCCAGAAATCCCACATCTCACACAAGGAACATGCCACAAAATCTAAAACCCATTCTCAGCTCACTTGCTATGTACTAACAGGAAAAAATGAACTTACTAGAAACTTGCTTACTTAGAACCTCTTCCTGTGCTTTCACGAGCCTGTTGAGTTAAAGCCTGGCCACTCTAACACTGCCCACTCACACAATGGCTGTTCCGTTTACACCTCCCTTCTTCTTATTGGCCCCACGCTGATTGTAGTCCACCAAAAAAGCACAGGAGCTCTTTTTAAAACTCGCACATGTCACCGATGAACACCCTCTCACATTGACTTTAGCCTACCAAAGAGTCGAGAGCATCGGAGCTCTTTTTAAACCTCGTGCTGCGTCACCATCAACTGACCTCTTGCGCCAATTATAGCCCATCGATTAAGTATTTTATAATAATGTAACTGCAAGCTAAAAATTACTATTGGGTGATACAGCAAGGCAGTTTTTAAAGCATGGCAGTGTTTCTTTGCTTTCTATGCTCAATTAAACAGGACAAAAATGCCAAATGAATGCATAAAATATTGACTATAATGTTAATTTAAACTATTCCTAGATTGATATCCTATAAAATATGGAGACATTAAATAAAAAAGTGCAGAAAACACAGGTCAAACAACATTATTGGAAAAAGAAACAGGTCAAATTCTTCATCAGACATGGGAAAGACAGAAAAATAAGTTGTTTTTAAGTTACAGAGAAGGTGGATGGAGGGATGAATAGCATAAATGCCTGTGAAAAAAAGGAAGCCAACTTACCACAGAGATAAATGGTAGAGATCTTTAAATCAAATAGATGAATGGGGGTTGGGGAGTTTGAAGGTGAGAGTACAAAGTAGTGCAATGTGTTGCGAATAGTAGCTCAAGTTGTTACAGCAAATGTTCGATATTTTTCTCCTTATTAAATGGTTCCACACTTTTAAAACATATGCTTTAATAAAGACACTTCAAATTATTTATATTTAATATTGATTGCAAAATTAACCAGTTTTTATTTCAAAACATCAACGTCGATTCAATGTTGTTGAGACCAGCAATGTCAAAGATCAGTAAATAAAATTGTTAATTCAGATGAAACAGTAATCATCATTTACAAAACCACATTAATTCAGCTCTCATCAGCATCAGTGTTTAATTTTTTTTGATCGTATTTGAAGCTAGCTGGATCCGAGCCAATTCACTTAAATGTAAATGCAAAATGATGAAAAAAATAAATAAATGTGAACACTTTAGAGAAGATAGATTAGGTAAAGAAAATTAAAATTAAGGTAGAATATAGGTACATTGTATAAAACATATGTGGGAACATTGAAAAAATTAAGATGTTATGTGCTTAAGTCATTGGTAAGAATTACAAATAATAAATGATACCAAATACTTGTCCTTTAAACATGTTACATGAAAACATAACGGACTGAAAAAATAGAAATCCCCAACAGAAACACACAAAATGCTGGAGAAAGAAACATTGATGAAGGAAAATGGGCAGTCAAGATTTTGTGTTAGGATTCTTCTTCAGGAATGGAAAGAAGCTGAGAGTTGGTAAGTGGAAGTAACAAAGCGCTGAAGATCACCTCCCAACTTATTACATTCCCACTCTACCTCCTAGCTTTGCCCATCTTGCCTTTCTCAACTGGATTCACCTGCTACCTCTAGCTCCAGCCCTTTCCCCACCCTTTTATACTGACCAGATCCCCTCTGCAGTCCAGATGAAGGGCCTCAACCCAAAATGTCAATTCTCCATTTCCCTCCATGGAGACTCTGCCTCACCTGCTGAGTTCTTCTATCACGTGTGTGTCATTTCAGATTTCTAGTTATTTTTGAGCCTCCATTCTCTTCAATGGTTTGAAGAGAAACCATGGTTTGATTTTCAGGAAATCAAACTTTATGTTGAAAAATACAAATTACAATAACCATAAACATTAAAATAACTTACTTGCTATTTGACATGTGTCCATTCAATTGGTACTTACCCTCGGTTACTAACCACAGCTGCCTTCAAGTGAATGTAACTTGCTGGAAATAAACCCTGTAAAGAAAGTAACAAGTTTTGAACCCTTTAAAAAATCTAAACTCAATTAAAGTATATCAAAGCAACAAAAAAGTACAGTGTCAGCTAGAAGACAGCCCATAAAACCTATTTAAAATAAATACTTAAAATCATTCTGGAAGGTTAGTATAAATCCAAATGGAATTCTGGAAAATCCAAGCCAATGTGGACACTTTAATGCTTATTAATGATTGTTTAAAAACATTACTGAAAGAATTACTGGAGAGTTTTATAAAAGATGAGATTAATATTTATTACACAAGAGGCCATTGACTTATTAAGTCAATGCCAGTTGAAAAGGAGTTAACAAGCCTAATCCCACCTTCTTTCACTGTGTCCTTCCAGATAATTTTTAAGTGACCAAGATTTCTCCTACTACCATTGATTCATGGAGTTAGAGCTTCTAACCACTGCCTGAGTGAGAATATTTTTTCGCATCTTCTCTCCAATACTACAATCAATTATTTTTTCATTCACGCTCCTTAGTTTGCGATCCGTAGTTTTTGATTCTTCTGCTTAAATCTTTCCTATTTACTTCATGAAGGTCACTCAAGTTTTATTGACTGCAATTAGCTCTCCCTTCATGTTATGTTCCAAACACTCAAGCTCATCTAATCTTCACTCAAAGCTAACATTTTCTGGCAACATCCTCAGTTCCCCTCTGCACCCTCTACAGTGCAAATGCGTTCTTTTTGTAATTTGCCAAGCACAGCTCAAATGCCATCTATAAATTTGCCGATGATACAACTATTACTGTGGAACTTAAGGATGGTGATGAGGTGGTGTACAGGAGTGAGACAGATGAGGAGGTTGTTGTCACTCAGCAACCTTGTTCTCAATAATAGTAAGACCAAGAAATTGATTGTGAACTTCAGGAAAGGAAAGTCGAAGGAACACACAGTTCTCTTCAAGGGATCAGAAGTGGCAAGGGTGAGCAGTTTCAAGTTTCAGGATGTCAATATCTCTGAGGATCCATCTTAGACCCAACATATTGATGCAATTACAAAGAAGGTGTGCCAGTGGCTCTACTTCATTAGGAGTGTGAGGAAAACTGGTATGTCAAAGATACCCGCAAATGTCTACAGATGTCCTGTGGAGAGCATTAAAACTGGTTGTATCACCATCTGGTACAGAGGGGCCACTGCAAAGGATTGGAAAAAGCTTCAGAAAGTTGTATATTCTGCCAGCTCCATCATGGACACCAGCCTCTGTAGCATCGAAGACACCTTTAAATGGTAAGCCTCAAAAAAGTGGCATCCAGCATTAAAGACCCTCCCCCCAATTCACATGCACTGAGGTACAGTACAAAACTTGTCTTGCATACTGTGCATACAGATCAATTCATTACACAGCGCATTGAAAAAGAACAAGTTAACATAATGACAATAGAAAATAAAGTGTAATAGGTACAGAGAAAGTGCAGTGTAGGTAAACAATAAGGTGCAAGTTCATAATGAGGTAGATTGTGAGGTCAAAAATCCATCTCATCATACTAGGAAGCTTAGTGGTACATGCTTTCAGACTTTTGTATCTTCTGCCTGATGGAAAAAGGGAGAAGAGAGAATGTCCAGAGTAGGATGGGATCTTTTGCTTTATTGAAGCAGTAAGAAATATAAACAGAGTCCACAGAAGGAAGACTATTTCCATAAAATGCTGTGTTCGCAATGCTCTGCAGTTCCTTGTGGTCACATGCAGAGCAGTTGCAACACCAAGCTTTTATACATCCAGATAGGATACCTTCTATAGTGCATCAATAAAAATCGATAAGGGTTCAGGGGACCATGCAAAAGTTACTCTGGTCTTCTGAGGAAATGAAAACATAGGTAAACTTTCTTTGCTGTGGAGCACATATGGTAAGACCAGGACAGGCTTTTGGCGAAGTTCATTCCTAGGAACTTGAACCTCTCAACTTCAACAACTTTGATGTTACCAGGAATGTCTGCATCATCCCACTTCTTGAAGTCAATGACCAGCTCCTTTGTTTTGCTGACATTGAGGGAAAGGTTGTTGTCATGACAATGTTACTAAGTTCTCTATCTCTTTCCTGTACCCAACATTGTTACTACTGTTGTGGACTGTATCTGAAATAACATCTGCAGTTTGGAGATGGAGTTAGAGCAGAATCTGGCCATGCAGTCATGAGTACACAAGGAATAGGGGCTGTAGATACAACCTTGTAGAGCACCAGTGTTGAGAATAATCATGGCAGAGGTTAATTGCTATCCCCAGAATTTTTGTTTATTTCTAATCTGAGTACGAGACAACCACAACTACATTTTTCTTTTATTCTTTGCTTTGTTCTGCTAGCTCCTCTCTTATTCATTTTTCATTCTTGTAACACTTAATTAAACGGCTGTAAGCAACATGTTTTATGCCTCATTCTTGACTTCTGAGAACCTCTGGATCCAAAAGCATTAGGATCCTACAGTGGCTTGTAGACATCTTTGTTATATAGCAATGGTCAAGAGTGTTTAGGCCCCTGGTAGGGTTGTAGATATGCTGCTAGTATTTTGATAAGATATTCTTGCAGTTGTCCTTGTTGAAATCACTGGCAATATAGTATTAATGGTAAGACTCTTGGCAGTATGGGGGATCAGAGGGATCTTGGGGTCTGAGTCCATAGAACACTCAAAGCTGCTACGCAGGTTGACTCTGTGGTTAAGAAGGCATATGGTGCATTGGCCTTCATCAATTGTGGGATTGAGTTTAGGAGCTGAGAGGAAATGTTGCAGCTATATAGGACCCCGGTCAGACCCCACTTGGAGTACTGTGCTCAGTTCTGGTCGCCTCACTACAGGAAGGATGTGGAAACCATAGAAAGGGTGCAGAGGAGATCTATAAGGATGTTGCCTGGATTGGGGAGCATGCCATATGAGGATAGGTTGAGTGAACTCAACCTTTTCTCCTTGAAGTGACGGAGAATGACAGCTAACCTGATAGAGGTGTACAAGATGATGAGGGGCATTATCATGTGGATAGTCAGAGGCTTTTTCCCAGGGCTGAAATGGCTAGCACAAGAGAGCATAGTTTTAAGGTGCTTGGAAGCAGGTACAGAGGAGATGTCAAGGGTAGGTTGTATTTTTTTTTTAACGCAGAGAGTGATGATTGCGTGGAATGGACTGCTGGCGACGGTGGTGGAGGCGGATACAATAGGGTTTTTAAGAGAGTCCTGGATAGGTACATGGAGCTTAGAAAAATAGTGGGCTATGGGTAACTCTAGGCAACTTCTAAGGTAATTATATGTTCGGCGCAGCTTTATTAGCCAAAGGGCCTGTATTGTGCTGTAGGTTTTCTACGTTTGTGTTAATGATAAAGAGGGCCTCATGTCATCCTGTTTTAAATGTTGACAACATAGTTCATTGAGCAAAGGCTTCACTTTCATCTGAATTGGGATGTAGACTACAATCAGGAGAGTTGAAGTGAATTCCGATAGCAAGTAGAATGGGTGACAGCACCATTAGATATTCCAAATTGGGTGAGCAGCAGCACACCAGAATGTCACATCTGAACACCGTGAGCTGTTGATTAAGTAGACTTAGTCTCTAACTTCTCACATGGATCTGGTGAATTGAGAAGCCTTCAAGCAGTCAGAGGAAGCCATTTTTCAGTAAGACACAGTAGTCTCTCAGTTACTCTTTGTTAGGCCAGTCTTGCCCTTAGTTCAACCACTTTGTTCTCAACAGTTTGGACAATAGGTAAGCTGGGGTGGGGATCTTACCCACATTGTTTTTCAGCCTCACCTGCAGCCCTCCTACCACACTTCCGAGAAAACCTTAAGTGGAGCTACCTCGTCTGGAAGGTAAGTAATCGCCAAAGGACAGACTTGAAAAACTTGGAGTGGGTTCTTGGAAGCACACTCCAGGCACTGACCACTGTAAAAACTTACCACACACATCTCCTTTGAACTTCCTCCCTCTCTTAACTACATCTATTAGACAAGGAAAAGGTTACTGCTGAGCTTTACAGTGCCTATAAAAAGTATTCACCCCATACTCCCGGGAAGTTTTCATGTTTTATTGTTTGAAAACATTGAATCACGATGGATTGAATTTGGCCTTTTTGACACTGATCAACAGAAAAGACTTCCATGTCCAAGTGAAAACAAATTTCTACAAATTGGTCCTAATTTATTACAATTATTAAATTCAAAAAAATTGATTACTTAATTACTCTCACCCTTCAAGTCAGCATTTAGTTGATGCACATTACAGCCTCGAGTCTGTGTGATTAGGTGTCTCTTCAGTTTTGGACACCTGGACACTGAAGTTTTTCCCCATTCAAAACTGCTCAAGCTCTGTCAGATTGCATGAGGGTCGTGAGCAAACAGCCCTTGGATTGCAATCTAGACACTGACTGGACAATTTAGGACATTAACTTTGTTGTTTTGAAGCCATTCTTTTGTAACTTTGACTCTATGCTTGTGGTTATTGTCTTGCTGGAAAACAAATCATCTCCCAAGTTGCAGTTCTCTTGCAGACTACATCAGGTTTTCCTCCAGGATTTCCCTATATTTTGTGCATTCATTTTACCCTCTACCTTCACAAGCTTTCCATGGTCTGCTACCACCATGCTATCTGCTACCACCTGCTATCACCATAGGGATGATCTGTTTTTAATGATGTGCAGTGTTTAGTTTGATAGCCAAAAAGCTCAATTTTGGTTTCATAAGACCACAGAACCTTCTCCCACATGCCTTCTGGCAAACTCTAGCCAAGATTTCATGTGAGTTTTTTTCCCCCAACAGTTTTTTCTTTCTCTTTGCCACTCTCCCAAAAAGCTGCGACTGGTGAAGCATCCAGGCAACAGCCATTGCATGCACAGTCCCTCCCATCACTGTCACTGAAGCTTGTAACTCCTGCAGAGTTGTCATAGGTCTCTTGATGGCCTCCCTCACTAGTCCCCTTCATGCACAGTCACTCAGTTTTTGAGGACAGCCTGCTCTAGGCAGACTTACAGCTGTGCCACATCTTTCCAATTCTTGATGACTGACTTCACTGTACTCCAAGGGATATTCAGTGACTTGGAAATTTTCTTGTATCCACCTCCTGGCTTGTACTTTTCAATAACCTTTTTGCAGAATTATATGGATTGCTCTTTTGCCAGGATACTGACTCACCAACAGCTGACCCTTCCAGATACAGGTGTATTTTTACTACAATCAATTGAAACACCTTGACTACACACAGGTAATCTCCACTTAACTCATTATGCAACTCCTAAAACTAATTGGCTGCACCAGTGATGATTTGGTGTATCATATTAAAGGGGGTGAATATGTACACAATCAATTATTTTGTGTTTTATATTTGTAATTAATTTAATCACTTTGTAGAGATCTGTTTTCACTTTGACATGAAAGAATCTTTTTCTGTTGATTAGTGTCAAAAAGCCTAATTAAATCCACTGTGATTCAATGTTATAAAACAATACAGGATGAAAACTTCCAAGGTGGGGAAGGGGTGCGAATATTTTTATAGGTACTGTACGTATCCCATAATTTTCTAGACTTCTGTTATTTCGCATCTCAGCCTCCAATAATCCAAGGAAACAAGTTTGTACAACCTCTCATGGCACGTGCCCTCTAATCAGGCAACTTTCTTTGGCACACTTTCCAGAGCCTCCGCATCCTTCCCACAATGAGATGACCAGGACGAAATACAACACTCCAGATGTGTTTAGCCAGCATTTTAAAGCTGCAATATAACTTCCTGACTTTTGCACTCAGTATGTGCAATATGCCTTCTTTACAATTCTATCAACTTTCAAGGAGCAATAGATTTGGACACCAAGATCCCTCCAATCATCAATGTTGATAAAGGGTCCTGCCATTGACTGTATACTTTTTCTTTAAATTTGATTTCCCAAAGTGCAACAGCTTTGGGAAATCAAAATGTCCAGTTTAAATACCATCTACCATATCCCCATACATATCTGCAACTGATCTATACTCAGTGACCACATTATTAGTACACCTGCATGTTAATACAAATATCTAGTTAGCCAATCAGATGGTAGTAATTTAATGCACAAAAGCACACAAACATCATCAAGAGGTTCAGTTGTTGTTTAGTCCAAACATCAGAATGAAGATGCTTCCAGCTCCATTTTCAGGCCAACCAGTCTGGCCCTAGTGATGATCCCAGAAACCTGCATTTGATTGACTGCTTCTCCCTCCTGATTCTATGCAACACCCTCTCTACAATACAGAGATACTTGTGAGCCTTGTCTCGTTTGCGGCCTCAGCTCTGGGCCTCACTCTCTGCCAGATTCACACTTTCACCCACCAGTTGTTCTTCTTCCTCACTCCCAGGAAGGACAGAAGGTCATCTGCCTCCAGACCACAGCATCTTCTGCCCCTGACTCGGTCCTCAGCTTCAGCCTATTGCAAGCTGTGGCCCCTGCCGCATTCAGATGAGACCTTAGCCTCATGCAGACCTCTGACCCGGCCACCTCTAGCTCGGGCTTGACCCATAACTATGTTGCCACCCACAGCTCTAATCTGCTAATTAAATTTGCCAATGACACTACAATGATTGGCCTTATCTCAAACAATAATGAGGTAGCCTACAGGGAGGAGGTCATCTCTCTGACACGGTGGTGTCAAGAAAACAACCTCTCCCTCAATGTTGCAAAAACAAAGGAGCTGGCTGTGGATTGCAGGAGAAATGGAGACGGGCTAACCCTTATTGCCATCAATGGATCTGGGGTTGAGAGGGTAAACAGCTTTAAGTTCCTCAGCATTCACATCACTGAAGACCTCACGTGGTCTGTACACATCAGCTGTGTGGTGAAAAAGGCACAACAGCACCTCTTTCACCTCAGATGGTTGAGGAAATTTGGTATGGACCCCCAAATCCTAAGAACTTTCTACAGGGGCACAATTCAGAGCAACCTGACTGGCCACGTCACTGCCTGGTATGGGAACTGTACCTCCCTTAATCACAGGAGTCTGCAGAGAGTGGTACGGACAGCCCAGCACATCTGTAGTTGTAAACTTCCCATGATTCAGGACATTTACAAAGACAGGTGTGAGAAGAGGGCCCAGAGGATTATTAGGGACCCGAGTCACCCCAACCACAATCTATTCCAGCTGCTACCATCCGGGAAACGGTATCGCAGCATAAAAGCCAGGACCAACAAGCTTCTTCTATCAGGCCATCAGACTGATTAACCCACGCTGATTTGAGTGTATTTCTATGTTACATTCATTGTCCTATTTATTATAAATTACTATGACTGCACATTGCACATTTAGACAGAGACGTAACGTAAAAATTTTTACTCCTCATGTATGTGAAGGATATAAGAAATGAAGTCAATTCAATTCAACCCCACCAGCTCCAGACAGTGATCCTGTCACCTTCAGCTTCGGTTCTGACCTCAGCTCTGGCTGCCTCCAGATCGCAGATCCGACTGTCTCCAGCTTTTACTACGACCTTTGTCCTGGCAATCTCTGGACCATGGCCCTGGCTGTCTCCAACTTCGGCTCTGAACTTGGCTGCCTCCAACTCCAGGCAAAGACTTTTCTCATTGCCACTGGGTCCTGCGACTCCACGTCTTCCACCACTACTCACACCAACCCTTGGTTTCTCAAGCTCCCTTCTCCCCCTGTTATCTCTTCATTCCTCTGAGCCCCTTTTTCCTCCCACCCACTTTCTCTGAACATGCTAACCTTCCTCTGACCCCTCTCTACTATCACCTGATCCCAACTCTCATCCCTGCCATGTTTTCACCATCTCCTCTGAACTTCTCCTCTCTGAAATGGAGCATTCAGTTATCAACAAGGGCTTTAGATTTGTCCCCATGCACTCACACCTCAGTGAGTTCTGTGCCCACCAACACACAGATCTTCTTCTGTCCTCTGTCTCCAAGCCTTCAACCTTAGCAACAATTCCTCACACCCCACTGATAATCCCTTCTGCCATCTCCAAACCACCTCCTCTTCTTGAACACTCTGCTCTTGTCTTCTGCTTGCTTTGGATCTTTTTATCTCTAACTGCCAACGAGACATCAACTGTCGCAACTTCAGCACTCCTCTCTCCTACTTGAAACTCACCCCCTCTGAATACACAGCCCTCCACTCTCTCTGCACCAATGACAACACCATCAAACCTGCAGACAAGGGGGTTGCAGTGGTAGTCTGGCAAAATGACCTCTGTCTTGCTAAGTGCAGGCAGCAAATCTCAGACACTTTCTCTTAATTACCCCTGGAATATCAGTGAATATCAGGCCATTATCTCCTGTACTTCACCAACCTCATCATGTCTGGAGAGCTCCCATTGCCACTAACATCATAGCTCCCCTACTGTTCATTTCTGCCTCCAACTTAAAATCCACAAATTTGACTGTCACATTAGGCCTATCGTTTCTATCTGCTCCTACTCCATCGAACACATGTCCATATAACTTAACTTCATTTTGTCCCCTTTGGTTCAGTCCCTTCCTACCTAAATCTGTGACATTCCAATCACTAAGTACCTTGGTCCTGATCAACTCATTATTGCTAGGGATGTCCAGTCCCTATACACTTCCATCCTCCATATGGAAGGCTTTAAAGTTATCCGCTTCTCTCTGGACAACAGTCCTAGCCAGTTTCCTGGTTCTCATCCTCAGCAATTTCTCTTTAAACTCCTCTGACTTTCTCCATGCCAAAGGTGTAGCCATGGGCATCTGCATGGGTCCCAATTATGCCTGCCTTTTCATTGACTACAAGGAAGAGTCCACGTTCCAAGCCTACAGAGGCAATGTTACCCAACTCTTTCTATGCTTCATTGACGACTGCATTAATGCTGCTTCCTGCACCCATGCTGAGCTCATCAATTTCATCAACTATTGACTCCAACTTCCACCCTGCCCTCAAATTTACTTGGTCCATCTCTGATATCTCATTTCTGTTTGACTTCTCTGCCTCCATCTCTGGAGACAAATCATCTACTGATATGTTTCACAAACCTACTGACTCTCACACTTATCTTGCTATACTCGTCACTTATAAAAATGCTACTCCATTTCTCAGTTGCTCTATCTCCATCAGAATGCTGTTCTTAGAACAAATATTCCATTCCAGAACATCTGAGGTGTCCTCCTTTACCAAACAGCAGGGCTCCTCTTCCATTATCATTGATGTGCCGTTACCTGCATCTCCTCTATTTCCCTCACCCCAGACACAACAGGAAATGAGTTCCTTACCTACCACCTCTTGAGCCTCCCGATTCAGTACATCATTCTCCATAACTTCCACCATCTATATGGGTCTTACCATTATGCACACTATTCCATTATCCTACACTCTCTGCTTTCTGTAGAAACCACTCTCATTATGACTCTCTTGTCCACTCATCCCTCTTCACTAATCTCCTATCTGGCATTTATCCCTGTAATCAGGCCAAGTACTGCACCTGTGCCTTCACCTCTTCCTTTACCACCACTCAGGGCCCCAAACAGTCCTTCCAGGTGAGGTGATACTTCAGCTCCCAGTTGAGGTCACCAACTGTATCCCATATGGCCTCCTCTACATCAGTAATATATGACACACATTTGGGGGGACCACGTCGTTGAGTGACTTCTCTCAGTCTGCCGCAAAAGGTGGGATTATCCAGTAGCTACCCTTTCAATTAAATTTCCCGCATCTGCAGAATCTCTTATATGTACATTATCTTTTCCTTCTTGACCAATTTCACACAAATTCTCTCATCATTCAAGGGGTCCTTCCCATGCCATCGTTGTCCTTCTTTCTTATTAGAACATTCTGATACTGTACTTTATACAGTTGCTCCTTAAACAGCTTCCACATGTCAGATACAGACTTGCTCAAAAGCAGCTGGTCTCAATAAAGTTTTCCCTAGGTCCTGCCTAATACTCTCATAATTTGTCCTGCCTCGTACTTTTCTGAAAGATTTATCCCTTATGGTGGTTCAGTCATGAGTTGCTGAAAAGTCAGTCTGGCAGCTGTTTCCTTCAAGAAGTAATCCAATCACAAAGAAAGTCTGCAGATGCTGAAAATCCAAGCAACACACACAAAATGCTGGAGCATCTTAGCAGGCTAGGTAGCATCTATTGTGGTAAAAAAAAAAGTGTAGTTGACATTTCAGCAGGCTCTGCTGAAGGTTCTCAGCCCAAAACATCGACTGTACTCTTTCCCATAGATGCTGCTTGGCCTGCTGAATTCCTCCAGCATTTTGTGTGTGTTCCTTCAAAATTCAATGATTCAGAGGGAGGATTTTGCAAGGTCAAAAGGGCTGGAAGCAAATTTGCCATGACTAAACCCAAAGTCTAGGTTGATGTCAGGTGGTCCATCCAGTTTTATTTTGTTTCAAAAGTAGCATTGGTGCAACTGAGTGGTTTACTGGATTATTTAATAACCAACTGCATTCAGACCACATGGCACCTTGCCCTCACTAAAGGCCCAGGTAAATCAACAATCTTGTTTTTACAGTCATAATTACTCAGAATATGATATTAACATATTCCAAATTATTAATTCAAGATTCGCAACCATATGATAAGATTTTAAATCAAGTCTCCAGATTACTAATGCAGTATCTTTTGTATGTTCAGTATCAGTATGTTTTGAGGTGACAGACTGGCAGGCACTCTGTGAGCCACATGGAGAGGATATTGATGGGCTCACAGAATGCATCACTGATTACATCAACTTCTGTGTGGACTGTAATGTTCCTACAAGAACTATCCTTTGTTATTCAAATAACAAGCCATGGGTAACAAAGGACATTAAGGACTTCCTGAACGCTAAAAAGCGGGTGTTTAGAGATGGAAATAGGGAGGAGCTCAGGGCAATAGAGAAGGACCTGAAAGCCAGGATCAGGGAGGCTAAAGACAGGTAAAGGAGAAAGCTTGAGTGGAAACTCCAGCAGAACAACATGAGAGAGGCCTGGAGTGGGATGAGGACCATCACAGGGTTCCGGCAAACTAGCAACAGAGGAGCTGAAGGCAGTGTGGACGGGGCCAATGAACTTAACCTGTTCTTTAACAGATTTGACATTGTGGCCCCTGCCCATCCCCCACATGAGTCATCTGTTGTCGGCCCCCAACCAACACATATTCCACTCTCCCCTACTACCCCTCCTCACAGTCCCCCACCCTGCTCTCATGACTATACCCCTTCCCCACACAAAACCACCACAGTGGGCTTCACAGCTGAACAGGTGAGAAGATAGCTGAAACGTCTCAACCCCAGCAAGGCTGCAGGAACGGACGGTGTCAGTACCAGGGTGCTCAAAGCCTGTGCCCCTCAGCTATATGGAGTACTTCGCCATGTCTTCAACCTGAGCCTGAGGCTCCGGAGGGCTCCTGTGCTGTGGAAGACGTCCTGCCTCGTCCCTGTGCCAAAGACGCCTCGCCCCAGCAGCCTCAATGACTACAGACCGGTGGCATTGACCTCCCACATCATGAAGACCCTGCAGAGACCTGTTCTGGAGCTGCTCCGGCCTATGGTCAGGCCACACTTAGATCCCCTCCAGTTCACCTACCAGCCCCGGCTAGAAGTTCAGGATGACATCGTCTACCTGCTGAACCGTGTCTACGCCCACCTGGACAAGCCAGCGAGCACTGTGAGGGTCACGTTTTTTGACTTCTCCAGTGCGTTCAACACCATCCGCCCTGCTCTGCTGGGGGAAAAGCTGACAGCGATGCAGGTGGATGCTTCCCTGGTGTCATGGATTCTTGATTACCTGACTGGCAGACCACAGTATGTGTGCTTGCAACACTGTGTGTCCGACAGAGTGATCAGCTGCACTGGGGCTCCACAGGGGACTGTCTTGTCTCCCCTTCTCTTCACCATTTACACCTCGGACTTCAACTACTGCACAGAATCTTGTCATCTTCAGAAGTTTTCTGATGACTCTGCCATAGTTGGATGCATCAGCAAGCGAGATGAGGCTGAGTACAGGGTTACGGTAGGAAACTTTGCCACATGGTGTGAGCAGAATTATCTGCAGCTTAATGTGAAAAAGAGTAAGGAACGGGTGGTAGACCTGAGGAGAGCTAAGGTACCGGTGACCCCTGTTTCCATCCAGGTGGTCAGTTTGGACATGGTGGAGGATTACAAATACCTGGGGATACGAATTGACAATAAACTGGACTGGTAAAGAACACTGAGGCTGTCTACAAGGAGGGTCAGAGCCGTCTCTATTTCCTGAGGTCCTTTAACATCTGCCGGACGATGCTGAGGATGTTCTATGAGTCAGTGGTGGCCAGTGCAATCATGTTTGCTGTTGTGTGCTGGGGCAGCAGGTAGCAGACACCAACAGAATCAACAAACTCATTCGTAAGGCCAGTGATGTTGTGGGGATGGAACTGGACTCTCTGACGGTGGTGTCTGAAAAGAGGATGCTGTCCAAGTTGCATGCCATCTTGGACAATGTCTCCCATCCACTACATAATGTACTGGTTGGGCACAGGAGTACATTCAGCCAGAGACTCATTCCACCAAGATGCAACACAGAGCGTCATAGGAGGTCATTCCTGCCTGTGGCCATCAAACTTTACAACTCCTCCCTTGGAGGGTCAGACACCCTGAGGCAATAGGCTGGTCCTGGCATAAATTACATATTACTATTTAACTATTTATGGTTTTATTAATATGTAATTATTTTTGGTGCAACTGTAATGAAAACCAATTTCCCCTGGGATCAATAAAGTATGACTATGACTATCTTACCTGATGCATCACCAGTGTAACTATTTAGCAATTAACATAAATGAGTGATGACTATAAGCAAAGCTTAAAATTAATTTCATTGGCAGCTCGTGATGTTATAGGGGGTGGGAGTGGATAACAAAATAAACCTGATTTAACTGAATGGATTGAAATAAAGATATTCTTTAGATGGACATCACCAAACTTCTTGGGGAAAAAAAACTTAACTGATTAAAAAGTCAATGTAATTGCAGTAATAGATACAGAACTGAAAAGGGCCCTTCAGCCCACCAACCATTGGCTGTCCATTTATATATTTATAATTAATTCTACAGGAACTGTCAGTTTTCAATGTGATTCTTATAACAATTCTTATTGATTGATTGCAAGACAACATATTTCTGGAAATGGAAAGCTAGCACTACCACCAGTTGGGTAATTTAACCTCTCTTGGTCTCCACCATACACAGGATCTTCATTTTTGTTCTCATTTCCATTGACAGGAACTTAAAGTTTCTTTTCTAACATTTCCCAGTTGATAACCTGGTTTTAAGTAAAAACATGATATTGTTAACAGCTTATCTAAATCACTCACTAACAAGTCATCAACCCATAATAGTTTATCTGCCTACAGATGCTGCCTGATCATTGAGTGCTTCCAGCTCGTTGTTTTTAGTGCTTACCTTAACTGAAGGCTTCTTGGTTGCAAATCCTCTGAACCATCCTGAAAAGACAGACAAAGTAAAGTTAACAATAAAAAGTGATAGAGCTAAATTATATGTAATTTTGAGGTCACTCACTGAAAATATAGCGAAGAATCCATCAACAAATATTTTGCCATCAGTTTACAGCACTAACAGTCTGATTTGCTGTAGAACTGTTCAACTCGCATGCCTTTTCTATGAATCTCCTTTTCAATATTCATACACTGCCTGAGGCTTGTATTTCCTTTATTCCTTTAATTTTGTACCTCTGATTTTCAACCGTAGTTACATAACATTTTCTTCTTCCAATGCACTCACACCATTTTTTCTCCTCTATTATACATCTTGTTCAAGATTTAAGATTCAAGTTTATTTATTGTGCATCATTTATGTTAACAACCAACCCACTGAGTGTGTGCTAAGGGCAGCCTGCAAGCAACGACACACATTCTAGCATCAACATGGCATAACCACAATTCTTGGAATGAATAACATAGACCACAAGCAACAAAACAACAACAGCAAGAGCAATTCTGTTTGTTCCTCCCACCCACCACGCACATACTCAGTCCTCTAACCCCTAAGACAGAACATCATCTATTCACTCCAAAAACTTGAACTTAGATATGGACTCTAAGACACTGAAATTCCATTGGAGTGGTCAAAGTCCCAGAGATCTCAGGCTTTGGGTTTTGGCCAACAGGCCACAACCTCCTGACTTTCAATTCAACCCTCAGGCCTTAATTCTCAGCACTGACCACAAGACCAACTGAACATCGAACACCGGGCGTCAAACTTCAATTCTTGAACCCAGGGTACCATTGGATCTCATTCCACTTGCCTGCACAGAACTACAACTGAGGAACCCGCTGACAACTCGCTGACCCTGGGGAGCCATTAGCCTCCATCTATGCTGGTCTACCAGTCCGACATTTGGTTTGGCCAAACATCCTGACTTAGTCTGTAGGTGTCCCTTGTCCGTGTCACGATTTTTCTAACGTGGAGCAGAGACTTAAGACTCTAAGCCTGTACTCCAAGTTCCTCATATCCCTAAAACCCCAATTTGATCACCAATTCCTCTCTCTGTTCATAAACCATCCCCAAAGACCCAATAAATACAACTAAAACTGAGCTGTGGCCTCAACGGAGGACACAGCTCATTGCCATCTTGAGACCAGGAAAGCTGAGACCTAGGGCGGATCAGTCATGGTCTTGTTGAATAGTAAGGCAGGCTTGAGGAACCAAGTCACCTTCTTCTGTTCCTATTCTCTTGTATGCTTTTGTGAGTGAATAATACAAAAAATATTAATATATTTGGGATATTATTAATATGTTCTCTGCTTCTTTTCCACCTTTCAGAAATACTCATTTCCTTGATCAACACATTTGTCACTCATCATAATAAATACTTTTTTTTTAGTCATCACAGCAAAGCAAAAGAATAGTTAACACGGAGGTTATATTCTTTGCCACTAGAGTGCCGAAGGCTAAGGGGGAAATCTGATAGAGGTTTACTAGATTATGAGAGGCATAGATAGAGTGGACAGAGAGTATCTGTTTCCCAGGGCTGAAATGTTCAATACAAGAGGGCATGCATTGAAGGTGAGTGGGGATAGGTTCAAGGGGGAATATGAAGAGTAAGTTTTTTTTAAAAACTTAGTCATGGATGCCTGGATTGCACTGCCTGGTATGGTGATAGAAGTACATTGGAGGCTTTTAAGAGACATTTGGATAGGCACACAGATGCAAGGAAGATGGATGGATATGGACATGGTGCAGATAAGAGGCATTGGTGTTTGGGTATATTCGATTTGCTTTTTATCTCATTCGGGACAGCATTGTGGATGGAGTTGTCTGTTCCTATGCTGTACTGTTCTATGTTCTACGTTAGTCCACTGTCCATTACTTTAAAATTTGACTACTTTTTGAACATGTGTTATTACTGAAAATTTCATTTTTCTAGTGATTAGTTGATTTCCTTAATATTCTGTTTGATTCTGAGGAACATCCTGATCTTGTAATTGGCTATTTAAATACCATAATATCATAAAATTCAGTAGAAGAATGACAATTATCAGTAAGAACTAAAAATTGGCAAATCTACTGTTCAATAACATAACATATAACGATATACAATTGTCAAAAGAGAGCAAGAAATTGAAGTAAATTAATTCAGGGATGAATGGTGGCCTAAAGTGGGAGAGCACAGATACCTCTGAACAATATAGGATGAACATTTTATAAAATGAGGGAGGGGCAAAACCATTAACAAATTTGTAGCAATGATGCAAATGTTAAAAACACGATTAACACCAAGCTAATATGTCAGTAAGAAGAGAGATTCGGATTAAATGAAATGATGGAGAACAAGTCTCATTCAGCAGTTATCAGACCATAAAGCACAGGAGCAGAATTAGGGCATTCAGCCATTGAGTCGGCCATTCAATCCTGGCTGAATTATTATCCCTCTCAATCCCATTTTTCTGCCTTTTCCCATAATCTTTGATCCCCTCACTAATCAAGAAAGCATCAACCTCCATTTTAAATACACTCAATGATTCTGACTCCACAGATAAATTGCTGCAATAAATTCCACAGTTTCATTATCCTCTGGCAAAAGAAATTCCTGTTCTATATAGATGTCCCTCTAATCTGAGGCTGTGCCCTCTGGTCCCAGACTCACCCAATATAGAAAACATCCTCCCCATATCTATTCTATCTAGGCCAATATTAGATAGTCTTCAATGAGATTCCTCCTCATCCTTCTAAGCACGAGTACAGTCCCACAGCCACCAAGTACTCCTCATATGTTAAACATGTCATTCCTGGAATCATCCTTGTGAACCCCCTTCTGGACATCCTTAAAATAAGGAGCCCAAAACTGCTCACAATACTCCAAGTGTAGGCTGAACATTGTCTTATAAAGGCACAGCATTACATCCTTGCTCTTATCCAGTCCTCTTAAAATTAATGTTAACGTTGCATTTGCTTTCCTTACCACCAACTCAACGTGCAAATTAACCTTTAGGAAATCCTGCACGAGGACTCCCAAGTCTCTCTGGACCTCTAACTTTTTAAAATTTTCTACTCATTTAGAAAATACTTCTTTACTTCTTCTACCAAAGTACATGACCATACACTTCCCTACAGTATATTCCATCTGCCCCTTCTTTACCCATTTTCCCAATCTGTCTTACTCCTTCAGCAGACTCTGCTTCCTCAACGCTACCTGTTCCTCTATATTTATATCATCTGTAAGCTTGGCTGCAAAGCCATCAATTCAGTCATCCAAATTTTTGACATGTAATGTAAAAAGAAGCAGTCCTAATATAAACCCGTGTGGAACAGCAATAAGTCAACCAGAAAAGGCCCCATTATTCCGCTCCTTGCCTCATGAACGTCAGCCAATCTTCTATCCATGCTAGTTACCTTTCAAGTAATACCATGGGCTCTAGTTAAGCAGCCTTCTGTGTGGCACCTTGTCAAAGGCGTTCTGAAAATCCCAATACAAAATATCCTGCCTGTTATTTTCTCAAAGAATTCAACAGATTTGTCAGGCAAGATTTCCCCTTAAGAAAACCATACTGACTTTGCCCTATTTTATCATATGCCTCCAAGTACCCTGAAATTACAGTACATCCTTAATAATGGACTCCAACATTTTCCCAACCACTGAAGTCAAGCTAACTGGCCTATAATTTCCATTCTTCTGCCTCCCTCCCTTCTTGAAGAGTGGAGTGACAGTTACAATTTTCCAGTCCTCCAGAATCATTTTGGAATCTAATAATTCTTTAAAGATCATTACTTAAAGCTTTCATTGTTCGCCGATTAAAACGAGGAGGGAAGTGAAACATAAAGGCAAATGTAGAAGGTGAGCACCAGCTGTCTGCCTTCTGATTGCTGGTGGGATCACTCTGCTGCTGGAGAGGGGAGCCTGTGTGGCCTGCTGCTGTGCCCAGAGGATATTACCAATTTTTTCTGCATTTTGGATATAGATTTGGACTATGGACTTTTTTTCAGCCTCAATTTTTTCATATTCTGTGTTTTTGCCTGTTCTTTCTCATTTTTTTTGTACGGGGGGATTTGGGGGTCGATGTTCTTGTGGCGTTTTGTGCAGGGGAGAGGGGGTCTGGGGTCAATGTTCTTTTTGTGTTTCATGCGGGGGAGGTGGTTTGGGAGTCACTGTTCTTGTTGCATTTTGAGCAGGGGGGGTCAATGTTTTTGTTGCATTTTGAGCTGGGGAAGAGGTTTGGGGGTCAAAGTTCTTGTTACATTTTGAGCAAGGGAGGCGGTTTTGGGATTGTTGATCATGTTGCTGTTCTTTTTTTCTTGGCTTCAGGGCTACCTGGAAACGACAAATCTCAGAGTTGTATATAATCCCTCTCTCTCTCTCTCTCGCAACATAAATATGACTTCAACATAAATATACAAATCTTGTATTTTTGAATAACGCTAAGTTAAAGCAATTCTGGTGAATTTCTGACTGAAATAAAATACAAGAATAGAACCAAACAACTGCTGTTTGAGCCAACTGAGTGAAAGGGGGAGTTTTTTTTTTGGAAGAGTAGTGATGTGGACAACTAGCTGGTTAGGAAACATGGCTGTGTCAAAACTAAGTTTTGAATAAGCAGGTCACAAATTTCGGATATGGCGTAAAACAAAACTCAACTTAATTAAATACCTGGTTGAAAAAATGGTAATGTTTTCAAATTGTTGGATTTGTTTAATTTGTCCCCTTCATCTCTTACAAGACTAACTGACCTAGTGTAGTTTTATACACTACACACCATCCCATGTGCATACCATGTCAAACAAAATTCTCTTGCAAATTATTTTGCTAAACAACAGGTCACAAGGAAATGGGGAGAGGAGTGGGCTATTTTAGCTCCACAACTCTGATAAGCCATTTAATGAGAACATAGCCGATATGTAACCAAAATCCTTTTTAATTCATTTATTTCCACATAATTCTATTTCGAGATACAGCATGAACAGGCCCTTTCAACCCAACGAGATACACCACCCAACAACACACTTATTTAACCCTAGCCTAATCACAGGACAATTTTTAACATCTGCTAGATGATGCTGAGGATGTTCTACGAGTCTGTGGTGGCCAGTGCGATCATGTTTGCTGTTGTGTGCTGAGGCAGCAGGCTGAGGTAGCAGACACCAACAGAATCAACAAACTCATTCGTAAGGCCAGTGATGTTGTGGGGATGGAACTGGACTCTCTCACAGTGGTGTCTGAAAAGAGGATGCTGTCTAAGTTGCATGCCATCTGGGACAATGTCTCCCATCCATTACATAATGTACTGGGTGGACACAGGAGTACATTCAGCCAGAGACTCATTCCACCGAGATGCAGCATAGAGCGTCATAGGAAGTCATTCTTGCCTGTGGCCATCAAACTTTACAACTCCTCCCTTGGAGGGTCAGACACCCTGAGCCAATAGGCTGGTCCTGGACTTATTTCATAATTTAAAGGCATAACTTACATATTACTATTTAACTATTTACGGTTCTATTACTATTTATTATTTATGGTGCAACTGTAACAAAAACCAATTTCCCCCCGGGATCAATAAAGTATGACTATGATTATTTACATTAACCAATTAACCTTCTAACTGGTCAACCTTTGGACTTTGAAAGGAAAACAGAACACCTGGAAGACAGTCACTCACTCACTCACGGGAAGATCATACAAAATTCAAACAAACAGAACTGGAATTTAACTCCGAACTCTGATGCCACAAGCTGTAATAGTGTTGTACCAATTGCTACTCTACCATGACGCCCCTTATGCCTTCGTAATTTTATACCAAAACTCTATCCATCTCAAATTCCAAATGGAATCTGCCTCCATTCACAGAAGATGATTCTGAAAATCTACCATCATTATTTCTTCATCCCAAATAATCCATTAAGAAAGCGACAAGGATTCTAACAGAATCCATTTAAAAAAAATCTAAAATTACTCATGAAAAGCACAGTATAATTCACTTAGGAGGTTTTGAGTGGCAAGAAAAAACACATGGTAAACTGTCTCATCAGAAGATCAGAGGTGGAGAGGGTCAGCAACTTTAAATTCCTCAGTGTTATCATTTTGGGGGACCTGTCCTGGGACCAGCACGCAAGTGCAATTACGAAGAAAGTATAACAGCACCTCTAATTCCTTAGGAGTTTTCAAAGATTTGGCATGACATCCAAAACTTTGACAAACTTCTATAGATGTGTGGTGGAGAGTATATTGACTGCCTGCATCACATTTCCTGATATGGAAACACCAATGCCATTGAATGGAAAAATCCTACAACAAGCAGTGGATTGGATTAGTCCATCATGGGTAAAGCCCTCCACACCATTTAGCACATTTACGCAGAGTGTTGTCACAGGAAAGCAGCATCCATCATCAGGGACTCCCGCCACCTAGGTAGTACTGTCATCAAGAAGATGGTACAGGAGCTTCAGGAGTTCACACCATCAGGTTCAGGAAAAGTTATAATTCCTCAACCATCAGGCTCTTGAATGAGAGGGAATAACTTCAATTTCATTTGTCCCATCATTGAAATGTTCCCACAACCAATGGACTCACTTTCAAGGACTCTTCATCTCCTATTCTTGAGATTTATTACTTATTTATTATAATGAATTATTTTAGTATTTGCACAGTTTGTTCACAGATTAGATATAGAACATAGAATAGTACAGCACAGTACAGGCCCTTCGGCCCACATTGTTGTGCCGACCCTCAAACCCTGCCTCCTACAGTTAGTGCGCATGCGCCGGTGGTGTATGCAGCCTGGTACGGCCGTTCCGATCTATTCTTACTTTCTTCTTCTTACTTGTTAATTTACCTTATTTTTTGTATTTTTTTTTCTCACGGTAACACGTCGAAGCTGCACCCTCTCTAACATGCTGGTAGAGAGAGTTTTATTTAGGTTTTCTTTAGCCCTGGAAATAGTTACATCCCGACACGCAGGATAGAAGCAAGGGCGCATTGTGTATTCCACAGAACAGCAAATATCGGCCGGTTTAGCGAACAGAGTGGCGGACACCCCTGCTGAAATCTGGAGGAAAACACACAGAAGATGCAGAGGGGGATCACGAAGCCGAGGAAAGAGGACCGGGTCGAGACAACAGAGACTTCTGGAGAAGAGGAGTTCGGTGGGTAATACCATTCCGGCTGACCGGAAGTGCACTGAGAGCGGTAAGCGTAAAGGAGTTGGGTGCTTACTGATCTGGTTAACAACGGATGGTGCAATCCGGGGCATATTACGATTGAGGAACGTGTTTGCAGACTTGATATTGAACTTTTTACTATTGGATTTCGGCCACATTCCACCATGATACAACACTTGGCGGCACTGGAGGTCGTTCCTGCCTGTGGCCATCAAACGTGCAGCTCCTCCCGTGGAGGGTCAGATACCTGAGCTAATAGACTGGTCCTGGACTTATTTTCCACCTGGCATAGTTTGCATTTTGTTGTTTGATTGTTGGGGGGGTTTTGTATTGCTATATTTATGCTCTATTCTTGGTTGGTGCGGCTGTAATGAAACCAAATTTCCCTTGGCATTAATAAAGTATATCTATCTATCTATCTATCGATATAACTCCCCACCTTAAATTCCTCCATATACCTGTCTAGTAGTTATTTCCCATGTTAAGAGTCTAAGACAAGAGAACACGACTTCAGGATTGAAGGACATCCATTTAGAAGAGCTGCGGAGAAATTACCTTAGTCAGAGGGTAGTAAATCTGTGGAATTTGTTGCCACGAGCGACTGTGGAGGCCAAGTCGCTGGATGCATTTAAGGCAGAGGTAGATAGGTTCTTGATTAGGCAAGGCGTCAAAGGGTATGGGGAGAAGGCAGGGGAGTGGGGATGACTGGAAGAATTGGATCAGCCCATGACTGAATGACGGAGCAGACCCGATGGGCCGAATGGCCTATTTCTGCTCCTATATCTTATTGTCTTATGGTCTATAGTCATTTATCAAAGTATGTATAATTATACAACCTTGAGCTTCATCTCCTAACAAGCAGCCACATAGCAAACAAATCCAAAAGAACCCAAAAAAACCGAACACCTAATGTGCTGAGACAAAAAAACAAGTCATGCAAATGATGCATGTAAGCAAATAGCTTCTGAACTGAAGACCACAGAGAGTCCATCCCCAAACCCAGAATTCAGCACAGAGTGGAGTAAACATCGCAGAGCAGTGAGCTGAATGAGCCCATCCCTCAACCTCAGGTCCCATCACCTTGACTTTTTCAATCTGGCCTGGCAGCTAAATTGTCATTCAAACATAGGGTTCTGTAGCTTCAGTACACTCCGGGGCCTAGAACCCTTCGTCTCAATTGAGCCTGTAACTGAATTTTCCGATTTGGCCTGGCACTTACATCTTCATCTAAACATATGGTAGCTTCGGTACACACTGGGGCCTGGATACTGCAACCATGATTCGGCCTGTACCTGATGTTGGCCAGAAGGAACTACAGTCTACAAATCAGTGAATTCAAATGAATCGAGAACTGTTGAAGCAGGGAAACTAATTGTCATTGTTCTTGCCATGTGTTTGAAGGAGGTGGAGGCAGCCATTTTCTGCGACAGTCAGACTGTCCTTGCAGTCTCCCATTTTGTGAACTTTGAACTGATTCTTGCTCTGGGATACTCTAATCAAAGCAGTTGAATGTGGACACAAGAAGCTTCTGCTATTGACCTGCTAAACCTGAGAGCATTCTCATATAAGTTGTGTTTTGTGTACAATAGCAAGTTTATGTAAGTATTCTCGTTAGCTCAGGATCTGGGTCTCCTGGATTGACTGTTTAAAACTAGTCAAGTCAAAGTGAACAAAGAGCCATAAATTAACAATTGTCATTTCTGGATCAGAGCCAATAAGGTATTAAAGGTCAGTCACATGACTCCAGTCAATAACACTGAAAGGTAATATTTGAATTTAGACCATAATACCATAAAACACAGGAGCAGAATTAGGCCATTCAGCCCATCGAGTCTGTTCCACCATTCCATCATGGCTGATCACAGATCCCACTCAACCCCATACACCTGCCTTCTTGCCATATCCTTTCATGCTCTTACCAATCAGAAAACAATCAACTTCTACCTTAAATATACACACGTTCTTGACCTCAGATTTACTACTCTCTGGCTAAAAAAAATTCCTCCTTACCTCTGTTCTAAAAGGTTGCCCCCCAATTTTGAGACTGTACCCTCTAGTTCTGGATACCCCACCAGGGGAAACATCCTCTCCACATCCACCTTATATGGTTCTTTCAACATTCGGTAGGTTTCAATGAGATCACCCCGCATTCTAAAATTCCAGTAAGTACAGGCCCAAAGCTGTCAAATGCTCCTCATATGTTAACCCGTTCATTCCAAGACTCATCCTTGTGAACCTCCTCTGGACTCTCCCTAATGACAACACATCCTTTCTGAGATATGGGGCGTAAAACTGTTGACAATACTCCAATTGTGGCCTAACTAGTGTCTTTTAAAGGCTCATCATATCTCCTTGCTTTTTTATTCTATACTCCTTGAAATAAATGCCAACATTGCATTTGCCTTCTTTACCACAGACTCAACCCATAAATTAACCTTCTGGGAGACTTGCATGAGGACTCCTCAGTCTCTCTGCACCTCTGACATTTGAACCTTCTCCCCATTTAGATAATAGTTCACACTATTGTTCCTTTTACCAAAATGCATCATCATGTTTCCCAACACTGTATTCCAGCTGCCATTTTTTGCCCATCCTTCTAATTTGTCTTAGTCCTGCTGCAATCGCATTTCTTCCTCAGCATTACCTACCCCTCCACTTATCTTGGTATTATCCACAAATCTTGCCACAAAGCCATCAATTCCATTATCTAAATCATTGACAAACAATGTGAAAATCAGCAGTCCCAATACTGACCCCTGACGAAAACTAGTCACCGGCAGCCAACCGGAACAGGCCCTTTTTATTCCCACTCACTGCCTCCTGCTGTCAGCCATTCTGCTATCCATGCCAATTTCTTTCCTGTAACGCCATAGGATTTTATCTTGTTAAGCAGCCTCATGTGTGGTGTTTTATCAAATGCCATCTGAAAGTTAAAGTAAATGATATCCACTGCCTCTCCTTTGTCTACCCTGCTTGTTACTTCCTTGAAGAACTCTAACGGATTTGCCAGGCAAGATTTTCCTTTACAAAAACCATGCTGACTTTGACTTACTTTATCATTAATCTCCAAGTATCTCGAAACCTCATCCTTAATAACAGACTCCAACACTTTCCCAACAACTGCTAACTGGCCTATAATTTTCTTTATTCTGCCTTCCTCCCTTCTTAAAGAGTGGAGTGACATTTTCAATCTTCCAGTCTTCTGGGACCATGCCAGAATCAAGTGATTCTTGAAAGATCATGACCAATGCATCCGCTGTTTCTTCAGCAACCTCTTTTAGAATTATAGGATGTAGTCCATCTAGCCCAGGAGACTTATCCAGCTTAAGACCTTTCAGTTTGCCTAGCACTTTTTCCTTTGTAATTGCAATGGCACTCACTCCTGTTCTTTGAACCTCATGGACCGCTGACACACTGCTGATGTCTTCCACAATGAAGACAGATGCAAAGTACCCATTAAGTTCACCTGCCATTTCTTTATCCCCATTACTACCTCACATACATCATTTTCTAGTGGTCCAATATCAACTCTAACATCCCTTTTATTCTTAATTAATCGAAAAAAAAATGTTGGTATCCTGCTTTATATTATTGTTAGTCTGCCCTCATATTTCATCTTTTCCCTTCTTATAGCTTTTTTAGTTGCCTTTTGTTGGATATTAAAAACTTCACAATCATCCAATATTCCACTCACTTTTGCTACCTTATAGGCCCTTTCCTCGGCTTTTATGCATTCCTTCACTTCCTTTGTCAGCCATGGTTGCCTACCCCTGCCGTTTGAGAACTTCTTCCTCTGTGGGACATATCTATTCTGAGTGTTGTGAACTATTCCCAGAAACCTGACTTGTTAGGAATGAATGTAATAGCAGAAGTTTTCAGATACAAGACAACGATGACTCTCACTAAAGACCCACCAACATGTATATGAAGTGCCCCATGAATGTAAAGATTCGAAACAGGACGATGAGGAACACAGGGCCAGCGGAGACTCTATTTTACTGGTGTGACGAAAGAGGGTTACAAAAGTACACATAGACTAAGATGTTAACTGTCCTGTGCTAGCATCAGTGGGATCAACAGTTGATCTGCCACCTGTCTTCAGGAGAGAGAAATAAGTAAGACAATGGAGCAGCATTTGGAAATGTTAATGAAGAGACGAGAGTGCTTAACGGAAGGAGACACCGGTCTGGGTATTGTCAAGACCGGCTCCTTTTGAACCCTGAACTGTTTGAAGTGTGATGGACAGGCGATACCCCAGCAGGGGGATAAAAAGGGTCAGGTTCGCTAAGACAACACACAAAACACCACGAGGTAACCAGACCCTGGAAGCGGTGCGCCCCCACAAGTCAGTGGGAGTTTTTGGAGGACTGGTTGCGGGACCAGCCATAGACGCACAGGGTGGAAAGATACGGTCGGCGGGAACCTAGTGTGTGTCCGCCCTTGCCTGGGTGCCGGGTTCACTGCTGAAGAACGATCGTGTCTGGAATGGAGGGGTCACAGTCGGTGACCTCAGAAGACATTACAAAGGGCTCGCCCGAAAGCTAACCGCGAGGAATATCGAAGGTCTGTTTGGAATCCGATTTGCATATTCATTCGTTTTCTCTCTCTCTCTCTCCAGCGGCACGACGGGCGGTTACTGCGAACTGAACTAAACTGAACTCTGTCACTTGTGATTGATCATCTTACCCCTAGACTGCGATAGAGCTTGATTGACTCTATTATCCTAGTTCTGTGTACATGTGTGTTTATTCATTGCTAACCTGTTGCATTTATATCCTTACTATTAGAGTACTGTGTTGCTTATTTCTTTAATAAAACTTTTTTAGTTCCAGTAATCCAGACTCCAACTGAGTGGTCCATTTCTGCTGGTTTGGCAACCCAGTTACGGGGTACGTACCACTGGTATTACCTTTTCTATTCTCTGACTGTTCATGGAGGGTCAGGAAAACTTAGTAGGTGTGCACACAGGTATTCAGCTGTGTAAGTTCAAGTGTTCTTCTGTCGAGACAATAAAGGTACTGGTTGGTAATGTTATGTACCCCTAGGGTTCATATTTTCTGTGGACTGTCACTTTAAAACGCCGGGAGAATGAGACTGACTTTTGGACACTGTTTGGGGGGGGGGGGGAGGGGGAGAAGAGGAGGGAATCAGAGAGAGTGAGAGAGATTGAGAGCGAGAGCGTGACAGAGTGAGAGCTATGGGGTTATTTGATGGACAATCGATGTTATGGTTTCTCTGCAGCTTGTTTTGAATATACAAGGACACACATACAAACACAGTTACAGTCAAGATGGATTCGGTCAATGGAAAACAGCAGTGAGTCGGTCACTGGTTTAAACATTCAGTAGCCCAAAAGGGGTGAGTTGAGATCAATCCTGAGTATTGATAAATGACTCTCACAAGTTTTCTGCAACTAGAACAAGTTTGTAGGAAGAGAAGAGAGGAGAGATAGGTTTGAAACCGAAGAAACCTAGTGACAAAGAGATCACTGTTTGGACTCTCTCTCCAAGAAGCCCGTGAGGGTGAGTTTGTTTTCACTACGAAAGTGTGATTGTCACTTAGTTAATCCACAGCGGTGGGTTCTCTGGTGAGGGAAAAACCTCTGAATACCACGTGTATTTACTCTTTGTCTGGGTGTGGTAGTTCACTGAAAAAAGGCACCCCTGTGGCAAATCACTGTTGGGGTTATTTCGTATGTCATGGAAATGGATAAGTGGCTATCACGTTGTGTGTTTGGGGTAACCTTGTGGAATCTGCCGGTGTGTCCACCCTTGCGTGGGTGGTGGTTCCCTTGAAGAGGGTCCCCTTTGTGATAAGCTACTGTTGGTGATAATCCATACTTGGATTCTGCTGGAGTATCTTGTGGCCACCACTACGAGATGTCCCGTAGCTGAATTCGGGTTTGGTACCACTTGTGTTGAAAGGATATTCGTTGAAGATCACTGTCGGTGATATTTCAGGTGTGGAGTGGAACAACTTCAGAGATAAAACCTACTACTATTGTTATTTTGTATTGCTGTCATGGAATCTGTGGAATATCGACGTAATTGCCTTTTCACAACATTCATCTTTGGATTACAAACATCTCGCATTAATTAACCTGTGCATCTGAACCGAACTTTTCTTACCTACCATTGTAAGACTGTATCAATTACCACCTAAGTTTGAGGAAGTTTGGGTTTTGTATTTACACACCTGTATATGCATAAACTCTGCTAACCTGTTTGATTTATCTGGTTTTATGTTACTTTATTACGTAGTTACTAATAAAATAGAGTTAGTTAACAACAAAACCAGACTCCAGGTATGTTCCATTTCTGCTGGTTCTTTTAACCCGTTACAGCAGGGGTCCCCAACCTTTTTTGCACTGCGGACCAGTTTAACATTGACAATATTCTTGCGGACCGGCTGACCCGGTGGGGGGGTAGGGTTGCCAACGGACAAGAGTAGCAGTCAAATGCATTGTGTTTACCCAGAAAAGACTACGATAACCATGAAGCCTTGGGCATGCGTGACCTGCGCAAGCGTGTACCTGCCGATTTTTTTTCTGCAAATCGTTTTTGGCGATTCTGTCTTGGGGGTGGGGGGATGTTAATCACGACCAGAATATAGGTGATAAGCGGCTAATACACTCAATTTCGTTTCTGAAAGGGTTTATCTAACGAATTTAATATTAAACACACAGCGCATATTTTCCTCGCATGAATACAGTGATAAGTCAATTATCGGGGAGGACAGGGGAGCTTGAAGTAAGTGTCGAACAAACTTCCAGTAGAAGTGGCAGAAACAGGTTCGATATTATCATTTAAAGAAAAATTGGATAGGTATATGGACAGGAAAGGAATGGAGGGTTATGGGCTGAGTGCAGGTCAGTGGGACTAGGTGAGAGTAAGCGTTCGGCATGGACTAGAAGGGCAGAGATGGCCCGTTTCTGTGCTGTAATTGTTATATGGTTATATAAGTCACTTATAAGTCAATAGCATCATAACATTTTAAGTAACGTTTGGATATTAAACACACAGCACATATTTTCCCCGTATGAACATATAAAATCATTGCAACACACCAATATCGCTGAATCAGTGGAAGCCCCGGGCTTGTTTCCCTGCAACAAGACTGTCCCATCGAGAGGTGATGGGAGACAGTGGTACTCAAAGGAGGTTCCTTATGTCCAGTCTATTCCACGATTTAGTTTTCGTTGCATTCATTGCAGAGGTATGTTGGAAATGGAAGCAACGTTTTCAGTGCTTTCGTGGCTATCTCAGGATATTTAGCCTTGACTTTGATCCTGAATGCCGGCAGAGATGTTACATCAAACATACCTTTCAGCCCGCCATCATTTGCAAGCTTGAGGAATTGATCTTCTCCCCGCGCTGACATGGATGACGTGTGGGGAATGCCTTCGCATGCATAATGGCTCAACAGTGGCCGTGACAGAGAATGAGGAAAGGTGCAGCTGACTCCTATCGCCAAATCATATCATTTCCTCGCGGCCCGGCAGCGCATGCTTTGCGGCCCAGTACCGGTCCATGGCCTGGTGGTTGGGGACCGCTGCGTTACAGGGTATGTAACAGTAATTACAGATTCTGTGTCTCCCTAATCACTATTACCAAGATAGATCCTTGTAACAGCGACCTGTCCAATTTGGCCCATTGCCAAACCTTGGGTCTTCCTCACTCTCAGCGACAATTAGCCTTGGTTCTGCCACATCGAATTGCCTCCAAGTCCAAATGGAAGTAAGAGAGTATTGCTTGTGATTATCGTTTACCGGAAAAAGAGTGATTAACAAAATATTTAGTTGTTTTCCTCATTTCATTAGCCACCAGCAAAAAGTCACTGAGAGTCACCAGCGCCATCTTAAACTGGAAGAAAGCGTCATCGCTTGCCCACTGGTTGAACACCCTGTTGGTGCGATCTTTCACTGATTCTATTATGGTTAATATTCTATTATGATTTATTGAATATGCCTGCTAGAAATGAATCTCTGGGATGTATACGGTGACATATGACATTTAATAATAAATTTAATTTGAACTTTGGAAATCTGCACAATTCTTTATAGTTTTGTTTCAATACTCATGACAAAGATCAATACGAGGATGGACAATAAATATGAGACTTGCCATTTCTGAAAACATCCCAAAAAACTGAATAAAAATGACACGGGGCTATCAAAATATCAAGGTTGTCAAAGACAGTGTTGAAATGTATGAAAGTAATCACAGAAAATGCCAAGAAAAGCCCAGAGAAGCTATGATGAATCATTATGCCAGCACATGTATTTCTGTCACACAGCAAGTCTAAATGCAATAATCAAATGACAATATGTTCATCATCTGGAGAGAAGGAAGTTAGTTAATAAGACCATAAGACATAAGAGCAGAATTAGGCCATTCAGCCCATTAAGGCTGCTCTGCCATTCGATCATAACATTTCTTTTCCCTCTCAACTCCAATCTCTTGCCTTCTTCTCGTAAACTTGGACACCCTTACTAAACAAGAACCTAATCATGAATAAATATGCCAATATAGATCGCCTAAACCTCAGAATATTAAACAAGAAATTACATAAATAAACTAAATTAACTCAGTGCAAACTGAATTGAAAATAGATCACATGGCAGTGAATCTTTAAAATATTCTACCAGATGAAATAGTGGATTCAAATATAAAAGAAGTTTGAAGTTCAACTGTATGCTGGACTGAGGGCAAAATTGAGATGTATATGAATTGGAGGAAAAAAAGGGTGAACTAAATCAGGCTCCTCATTACACTGTGGTTAAAGGAGAGATAAAATTCTAAACGTAAAAAGAAGTGCGGAGTAAACACTCGACAAGGCTGCACTATGTAAAAATAATTCTTTCCATTGCTGACTTATCTCAATGCAAACAGCTTCAGTGAGTGCTGTTGCTCAGGAATTGTGACACTGTAATGATGAAATATGACATAAATGGTCAGCTAGCAAGGAGAGCGTGGCCTTTAAAGATCATAAAAGCACAAAATATTGGAGCAGAATTAGGCTATTCAGCCTATTAATTATGTCCACCATTTAATCATGGCTGGTTTTATTTTAAACCATAATCTCCCACTTTCGCCCCATAATTTCCTTACTAATCAAGAACCTATTAATCTTTGCCTTCTGCGGCAATGAATTCTACAGGTTCACCACCCTCTGGTTGAAAAATATTCTCATCATCTCAGTTTTTAAGGGACATCCTTTTATTCTAAAGCCATGGCCTCAGATCCTAATCACTCCTACAATGAAAGGATCCTCTCCAAATCCAGTTTACCCAGACATTTCAGAATCCAGTGCATTTAAAGATATCCCTCCTCATCCTTCTGAACTCCATTGTGTATAGGCTGAGACATTAAATGCTCCTTGTATATTAAGCCTTTCATTCCAGGGATCATTCTTGTGATCCTCCTCTAGACTCTTTCTAGGGCCAGCACATCCTTCCTCAGACATAAGACCCAAAATAATTCACAATATTCTAAATGCTGTCTGACCAACACATTATAAAGATTCAGCAGTACATCTTTGCTTTTAGATTATAGTTTTCCTGTAATGAATGCTAACATTGCATTTACCCTCTTTACTACCTACCCGTCCTGCAAGTTACTCCTGTAGAAATGCTGAACTAAACCTCAGAAGTTCCTTTGCACATCTGATTTCTGAACTTTCTCACTATTTAGAAAATAATTTATACCTTTATTCTTCACAGCAAAGTGCATAACCCCACACATCCTTGCATTGTATTCCATCTGCCTCTTCTCTGTTCACCTTCCCAAACCTTCCAAGTATAGTGGATTCTAGTTATTTGGGTCATCAGTTAATCTTGGCAGCTGCTTATTCGGGCCAACTTTTAAGAACAAAAGCTAATCAAGAAAGTTTGTTAAAGTAGTTAAGCGGGACACTATGCCACTTAATTGGGGCAGGAGACTATTACCGAACACTACACCATGCTTAGTGAACAGTTTTTAACAGTTGTGTGTGCTTGTGTTCAATAAGCAGTGATTTGTCACTGATTATTATCAAGAAGTAAGCAGTAAGTCAACTCAGAATAGTTTTACTCATTGCAGTTTCATGCATTTGGGTTTGGAGATATCAGAAACTGCCGAGCGTGAAAATGAAATTATTTCACTACTTCAACAAGTTAGGACCTATGAAGAATTGGAAGCTAATGACAATCATCTTGAATGTTACAATAAAAATGAAGATTTGGAAGATACAATCATCGGTAGCATTGTACATGAGTTTCTGTGCTGATTTTATTAGTCAAAAGAACACGGCAGCATAAAGCTGAATTCCTCCATCAATAACTATTAGGAACTAATATAGTTTCATAATTCTATAGTAACATTGATAGTGTTCTGTGCTTCATAATTTCTTACTTAGTTAAACAGTAGTTGGTCCTTTTTTTAAAAACTTTTTTAACTATTTCCACGAAACTTCAGCTAATTAGGGCAGCCACTTAACTGAGTCAAGATGTACTGGTCCCGATGTGTCCCAATACACTGTACCTCTGCAGACTGCCTGCCTCTGCAACACTTCCCATCCCTCCACCTATCGAGATCTTCAAATTTGGCCACAACACCATCAGTTCAAAGTACATATATGTCACTATATACTACCATGAGATCAATCGTCCTGCAGGCACTCACGAGAAAATGAAGAAATACAATAGAATTTATAAAAAAAAACTATACATAACAAAAATAACCAATGTGCAAAACTCAAACTATGAAAAATAAAAATAAATAAATGATACGAAGAACATGAGTTGTAGAACCCTTGAAAGTGAGTCTGCAGGTTGTGATACAAGTTCATATTTGAGATGAACGATGATCCATGCTGATTCAGAAGCCTGATGGTTGAAAGGTACTAGCTGTTCCCGAACTTAGTGCCGTGGGACACAAAGCTCCTGTACCTCCTTCCTGATGGCAGCAGTGAGAAGAAAGTGTGGCCTAGAAGATGGAGACACTTGATGATTGATACTGCTTTCTTGCAATAGTGCTCATTATAGATGTGGCCAATGGTGGAGTGGGCTTTACCTGTCATGAACTGAGCTGTATTTACAACTTTTTGTTGGCATTTACATTCCATAGCACTGGTGTTTCTATAGCAGGCCATGACACAATTTGTCAGGATAATCTCCACCATGCATCTATATACCTTTGTCAAAGTTTTAGATGACAAGCCAAATCTTCTCAAACCTCTAGAAAATAGAGGCATTGCCATGTCTTCTTTGTAATGTTACTTGCTGGACCTAGGACAGATCCTCTGAAATAATAATGCCGAGGAATTTAAAGATTCTGACAATCTCCATCTCTGGTCCCATGATGAGGACAGGCTCATGGACGTTCAGTATTCTCCTCCTGTGGTCAATAATCAGCTATATTTTTGCTGACATTGAGTGAGAGGTTGTTGTTGTGGCACAATTCAGACAGATTTTCATTCTTCCTCCTTTTTGTCACCACCTTTGATTCGACCAATTACGGTGGTGTCAAATGTCAACATGACATTGGAACTGTACATAGCTACATAGTCAAAGTATAAAGCGAGTACAGCAAGGGGCTAAACACACAGCTTTCATCCAGATTATTAATGTATAAAGTGAGAAGTTGCAGTCCCAACACTGACTCCTACAGAACTCCACCAGTCTCTGGCAGCCATCGTATAAAGTACCCCTTTAACCCTGATCTGACTTCTGCTCAATCAGCCAATTTAACCAGCCTCCTTGCCTCTATACCACGGGCTCTTATATTATTTATCAGCCTCATGTGCAGCATCTTGTCAAAGGTCTTCTGAAAAATCCAATGATATCCGCTGACTTATTTTTAAACTGCTTTTTACCCCCTTAAAATAATTCTAACAGATTTGTCAGTTCACCGCTAATGAAACTGTACTGACATTATCTTGTTTTATCGTACACTTTCAAGTCTTCCAAAATTTCATCCTTGATAATGAACTCTAAAATATTCCCAACCACAGAGGTCAAGCAAACAAGTCGATAATTTCCCGTCTCTTGCCTCTTTCCCTTCTGAAAGGGTGGTGTCACATTTGTAAAGTTCCAGATTTCTGGGATGCTCCCCGACTCCAGCGACTCTTGAAAGAACACCACTAATGTCTTCAGCTACCTCTTAAAGAACTCTGGGTTTCTACCTGGTTGGTGTTCCTTTCATTGCACACTTTCCATCCTTACTGGATTGAGTGTTGGGCATTGAACTAGAAACTCAACCTTGTAAAAAACAGCCAAATGCAACAGAAGCAGCAAAAATGCCACCCAATTCTATCTGGTACAGGTGGCTTATTCACCTTCAGGCCTTTCATCTTCCGCAGCACCCATTTCTCCTTAGTGATGGCCACTACACTCATCTCTGCCCCCTAAAACTCTTCAATTTCAGACTTGATCAATAGCTAATCAGGGCAGATCACATGGCTGAAATACATTTGCACCCATGCATAATAAAATGGGAATATACAAATAGCAATACTGCATATGGAAGAGGAGCTGATGTAGTCAGTTATTTGAGGAATGACTGCACAGCAACCAGGTTGAGTTTTAAATGACCTCTAAAAGGAATAAAGAGGAGTTTTATTGGTAGGTGTTCCGCAGGGGTCTATGTTGGGACCACTTTTTTATATTGTCTGTCAATAATTTGTATGACAGAATTGATGGCTCTGTGGCCAAGTCTGCCAATGACACAAAGATAGGTGGAGGGTTACGTAGGATTGAGGAAGCAGGGAGGCTGCAGAAGGACTTAGTTTAGGAGAATGGGCAAAGAAATGGAAGGTGGAATACAATGCAGGGAAATATATGATAGAAGGAATAAATGTGTAGGCCATTTTCCAAACAAGGTGCAAATTCAGAAATCAGAGGTGCAAGGGGACTGGGGAGACCTTGTGCAAGATTGCCTAAAGATTGAGTCGATGTTAATGATGGCAAATGAAAAATTAAGATTCATTTTAAAGGACTAAAATATAAAAGCAAGGATATAATGCTGAGGTTTTATAAAACATTGGTCAGATTATTGTGAGCAGTTTTGGGCCCCTTACCTAAGAAAGGATGCACTGGCATTGGAGAGGGTCTAGAGGAAGTTCACAAGAATTATCCTGGGAATGAAAGGATTAATATATGAGGAATACTTGATGGCTTTGGGCCTATACTTGCTAGAGTCTAGAAGAATGGGGGGGGGAGGGGGAATCAAATATTGAAAGGCTTATATAGAGAAGATGTGTTTCCCGTGGTGGGGAATCTAGGACCAGAGGGAACAGCCCCAGAATACATGGATGCCCCTTTAGAGCAGATTCCCAACCACCGGGCTGCGGACCGGTACAGGGCCACAAAGCATGTGCTGCAGGGCCACAAGGAAACAATATGATTTAGTGATATGAAACGATAATGAGTCAGCTGCACCTTTCCTCATTCACAGTCACGCCCACTGTTGAACGCACACGAGGTCATTACCCACGAGAGGTCATAAGTCGGTCATTAACCTACAACTACTCGATGAGTAAAAAACAAACGTCGCTTGAGAGTTTCTTTCAAGAGATAGTAGGGGACATAAAAGGCCTAACAATGATGATAACGCAGAGACAGCTGAGGCCGAGACTGCAAAAAAAAAAGCTTCCTTCAACAGAAAATACGACGAGTCGTACGTAAAATATGGCTTTATTGCGACTGGTGACTTGCATGCTCCAAGCCCCCCGTGTGTGATATGTGGAGACAAGCTGTCTAATGAGGCAATGAAGCCCTCAAAACTGCTTCGGTTATCAATCACATCAAAACAAAAGCCCTTAACTCACGTCTGTTTCAGCAGCTTTGCGAGGAAATGGATGCAAAGCAAAAACGCCTCCTCTTACACACTGAAGTCAGGTGGCTATCAAGGGGGAGAGCCCTGGCCAGGGTTTTTGAGTAACGAGAGCAGCTACAGAGATTTCTTTCAGGAAAAAAGTCACCACTGATAGCACACTTCAGTGACGAGGAGTGGATAGCAAAACTCACTATCTGTGTGACATCTTCAACCTGCTCAATGAACTCAATTTGTCACTTCAGGGGAGAATGACAACTGTCTTCAAGTTGGCAGATAAAGTGTCTGGTTTCAAAGCCAAACTGGAACTGTGGGGACGGCAAGTGGACAGGGGCATATTTGGCATGTTCCCAACATTAGCTGGGATCTTGGGAGAGACTAAGGCTGCACCGTCCTTCTCACAGTTGGTGCACGATCACCTGTCTTCGCTGTCGACAGAATTCGAGCGTTACTTTTCAACCGCAAATGACCCAAGACGTGCAAAGGAATGGGTCCGTGACCCATTTGTGAATGTCCTCGGTGAATCATCCATGTCAGCACGGGAAGAAGATCAACTCCTCGAGCTTGCAAATGACAGTGGGCCAAAAAGTATGTTTGACATAACATCTCTGCCAGCATTCTGGATCAAAGTCAAGGCTGAGTATCCTGAGATAGCCACAAAAGCACTGAAAACATTGCTTCCATTTCCAACATCATATCTCTGCAAAGCGGGGTTTTCTGCAATGAGTGCAACGAAAACTAAATTGCGGAATAGACTGGACATAAGGAACCCCCTTCGAGTATCACTGTCTTCCATCACCCCTCGATGGGACCGTCTTGTTGCAGGGAAACAAGCCCAGGGCTCCCACTGATTTAGCGATATTGGTATGTTGCAATGATTTTATATGTTCATGCGAGGAAAATATGCGCTGTATGTTTAATATTAAATTCATCAGATAAACCCTTTTAGAAACGAATTTGAGTGCATTAGCCACTTATAAGTGACTTATAGTTAACTTATCGCCTATATTCCAGTCGTGATTAACACACCCACCCCCATCTCCGTCGGCCGGTCCGCAAGAATATTGTCAATATTAAACCAGTCCGTGGTGCAAAAAAGGTTGGTGACCCTTGCTTTAGAGCATAGATAAGGAAGAATTTCTTTAGTCAGATAGTGGTGCATTTGTGGAATTCCTTCCCATAGACAGCTGTGGAGGCTAATTCCTTGGGTATATTTAAAACAGAGGTTGATAGACATCAAATGTTATGGGGAGAAGGCAGGAGAATGGGATTGAGAGAGATAATTAATCAGGTAACATAGAATAGCAAAGCAGACTTGATGGACCGAAGGGTTTAATTCTGCTCCTATGTCGATGGTCTAATAGGATGTCTAGAATTTATACAAGCACAGCTCATAATGTAATGAAATTATTTGTTTACAGGATTCTCTTCATCCATCCAAATGCAAATTACAAAGTCAAACACCTATGAAGGACAGAAATGGTGAAAAAAGTCCATTCCAAAGGATCGAGAAAATTCTTTGAAATAAAAGGTGAATAACAATTAAGTGAATATATGAATAATAAGAAAGTCAAGGTCTTATTAAAACCATTTCATCCTTGAGAAAACAATGAAGTGGCTTTAATAAGACTTTGACTTCCTCATTATTCATAGATTAAACCACATGCAAAGAAAATGCAAAGAAATAATTTTATAACACTTCCGCATAAGGCTCCTCCTTTAATCAATCATTTGTTGAAGATTATATTTCGAATGCCTGGATATGACCATAATCTTCTTGTGAGTCACAATATCAAAGTACATAGTGGACTGAAAATGTACTCACTTTATACTTGTAGATATTTCACCAACCCCAGATGTTTACCATGGTTTCTAGTTTACACAATGACCTGGACATTCCTGAGACATAACAGCAGATCCATGAACAATTGCCAGTGCATTCCAGATGTCCAGGACACCTGCATCTTTGTAAAAGTCCTGAACTTCTCAGCTGGTCAGCATGTGTAATTTATTGTCTGCATTTCTCATTGGAGTCCTCATGCAGTCTGGCTGCTGAATGCCAATTCCCTACAGTTTCCAAAAGGTACAATGATTCACTGCCCTTGCATAAATTCCATCAATGACACATGTCAATAAAGCCACTTATTCCAATGTAGAAGGGTGGCTGCAAGGATAAACTTGAGTTAATTGGATTTATTTGAAAGTACTTAATTAAGTGTTCTTATAACATTGTTAGGTGCAATTTTTAATATTTTTCCAAGAAAGCAGATAGCATATTTAACTTTTTAATGGGTTTTGATATTTTGAACACCAGAGGTAATCATGCTGTTTAACACCCCTAACAACCTGCTCAGTCTAGCCACATGGTCTGATGTGCAGTCAAAGTATTTTTATTTGACATCGCTGATCAGGATACAGCCTGTTCTGGAGACTGTTAACACTGCAGTTAATTACGGACTATTCAACTGTGGAATAATGAGTATGAGCAGCTTGTCACACCCAAGAGAAACAAGGATAATGGTATGTAAGTTCCTATAGCAGCCACATCGAGGTCTTGTAAAAACTTCAATACAAAAAACTCATGAGAAGGATGAAACATAATGGCATAAATACAAGAGACTGCAGATTCTGGAAACCCAGAGTAACATGGACAAAATGCTGGAGCAAGTCAGCAGACCAGGCTGGAGTCGATTTTTCCGAGCGAGGCCCTTCATCAAGAATGGTATGGTAGAAAAGGCTTGTAGCACATCACACTGGCCATTTTCCAATGATTGAACAATATTAGCTTTGTAAATAAATTAATAGCATATTTGATATACAGTTTGGGATAACTTTAGTATTGGGGCTGCAACATAATAAGGAAATAACGCTGATAATGCAAAATTAGACAAAAATAAGACCAAGGTAATGAAAACACACACACTTGCAACACACATAAAAGTTGCTGGTGAACGCAGCAGGCCAGGCAGCATCTCTAAGAAGAGGTGCAGTCGACGTTTCAGGCCGAGACCCTTCGTCAGGACCTGACGAAGGGTCTCGGCCTGAAACATCGACTGCACCTCTTCCTAGGGTCCTGATGAAGGGTCTCGGCCTGAAACGTCGACTGCACCTCTTCCTAGAGATGCTGCCTGGCCTGCTGCGTTCACCAGCAACTTTTATGTGTGTTGTTTGAATTTCCAGCATCTGCAGTATTCCTGCTGTTTGTGTTTTTACACACACTTGCCATAGCTTTGCATAGCTAGCTTCACCATTAGCCAAACTGCTTTCATTGCAAGCTATGCTTCACAACATATGTGCTCATGACTTTACCAACAGCAACACTATCTTAAAGCTGTCTTCATCCACATTTCCACTTTCAAACGTCATCCAGCTGATGTAAAGTGCTGCCAGAGGAAGTACATAACGTAAAGAATGTAGAACAGTACAGCACAATATGGGCTTTCTGCCGCCAAATGTTGTGCCAACTCATATAATTCTACAGTCAGTCTAAACCTTCCCTCCTCCTACATAGCCCAATATCCTCTATTTTCTTATAAAAACATACCCATCTAAGGGCCTGTTAAATGCCACTTGCTGTATAGCTTCTACCACTAGTCCCGATAGCCCATTGCATGCACCCACCACTTTGTGTAAAAACAAAATCTACCTCTGACATCTCCCCAAAACTTTCCTCCACTCACCTTAAACTCTGCCATCCTGAGAAAAAGATACAGGCAGTCTACTCTGTCCATGCCTCACATAATCACATTCACCTCTATCAAGTTGCCCCTCATCCTCCTTTGCTTCTAAGAGAAAAGCCCTAGCTCACTCAGCCTTTCCTTTTAAGACATGTTCTGCAACCCAGGCAACATCTTCTATAAATCTCCTATGCGTCCTCTCTAAAGCATCAACATCCTTCCTATAATGAGGTGACCAGAACAGAACATAGTAATCCAAGTGTAGTCTGATCATAGTTTTATAGAGCTGCAACATTACCTCATGACTGTTGAACTGACTGCTTCTCTGACTAATGAAGGCCAACACACCATTGACCTTGATTGGGTTTTCCCAGTAAATTCTCACTTATTGACTTAGACTCCTATACCATAAAAGGGCTGCACATGATAAAGTTTGTCAAATGTGTTCAGGAAGATTTTGTTAATGAATATACAGAGCTCCCAACAGAAGAGAATGCAATACTGGATCTCCCATTAGGGAAAGAGGCAGGGCAGATAATGTATGTGTAGGAGAACACATGTCTCGTGATCATAATTCCATTAGTTTCAAGATATTTATAGAGAAGGGTAGGTCTGGTCCTCAGGTTGAGATTCTAAACTGGAGAAAGGCCAGTTTTGAAGGCAACAGAAAGTACCCAGCTACTGTGGATTGGGACAAGTTGTTTTCTGGCAAAGTTGTGTTTGGTAAGTGGGACACTTCAAAAGCAAAATCATGAGAATACAGAGTTTGTATATTCCTATCAGAATAAAGGCCAACAGGTTTAGGAGAAATAGCAAGATCTTACATCTGCAGACCCCAGAGCCTACTGGCCCTGACACTAGCAGGCATGAACTTCAGATTGCGGATCCTGCCATTGAACTCACTGGATCCAACACCTCAAGGCATATTCAAAACCCGGACTCCAGCAACAACCATGGACACCTTCAAAGTGATTGCGTAACCACCAACTGCGACACCAGCCTTGAACTCCAGGCTGGGTCTTTATGTGTTGCTACTGTGACTCCCGTCTCCCCTTCCCCCACCAGCACTCTGCAACCCCGTCTCCCTCAGATCCCACCATCAGCTCCTAGGCCCTCAGAGGCTCCATCTTCCTCTCACCCCAACCCTCCCCTCTCCACTGACACCCCCAGCCTCCCCCCTCCCCCTTCTGATCCCAGCTCTCATCCGTGCCGGGTCTATATCATCCCCTCCAACCTTCAACTGTCTGAGGCAGAACGTTCTGTCCTCAGTAAGGGCCTCACCTTTGTCCTCCTTCGCCCACACCTCAGCGAGTTCTGCGTTCGCCATGATGCGGAATTCTTCTTCCGCCGTCTCCGTCTCCGAGCCTACTTCTTCGGCAAGGACTCTTCCACCCCCATCGATGACCCCTTCTCACGTCTTCAACCCTCCTCCTCTTCATGGACACCCCGCTCTGGTCTTCTGCCTGCTCTGGATCTCCTTATTGCTAACTGCCGACGGGACATCAACCATCTCGACTTCACCGCACCTTGTTCCCATTCCAACCTTATTCCTTCCGAATGTTCTGCTCTCCACTCCCTTCACACTAATCCTAACCTTACTATTAAACCCGCCAATAAGGTGGGGTGCTGTTGTAGTCTGGTGTACTGACCTCTACCTTGCCGAGGCACAGCGACAACTCGCGGATACCTCCTCTTTGCCCCTCGATCGTGACCCCACTAAGGAGCACCAGGACATTGTCTCCCACACCATCACCGACTTTATCCGCTCAGGGGATCTCCCATCCACTGCTACCAACCTTATAGTTCCCACACCCTGCACTTCCCGTTTCTGCCTCCTACTCAAGATTCACAAACCTGCCTGTCCTGGCAGACCTATTGTCTCAGCTTGCTCTTGCCCCACCAAACTCATTTCTGCATACCTCGACACGGTTTTATCCCCCCTTGTTCAATCCCTTCCTACCTATGTTTGTGACACTTCTCACACTCTTAAACTTTTCGATGATTTTAAGTTCCCTGGCCCCCACCGCTTTATTTTCACCATGGATGTCCAGTCACTATATACTTCCATCCTCCGTCAGGAAGGTCTCAAAGCTCTCTGCTTCTTTTTGGATTTCAGACCTAATCAGTTCCCCTCTACCACCACTCTGCTCCGTCTAGCGGAATTAGTCCTTACTCTTAATAATTTCTCCTTTGGCTCCTGCCACTTTCTCCAAACTAAAGATGTAGCTATGGGCACCCGTATGGGTCCTAGCTATGCCTGTCTTTTTGTTGGCTATGTGGAACAATCTATGTTCCAAACCTATTCTGGTATCTGTCCCCCACTTTTCTTTCGCTACATCAGCGACTGCATTGGCGCTGCTTCCTGGACGCATGCTGAGCTCGTTGACGTCATTAACTTTGCCTCCAACTTTCACCCTGCCCTGAAGTTTACCTGGTCCATTTCCGACACCTCCCTCCCCTTTCTAGATCTTTCTGTCTCTATCTCTGGAGACAGCTTATCCACTGATGTCTACTATAAGCCTACTGACTCTCACAGCTATCTGGACTATTCCTCTTCTCACCCTGTCTCTTGCAAAAACGCCATCCCCTTCTCACAACTCCTCCGTCTCCGCCGCATCTGCTCTCAGGATGAGGCTTTTCATTCCAGGACGAGGGAGATGTCCTCCTTTTTTAAAGAAAGGGGCTTCCCTTCCTCCACCATCAACTCTGCTCTCAAACGCATCTCCCCCATTTCACGCACATCTGCTCTCACTCCATCCTTCTGTCACCCCACTAGGAATAAGGTTTCCCTGGTCCTCACCTACCACCCCACCAGCCTCCGGGTCCAACATATTATTCTCCGTAACTTCCGCCACCACCAACGGGATCCCACCACTAAACACATCTTTCCCTCCCCCACCCCCTGCTTTCCGCAAGGATCGCTCCCTACGCGACTCCCTTGTCCATTCGTTCCCCTCCATCCCTCCCCACTGATCTCCCTCCTGGCACTTATCCTTGTAAGCGGAACAAGTGCTACACATGCCCTTAAACTTCCTCCCTTACCACCATTCAGGGCCCCAGACAGTCCTTCCAGGTGAGGCGACACTTCACCTGTGAGTCGGCTGGGGTGATATACTGCGTCCGGTGCTCCCGATGTGGCCTTCTATATATTGGCGAGACCTGACGCAGACTGGGAGATCGTTTTGCTGAACACCTACGCTCTGTCCGCCAGAGAAAGCAGGATCTCCCAGTGGCCACACATTTTAATTACATGTCCCATTCCCATTCCGATATGTCTATCCACGGCCTCCTCTACTGTAAAGATGAAGCCACACTCAGGTTGGAGGAACAACACCTCATATTCCGTCCGGGTAGCCTCCAACCTGATGGCATGAACATTGACCTCTCTAACTTCCGCTAATGCCCCACTTCCCCCTCGTACCCCATCCATTATTTATATACACACATTCTTTCTCTCACTCTCCTTTTTCTTCCTCTGTCCCTCTGACTATACCCCTTGTCCATCCTCTGGGTTTTCCCCCCCCCTCCCCCTTTTCCTTCTCCCTGGTCCTCCTGTCCCATGATATTCTCATATCCCTTTTGCCAATCACCTGTCCAGTTCTTGGCTCCATCCCTCCCCCTCCTGTCTTCTCCTATCATTTTGGATCTTCCCCTCCTCCTCTCAAATCTCTTACTAGCTCTTCCTTCAGTTAGTCCTGACGAAGGGTCTCGGCCCAAAACGTCAACTGTACCTCTTCCTAGAGATGCTGCCTGGCCTGCTGCCTTCACCAGCAACTTTGATGTGTGTTGCTTGAATTTCCAGCATCTGCAGAATTCCTCATGTTTAGGTTTGGGAGAGCTTAGTTTTCAAGAGATATTGAGATCCTGCTTAAGAAGCAGGTGGTGCATTGCAGGTCTAAGCAACAAAGAACAAATAAGGTGCTTAAGGAGCATAAGAAATGCAAAAGAAGGAAATCAGGAGGACTAAAAGAAGGCATGAGGTTGCTCTAGTAGACAAGGTAAAGGAGAATCCCAAGGGCTTCTTACAGATATATTAAGAGCAAAAGGATAGCAAGGGACAAAATTGTGCTCCTTGAAACTCAGTGTGGCCATCTATGCATGGTGCCAAACAAAACAGGGGGAGGGGAAGAGATCTGAAATAGATTAGCGCATCAATATTTACTTAGAAGGTGGACACAGACTATAGAACTAAAGGCAAAACAGCAGTGAAGACATAGAATGTATATGGTTTACAGAGGAGCAGATGCTTGCTGTTAGGATGGATAAATCCACAAGGCCTAACAAGGTGTTTCCTTGGACCCTTTAGGAGGCTGTTGCAGAAATTGCAGGGGCCCTAGCATAGGTATTTAAAACTACCTTAGACACAGGTGAAATGCCAGAAGATTGGAAAATAGCTAATGTTGTTCTGGTGTTTAAGAAAGGCTCTAGGAATAAGCCACAAAACTATAGGCCAGTATGCCTGACATCAGTAGTAGGCAGGTTATTGGAAGGTATTCTAAAGGACCAGATATTTAAATATTTGGATAGACAGGGCCTGTTTAGGGATAGCAGGTAGAAGGAGATGAGTTATTAACTTCAAACTTTCTGCATAATCACTCAAAGAGTTGAACCACATGTAACAGGAGCTGTATAACTCATCCCCTTCCATCTCAGGCCATGAACTTATCAATCACCCCTGCTGTGGACCACGTTCTGGAGGTCCAAGATGCCGACCTCTACAAAGAAGGGATCTGTATGCTCCACGACCGCTGGACTAAGTGTGTACATGTAGGAGGGGACTATGTTGAAAAATAAATGTGCTAGGTTTTCTAAAATTGACTCCTTTTATCTTAGGCCATGAACTTATTAATCACCCCTCGTATGCCAGTTAGCTTCACTTCCATGTTTGGAAAGATGTTGGGAGTCCATTAAGGATGTGGTTTTGGGGTACTTGAAGGCACATGATAAAGTAGGCCAAAGTCATTTTGTTTTCCTTAAGGGGAAATCTTGTCTGACAAATCCTTTGGAATTCTTTGAGGAAATAATATGCAGGATAAACAAAGGAGAGTCGATGGATGTTGTTTACTTGGATTTTCAGACCCTTGACAAGGTGCTGCACATGAGGCTACATTACAGGAAAGATGTTAGTATGGGCAAAAGAATAGCTCACTGGCAGAGGCAAAGAGTAGGATAAAGATGGCCTTTTCTGGTTGACTGCCAGTGATAAATGGTGTTCCTCAGGGGTCAATGTCGGGTCTGCTACTTTTCATGTTAAATGCTTCAAGAGGGTGAACCCTCCAAAAGCATCAAGCCCTGAAAACCTGTGCCAACCAACAGGCAGGAGTGTTCAAGGACACCTTCAAACTCTCACTGCTGCAGCTGGAGGATCCCATCAGCTTCAAAAGGGTGACAATGTAACAGGAGGTGCCCAAAACAAGCAGAGTGAACTGCTTCAACAACCATCTCCCAGTGGCACTCATATCTATTGTGATGAAGTGCTTTGAGATGTTGTCCATAGCTAGAACCAACTCCTAAGCAAGGACCTAGACTCGCTGCAATTTGCCTATCACTACAATAGATCTACAGAAGATGTAATCTCACTGGATCTCCACTCAGCCTTGGTTCACCTGGACAAATTACTACTAATATCTACATCAAGCTGCTGTTTATTGACTACAGCTCAGCGTTCAACACAATAATACCCTCAGTTCTAATCCACAAGCTCCAAAACCCGGGCCTCTCTTCCTCCCTCTGCCACTTGATTGTTGACTTCCTCATCAGGAGGCAACAGTTTGTGCGGATAGGAATTAACATCTTCTCCTCGCTGAGGATCAACACTGGCACATCTCAAAGATGCGCGCTTACTCTCTACACCCATGACTGTGTGGCTAGTCACAGCTCAAATGCCATCTATGCATTTGCTGATGACACAACTATTGTTGGCAGAATTTCAGATGGTGCAAGAAGGCCTACAGGCGCTAGATAGATCAGCTAGTTGAGTGGTGTCGCAACAACAAGCTTGTATTCAACATCAGTAAGACTAAGGAATTGATTGTGGGTTTCAGGAAGGGAAAGTTGAGGGAACACAGACCAGTCCTCAACAAGGGATCAGAAATGGAAAACATGACCGGATTCATGTTCCTGGGTGTCAACGTCTCTGCGGATCTATCCGAGGCCCAACAAATTGATGCAATTACAAAGAAGGCACAACAGCGGCTACATTTCATTAGGAGTTTGAGGAGAATTGATACGTCACCAAAGACACTTCCAAATTTCTACAAGTATACTGTAGAGAGCATTCTAACTGACTGCATCACCATCTGGTATGGAGGGGCCACCACACAGGATTAGAAAAAGCTGGAGAAAGTTGTAAACTCAGTCAGCTCCATTATGGGTGCTAGCCTTCCCAGCATCAAAGACACCTTCAAAAGGTAATGCAGCGTCAATTATTAAGTACCCCCATTACCCAGGACCTGCCCTCTTCTCATTGCTACAATCAAGGAGGTACAGGAACCTGAAGACACACATTCAACGTTTCACAAACAGCTTTTTTCCCTCCATCATCAGATTTTTGATGGACAATAAACCGGTGAACACGACCTCATTATTTTTCCCCTTCTCTTTTTGCACCACTTATTTAACTTTATTTTTTATATATACTCCTTATTGTAATCTACAGTTTTTATTATGTATTGTTGCAGCAAAACAACAAATTAGACAAAGTATGCCAATGATATTAAACCTGATTCTGACGTTAATAATTCGGATGAATGCATTGATGGCTTTGTGAAGTTTACAGAAGATAACAAACGTGAGTGGAGGGTCAGGTAGTGTTGAGGAAGCAGGGAAACTGCAGAAGACTGACAGATTAAAAGAATGGGCAGATGGCTTACAGTGTAGGGAAGTCTATGATCATGGGCTTTTGTAGAAGGAATAAAATTGTAGACTATTTTCTAAATGGGAAGCAAATTCAGAAACCAAATACAAAATGTTTTGGGAGTCCTAGGGCAGGATTCCCTTAAGGTTAACTTACAGATTGAGTAGTAGCAATAAAGGCAAAAGGAACATAAGCATTCATTTTCAAAGGACTATAATATAAAGCAAGGATGTAAGATTAAGGCTTTAGAAGGCATTGGTCAGACCGTGCTTGGGAGTATTGTGAGCAATTTAGGGCCCTATTTTTAAGAAAAGATGTGCTGACATTAGGGAGAAACCAGTTGAGGTTTACAAGAATGTGCCCAGGAATTAAAGGGTTAATGTACAAGGAGCATTTGATGGCTCTGGGCCCGTACTCACTGAAGTTCAGAAGGATGGTGGTGTGGTTGGGGGGGGGGGGGGGGGGATCTAATTAAAACCTACCAAATATTGAAAAGGAGATAGAGTGTGTGTGGAGAGGATGTTTCCAATCATGGGAGAGTCTAGGACCAGGGAGCACAGACTCTCAATGAAGGGACATCCCTTTAGAAGACAGATGAGTTTCTTTAGCCAGAGGATCGTGGAATTCATTGCCACAAACAGTCATGGGGGCCAACCCTTTGGGTATATTGATCCCAATGACTTGAATGGAAGAGTGGATACAGCCCAGTCTATCACAGGTGAAGGTCTCCCCACCATTAAGCACACCTACAAGAAATGCTGTCACAAGAAATCAGCATCCATCAAGGACCCCACCATTCAGGCCATCCTCTCTTCTTGCTGCTGCTATCAGGAAAGAGGTACAAAAGCCTCAGGACCCCCATGTTCTTCAATCATCAGGCTCTTGACCAGAGGGGATAACTTCACTCAACCGAACACTGAACTAATGGACTAATTTTCAAGGACTTTTCATCTCATGTTCTTGATATTTATTACTTACTTATTATTACGTTGTTTACTTTTTCACTTTTTGTATTTGCAGTTTGTCACCTTTTACACACTGGTTGCTTGCCCATCTTTGCAGTCTGCGATTTTTCATTGATTCTATTGGTTCTTGTATTTAGTACTCTTTGTATTGCAAGAAAATGAATCTCAGGGTAGTATATGGTGACACACATATGTACTTTGATCTTTGATATTTAAAGATTATTAGGTTAGAGTCATAGAACACTACAGCACAGAAACAGGGCCTTTGGCCCATCTAGTCTGTACCATACTATTAATCTGCCTTATCCTATTGACCTGCAAAATAGCCTCATAACCCTCCATAACCCTCCCATCCATATACGTATTCAAGTTTCTGTTAAATGTTGCAATCCAACCCACATTTACCACTTCTGTGATAGCTCATTCCACACCCTCAGCACCCCGAGAGAAGTCCCAACTCATGTTCCACTCAAATATTTCACCCTTCACCCTTAACCCCATGACCTCTACTTGTAGTCTCACCCAACCTCAATGGAAAAGGCCTGCTTGCATTTATCCTAGCTATAACTCAGGTCCTGACATTCTGGCAACATCCTTGTAAATTTTCTCTGCACTCTTATTGACACATTTTCTGTATGTAAGCAACCAAAACTGCACAAAACACTCCAAATTAGACTCCACCAACATCTTATACAATTTCAACATAACATCCCAACTCATGTACTCAATACTTTTATTTATAAAGGCCAATGTGCCAAAAGTATTCTGTATGACCCTATCTACCTGTGATGGCACTTTCAAGGAATTCTGGATCTATATTCTCCATGCCTACCACACTCCTCAGTGGTCTACCACTCACCCTGCAAGTCGTGCCCTGGTTTATTCTCCCAAAGGGCAACACCTCTTATATCTTTCTTATTCTTCAGTTCCACCCATAAAGCCTCAGTAGATGAGCTCTCCAGTCTGACCCGTCTGAGCATTGCCTTGACATTTTCCTTGACTAGTAATGTCACCATTCCCCCTTTAATCCTTTTCATTCTACCATCAGGAAGGATATACAGAGGTAACAGCTTCTTCCCTGAGGCTGTGAGACTAATGAATACCCTGCCAGCACAGAGGTTTCATCACTAGGACAGCGAGCCATTTACAGTTCACAGAACAGTTTCCTGTTTATCTGTGATGTGTGCTCCATGCATTCTGAATTATATTTTATACATGGTAACATTATGGTTTTGGCCAGCTAGTGGCGTACTGGCATCAGCACCGGACTTCAGAACAAAGGCTCCCGAGTTCGAATCCAGCCAGCTCCCTTGCACGCTTTCCATCTGTGCTGGGTTGAGCGTTGAGCTAGCAACTCCGCCTCGTAAAAATAAGAAAGTCTGCTAAAAAAAAAAAGTGCCGTCATGGCCGCGTCCTGATGACTCCACTCGGAGTTAAGGGCTTTCTTCTTCTTCAATATTATGGTTTACATGTCGTGTACAATATATGTTTTGTGGGTGCACTAGGTCCAGAGGAACGTTGTTTCGTTTGGTTGTATATATGTGCAGTCAAATGACAATAGACTTGAAACTGAACTCTATCACATCCAGAAGAACAGGACCCTGGAACATTGAGCTGCCAGTCTTTTCCCTCCCACAAGCAAGTCTCACTAATGGCTACAATGTCATAATTCCACGTGCTGATCCATGCTGTAAGCTCATCCACCTTTCCTACAATAGTCCTTGCACTGAAATACATACAACTCAGAACATTAATTTCACCATGCTCGACCTTTCAATTCCTGTCTTTGTATGCAAGCTTAACAACTTATTTCTCCACAACTACTCCACTACCTATTCTGTTGCTCTGGCTCCTATCCTCCTGCAACTCCAGTTTAAACCCCATAATACAGCACTAGCAAGCCTTCCAGCTAGGATATTAGTCCCTTTCCAGTTCAGGTGCAAACCAATGCTTCTGTACAAGGCCTACCTTCCCTGGAAGAGAGCCCAATGGTCCAAAAACCTGAAGCACACCCTCCTGCACCAGCTCCTAGGCCATCTGTTGAACTGTACGATCTTCCTATTTCAGGCCTCACCAGCATGTGGCACTGGGACCAACTCTGAGATCACAATCTGGGAGGTCCCATCCTTTAACTTAGCACCTTTAACTCCTTGAACTCACTTTCCAGGACCTTGTCAGCTTTCCTGCTTATGTTTTTTGTACCGATGTGGACTTCAACCTCTGACTGTTCACCCTCCCACATAAGAATACTGCAGACTCAATCTGAGATGTCCAAGACCCTAGCTCCCAGAAAACAATACACCATTTGGAAATCTCATTCTCATTAACAGAACCTGTCTGTTCCCTAACCAATGAATCCCATATCACAACAACTCACCTCTTCTGCACACAGAGCCAAATTCAGTACCAGAGACTTGACAGCTATACCTTTCCTCTACTAGGCTATCCCCCTTCAACAGTATCCAAAGTGGAATACCAGTTATTTAGGGGAATGGCTACAGGGATATACTGCACTGGCTGCCCAAGCCCTTTCCCTTTCCTGAAGGTTACCTAGTTATCTATGCCCTGCGCCTTGGTGAAACTACCTCCCTGCAAGTCTGGTCAACCAACCTCTCAGCATCCTGAATGATCTAAAGTTCATTCCATTCCAGCTCCAATTCCTTCATACGGTCTGAAAGCTGTTGCAGCTAGATGCACTTCTTGCAAGTGTAGTCATTAGGGATCCTGAAGGTCTCCCTGCCTTCCCACATCCTGCAATAGCAGTATTCCACTATCCTACCTGGCATCCCCATTGCTCTAACTGTGCAGTAAGAAAGAAAGAAATATAGAAAAATTAAATGAATAAATCTACCTACAGCCTTTACCCCTTCTCACCACGCCAAAGCCTGAACTCCCCACTCCAGCAGTGGCTCACTCCCACAATAGCCGTTCCACTTAAAACTAAGTTTCTTATTGGCCACTGTCAAGTGCCTAATTATGTGCAATTCAATATTTCCTTGGGAACTTCTAGACTAGGAAGGGCAGTAAAGAAGAAAGGTGAATGGGGTTGAGAGGGAAAATAAATCAGCTATGATTGAATAGCAAAGCAGACTCAAATGGGTTGAACAGCCTAATTCTGCTCCTATGTCTTCTGACCTAACGCTCATCCTCATGCATATCAGAAAATCACCATCTCTACTTTTCCTTGATACTCAATGGCATTCTCATTGCAAGCTATCCGAACAAAGTTCTGCTCACCTCTCTCCTAAAACAATTAGACTCACGCCAGGAGTAGTTCAATTAGCCACTTGCCTTTTTGCAATCAACTTTTCTCAATTTTCTGACCTATTCCCTCACCTCTTGACAATCAAGAGAAAATCTACAGATGCTGGAAATGCAAGCATCACACAAAACGCTGGAGGAACTCAGCAGGTCAGGCAGCATCTATGGAAAAAAGTAGTCGACGTTTCAGGCCAAGATCCTTTGGCAGGACGGGAAGGGAAAAAAAAGCTACTCCTTTTAAATCTACTCATCTTTTTTTCTCCAATCCTGCTGTTTATTCATTTCTGTAGATGCTGCCTGACCTGCTGAATTCCTCCAACATTTTGTGTGTGCTGCTTTGGATTTCCAGCATCTGCAGACTTTCTCATGTACATAATCAAAGTAGTACTGCCACTTAGAAGATAACTTCCAAGTCACATTTCAACCTGATTTGAAAATAAATTGTTTCTGGGTTCAAATAACAGAACTACCCAACAGAAGTATGGGAGTACCTTCAACCCAAGGAACAAATTTAACAAGCAGCTTGCCAATATTTTAAAAGCAATTACATATGGATAAATGCTGGCATCCAAGTGAAAGTTCATAAGTTAGTGAACATGACAGGAACTTTATCATCCTGGCTTGTTGAAAATATATGGATCGATAAATAAATCATATATATGAAATAAGTAAATCTTAAAGTCATTGTTGGTAAATGCTGCAGATGCAAATTAAATTAAACTTGTGCTTGAACATATGAGATTTAATGTTTTACAACTCATGCTTAAACAGATGCCATTTTGACCAAGATTATAAACCACAGGACTCAGGTATCATTCTGATATTCTTACCTTCACACTTTTCCAAAATCTGAACAGTTTCGCCAATTTCCAGTACAAGCCCTTGAGGCACTGAAGCACGAAAGCTGCATATCACTAAAAAAAAATCAGAAAGTGATATTTAACATTAGGACTGTTTAAGCCAAAGCCAGCAGCTCCTTCCCCTTGCTCTTAACAGTATAGTCTTGGGCCTGGAAGTAGAGAAGGGAAAGGATTCTTTGCTAAGTATGTCCAAACCAAGGAATTTTCTCAATTACAATAAACTTGGGCTCTGCTGTTGTTGTTAGATGACTGCATTCAATATGCTTTTAATGTTTCTATCATTTAACATCTAAAGATCATCGTGACTTTCCACTTATTAACTTGTTTCTTCTTGTTACCTTGATAGATAAAAGGTGTTAAAATGAAAATATTCCTTCTTGGAGAGAAGAATTAACATCAAATGTGTATTTCAACTCAAAATATTTGCAGTAAATGTCAATAAATCAGTTATAGTCAGAACAAATAGCTAGCCTCCTGGGGTAAGAGGCATTGAAATATATAAAGTTACAAATGATCAGAATTATAATTTAAGAGGATGATAACTCTATAGAACTTCAAAAATATGTTTCTATCATTACCTAGGTAGTTAAATGTTAAAACAAGGCAACATCTCTGTAAACACTTTAAATCTACTCCAATGCAAATGTTAAAACATTAAATGACACCATAAACATAACTCTCTTCATAGCATTGACATTCTCTCTATGCCATTTAAAGAGATTTTAAAAACTATTTAAATGTCAGTCACCAGTTATGCAATTAACCAAGTTCAAAGTGCAAAGGAACCAGAAGAGACGTTTATTCAGTATGGCCAAGTTCTCATGATCGGTTGTTGGGTTTTGTAGATTGAAACATGTACACCAAACCAACTTGAAAATAAAAAAATAAAAATTGGAGGAAGTCATACATCACCTTAAGCCTGCCCTGCCATTCAACGGCACTGTGGCTGATCCAGTATCTAAGTCAACTTTACTGGTCACATGTGCACTCGCCACATTCTCGCAATCCATCAGATACGCTACACCATTTTTCTTGATTCAGTTGGTTCTAACAGTTTATAGAACTCGGCCTTGAATATGCTCAACTACTTAGCATGACCAGACTCATAGGATTGACAATTCCAAAAATGTTTCATTATCTGATTTAAGAAATTCTCTTGTCCCCCAACAAGTCACCTCCTTCTCCTGTAAAAAAGAGATTCTCCCCCAAAGTTCAACACCTACCTTCTGAATCATATAGCAACAGTGGTGCAATTGGCCCATTGAGCCTGCTCTTTCATTCCGTGGTATCATGGCTGATCCTTTATCTCAATATAAAATTCTTGCTCTCTGTCCATACACTTTGATGCCTTCCCAGAATCTTGAATGCCACAGTCAGGCTGGTACTTACTCTCCTAAACTTCAGTATACAGGAATTCATATTTATTTGCATAATAGATCATATTTCTCATTGTAAAACTTAGCAATAGAAGAGAGGCACCATTTTCCTCGGGTATAAACACCAAAGCTACAAACAGTACTACAGTACTACAAGAGAAGATAAACATTTTTTAAAAAATAGATAATAAGAACAAAATTAAATAGCAATTATAATACGTGCACAAGAAAAGCAATCAAAGTAGTTATTCCAAGAGCTAACAATAATCTTATTATCATGATATTTTATTCATAAGTAGGATGTGGCTGCCATTGGAAGGCCAATGTTTACACTTTATCCCCACAAGAACACAATAAAATAGGGGCAGGAGTAGGGCAGATAGTCCCTCAAGCCTGCTCCACCATTCACCATTGAGACCTGCATTCTTCAGTCTAAATGGCATTCAAAGGAACTCAGACAAACCAAACGGTGTAATAACAACTGTTTTTCAAATGTCACTTGGGTGGACAGGGACCTGGTAATAACTGCGAATGAGGTCCACCTTTGAGGAAAATAATTTTCCCTGCCAGGCAGGCAGAGAAATCCTGGATGTGGGGGAAAGCAGGAATCGGTCAGGAGTCATCGCATCGTTGAGGCAGCGGTAATCGCCACATGGACGCCAACTCACCCCCCCCCCCCTCAAGTTTTCACACGATGTGGAGAGGGGAAGCCCATAGACTGCTGGACTGCCTGACGATACCCAGGCACTCCCTGGTGTCAAACGTAGCCTTGGCAATGGCTTACTTCTCCGGGTCAAGGCACCTTGTGCAGGTGTGCATGGGTGGGCCAGTGATAAGGATGTGGTGCTCACCCTGTGTTTAGTGGAGGAGAAGCTGGGTTCGCTCAGGTCCGAGAACTCAGCAAGGAGGCAGAGGAAGTTGAAGGCAAAAAGGGCGCTGGAAAACTTTGAAGTGCTGCTGGCAGTGTGCGCCAGAGAGGAAGTAGAAAGTCTCTGCATTGACAAGGCCCTGTTCTGGATATCAACGAGAAGGATGTCTAGGACAGAGAATGTCGGCCCCAGCAGGGATGTAGACAAAGGAGCCAACACAAAATTCTAGCAGAACTTCTGCCTGCCAAAGTACAACGCCATCTCGCACTTACCAAAAGTCCAGGTGGAGCTGTTGTTGGAAGTCTCGAGATACGGTCTATATTCCCCAGTTCGTATGTCTAACTTAGACATGAGCAGGCGCTCAACTGGGCACCTGTGTCACAGAGGAAATGGCACGCAGACACAAAGTCTGTAACAAACAACAAACTGCCTGACCTGTCAACATCCATAGCAGTTAATGGGCGCCAGCCGGTTTCCGTTTCCCGACTCCTTGAACCCGCAGGGCGGGCAGCACTTCTTAGCTCTCAGCCCAAACCTTGGGTGGTAGAAACACAGGGTAGGAGACAGTCGTTGAGCTGCGCTGATTGTCTCATGTTCAGGTAACGCGAGACAGTGAAATCGTCCCGCCACATGGTCACACAGGCCCCCTTGGTGACAGAAAACACACTGCCAGCCTCTCTCGCTACAGGCCAGAAGTCCTTGAGGGGGACAGCCAGCTACAGCCGACTGCACCTCGCTTGGTAGTTGCTGCAGGAAAAGCTCTCTGAAGATGAAATATGGCTGATGTCCGCCTGGGAGGGATAACATGTGGTCCATCAACTCCGACGGATGACGGCTTGGAGTCGTCTAAGCCAGGTAGTGAGAGGAGCTGACGAGAGCGCTCAGACTCGGAAAGTTCGAAAGTCTCTAGAAGGAGTTGCTTAAGAGCATTGTATCTGCCGGCTTCCGGGGGCGGGGGGGGGGGGAAGGGGGGGAGGAGGGGTTTACTGTACGACGCTCATCACCCTGGTCACCGTAGAGCTATCTGATGATGTGACAACATTTTTCATGTTGTCTTGTGAGATTCCCTGCACTGCAAACTGGCCTTTGCCTGAGCGAGCCGAACAACAGCATGCTCCTGCCAGAATTCAGGGAGCTTGAAAGCAATGGCATTTACAGTCATGATTGTAAAACAAGTGAAATCACTCTGGAATCGTCCGGAGGAGCGTCAGCGTTAGCTATGTAGGAGTATCGATAAAAATCGACATGAGTGTAATTACCTCTAACATACACTTTATTCCTTCAGCAAACAAATAGTGACTTTGTATATATATCAGAAAAAAACCCTGTAGATGACATTATCTGGTATCTATTAGTGGAATGTGCAAACAGTTGAGCAAAATTAAGCCATTGAGCAATTTGGCTCATCAAGTCTATGTTAGAGACTATTCTAGAATTATGTGAATATCGCAGATATTAATTCAAACAAGAACTAGTCTTCATCTCTTAATGAAATTTGTAGGCAGTAATCAGTCAGTTAAAAGTACAGCTTTACAAACAGCACTGTATACAGAGCACTGACAGCTAGCTCACAGCAGGGGGCTGGCTGCACAAGCAATGTGGTTTGCAAACTGAAGTGACCATGAGACATTGTCGTTTGCATCAGCCAAACACAAGACAACAGGGTTAGGAAGGGGAAAAGGGGTTAAAGAGCCAGTGCAGAGTACCCCTGCGGCCATACCCCTCAACAACAGGTACATCATTTTGGATGCCGTTGGGGTGGGGATGGGGGATGACCTAACAGACGACAGTCACAGTGGTTGGATCTCCGGCACCAAATCTGCCCTGTGATTCAGAAGGGAAGGGGGGAGAAGAGGCATGCCAAATGATAGGGGATTCCTTGGTTAGGGAAATGGGCAGGAGGTTCTGTGGGCAAGAACAAGATTTCCTAATGGTATGTAGCCTCCCAGGTGCTAGGGTCTTGGGAGATGCGTGATCGAGTTCTCAGCATTCTTAAGTAGGAGGGTGAGCAGCCACAAGTCGTAGTCCACGTAGGTACCAATGACATGGGTAGGATGAGTTACAAAGTTCTGCATAGTGGGTTCAGGGAATTAGGTGTTAAGTTAACGGGCAGGACCTCCAGGGTGTGATCTCCAGATTCTTACTCAAGCCATGTGCTAATGACGCTACGATTAGGATAGCTATACAGTTTAATACAAGGCTAAGGACTGGGTATAGGAAGGAGGGCATAAGATTTATGGATCTTAACATTGCACAGTGGGGCTTAAACTAGAGTGACGGGGGATGGGAACCAGACTGCCAGAACAGTTAGTGGAGAGGCTGCAGATGCAGATGTTGGTAAGACTTCAGACAAAGGTTGAGCCTGGTACGACTAGTGTCCTGAGCTGTTTGTATTTCAATGCCAGTAGTGTTGTAGGATAGGCAGACAGTCATACTGAGGATGAAGTAACTGGTTTACAAACAGAGGCAATGTGTAGTCAGGAGAGACTGCTGATAGGGAAAAATTGCAGTCAACAGGATGAGTTGCATCATACAAGGCAGACAAATCGAAAAGGATGAATACAGGACTGAAGGTGTTATATCTGAATGCACGCAATACATGGAATAAGGTACTTGAAATTACAGCATAGTTGTAGATTAGCAGGTACAATGTATGATCATGGCTGAATGATAGTAGCTGGAAGCTTAATGTCCAAAGATACACAATGTATCAAAAGGATAGGCAGGAAGGCAGAGGCGCTAAAAAATGAAATCAAATCATCAAAAAGAGGTGACATAGGGTCAGAAGGTGTTGAATTATTGTGGATAGAGCTAAGGAACCGCAAAGGTACAAAGACCATGATGGAAGTTGCATACAGATCCCCAAACAGAAGTAAGGATGTGGTCTACAAATTACAATGGAAGACAGAAAATGCATGCCAATAGGACAATGTTACAATAGTCATGGGGAACTTCATTATGTAGGTTATATGGGAAAATCAGGATGGTGCTAGATTACAAGAGGGGGAATTTCTAGAGTGCATTCAAGATGGCTTTTTAGTCCACTAGAGGATCAGCTACTCTGGATTGGGTGCTGTGCAAAGAACCAGAATTGATTAGAAAGGTTAAGGTAAAAGAACCCTTAAGGGAAAATGATCATAAAATGTTCACATTCACCCTGAAGTTGGAGGAGAAGTTAAAGTCAGATGAATCAGTGTTACAGAGGAGTAAAGGGAATGACACAGCCAAGAAGAATCGGCCAGAACTGATGGGAAAAGAACACTGGCAGGGATGGCAACAGAGCAGCTATGGCTGAAATTTCTGGAAGCAATTCAGAAGGCACGTGATATATACATCCCAAGGAGGAGTAAGTATTCTAAAGGAAAGATGACAGCCATGGCTAACAAAAGAAATCAAAGACAACATAAAAGCAAAGACAGGGTATATAGTAGAGCAAAAATTAGTGTAAAGTTAGAGGATTGGGAAGCTTTCAAAAACCACCAAAAGACAACTAACAAAGCCACTAAGAAGGTAAAGATGGAATACGAAAGTAAGCTAGCCAAAAACAATAACGTGGATACCAAAAGTATCTTCAGATAAGGATAAGGTCTCAGAACGCTTAGAGGCACATGATAAAATAGGCCATAGTCAGCATAGTTTTCTCAAGGGAAAATCTTCCCTGACAAATCTGTTGGAATTCTTTGAAGAAATTACAAGCAGGATAGACAAAGGAGAATTGGTGGATGTTGTGTACTTCGATTCTCAGAAAGGTTTGGCAAGGTGCCACACATGAAGCTGCTTACCAAGTTAAGAGCCCATGGCATTACAGCAAAGTTACTAACAGTGAGTGGGAATAAAAGGAACTTTTTTCTGGTTGGCTGCCAGTGACTAGTGATGTTTTGCACGGGTCGGTGTTCAGACCACCTCTTTTTATGCTGTATATAAATGATTTAGATGATGGAATAGATGACTTTGTTGCCAAGTTTGCAGATGATATGAAGATTGGTGGAGGGGCAGGTAGTGTTGAGGAAACAAGGAGGATGTAGAAGGATTTGGACAGTTTAGAAGAATGGGCAAGAAAGTGGCAAATGAAATGCAATGTTGGAAAATGCATGATCGTGCACTTTGGTAGTAGAAATAAATGTGCGGACTATTTTCTAAACAGGGAGAAAATCCAGGAATCTGAGATGCAGAAGGATATGGGGAGTCCTTGTGCAGAACACACTGATGGTTAACTTGCAGGTTGTGTCAGTGGTGAGGAAGGCAAATGCCATATTAGCATTCATTTCAAGAGGTCTAGAATACAAGAGCAGGGATGTGATGCTGAGGCTTTACAAGGCACTGGTGAGGCCTCACCTTGAGTATTGTGAACATTCTTGGGCCCCTCATCTTAGAAAAGATGTGCTGGCATTGAAGGGGTTCCAGAGGAGGTTCACAAGGATGATTCCAGGAATGAAAGGGTTTTCATATGAGGAACATTTGATGGCTCTGAGTCTGTACTCACTGGAATTCAGAAGGATAGGGGGAGATCTCATTGAAACCTTTCAAATGTTGAAAGCCCTAAACAGTAGATGTGGAACGGATGTTTCCATGGTGGGAGAGTCTAGGACAAGTGGGTACAGCCTCAGGATAGAGGGGTGCCCTTTCAAAACACAGATACGGAGAAATTTCTTTAGCCAAGGGTGGTGAATTTGTGGAATTCGTTGCCACATGCAGCTGTGGAGGCCAGGTCGCTGGGTGTATTTAAGGGCAGTGATTGATAGGTTCTTGATTGGATATGGCATCAAAGGTTACAGGGAGAAGGCCGGGAACTGGGGTTGAGGAGGAGATAGAAAAAAGGATCAGCTATAATTGAATGGTGGAGCAAACTCAATGAGCCAGATAGCCTAATTCTGCTCCTATGTCCTATGGAATTGCAGAGAGAGCAATCACTGCTGAAAGCAGAGGTGGGGGAGGTAAAGATATGTTTAGTGGTAGGAGCCCTTTGGAGATGGTGGAAGTTGTGGAAGATAATGTGTTGGATGTGGAGGTTGATGAGGTGGGAGGCATGGATAACGCAGTGGCTGATTAGCAGGAGGCAAGGAGTGGGAATAAAGGGAGCCTTTTTTGGCTCTGGTGACTAGTGGTGTTTCACAGGGGTCTGTGTTGGGAAAGATTCTTTTTGCGCTATGTGTCAGTAGTTCAGCTGATGGAATTGATGGCTTTATTGCCATGACATAACAAGTCAAGCTACTTTCCACCATGCAGCTATAGAGGTTTGTCAAAGTTTTAAATGACATAGAATATAGAAATCTACAGCACATTGCAGGTCCTTTGCCCTGTTGTGCTGAACATCTAACTTTCCCCAGTGCATAGCCTTCTATTTTTCTAAGCTCCATGTACCTATCTAAGAGTCTCTTCAAAGACCTTATTGTATCCGCCTGCACCACCACCACACACCCACCACTCTGTGTGAAAATCTTCCCCCCGACATCCCCATTTCCAAGCACCTTAAAACTATGCTCCCTTGTGTTTGCCATTTCAGCCCTGGGAAAAAGCCTCTGGCTATCCACACGATCTAACATGTAATGTCAGAGAAATGTATACAATATACATCCTGAAATGCTTTTTCTTCGCAATCATCCACAAAAACAGAGCAGTGCCCCCAAAGAATGAATGACAGTTAAATGTTAGTACCCCAAAGTTCCACGCAGCTCCCATCCCTCCCGCACGTAAGCAGCAGCAAGCAACAATGCCCCCTCCCCCCACCGGCAAAAAAAAGCAACAGCACCCACCACCAAGCACTCAAGCGTGAACAAAGCAACAGCAAAGACAAAGACTTGCAGTTACCCCAGACTGCTTGTTCACCCGGTATCTGACATACCACAGACTCTCTTTCTCTCTCCCTCTCTCTCATAAAGGAAACAGAGATGTCTCCATTTCACAGCGAGAGGGGAGACATAATAAACAACTTGCTGGTTTATGATGTTAAAAGTCCATTGCGTCGTTTTTTCCGTGCTCGGTGCCCAAAGACCTCGGGTCTCTAGGCACACAGCCAGAAATCTTCTGTCTCCAATGACACATCGATCTTCTGCAAAGGCACCGACCTCCAATCACCCCCCATCTCCACAGCCACGAAATCTCAGTCCTCTAAAGGCGAGCAAATCTCTTAGGCCGAGCCCTTGGCGTTGTGAACATCGGCCATTCATGAACTCCCAACAGCGGGTCCCACTCCCGCAAAGAACCATAGTCAGCATGCAACTCCAAGTCAGGGTCTTCAAAAGAACCCTGAAAGGGAAAAATAGAGATATTAAAGATGGAAATAGAGTTGTTTCTGAAGATGCAAGCAAAGGAGTTGCCATTAGGCGACATCACACTTATCTGGGTTGAAGTCCATCTGCCACTTCTCAGCCCAGTTTTACATCCTATCGATGTCCTGATGTAACCTCTGACAACCCTCCAGACTATCCACAACACCCCCAACCTTTCAATAATCAGAAAACTTACTAACCCACCCTTCTACTTCTTAATCCAGGTCATTTAGGCAAGTAATCAGGTTTTTCCTGGGTACCAGTATAATAAGCGTCTGCTTGAAGCAAGTGAGTACCTCAGAGTGCTGAAGTGAGAAGTTAGAGGTATCATGGAACACTCCAGCTAGTTGATTAGTATAGGTCTTTAGTACTCAGCCAGGTACACCATCTGGGCCAGGTGCATTTTGTGGGTTCACCCTTTTGAAGGACGTTCTCATGTCGGCCTCAGAGACTGAAATCAAAGGATCATCAAGGATTGTGGGAGTTTGTGAAGATGCCTCCATGTTTTATTGGTCAAAGCAAGCATAAAAGCTCATCTGGGAGCGAAACCTTGCTAACGCACGCCACTTGGTGATAGCATTCAAGCCCTGCCTCATCTATCGAGCATTCTTCTGTGATTAATGTTTGGTCCAGAATTCCCACTTCACTTGTGAGGTGGCTTTCTGGAGGTCATACCTGGATCTTTTGTACTTTCCTCAGTCACTGCAACTGAACAATACTAATCTGGTTCTCAGCACATTGTCAATCTCTTGGCTCATCCAGGGCTTCTTTTTGGGAAAGACTCTGAATGTATTGGTAGGGATACACTCGTCCACAACTGACTTTATAAAGTCAGCAACAAAGGTGGCACATTCATTCAGACCTTCTGATGAGTCCTTGAATATGGCCCAGTCCACCGACTTGAAACAACCCCGTAGACATTCCTCTGCCTCCCACAATCACTGGAGCCTTCCTGTTTATCCTCTGTCTGTATGCCAGATGATCAGATTTCCTGAAATCTATGGATGGAATGTTAGGTATTTTAATCATAGTCTAACAGTGATTGAGTGTGTTGGATCCTTGGGGTTGCAGGTGACACTTGGGCAAAGATTTCTTTAAGCAAGCCTGATTGAAGTCCCCGACAATGATTTGAAAGGAGTCAGAACAGGTTACTTCATGATTGCTTATGATGACACTCAATACATCAAGTGCTTGCTTAACATCAGCCTTTGGCGGTATATAAACTCTGGTCAGGATCACAGTGGAGAACTTTCTCAGTAAGTAGAATGGATGGCACTTAATTATTAGGCAATTCAGTTGGGAGAATAAGTGTGCAACAAGACCACTACATTCAAGCAGCACAAAGAGTTTATCGTGAAACACAAATCCCGCACCTCTTGCCTTCTCTGAATCAGCAGTTCAGTTCAGCTGTTGGATCAAGATACCCTCTATCTGGAGGGCTATATCCAGCATATCCAGAATGAGCCATGTCTCTGTGAAAATGTAGAAACTCATTTCCTTCCAATATGTGGATTATGGTCAAGAGGATTTCAAGAGAAGCTTAGTGCTGTTGAGCACAGTGGTGATTGGCACATTGTCAGGAGATGGCAAAGAACATAGAATTCTCTCAGTGCTGTGTGGGCTAAGGGAGCACAGTCTGGAGGTGAAACATATTTCCCTGCAAGGAGTCACTAGCAAACCCCTCACTCGGTAGCTACTCATCATTGTGGCAATTCCCATCATGGCACAGGTGCTTCAATGCAGACTAACTGATCTAGTTAGTACTCGAGCATCAAGCATACACTTCACAAGCAGCAAGCTGCTGCCCAGGAAAAAACACGGTATGCACTGATGAACAGAATGACTCCCTCATTAAACAGGAATATTCATTCACAATAAGATGGTTGTTCTCAATGAGCTACAAGATCACACCTGTGAATAGTTTGTTATTTGGGGAGAAAAAGAGTTGCTCTATCTTAGGAGAACATTCTTGTGCACAAACAGAGATGACACTTCTGAGCAGCTTGCCCTCTTAAAGGAGCAGAAACATACCACCCAGAAGGAAGTTAATTTCAAAAATTAACACCGAGGGTCTGTGGTGAGAAAGTTTGGGAACTAAAGCATGTTTACTTGCAGTACCTTCAATCTGAAACCGATAATGTCATAATAATGATCGCTTAAAAAAAAACAGAAGATGGTTCAATTACATGCCACTTCCAGAGGAGAATTCCCTTAGCTTCATTCACCCTCTACTTATTCTTGGAACTTAAGTTTCTTTCACACACGATGATCAATTCACCATTTTGGTTTTCTCTACTATTAACCTACAATAAAGGGATAATATACTATAGGTAGTTAACCTACAAGCTGTAGATGATGTAGGAGGTAAAGACAGAAGCTGTTAGAGATGTAGGAGGTAAAGACAAAAGCTGACAAATCAAAGCAGCTGTTTTTTGCTGAAGGTAAATTTGATGAAAGCATATAAAATAATAAGGGGTTAGAACACAGTGGATAACAGAATGCTTCTCCTTTTTATAGAGAGATCAAGCATTGAGAGTCACTGGTATACAATAAAGGGGAAGAGAACTAATAATGACATAAAGGAACATTAATGTACCATGTGGCAGGCCCTGCCTGCAGTTGTCTAAGCAGGTTTCGTTGTGGCTTTCAAAAGAAGTGATCAGTAATGACCAAAAGTTTTGCAAACAGGCAGAAAGAACGGTGTACTAAGGTAGGGGTTGGTATTGCTGCAGGGTTGAGAGAAGTTAAATATGTATGCAAGGATGATGCTGTGGAATGATTTATGCAAAAGTTTAACTTATTAAATAGTCTTGAAAGTGTCTGCCAGTGCCAGTCAGTGATAAAGGGCTGATCAGCAAATGGATGTTGCAAGCCAAGGAAAATCAAAAAGTACAGGAAATTTCCAATAAAAAATGTTGGAAACACTGAACAGGCTGGCAGCCTTGCATGAATGAAGCCCAAAACGTCAAATGTTTCCACAGATGCTGCCTAACCTACTGAGTATTTTCAAACTTTTCTAGTGAGATAAGTAACAGTAGTCAAGTTTTTGATGAACTGAAGATTGTGAATAATGCAAACCAATCGGAAAGCATGAAGTCATCACACTTTTGTCTTTCATCACTCGCTCTTTTTTTAGTATCATGTATATCTTTTTACTGACACTTTAAATATTTTGGCTGACAATTATTCTATTTCGCAAAATGAACACAATAGCCATGCAAGTCTTACAAGAAGAATTAAATTTGTAAATTCTATTAATAGGATTATTTTTATGATTCTTGGTAAAAAGATCAAAGGCCATACTTCGCAGGGGAAATTTCTGAATAATTAAATACTTTAGAGTATTTTCTGACCTATTAGGCACATTATATAACAGTAATAACTTCACTGAACATTCTACTTACTTTTACAAGTGTCTTTTACAGAAAATTTAAATATTAAGGGTGTCTACTATGGAACAGAATTCCAACTGAATTCTTTTAGTTAAGCCTTTGGGTTGTGTCATTTGTTTCTAAATGCAATAGATGCCCCATGTTAATTAAATAGTAACTGTGCCTTTGTAAAGATTTAGTTGTGGTTCTGTGATCCAGCTGCGACTTACATTGGCGTTCGTATCCTTGACGACCATCTATAAAAGACATCTTAAGTAGCAGAAAATGGAAAATTTAGGCCCATTACATGAATTATAATTATAGATTCTTAGTAACTGAATTCCTGCAGTGCTAATATAATTGAATATGGAATAAATTGAGAAGAAAATCATTTGAAAATTGATTTCAATCCTCTTGTTGAGTTGAGTTATTAAAATGAAACCTTTATCTTCAACTTGATGTTAGTCACTACTAACAACAAATTGAATTCCACTTTTATGATACTTGTCTTTATTTTTAAGGATGACCAGTTTCAACAAATGATCTCTTAAATATGCTTTTTTACCCCCACCAGAATCCATGTTTTTATTTTGCTCTTTGCAAACACTAATTGCTTCCTTGTACGTAGTGATCATGAGAAAAATTTATGGAGATAATATTTATGCAAACTCGTTTTTTGATGTTTTGTATTTGGCACATTTAACAGACTTGGACAAATATAAATCATGCAATGAGTCCATTCACATCCATTTCAACTTTTTCTGCCTGTCTGCATTAATACCATTTGTTGGCATTAGGACTGTATCCTTCCATGCCTTGTCTATTTGAGTGTCTGTATAAACGCCTCTTAAACCTATTAAATATATCCAGTTTCACAGTATTATCTCTGTTCAAATTCTTATGATATCCACTGTCCCACCTAAATAATCCTCTTCATGCTTAGTACCCTCTACAAATTATTTCTCCAGCTCTAGCTTGTGCATTCTTTACTTTCATGCCTTCAGCTGAGTAGACATCAAGCTTCAGAAATTCCAACCTTTAAAAAGAAACTCAAGTTTTAATGGTCGGTTGCTAGCCTCTCCAATTTTCTATTCAGCCTCCCACGTTACAACACTTCTTGGGCATCACAATAATGTAACGAACAGGTCAAGGTATTCTCGAGTCCAGCCTTCTGTAATTCCGGTGATGTTCTGCAAGGTGTCTCTGAACGTCCTCCTCGTGGAATGTGTGGGTTTTCTCCAGGTCCTCCGGTTTCCTCCCACACACCAAAGACTTACTAGGTGGATTAATTGGTTTGTAGATTGTACCATGATTAGGTAAGGGTTAATCGACATGACTCGAAGGGCTTACTCCCTGCAGTATTGTTAACTAAATCAATAAATTGAAGCTTACTTCTCCAACCAGGGTTTCAATCACCCATCTTCATACCTTTGTATGTTACCAGTGTTAAGTTTTATTCCAAAACATTTTTGTGAAGTACTGCAAGGCAGGACTGGCTAGATTTTTGAGTATTATCAGAATGATTATCCAAAACACTTCCAAGCTCATTTCACAGAAACATGATTTATTATCTTCTTTTTTTCAGGCAGTTCCTTGAAATTGGGGATGTTTCTACTGCAATTCTGTAGGTTCTCTGGTGGCTGATGAGTTTAATGTGAGAACAGTTATTTCCTCCAAAGATGAGGCAGGATGTACCAGATGTGAACTGGTGCACATTTTCTACTGGCCATACAAGGTTTGCGAGCTCCTGATTTTAAACTCAAAGTTGTCAAAACCATCCCCAATGTTCCTTCTCTACTTTGAAATTCCCAAGAGTATGTGGAGAATTTTCATTTTCCAAATTGGGCTTTGAGAGTAACCATACAGCCACCTTGGCATTTTAGCCAATATAAAGCAATACAGTTGAGCTTATTCAAATATTAATTTGTTAAATATACAATATTACAGCTTCACTGCTATACCTTCCGCCTCACTACTTCTCCTCCTACCTCGCTAATGTATAGTGTATAATGTATAGTATAATGTATAAGCTCTAAAACAATGTGACCTTCATACTGATCATCAGAGTTTATATTTGAATAGTCATATGGGAGGACCAGAACCCTCTGGAAATGGTAATTTAGGCTATGTACTATACATCCATTTCACAATACAAGGGCTTCCTCCCGACTAGATAATCCAAATGGAAACCATTCTCCAAACAAATAAATGCAAAAATGAATTCAATGTGTGGAGTGCAAGTATGCTGAACAGAAGAAAATTTTATGGAGTGGTAGGTACAGCAAGCATTAGTAGGAAGGAAAGAAGCAGATGTCACAGTCTGATGAGGTGAATACCTCGCAGAGCAACAGATATGGGCTAGATATCTCCTGCAACTGTATGTTCTTCATATAATCATCTTGGATTTCATGGTTATAGTTCATGTAGTTTTAGTTGCTTTATATTTTGGTTTCAGGCAAAGTAATTGTGAACACATTAAATCTATTTGCAGAAACAAAATAGCTAAGGCATACATTTTCATCAGATCTATCAGCATCTATTTAAGGCAGAGGTTATTTAAGGCATAACCTTTTTTATGCCATGGTCCAATACCGTTAGGCAAAAGGTCCATGGACCCAAGGTAGAGAACCCCTGATTTAAAGGATAGTGCCACCAAAAGAAACCATGACCCAAGGACAGTAGAGGTATCAGCTTTATTATCTTGTCCCACTTAAATGAATTTCTAAATCAACATGCTGTTGAGGTCTTGTCAGTTTCTTTTGTCTCTGTGCCCATTAATTTGATCAGAAGTCTCCACCATTCACTTTGGTAATTGTCTACCAACTATCTCAATATCTTATTATCTTTCCATATTCCACGATGTATTTTACACCTAGAAAGTTATCTCCTTCTTAAATACATTCAGCCATGACACCTACAATGCTCAGAGTAAAGAAATTCCTCTTCATTTCAATCCTAAATCTTTGTTCTATGTCAGGTTTCAAGTCTTCAACATTCCCAAGCCACTCAGACCTCCAACTCTCTCTGGATCTTTTCTTTCACTCAGGACTAAACCTAATGTAGTCAGTACATTTACTGGGAAGGGCCAAGTACCATTATATTTAGTAAAACGACTGCTTCTTTGAAGAAAGTAAATATCAGTTGTTAACACTCTTCACATCTCCATCTGGACCACAGCACTATAACCAATCAAGCAATTGGTTCCTTTGAGAATTTTTCATCTCATCTCCAATTTCATTGTCCCCACCAGCAACATATTTCTATCACCTCTGATATGAACCACAGGCAAGACTGTCAAGGCAAGCTCATCATTTCTGCCTCTTCATGTCCTACAAAATGCATTTTTCCTCAAAGGGCATCTGTGGAAAGAGGAAAAAGTCAATGTTTCATTCTATTATCCTTTGACAAAACTTAAATTTTCTTCAAACAACAGGAATTCTGCAGATGCTGGAAATTCAAGCAACACACATCAAAGTTGCTGGTGAACACAGCAGGCCAGGCAGCATCTCTTGGAAGAGGTACAGTTGACGTTTCAGGCCGAGACCCTTCGTCAGGACTAACTGCTTTTTTCTTCCTTCATTTCCCCCTTCCATTTATATCTGTGATTCACTGCTGCTCCTAAGTTTACTGATCCTCAACTGCATCATCTTCTCCATTCCACCCAACCCAGCCGGGCTTTTTCAACTTAATGTAACCCTTTAATTCTCCCATAAACGGATGCCCAATGGTATATATCAAAATTGAGTGCAAGTTCACAATTGCACATTTGACATTCAAAATCACATCACATAATCATGCAGAGATAAGGACCCAATCTTCAACAGCACCGACTTCCATGTCAAACTTATTCTCACATGAACAACTGCTGCATCTTTAACCTATAAACTAAAGATGCTGATATGAGAACCTAAATGGGTCCAAGTTATGCATACCTTTTCTAGAACGTACACATAACTTGTTTCAGGAACCCATCCCTTACTCTTTTTCTGCTCATTTCATATATTGCAGTTTTCTGAACTCCACTTACAACAGTATCAGATTAATCAACCTTTCCTGCATTTTGTTTTGATTTCTAATATTCATAGATTTTTCTTCCAGAAATTTAAAATGATGCTGACTCACCACATTGGATCTCTTCCAGAATCACCTTTTCTTTACATCCTACACTTCCACCTTTTGTCTTGCACCATTGCCCAGCATCGTTTACGAAGTTTCCTTCCCCTTTTGTTCCAACCACAACTGACACCCTCCCTTTTCTGTACATCCTAAAACCATTTCAGCTATTTCACCATTCTGATGAAAGATAATTGGTCTGAAACATTAGTTCAAGTTCAATTATCATTCAACCATGCATGAATACAGCCAAATGAAACAATGTTGCTCCGGGATCAAGGTACAAAACACAGTACCAGCAGTCATACATAGTGCAAGGCACCCACAGCACATATAAGACAGCAGTAAAATACAGTCACAAAAATATATATATAATCCAAGTCCCTGAGTCCATAAATGCTGCAGCAGTCTGCAGTTAAACACAATACATCCTGACTTGTGCTCAGTGAACACTGAAGAGTGGCACTAACTCCAACATGTATGCCATACCACACCACCTCCGACACTCTGGGTGAAATGCGCCGACTCTGACGCCTCCCCCCCCGGGCAGCCATGAACAGGTAATACAGCAGATTGGACCTTAGTCCTTGCCACGACCAAGGCCACATAACTCCCCTGCCATCCACCAACAAATTAATGAATCAGACTTGCAGCATTTACAATCTCCAACAGAGTCTCTTGCGACCACCAAGAAAAGTGACCAAGACAATCACTCGTTGTTGGACTGCACACCTCCTTCATGTACCCACTTTGACACAGACAACACCACAATTTGCACCACGTCTAGCTCCTTCAGCTTCTCTGTCAATGAGAAGCTCACTCACGGGATAGAGCTGCAGTACTTTAAGTTCTTAATGTACAGAAGGGTCTTGTGATTGTAAAATATATATAAATAAAAAAAGACAATAACATCTCTGGTTGGCCTCATAGAAGCCACTGTGTCCATGCACATCACCATCCTACCAAAAGTCTGCTTTCTCCACAGTTAGTACCTGACCTGTTGAGGATTTCTTGCTTTTTCTGTGTCTATAAACTATCACTAGAAATGACTGACAAACCTTCATCTCCTTCTCTCACTACCCACTTGATCTCTGTCACATACATTCAAATATTCTTCATTTTTCCCCCTTCTCTGCACTTGACCTTATTGGATGTCTATGTTTCTTAGCTCTTCTTAAAGGCATTGGCTCCATTTCTATCTCCACAAATGTAGGCACACACCTAATGATGTTTCAAGCATTTTTCACTGCTATTTCAGATTTGCAGCTGTAATATTCTGCTGTTCTAAACTACGGTGCATGTTCATGCAGATTCCTTCCGAGTGATAGGGAATAACCATAGCTTCATATACCTCTGCTGGATTCTTCAAGTATCAGAATCAAAGAAGATAGGTAAGTGAAGATCCATCAGCTAAATTGTCATAATTTCCCCATAGTATCTGAAAGCAATTTTCTACTGCATTTGCAAAATCAACTAATTTCCTTGCTACTGTCTTTATATACTGTACTTATATACACATACTTGTGTGTAATTTACTGTATACACATATACTTGTGTGTAATTTGTTGTATATTTTATATATATTAAAATCACTTCCACATCCTAGAGTAGCAATATCAATTAAATTGTTAAAACATGATAGAGGCGAACAATTTTTAAAAAATTATTTCACAGATTACCATTCAGATAGTTTACCTAATCAGCAAAGACCAAGGTACAAGCAGTGATTTATTTCTCCATTAAGCTATACAGGTGAGTTTGCCAAGGTTAAGAAATCACAAGAAATTATGTGCAGCAATACAACATTAACGTTATCTATTGTAAATTGCCTGAAAATTGCTGAAAATGTCAAAAATGTAGTTATGAATTGGGTTTAATATTTTTACATCACATCTTTAATACAGTAGGATTTTTTTCCAAATAAATAAACTTAATCATTTGAAAGGACCATGCTGTTGTAACACAGAAACTTAAAATCATACCACAAATTGTGTGGCATGCAGTTTTTTCTGCTATTTATTTTGCCAGAAAGGTGGATTTGAAAGAAATGCTATGCTATTAAACATAGCATGTCTAAACATAAAGTCAACATCAATAAAATTTGCCTACAAAATATCATTAATTTCCTCACTGGTCTTGCAGTACGAATTCTGTGGGTGATTACTGATTGGAGATTTTACTTTTTACTTTTCTACCTGCCAATTAGCAACCTCCCTAGCACGAATTAACTTGCTATCAAGCTTTTAAAAGTATCTGGAAAAACCGATTTACTAATCTGAACTCACAACAATCCAGAAAAACCTCCATTTCCAGACCCCATACTTCTAAGACATGAACAATACACTCAATATAGTCCACTACATTAGTATACTAATTTCTTATACTGTATACAAGACACATTGAAATTGAATAAGAAAATGAAATTTCCAATCACACAAACTTTCCATTCCTGAGAACTGTCTATAAACCAAGTCTCCACAAGTCAGAAATATTAGTTTACTGTAGTAACTCATGTTGTATCACTCTACAAATATTTTCAGTAATTCATTAATTTTATTAAATATTCACCTGAATAGTGCCCATAACTAAACTAATGAAATAGATATAGTATTTAGTCACTAACAGAAACCATAAAAAAATTTTACTATCTTAAAAAATTGCTTTAAAATGTACAGAAGAATTTGCATGGTCAGATTTCTGTAGGCCATTTCACATGTAACACAGACAGCCTCTGTAAACTGATTATCTTTGATTTATTAAAACCCTTTTGGAAAAAGGCTCTGACACAAAGCAAAAAGTTAAAAATATGTAAAGGGTTCTTTTAAATTAAAATATTAAAAATTAAAATTAAAACATGAATTAAAAGATAATAACATGTATATTTCCCCCTAATCTTCAGAGAATCCACATTCAAATGAGTCGGGACTTCAATTCCCACAATAGCTAGCATTAGTTTGGAAAGACAGACCTCCCAGCGTAATGCAATTTTGTCAAGTAATCCCATAACTAAAAGTGCTTCAAAGGAAAATGGATAAATATGTGCTACCATGGGAATGAGCAAATGTTAGGCACAAAACTATTTACTTTTTACTTATTTTAATGAGAAATACTGCCAGTTTCACTGTGGAATCCCTGGTCAGTCAACTAATTTGGTTCCTTGTTACTCCACACTGATTCTAACCCTAAACATACTTGGTGCATTTAAGAGCAAGTAGGGGGGAAAAAAAGTGTTGTGTAATAGCAGCATGTAAATCTTTGAAATTGTCCCAGTAGAAAGTTATTAACCCCTTCCTGTTCCTAACTTCCACCCACAGAGACTCAGTAGACAATCCCTCCTTTACTGCAGCCGTGACACTATCTCTGATCAGCAGTGCCACACCTCCACCTCTTTTGCCTCCCTCCCTGTCCATTCTGAAACATCTAAAGCCCGGCATTTGAAGTAAACATTCCTACCCCTGAGCCATCCAGGTCTCTGTAATGGCCACAACATCATAGCTCCAAGTACTGATCCACGCTCTAAGTACATCCGCTTTGCTCATAATTCTCCTTGCATTAAAATAGACACATCTCAAACCATTGATCTGAACACGTCCCTTCTCTATCACCTGCCTAACCTCCCTCTCGCACTGCCTCCCAGCTTTCTCTATTTGTGAGCCAACCACCTCTTCCTCCGTCTCTTCAATTCGGTTCCCACCCTCCAGCAATTTTAGTTTAAACTCTCTGCAATAGCCTTTGCAAGTAAACTCTCCCCGCCAGGATATTGGTCTCCCTGGGATTCAAGTACAACCCATCCTTTTTGTACAGGTCACACTTGCCCCAAAAGAGGTCCCAATGATCCAGAAATCTGAAATCTTGTCCCATGCTCCAATCCCTCAGCCAAGCATTTATCCTCCACTTAACTCTATTCCAATGCTCACCGTGTCCTGTCACAGGCAATAATCCTGAGATTACTACCTTTGACGTCCTGCTTCTCAACTTCCTTCCTAACTCCCTGTAGTCTGTTTTCAGGACCTCCTCCCTTTTCCTACCTATGTTGTTGGTACCAATATGTACCACGACCTCTGGCTGTTCACCTTCCCATTTCAGGATATCGTGGACGCGATCAGAAATATCCCGGACCCTGGCACCTGGAAGGCAAACTACCACCCATGTTTCGCTCCTGCATCCACAGTATCACCTGTCTGACCCCCTAACTATAGAGTCCCCTATCACTGCTGCCATCCTCTTCCTTTCCCTACCCTTCTGAGTCACAGGGCCAGGCTCTGTGCCAGAGGCGCGGCCACTGTTGCTTCCCCCAGGTAGGCCGTCCCCCCCAACAGTACTCAAACAGGAATATTTATTGTTAAGGGGGACAGCCACAGGGGTACTCTGGCCTCTGACTCCTACCCTTCCCTCTCCTGACTGTTACCCACTTACCTGTCTCCCAAGGCCCCGGCGTGACTACTTGCCTATAGCTCCTCTCTATCACCACCTCACTTTCCCTGACCAGACGAAGGTCCTCGAGCTGCATCTCCAGTTCTCTAAGGTGGTCCTTAAAGATTTGCAGTTCGACATACCTGGTACATATGTGGCCATCTGGGAGGCTGGGAGTCTCCCGGACTTCCCACATCTGACACCCAGTACTCTCCAAATACAAATCCTTTTGACAAATCTAATTGACAGAATGTCCATTTCCTCCAGTTTAAAAAAAAGTAAAATCAGAAAACTTCTGTTAGACGTTATAATAAAAGATAGAAAATATTTTGTTTGAGAAATTAAAACCTACAGTCAACTGACTAAAGTAGACAATTTATAGTGTGAATACAAAGCAAAGATTCATCATCAAGTACAAAGCATACACTATTCCCATTGATACAGTGTTCATATTATCTATTCCACAAGACTTCACAAAAGAATTATCAAATTTTGGCACTAATCCTCAAAGGATCATTAGGATTGATAACTAAAGGCTTCGTCAGAAATGTAGATTTTTAAAAAGATTGTGTGGTGCCGAGAACTATATACAGTTTAGAGAGTACCACTGGGCTTAGTGGCTCAGCAAAAACGTTGCTACCAATCAGAGGAATAATATTCAGGAACAAACAACTGGCCAGAATTGAAAGCTAATTCTGAAGATTGTGCAAGTAAAAATGATTAGGGAGTATGAAAAATAGCAGAGATACTTAAAGATGCATGGGAAATTAAGGTTTATTATCACACACTAATTTTAAATTCTTGGTGATCATATCATATCTGTCCTGGAACCAGCACGCAAATGTCAACACAAAGGCGGCATGGCAGCACCTGTACTTTCTTGGAAGTTTACGTAGATTCAGCATGTCACCAAAAACTTTGACAAACTACTATAATGCACAAGGGGGAGTATTCTAACTGGATTGTTATGGCATCATGGCCTATTATGGAAACATCAATTCCCAAGAACAGAAAAGACCACAAACAGTGGTCGAGACAACCCTGTCCACCACAGGAAAAGCCCTCCAACCATTAAGTACGCTTATATGGAGCACTGCTACAAGAAAGCAGCATCCACGGTCCAGACCATGCTCTCACCTGGCTACAACAATCGAGCAGGAGGTAGAGTTACCTTGGGTCTCACACAACCAGGTAGAGGAACAGTAATTAGCTTACAACCAACTCCTGAACCAGCATGGTTAACTTCACTCACCACAACACTGAACTAACTATGCCCAACAGACTCATCTTCAATGACTCTTTACAACTCATAATCTCAGTATTATTGGCACAATTTGTCTTCTTTTGCACAATGGTTTGTCGGTCTTTAAAGCCTTTCGTAATTTCTTTAGTATTTCTTTTTTCCCTTGTAAGTACCTGCAAGAAAATGAATCTCAATGTAGTACATACATACTTTGATAATATATTTACTTTGAGCTAACAGATTTCCAGAATTATAGAATTCACCGTTACAGAAGAAAATGTAAAATAAATAATATGCACACAAAGAGCAATATTCCACAAAAGATCTCGTATTCAAGGGAGATGTGGTGTGGCATAAAGAGGAATCGATAATGAACAACAAATATTTCAATGAAGAGATAATTATACCAGCCATTAGAAAATCTGGTTTCTGGATTCCTCTGAAAATAAATCTTAACAACTTTCAGATTAGGATGAGGCATTATGTGACAAGTTATATTTAGTTTAACAGCTATATTGGTGCTGGGTTTGAGGTAATAATGGAGTTGAGATTTTAATATCAAGCATTCTGCCTGTTATGCTTGACTGGCTTTTCACATAATCAGAAAGGAAGGCAAGGGTAGAGGTAAAGGAATAAAAATGAACATTGTATGTAGCAGCATACTTCCGTTCAGTTACTTTCACCTGGCATAAAGCAGCATTTCAGTAAAAATGTAAAGTAATGCACTAGTGTTGAGTTTCAAATTAGACTACTGACCATTCAGTTTAAGAAATACAGTCGGCCCTCCTTATCCGCGGGGGATTGGTTCCGGGACCCCCGCGGATACCAAAAAATGCAGATGCTCAAGTCCCTTATTTAACCTGTCTCAGTGCTGGTGCACTTTAGTACCCGGGGGAGCTTGGGACCCGCCACCCACGGCTGCTGCTGAATCCACAGGGTTTCTGTTCCATTGACGGAAAACGATCATGATTGAAAATAAAGTGGAAATAATAAAGCGATCGGAAAGAGGTGAAATGCCATCGGTCATTGGAAAAGCGTTAGGCTACAGTCGGTCAACAATCCGAATAATTTTAAAGGATAAAGTCAGAATAATGCAGCATGTGAAAGGCCCTGCCCCGATGAAAACTACAATTATTACTAAGCAACGCAGTGGTTTAATTATTGAAATACATACGTTTAAGTGTTTTATATGCATAGAAAGGTAAAATATATACCATATACTAAGACAAACGTTTGACTAACTGATGCTAAATAATACAGGATGCACCTGTTCTGACTTACTTATAATACCTAATACAAAATAAATGCTATGTAAATAGTTGTTATACTGGATTGTTTAGGGTAGTGGTCACCAACATTTTTAAGCCCAAGATCCCCTACCCCAACCTCAGTGAAAGGCAAGATCTACCTACTAAATCATTTAGAGAAAAAACAGCTCAGATTGTACTTCCAATTTGAGGCCTTTTATTTGGGCGAATTGTATTTGAATTACACAAAATACTTTTGTCAAACTTTCAAATTAATTCGAAAAAGAAAGCACTGTAACTAGCATATCAAACAGGCCACAGCTGTCTTTCTTTAAGAATATTACAATACTTCACACCTTTAATTCTAAGTTTCATTATTTAATTTTATTTCAACACGAAAAATAAATGAATAAAAATTGACTGTTGCACTCAGTGGTGATGACTGGGGTTGAATACTTTCTGCTAGTTCCCTGAAATTTGGCTCATAACTACAGACAGCCAGTCTGAGACAGTCTGTGAGGTGTAGGGTTGCCAACTGTCCCGTATTCCCCCCGCTAAGGTAGAACGGTCCTATGAAACCTTTCGTGCCGAAATGCTTTACGCTGAAGAAGCAATTACCATTAATTTATATGGAAAAAAATTTTGAGCGTTCCCAGACCCAAAAAAATAACTTACCAAATCATACCAAATAACACAAAAAACCTAAAATAACACTAAAATATAGTAAAAGCAGGAATGATATGATAAATACACAGCCTATATAAAGTAGAAATAATGAAAATTAAGCCAAAACCGATACGTGGGGTAAAAAAAAAAAAAATCGGCACATACGCACATGCGCACACAGGTGCCTGCACAAGACTTCATGGCAGTCTTTCTCAGGGTAAACACAAATGTCCCGGGATTTGACTGCTCTGTTATTTGGGAGTGAGAAAGTTGGCAACCCTAGTGAGGTGTTTGTCAGTAAGTCAGCTCCTGTACTTAGATTTAATAATTTTCATTTGTGAAAATGCAATTTCACATAGATAAGTTGACCCGAAGTAGGCACTGACTTTTAGTGGTATAAAACCAACGTGCACACCGCGCATTGCTCGGCCCCATCAGTAGCAATTGCCACCAGTTTATGAATGGGGATATCATTTTGACGGACATATTTTTTTAAACTCATTGTAAATATCCTCACCTCTCGTTCTTTCCTTTAATTGCAAAAGAATGAGTAAGTCCTCCTTTGTTGTAAAATCCTGGAAAGCCATTCTGACAAATACAACAAGCTGAGCTGTTTGCATTACATCCAGGGATTCATCGAACTGTAGTGAAAAATATTCACGTCCTCGGACAGTGACTCTACCCTCCTTGTCACTGTTGCAGGGCCAAGCAGTATATTACATATTGCGGTTGTGATGCCATTTTTGTTTTTAAAGTCATTAAAAACAGTCTCTGCGGTAATGACCGTTGCTTCCTTGAATAAATCGCCATCTGTAAAAGGCTTCTTGTGTTCAGCCAAAAGGTGACTTACACGAAATGATGCTTCAATAGCAGCCTTATTTTGAGCTGGATGTTTTGTGGAAAACGATTGCCGGGCCTTCAACCCCGATTTCAGCTCAACTGTCCAGGCATGAATTGTGCTCTTTGGGGGGTAGGTGTCTTTAAGTTCCTGGAGGTTGGTGTTGCGGTGCCGCTCCAAATTCCCTCTTTTAGTCAGTGCTTGTGTTTGGTGGCACAACATACATACACACTTGTCTTCCCATTCTGGATGGAATTTGTATGTTTTCGCCTTCTTTCATGGAGCCTCCGCTATGCTATCAGGATATCACGAGCGATTGCCAATTGCGTCGCCTCTGATCTGAGCCGACATTTACATGCTGGGCAGCACCTAATTAATTAGCTTGTTTATTTTGGCTTTTTCTCTTAAAGATGTGCTGTGTGCATCCCGACTATCACTGTACCACTGCATGCTTTGCGGCCCGGAGGTTGGGGACCACTGCCGTATATTGATGTTTGCAACAGTCTGTACTCTTATCTAATCTGATTGGTCACTTTGATGCAGCACAGGCTATGCTGTGTTACGTACCCTGTAAATGGGTTGCCAAACCAGCAGAAATGGACCACTTAGTTGGAGTCTGGATTACTGGAAGCTAATAAAGTTTTATTAAAGAAATAAGTAACACAATACTCTAATCGTACGGATATAAAAGCAACAGTTTAGCAATGATAAAACACACATGTACACAGAACTAGGGGAATAGGAATCAATCAAGCTCTATCGCAGTCTAGGGGTAAAATGATCAGTCTCAAGTGATGCAGAGTTCAGTTCAGCTGAGTACAGTTCGCAGTAATCGCTGTTGTGCCGTTGGAGAGAGAGAGAGAGAATGCAAATTTTGATTCAGAAAGACCTTTGATGTTCTTCGCAGTTGGCTTTCCGGCGAACCCTTTTATGTCTTCTGTGGTCACTGACTGTGACTCCTCCGTTCCGGATACGACCGTTCTTCCACGGTGAACCCAGCACCCAGGCAAGGGCGGACACACACACCAGGTTCCCGCCGATCGTCCCTTTTCACCCTGTCAGTCTATGGTTGGTTCCCTCGAACCAGACCTCCAACTCCCACCAACTTGTGGGGGCACATCACTCTTCCAGGGTCTCGTTATCTCATGGTGTGTGTCGTGCCTTAGCGAACCTGTTCTTTTTATCCCCCTGCTGGGGTATCGCCTGTCCATCAAACTTCAAACAGCTTCGGTTCAAAGCAACCGGTCTCTCAATATTCTAAAATGTGTTTCTTTCTCGTTAATCACTCTCTTCTCTCTTATTAGCATTTTGAATGTTTATCCATTGTCTCACTTATCTCTCTCTCATTAGCATCAATCTTCTGATAACTTGGTTTTTCGACACAGCTGAAAGTGCGGTGCATGGCAGGGGAACTACACACATGCGCACTGGGCAGAAAGAACGGAACTAAATCCCCGCAACCCGGAAACAATCTCTCTTTACAAACAGCTTTTTAGCGAAAATATTGCTATATTACCATAATCCTAATTAGTATTACTTACTTTTATAATGCCCACATTACAACAGTATTTGTGTACTTATTCTGGATTTTTCTTCGGGACCTACTGGGAAAGTCTCAAAGATCGACCGGTCGATCGCGATCGACAGGTTGGCGACCCCTAGTTTAGGGAATAATGACAAGAAAACAAAGTCTGTACATGTTCAAACAATGAGTGCTGGAGAGAGAACTTCCGGGTTTTTTTTCAATCCCAATCTACGGTAACCTACACACATCCTCCCACATACTTTAAATCATCTCTAGATTACTTATATCTAATACAATGTAAATGCTATGTAAATAGTTGTTATACTGTATTGTTTAGGGAACAATGACAAGAAAAAAAGTCTATACATGCTCAAACGACAAGTGCTGGAGAGAGAACTTCCAGGTTTTCCCGATCCGCGGTTGGTTGAATCCGCGCATGTGGAACCCGCGGATAAGGAGGGCCAACTGTAAATACGAATTGCTGAAGCTCAGAATGCATTGCCACAAAAAGTGGATGAGGGAAAAACCAGCACGAGTAAAAGGTGAGTTAATAATTCAGAGATCATGACATAAAGCACAGTGAAAGAGTGCAGCAGTTGACTAATTTTGAATGGTTCTAGGAAGCAGTTGAGTACATTCAATGGATCAAATATTTGGCTACAAGCCTACAAGTTTCTACAGTTCCGCCTTCTGATACTAGGACTTCAAAATTATGTCTCAGTGTTATGACCAAGGCTATCATCATTTTACAAGTAACAAGTTTAAAATATTCAAATATACTGGTGAGCAAAACTAAAAATTATCCATTCCAAAATGGAATATCATGGATTGAAAACAGGAACATGCAAACTAAAAACCAAGTTACATGGCTCCTGAATCCTAATCCACCATTTAATATGATGCTGCCTGAACTCTAGAATTCCATTTACCTACAGTAACCCTTTTGCTTCTTTCATATTAATTATTCATCCACTTGTGCCTTGAAACATTCAAATACTCTATATCAGATCAAATATTCCAATAACACTTAAAGATCTAACACAAATTTTTCATTTGCATGGAAGCAAAGATCAATTTCCAAATTTACGACCCATTTTTTAATGTTACCAATCATTGCAATGGCTCCTTTCATCACATCATCTTTATTTGTAAAGACTTCAACATTTCAATTAAATGCTGTACTGCTTGTTGTACACCATGTTTGCACAAGGTCAAAGTTTAAAGTAAATTTATTATTGAAGTACATACATGTCACCATAGACAAACCTGAGATTTCTTGCGTGCATATTCAATAAATCCAATAACCATAATACAACCAATGTAAGACTGCAAAAATAGGGCAGACAACAAGACAAAAGACAACAAACTATGCAAATTAAAAAAATGGGAAAAAAGGAAAACAAACAAAAAATAAATATCAAGAACATGAAATGAAGAGTCCTTGAAAGTGAGTCCGTAGGTTGTGGGATTTCCTGTTCAATGACATTGGTATTTCCATACCAGGCTGTGATGCAGCCAGTCAACATACTCTCCACCACACATCTATAGAAGTTTGTCAAAGTTTTAGTTGACATGCCAAATCTTCGTAAACTTTTAAGGAATTAGAGGCGCTTACATGCTTGGCCCAGAACAGGTCCTCTAAAATGATAACACTGAGGAATTTAAAGTTGCTGACCTTCTCCACCTTTGATCCCTTGATAAGGATTGGCATATGGACTCTGGTTTCCTCCTCCTGAAGTCCATAATCAGGTCCTCTGTCTTACTGACAAGGGGCTTTCCAATGTGTTCATTTTATGAAGATGTTGGTCTGCAAAAACTTCATTCAAATCTCAGTCTGTTCAGGTTGGCATATGCTTCTCTGACAAGATCAGGTTCAATGAGGAGAGCAGGTCACTTAATGTTGAATTAAATTACTGCAGATCTTTTTCTTCCCCCAGCATTTGGTCTGCCCATAAGTTTCATGTAATTTCCTCAAACTGTTTCAGAAGTTCATCATCTTTGTGAATACTTAAAAGTATTCTACCATTATAGAATGCAGAGCAAAAACTTATTACAACTATCATAACTTCTGATTAAAATTCTGATTCAACAAGTTTAAGATCAAAAGTATTGTTTGTATTTCTAAGTTGGCAAACCTCTTGAATTGCAATATCCGGAATCAACCAAACTCAGTTTGGCTTCCTCTCAGGCAATTAAATAAAGCAGTAGATGAAAACAAGACAGTAATAGAAAAACAGTATTAAATAGACAAGTAGCAGAAAATAAGTAGCAGCAGCACCAGAATATCACAGTAATGCACAAAGTGCCGTTAGTGCAAGTATTTGAGTCCTTGTGTGTGCATGTGTGTGCTCACAGTTTCAGTCATTGTTCTGTGCGAGTGGTGTGATGGAGGCCACAGCTCTGGGATAGAAGCTGTTCCTCAGTCTATTTGTTCTGGCTTTTAGTGTCCTGAACCTTTTGCTGGACGGCAGCGGGTCAAACAGGGAGTGGCCGGGGTGTGTAGTGTCTCTGGTTATGCTGATTGCTTTCCTCCTGAGTCTGCTGGAATAGATGGTGTCCAGTCCTGGGAGCTCCATCCTGACAATTCACTGGGCCACCTTCACCACACGATGCAAGGTGAAGCCTGGTTCTTGTTTGAATTAATGTCTGTTATATTCACACAACTCCAGAATACTCCCCAACAGAGAGCAGACGCTAGCAGATGATAGGAGAGACCAAGTAAAAGGGAAGATGGGAGGGTGGGGGAGGAGGAATGAAGTAAGAAGGTGGGAAGAGATAGGTAAAATAGATAAAGGCATGAAGAAGAACCTCATAGGAGAGGACAGTGCACCATGGAAGAAATGGAGGGAGGAGTAGAACCAGAAGGAGGTGATAAACAGGTGAAAAAAAAGAGTGAGAGGGTAATAAGATTGGGAAATGGAAAAAGAGAGGAGGGAGCGAGAGAGAGAAATAACTGGAAGTTAGAAAATCTATGTCTATCCCATCAGGTTGAAATTACCCAGATGGAACACGAGGTATTGTTCCTCCAATCTGAGTTTGGCCTCATCATGTTAATTGAGGAAGTCATGGACGGACATGTCAGAATGGGAATGGGAAGCTGAACTGAAATTGGCCCAAAACTATTGACTGATTATTCCCCTCTGAAAAAGCTGCCTGGCTTGTTGAGTACCTCCAGTGTTCTGCGTGTATTACCAAAATTAATCACTTTAGAATTCATGAGTTTTATACAGAAATTAATTCTCTAATATGGTTAGCATTTAAATTTGAGAAAGGTTCAGAAGGTAAAACAGCTGGCATACAAACCATGCTTCATGGACTGACCAAAGTGGGAAAATAGAATTAATATAGCTTGGTGCAAAAGTTGGCATGGACATGGTAGGCCAAAAGGTTTGATTTTGTGCCATCTGACATTGAAGAACTGAAAGAAATTTGTACCAAGTTGAGTTCCATAGATATAGGAATATAGAGCATCCTCTGCAGCCATGACTCATAGCCCAGAACAGATCTCTACCCATCCATTAGTTTAAGAGATAGGCAGATGCAAAGCGACAGAGGGAAGGGGCAAACATATAATTGCTAGGATTTCTGTCAAAATAAATGACAAAGGGAAGAATAATAAGAACAAGGAGGGTCCAACAAAACAATTAAGGACCAAATAGAGAACCGAGAAGTGAAATTGGTAACCTTTCAAGTCAACAGCTAAGTCACGCTGGGTAAAACAGTTTAAAATGGACACATGATAGATGAACTTAGGAAAGAGTGCCCATGTTATTTACTCACATAGCAGGAATGACTTATGAAGGAGCTGAAGCATTGGTTTGAGATGGTAACAGGATTAGGACTAAGATTCCAGCAAAAAAAGATAATTAGACCAGTAAAAGACTCTGAAATTAAATATTACTTAGAAACAACAGTAAAAATTTATGGAACTGAGATACAAAAAGTGAATTAGTCTGGAAGTACTACAATTAGTGATAGCAAAATAAGAAATATGCAAGCTAGCAAGTTAAATTTTTTTTTCCAAAAATACTTTATTCAGAAATATTACAAAATAAAAATAATTACATACAGAAAAAGAAAACCATTCGTTGACTGTGAGTCCTTATTCAATACAGTTATTAACAATAAAATTTTGCGTTGACTCTGTTCATTTACAAATGAAAGATGTTTACAGTAAATCATGCGTTTACTCTCAACTCTTGGTCAAGTGTTAAGACTTATTAACAATCAAAATTTTCAACAATAAAGGCAGGCAATAGCTCTAATACTTTCCCAAATTAACAATTGCACCCACTCCTTGGGCACCATGTTGATTATCTGTCCACACCGCTGATGAGGGTAGGTCTCCTCCCCACCCAACCTCTCCCCCTCCTACGGGTGATGAACGTTAAACTGTGGTCCTTCCCCACCGGGCCTTCGCAGTGGCTGCACCAAGTTTGAGTGCATCCCTCAGAACGTACTCCTGTAGACGAGAGTGTGCCAGTCGGCAGCATTCAGTCACGGACATCTCCGTCAGCTGGCAGACCATCAAGTTTCGGGCCGACCAAAGAGCGTTTTTCACCGAATTGATGATCTGCCAGCAGCACCGGATGTTGGTCTCCGTGTGCGTCCCCGGGAACAGCCCGTAGATCACGGAGTCCTCGGTAACGCAGCTGCTGGGCATGAATCTTAGTACTGTCCCTTCCATTCTCTTCCACACCTTCTTTGCGAACCCACAGTGTGCAAAGAGGTGAGCCACTGACTCCACCCCATCACAGTCCTCCCGTGGGCAGTGGGGTGTGGAGGAACTGTTCCGGGCGTACAGGAGGGATCTGACTGGGAGGGCCCCCCTCACCGCCAGCCAGGCGAGGTCTTTGTGCCTGTTTGTGAGATCTGGCGATGAGGCATTTTGCCAGATGAACTGGACGGTCTGCTCAGGGAACCACCCCACTGTGTCCATCACGTCCTTCTCCTGTAGTGCCTGCAGGACACTACGTGCCGACCACTGCCTGATGGCCCTGTGGTCAAATGCGTTGGTCTTGAAGAATTTTTCTACGAAGGACAGGTAAGGGGGCAACGACCAGCTGACGGGGGCGTTGTGCGGGAGTGGGGCCAGACCCATCCTTCGTAGCCAGGGCGACAGGTAGAACCTGGGCACATAGTAGTACTTTGTGCCCACGTATCTGGGATCCACGCACAACCTGATGCAGCCACACACGAAGCTGGCCATCAGGGTGAGGGCGACATTGGGGACATTCTTGCCCCCATTGTCCAGGGACTTGCGCATGGCGGTCCGTCTCACCCGCTCCATCTTGGATCCCCAGACGAATCTGAAGACAGCCCGGGTGATTTCCGAGCTGTAGGAGCAGGGGACGGGCCAGACCTGCGCCAAGTACAGCAGCCCTGAGAGCACCTCACACCTGATGACCAGGTTCTTGCCCGTTATCGACAGGGAGTGCACTCCCCACAGTCCCAGTTTCTGTTTCACCTTGGCAGTCCGCTCCCGCCAGTTCTTGTTGCACGCCTCGGCCCCTCCGAACCAGATCCCCAACACCTTCATGTGGTCAGACCTGATGGTGAAGGGGATGCTGGATCGGTCTGGCCAGTTGCCGAAGAGCATGGCTTCGCTCTTCGTGCGGTTGAGCCTGGCCCCCGTCGCTAGCTCGAACTGTTCGCAGATGCTGATCAGCCTGCGAACTGACCTCGGATCAGAGCAGAAGACGGTGACGTCGTCCATGTACAGGGAGGTTTTCACTTGGGTCCCTCCACTGCCTGGCAGCGTCACCCCTCTTATGCCCCCATCCCTCCTGATGGCCTCGGCAAAGGGCTCTATACAGCAGACAAACAAGACAGGGGAGAGGGGACAGCCCTGCCTGACTCCAGACCTGATGGGGAAGCTGTCTGTTTCCCACCCGTTGACCTGGACTGCACTACGGATGTCTGCGTAGCGCAGTCTGATCCAATTCCGGATTCCCTCCCCAAATCCCATTTTGGAGAGCACGTCCGCCATGTACGTGTGCGATATCCTGTCGAAGGCTTTCTCCTGGTCCAAGCTGACCAGGCTAGCAAGTTAAATAGCATGAGAAACACATCACTGGGACAGAATGATAGGTTAGGGTATCTTGCCCCAGTAAGGTTTTACACCATCGGTATCACCGAAATATTGCTGTATTTAGATCATGACTAGAGACAAATATTCAAATCAGAGGTTTAGGGAAACTGGGAAACTGGAAGTAGTATAGCCAACCTTATTGATTAAAGATTTTATAACATTAGCAAGAGATAAAAGCATGAAGTTCAAGTTCATTGTCACCTGACTGTACATAGGAGCAAACAAATCGTTCCTCTAGACCACAATGCACCCATAAAACATACATCATACACAGCACAAAATGTTACTACAAATAAATTAACAGAATGCAATTCAAAATGCATGTCATGTGCAGCACAGGTAAACAGTAACAGTACATAAACAGCTCACTGTCCCAGTGATGAGACCACAGTGCTGGCAGGGTATTCACTCGTATCACAACCTGAGGGAAGAAGCTGTCACCCATTCTGGCAGTCCTAGTCCTGAATGTTCTTATACCTCCTTCTTGACAGCATTGAGTCAAAGAGATTATGGGATCGGTGGTAAAGATCCTCAACAATGCTTTGGGCCCTTCATATACAACACTCCTGATAAATGTCACAAATGGAGATGAGGGAGGGAGAAAGGGAACATAAGCATTCAAAATAGCACAATTAGAACTAAGGAACAAGAAAAAATATGCAACTGTAGTTTACTGACTATATTCACAAATTAGCAGAATGGATTAATTCAGAAATTGCTGAGGTCTGTAGCAAAGGCAGTTTATGGCAGACATTTTTTTTTTAAAAAAACAGATTTAGAAATGAAGTGCAATTCAAATCAGAAACGCAATGAACTTCTGAAGCCTGTTAAAGATAGCTTTGTTAACGTGTTCCACAAGTATAGAAGAAAATGCTATACTAGGTTTAAAATGAGAAATGAAACACACTTTCAGAATAATGTGATGAGAAATGAAATGATTTGCCTAATAATGATACAATGAAAAGGAAAAAAGCAGTTATTAAGATTCTCAATTTGGAAAGACTAACATAAGACCGGCTGATACAAGAGCCCAGTCAAAGCAATTAAGAACAACATAGTACCAAAAAGGGGAAGAAAATTTACTAAAGTAAGTAGCCACAGATGTAACAGGAGAGCACTCACACGACCAAAGGAAAATCTGTAAAGAATGGAAAAAAAGACAAAATTTAGAAAAAAATTCTGAAAAATATCTAACCCAATAGACCATTTATAATAATAGCAGAATGGGAATTGGCCTTGGATCACCTGGACAACACTAATACTTATGTCAGGATACTGTCTAATAACCACAACTCAACATTTAACACGATCATTCCTACAGTTCTGATCAAAAAGCTCAAAACCTGCACCTTTGTAACTTCCTCTGCAACTAGATCCTCAGCTTCCTCACTGCAAGACCATAGTCTGTGCAGATCAGAAATAACACCTCATTGAGGATCAACACTGGTGCACCTCAAGAATGTATGCTCAGCCCACTGCTCTACTCTCTCTACACCCTTGACTGTGTGGGTAGGCATAGCTCAAATTTCATCTAGAAATTTGCTGACGACACAACTATTGTTGGCAAAGTTGTAGTTGGTGACAAGAAGGCATGCAGGCGAGATAGATCAGCTAATTGAGTGGCGTCACAGCAACACCCTTGTACTCAACGTCAATAAGACCTAAGAAATAATTGTGGACTTCAGAAAGGATAAGACAAAGGAACACACACACCAGTCCTCAGAGGGATCGGAAATAGAAAGAGTAAGCAATTTCAAGTTCCTGGATGTAAATATCTCTGAGGTTCTGTCTTGGGCCCAACATATAGAAGCAGTTACAAAGAAGGCACAACAGCAGCTGTATTTCCTTAGGAGTTTGAGGAGTCTTGATATGTCACCAAAGACACTCACAAATTTCTACAGATGTATCATGGAGAGCATTCTAACTTGCTGGGGGGGGAGGGGGGGTAATCTGCTATGCGGGTGGGGGGAAGCTAAGGCACAGGATTGAAAAAAAGCTGCAGAAAGTTGTGAACTCACTCAGTTCCATCATGGGGACTAGCTTCCATAGCATCCAGGGCCTCTTCAAGGGCCAATGCCTAAAAAAGGTGGCATCCATCATTAAGGACCCTCATCACCCAGGACATACCATCTTCTCATTGCTACCATCAGGAAGGAGGTACAGGAGCCTGAAGGCACACACTCTATCATTCAAGAGCAGCTTCTTCCCCTCTGCCATCTGATTTCTGTATTGCATTGTACTGCTGTCTAAAAAAACCAAATTTCATGAGCCATGCTGGTGACATTGTCAATGTGCAAAATAGAAACAGATGAAACCCGTTTTTTTTTTACCAGGCAGCCCTGGAGATGCATCTCATTAGCCCCTCGCTAACAGCCACTCGACACAGCAGTGAGAAAACTACCTTTCTCAAACTCCGTACATCTCGGGTCAGCATGACTTGGGTCCCATCAAAATGGGAAGTTGGTATGTCTCGACCACCCGAACCGCAATCTGTGCGAATATTGCCCGCATGCAGTTTCGGCAAGAAATAACAGAATGTACACAGCATGCTATTATAAATAAAGTACATTTACAAATTTCAGCTTTATCGAATAGCTAGTAGGAAAAAGAAAAAATAAATAAATAGGACACATTACAGTTAACCCAGTCCAAATGTGCACACAAGGTAGAGCTCAACTTGAAGTTGTCTTTAACTTGCGCACTGGACCCATAGGGTGAGTGAAAGCACACACCACCTTCTGAGTGTCACTCGAAATCCATCTCGAACAAATTGGCTCCCCCACAGGTGTATTCGTCCTTCCTCCTTGAAGTTATTCATCTGCACAAAGCACCTTGTGCAATAGGAACAGCATCTTCAGCCATCTTCCCTCGTCTTCTCCCAGCTCCCACCAAAAAGACCTCGCAGTTGGCAGAAACTCAGATGACGATGAGATGTACAGGAGTGAAGTACAATGTCTGGTCGATTGGCATTACAACAACAACCTTTCACTCAATGTCAAGACCAAGAAATTGATGGTAGACTTTGGAAAGGGGAAAAACACATATCAATCCTGATTGAGGAATCAGTAATGGAAAGGGAAAGCAGTTCCAAGTTCCTAGGCATCAACATCTCAGAGGATCTAGCCTGCGTCTACTGCATTGATTGGAAAGTAGCACTAACTGGTGGGGCCAGTCTCCAATCCAGTGTGGATTCTAGTCTGCCCACCACACCTCAGTTCTCTTCTCCCCAGGTGCTGTTACAGACAATGCAGCGACATGAGGGCTTAGTCTGTGATGCCACGAAGCTCCCCTGTCATCGGTCTCAACAGTGAAACGGGCTTGCAGTATTGTATATTACCAATGCCCATCAGGGTCTTGCAATTGCAAGAAATATGTGGCTATATTTATCAGTTTTAAGAGATTTGGTATATCACCAAAGACTCAAGCAACTTATCCAAATATACCGTGGAAAACATTCTGACTGTTTACATCTCCATCTGGTATGGAGGCAATGAAGGACAGGATTGTAAGAGGCTTCAGAGTGCTGTAAACTCAGCCAGCTCCTTGGGCACAAGCCTCCCCACCATTAAGGACATCTCCAAATGGCAGCATCCATCATTTAAGGACCCTCACCATTTGTAACATGTCCTCTTCTCTTACCACCATCAGGGAAGAGATACAGACAACTGAAGACCCACACTCAGTGCTTCTTCCCTATGCCATCACATTTCTGAATAGTCCTTGAAACCATGCACTGTTCCTCCTTTTACAGTATTCATTGATTTTTCTGTAACATAATTTGTTATGTCTGCACTGTACCGCTGCCACGAAACAACTAATTTCATGCCTAATGTCAGTGACAATAAACCTGATTCTGAGAAGCAAGCAAGCAAGCATTTAATTTTCCAAACAAATGCTAAGTATTGAAGAACATAGTAAAGTAAGAATGTAGGAAAGCAATGGCCTGTTAATCAAACAGCTTACAGAAAAGTTACTGTTCAAGTTCAATTGTCATTCAACCATGCACAGGCATACAATTTAAGGAAACAGTGTTCCTCTGGTGCCAAGGTGCAAAACAAAGTACACACAGTCAGACAGTTATGATACCCCGTACAGTCACAAAAAAAAACAACTCACACAAGTCCCTGAATGGCACAGCCTGAAGACTGATGGTGCATGGGTTGTTGTCCTGGAGCCATATTTCTGCAAAAGTCAGTATGCAACAGTTCCTCATCTCATGACGAAGGCAAACCAGCTCACTTCACACTAGGTCAGCCGCAGTCAATCTAACGTCTTCCGTGAAGCAAACATTGGAAAGTAGCACCAACTGGTGGGGCCAGTCTCCAATCCAGTGTGGATTCTAGTCTGCCTGCCACACCTCAGTTCTCCTCTCCTCAGGTGCTGTTACAGACAATGCAGCAACATGAGGGCTTAGCCTGTGCAACAACTGATGCCACGAAGCTCCCCTGCCATTGGTCTCAACAGTGAAACGAGCTTGCAGTATTTTATATTACCAATGCCCATCAGGGTCTTGCGATTGCAAGAAAAATGTTTAAAGCCCACATTTGCACTATTTGTTGGACCCAGAGAAAGCAGTGCAACCAAGCGTAGCGCCACCTTGCAGAAGGCTGGTAATCTTATTGGGCTGGATTGTGATGAATTATACAGCTGCCCATGCTTTCCTGAACATTTTCTGGATGGATGTGGAGCTCCCAATGAGTTCACCCTGTGTGGTCAGGAAACTTCCAATGAGGTGGCGTGGGTACTAGATGGGAACTCTGCATTTGGTTCTAATCCTAAGGTGCAGTTCTCAGAAAGAAAACAGCATCATTCCCATCAAAGGCCATCATTTCAACAAGTCTCAAATAAAAAGAAACATTTAAAATCTATTCAAATAGATCGGGAGGAGAAGATGGCAGCGCCATGCAGCTCGCAGCGGCCACTCTGGTGGTGATGTCTGTTATTCATCAAGTAGGGTGCCGTGCACAATCCCGATTTGATGGAGACTGATGTGAGAGCATGGAGGAACATCTGGTGAAACTTCTGAAATGCCTGCTTCACTGCTGCTGCTACTGTGTGGTCTGGAATCTCCGGAGAAAGCCCCGAGTCCTCAGCTTTGCTTGTTGCTCGGCAGCCGGGGCAAAGTCGAAGCACTCAGCAGAGATGGTGCTCAGAGAGGCTGTATCAGAGGGGCTGGTCAGAGGCTTGAAGTTTTCAGACGGACTCAAGAGTCAGTTGCGGTGGGGTGCTTCCAATACATCGGCAAGTTGTCGGCGCTTGGAGGTTCATGGCAGGGAGGGTTTCTTCCTTCTGCAACCTGCGTTAGATGATGAGTCAATCTGGACTTTGAGACTTTTTTTTTTACCGTGCCCATGGTCTGCTCTTTATCAAATTAAGGTATTGCTTTGCATTGTTGTAACTATATGTTATAATTATGTGGTTTTGTCAGTTTTAGTCTTGGTTTGTCCTGTTTTTTTGTGATATCATTCTGGAGGAACAGTGTATCATTTTTTAATGCATGTATTTCTAAATGACAATAAACGAGGACTGAGTGTCCTCATAATCTAATCTAAATATATGATAGACAATTTTAAAAACAAATTAAAGGATCAATATTTTAAAATATTGACTACATCAAAAAATACCAACTATGTTTGTTTAGTTTTACTGTTTTAATTAAGTACAAGCAACTCAAACACAGCTGATTTTACCATTTTCCACAGGGATTTAAGATCCCTTATCAGTTGTATCTTCAGGACGTGCTGTTTCAAGGCGGCAATATACATCGCCAAAGATTCTCACCATCCAGGCTATGCCAAATTTTCACAACTACCATCAGGCAGTAGGTATAGAAGTCTGAAGTCCCATGCTGCTGATTCAACAACAGCTACTTCACTTCAACCAGTCTTGAACTAACTAGCAAAACCCTAATCACTACGACAATTTAACACTAAGACCACACTGATCACTTTATCAAAAAAAGGCCTACATTTTTGTTCCAGTTGTGCTTTTTTCTTATAAAAATTGTTTAATTTATGTTTGTCTTGTGAATGCTTTTCATATGATGCTATGTGCCTGTGCCACTGCTCTAAGTTTTTCATTGCATTTGTGCATTCATGTACTTGTGCATATGACAATAAACTCAACTTTGACCATTTAAACTAATAAAGTCAGTATTATATGCCAACCAAGCCTGGCATGAAGCAGAAGTACTAGATAAAGGGCATCTCACCATTCTATTCAAGACATTAGTGCTCCACCATTGGGCTCAATGATGAGTCCAAAGGTTGAATGAGTCTGATGTAGCTGCATCTGATTGGCAAGTGTTCAGGTGTCAGGAAATCAAGATGCAGCGACAAACATTTAAGGGGATGTTTCAGAAAACTGCCACAAAGTGATTATTCAACAAATTGTAAAGAGGGTATAATGGGAATACAGACAGAAGGGTTGGATCAGTTGGCAGAACTCAGCTATTAGAACATAAAATGGAATTGTCAGTTTTGGCAGGAAATTTTTTTTTAAATCCCATCATTCCATTGTTGGGAGTTTGCAGCTTGCTGAGATGCAGATGGAAATGGATGTGTAGGTTAAGCTTAGGATATAGGCAAGAACACATCTTAATTGACCTGTACATAATAGTGTCATTTAAGAAAGCGTGTCAAAGTGTTGGAAGCAGTTCAAAGGAGGTCTACTAGATGGAGAAGACTGCTCTTTGGGGACTCTTCCTCCCCCATTCAGGACATATACCAGAAATGCTGAATTTGAAGATCCCTCACCATGGTCAAGGACTCCTCCCATCCATTCCACCATCTCTTTGACCACCTACCATCAGACAGAAGGTATTGCAGTACAAGAATAAGGGCCGATAGGCTGGGTAATGACTGCTTCCCCCAGACTGTAAGACTTCTGAATACCCTGCTACCACACAGTACACTACATTTATGACAGCACCAGTAACATTATACAGTTGTATATATATTTATATATGTCATATGCACAGTCAACTTGTGAATCTACAGAATGTTTATATATTAATACTGTTGTATTATTATTACATTGTATATGTGTTATACATATTGTGTTTTGCAATTGGTTCCAGATGAACATTATTTCATTTAGCTGTATACATGTGTATAGTTTAATGACAATAGACTTGAGCACAGAATTAGAGGGATATCTTAGCTGGAAAGTTTGGACAGGCTAGACATACAAGCTAAGAATGTAAGAGTGAGAAGCAACTTGATGGGAAGATTCTGAGAAGTCTTTATGGCATGGATAAGGAAAAAAAAGAGGTATATAATGTCTTAAAGGGATGCCCCCAAAATCCTCTTGCTTAAAAAGGTGGAGAAAATAAAGTCTTCCAATATTGTTAAAACTATAGACTATTGATAACAAACATTTGAAAGGTTACCTTGGATAGACTGGGATTCAGAGTTTAAGTTTCAATTAAATCAATCTAACGAGCTTATTATTTGGTGATGCAGACTTGAGAGGCCAAGTGGCTGACTATAGAAAACAATGTTCATTCATATGACCTCTACCTCAGGTCAGACTTTAAATTTGGTTGAGCATGCAGAACATTCAAATTGTGCTGAGGCCTAAATGGCTGACATCTGGCAGTTCTCTCTAGAACCATCAATTGTCAGATCAATTTAGCCTAATGAAATCCACAAATAAAGGTAGAAAGAGTAAACAAGCAGACAAATTTGAGCCAATTAGGAAATACTACTGGGGACTTTAATAGGCATCAAATGAACCTAATTTAAGTAATTAGAAAGCAAGGGAATTGTTACAGCTGTAGATAACATGAGGATCCAGAAGACATTCAACAAGATTCCAAATATGGGATTGCTGGTTGAAATTTAAATTCATGGAATTGTCAAATTAATAATTGGTATTAGAACAGATAACTGAAATGACTGGTGTTTCACATGAATCTTCGCTCTAACAGCTAATATCCACCATTAGTAATGACTTAGATCTTACAATTATACACATTTACAGCACACATGGGTATCAGTAATGTCTCACTTGAAAACTTACATCATTAGAGAAACTTTAAAAAATAACGAATTCAGATATGAAAAGGTCCACCAGGAAAGACTGATCATAAGTTGTAGGTGACTTGATATAGGCATAAACATTATGCACTGGTTACATATAAAAATGCAGTTTCTACATTTGCCATAATTGTGAAACGAGGATTAGAGGCCACAAATACAAATCCAAAGAAAAAAAAATCACCAAAAAAAATTGGGTGTGCTAAAAGCAAACAGCACCATAGAGATAATGAATGATCTGATTACCATCTTTCAAAATTCTACATGTCCTGTAATTGTTCCTGCAGATTAGGGATAGCAAATGTGGCTTCATCATTTAAAAAAAGAGAAGGACTTATCAAGCTCTATTATCCTAACATTGTTAGTTGGAAAAAGGCTGAAATCTAGAATACAGGATATAATATTACCACATTTAACATGCTTTGTAATAATAATATTACAAAGCAGAAAAATGAATTTATGAAAGAGAAACCATGCTTAACTAATCTAAGAAGCCTTTGTTTTAAGAACATCTTGAGAAAATTTATACAAAGGAACCAATGGATGTGAAGTATTTTTGTCTTTGTAGTAATTTCTAGGAAGTTTTCCTTTAATTCAATCATGTGCTTGGAACCTGGGCATTATCACTGACAAAGTCAAAGCTGACAAATTTATTTCTTCAGCGGTTTGATCGGGGCACGACTATGCAAGCACGTGGACATCAGCCAGATAGAACAGCGAGAAGAGTTTAAAAGGAGACAGCTTTATAGAGCAGGCGACAGAGTAGAGGGAGACAAGAGTGGGAAGGCTTTGGCTCAATGGGGCTTTGGCGATAACGGGTCGAGGCGAAGTAGGTTATGTGTGTGCAATACAGACAAGAAGAATGTCTGTGAGGCCGGTGTTCTGTGCTCGGCATCAGATGTGGGAAGTCCTGGAGACTCCCAGCCACCTGGATGGCCACATCTGTGCCAGGTGCGTCGACCTGCAGCTCTTTAGGGACTGTGTTAGGGAACTGGAGATGCAGCTTGGTAACCTTCATCTGGTCAGTGAGAGTGAGATGGTGATAGAGAGGAGCTATAGGCAGGTAGTCACACCAGGGCCTCAGGAGACAGATAAGTGGATAACAGTCAGGAGAGGGAAGGGCAGGAGTCAGAGGCTAAAGAGTACCCTTGTGGCTATCCCCCTTAACAATAAGTACTGCTTGAGTACTGTTGGGGGGGGATGGCCAACCTGGGGGAGGAAACAGTGGCCACGCCTCTGGCACAGAGTCTGGCCCTGTGGCTCAGAAGGATAAGGAAAGGGAGAGGATGGCAGCAGTGATAGGGGACTCTATAGTTAGGGGGGTCAGACAAGCAATTCTGTGGTCGCAGGAAAGAAACTCGGATGGGTAGCTTGCCTCCCAGATGCCAGGGTCCAGAATGTTTCTGATCGCGTCCACGATATCCTGAAGTGGGAAGGAGAACAGCCAGAGGTAGTGGTATTTATTGGTACCAATGACATAGGTCAGAAAAGGGAGGAGGTCCTGAAAAAAGACTACAGAGAGTTGGGAAAGAAGTTGAGAAGCAGGACCACAAAAGTAGTCATCTGGGGATTACCCGTACAGACCAGCACTACCAAGCCTGTTTCTCGCTAACGCCAGATCCCTCACCAACAAGATGGATGAGATCAGAGTGAGAACCATTCCTCACTGTGCGACTATCATCACAGAGACCTGGCTGAACCCAAACGTACCTGACGCTGTTATTGAGCTGGCCAGCTGCTCTGTTCACAGGGCCGACCGCACAAAGGACTCCAGGAAGAGCAGGGGAGGAGGGCTGTGTGTCTATGTAAACAATAATTGGTGCACAGTCATGAACATTGTGGATAAACACTGCTGCACGGACTTGGAGCTCCTCACAGTAAGGTGTAGACCGTCCTTTCTCCCGAGGGAATTCACGATGATAATAATTACGACTGTATACGTTCCCCCGCAAGCTAAAGCTAAGTTAGCATTGGAAAAGCTACCTGATAGCGCCAACAAACAGCTCATGGCTCACCCGGACAGAGTGATCATTGTAGCAGGGGACTTCAATCACACAGAGCTTAAACTGGTCATGCCCAAATTTTACAAAAATGTGTATTTCCCGACACAAATTCTACACAAATATTCCAGGAGCATTCAAAGTGACCCCATCTGCACACCTAGGACAATCAGACCATATCTCCCTTACACTGACCCCAGCTTACAGACCACGGATCTGTAGAGTAAAACCAACTATCAAGACAGTACATGTGTGGTCAGAGGAAGCCACCTCAATGCACAGGACTGTTTTGACAACACAGATTGGGGCTTGTTTGCAAAGGGAGTAGACCTGGAGGAATATGCTGGTTCAGCCCTAGGATATATTAAATTTTGCACAGAAAATGTAATAACACAAAAGATAATTAAGGTGTTTCCCAATCAAAAACCACGGATTAACAGCAATGTGAGGGCACTACTCAGGGAGCGTGATGCAGCCTTCAGGTCAGGAGACAAACAAGCCTACAGTGAAGCACAGGGGAATCTCCGCAGGGGCATCAGGGATGCAAAGCGCAAATACATATTGCACATTGAAAATCAGTTTGACAACAACAACCCCCGCAGAATGTGGAAAGGCATCAAGACGCTGACAGACTACAAAACCAATAATCTGCTGCCAGATGATGACGCCACACTGCCTGATGTCCTGAACAAGTTCTTTGCCCGCTTTGATACTCAGAGGGAGGAGGCTGCTCCACTCATCAACCCACCTGACGATGAGTCCGCACTGGTCCTTAAGCAACATCAGGTGAGATCCAGCCTGAGGAAAGTGAATGCGAGTAAGGCAGCTGGTTCAGACGGAGTGTCCAGCCAGGTACTGAAAACATGTGCCGTCCAGCTTGCTGAGCTGTTTACAAGTATATTTAACCTCTCACTGCAATGAGCTGTTGTTCCAAAATGCCTTAAGACCTCCACCATCATCCCAGTGCCCAAAAAATCAGCTGTGAAGTGCCTGAATGACTATCACCCTGTAGCGCTGACACCCATAGCCATGAGGTGCTTCGGGAGACTTGTGCTCTCACACATTAAGGTTATAATCCCACCTGATCTGGACAAACACCAGTTTGCGTACTGGGCAAACCCCTCCACAGAGGATGCAATTACAACAGCCCTCCATATTGCTCTGACTCACTTAGAGGAACCGAACACTTATGTGAGGACGAGGAATTCTGCAGATGCTGGAAATTCAAGCGACATACATCAAAGTTGCTGGTGAACGCAGCAGGCCAGGCAGCATCTCTAGGAAGAGGTACAGTCGACGTTTCAGGCCGAGACCCTTCGTCAGGACTAACTGAAGGAAGAGCTAGTAAGAGATTTGAAAGTGGGAGGGGGTGGGATGGAGCCAAGAGCTGGACAAGTGATTGCCAAAAGGTATATGAGAGGATCATGGGACAGGAGGCCCAGGGAGAAGGAAAAGGGGGACGGGGGGAGAAACCAGAGGATGGGCAAGGGGTATAGTCAGAGGGACAGAGGGAGAAAAAGGAGAGCGAGAGAAAGAATGTGTGTATATAAATAACGGATGGGGTACGTGGGGGAGGTGGGGCATTAGCGGAAATTAGAGAAGCCAATGTTCATGCCATCAGGTTGGAGGCTACGCAGATGGAATATAAGGTGTTGTTCCTTCAACCTGAGTGTGGCTTCATCTTTACAGTAGAGGAGGCCGTGGATAGACATGTCAGAATGGAAATGGGATGTGGAATTAAAATGTGTGGCCACTGGGAGATCCTGCTTTCTCTGGCGGACAGAGCGTAGGTGTTCAGCAAAACGATCTCCCAGTCTGCGTCGGGTCTCACCAATATATAGAAGGCTACATCGGGAGCACCAGACGCGGTATATCACCCCAGCCGACTCACAGGTGAACTGTCGCCTCACCTGGAAGGACTGTCTGGGGCCCTGAATGGTGGTAAGGGAGGAAGTGCAAGGGCATGTGTAGCATTTGTTCCGCTTACAAGGATAAGTGCCAGGAGGGAGATCAGTGGGGAGGGATGGGGGGCACGAATGGACAAGGGAGTCGCGTGGGGAGCGATCCCTGCGGAAAGCAGAGAGAGAGAGGGAGGGAAAGATGTGCTTAGTGGTGGGATCCCGCTGGAGGTGGCGGAAGTTACGGAGAATAATATGTTGGACCCGGAGGCTGATGGGGTGGTAGGTGAGGACCAGGGGAACCCTATTCCCAGTGGGGTGGCGGGAGGATGGAGTGAGAGCAGATGTGCATGAAATGGGGGAGATGTGTTTGAGATCTGCTCCCACTTTCAAATCTCTTACTAGCTCTTCCTTCAGTTAGTCCTGACGAAGGGTCTCGGCCTGAAGCGTCGACTGTACCTCTTCCTAGAGATGCTGCCTGGCCTGCTGCATTCACCAGCAACTTTGACTTATGTGAGGATGTTACTTGTGGACTTCACTTCTGTATTTAATACAGTCATCCCCCATAAACTGGTCAGCAAACTGAACACTCTCGGCCTTGGTTTCCTCCCTGTGCTCATGGGTCATGGACTTTCTCACAGACTGACCACAGCAAGTCAGAATTGGTCAGCACACCTCCACCACCCTCATCTTAAAAATAAGCACCCCGCAGGGCTGTGTGCTGAGCCCTATGCTCTACACACTCTTCACACATGACTGCACCCCCACCTACACCTCCAACTCCATAATTAAATTTGCGAACGATACCACAGTGGTTGGCCTGATCTCGGACGAGGATGAAACAGCCTACAGGCTTGAGGTGGATCACCTAATGGAGTGGTGTAAGGACAACGACCTGGTCCTTAACACTTCTAAAACAAAAGATATGATCATTGACTTTAGCAGATCAAAGGACAGAGTACACACCCCACTCCATATACAGGGAGAGGTAGTGGAAAGTGTGGAAAACCTAAAGTTCCTTGGAGTTATGTTGTCAAAACAGCTGACATGGACTACCAACACCTCGCTGCTTGTAAAAAAGGCACAACAAAGACTCTTCATCCTCAGAAAGCTAAAACAGACCAAACTCCCACAAAAGCTGTTGCTTAACTGCTACAGAAGCACAATTGAAACCGTCTTGACCAACAGCGCCACAGTGTACTATGCCAGCTGCACAGCCGCTGAGCGACAAGACCTGCATCGCGTGGTGAAGGTGGCCCAGTGAATTGTCAGGATGGAGCTCCCAGAACTGGACACCATCTATTCCAGCAGACTCAGGAGGAAAGCAATCAGCATAACCAGAGACACCACACACCCCGGCCACTCCCTGTTTGACCCGCTGCCGTCCAGCAAAAGGTTCAGGACACTAAAAGCCAGAACAAATAGACTGAGGAACAGCTTCTATCCCAGAGCTGTGGCCTCCATCACACCACTCGCACAGAACAATGACTGAAACTGTGAGCACACACATGCACACACAAGGACTCAAATACTTGCACTAACGGCACTTTGTGCATTACTGTGATATTCTGGTGCTGCTGCAACTTATTTTCTGCTACTTGTCTATTTAATACTGTTTTTCTATTACTTGTCTTGTTTTTATCTACCGCTTTATTTAATTGCCTGAGAGGAAGCCAAACAGAGTTTCGTTGTACCTATGTATAATGACAATAAAGATCATTCAATTCAATCATTTGATTCAATTCAATTACTGCCTATGACACGTGACAGTGTGTATAGAAATAGAATGAGATGGAGGATAAATGTGTGGCTGAGGGATTGGAGCAGGGGGCAAGGATTCAGATTTCTGGCTCATTGGGACTTCTTTTGGAGCAGGTGTGACCTGTACAAAGAGGACTGGTTGCACTTGAATCCCAGGGGGACCAATATCCTGGCAGGGAGGTTTGCAAAGGCTTTGGGAAGAGTTTAATCTGGAATTGCTGGGGGGGTGGGAATAGAACTGAAGAGATGGAGGAAGAGGTGGTTGGCTCACAAATAGAGAACGCTGGGAGACAGTGTGAGAGGGAGGATAGGCAGGTGATAGAGAAGGGATGCGCTCAGACCGATGGTTTGAGATGTGTCTATTTTAATGTAAGGCGTATTATGAACAAAGCGGATGAGCTTACAGCATGGATCAGTACTTGGAGCTATGATGTTGTGGCTATTACAGAGACTTAGATGGCTCAGGGGCAGGAATGGTTATTTCGAGTGCCAGGCTTTAGATATTTCAGAAAGGACAGGGAGGGAGGCAAAAGAGGTGGGGGCGTGGCACTGTTGATCAGAGATAGTATCACGGCTGCAGTAAAGGAGGAAGACATGGAGGGATTATCTACAGAGCCTCTGGGTGGAAGTTAGGAACAGGAAGGGGTCAATAACTCTACTGGGTGCTTTTACAGACCACCTAATAGTAACAGGGACATCGAGGAGCAGATAGGGAGACCAGACTATGGAAAGGTGTAATAACAACAGGGTTGTTGTGGTGGGAGATTTAAATTTCCCAAATATCGACTAGCATCTCCCTAGAGCAAAGGGTTTTGATGGGCTGAAGTTTATTAGGTGTGTTCAGGAAGGTTTCTTGACCCAGTATGTAGATAAGCCTACAAGAGGAGAGGCTATACTTGATCTGGTATTGGGAAATGAACCTGCTCAGGTTTCAGATCTCTCAGTGGGAGAGCATTTTGGAGACAGTGATCACGATTCTATCTCCTTTACCATAGCTTTGGAGAGGGATAGGAACAGACAAGTTAGGAAAGCGTTTAATTGGAGTAAGGGGAAATATGAGGCTATCAGGCAGAAATTTGGAAGCATAAATTGGAAACAGATATTCTCAGGGAAACGTACGGAAGAATTGTGGCAAATGCTCAGGGGATATTTGTGTGGAGTTCTGCATAGGTACGTTCCAATGAGACAGGGAAAGGATGGTAGGGTACAGGAACCGTGGTGTACAAAGGCTGTTGTAAATCTAGTCAAGAAGAAATGAAAAGCTTACGAAAGGTTCAAAAAACTAGATACTGCTAGAGATCTAGAGGATTATACAGCTAGCAGAAAGGAGCTTCAGAATGAAACTAGGAAAGACAGAAGGGGCTATGAGAAGGCTTTGGCAGACAGGATTAAGGAAAACCCCAAGGCATTCTACAAGTACGTGAAGAGCAAGAGGATAAGGCATGAGAGAATAGGACCAATCGAGTGTAACAGTGGGAAAGTGTGTATAGAACCGGAGAAGATAGTAGAGGTACTTATGAATACTTTGCTTCAGTATTCACCACAGAAAAGGATCTTGGCACTTATAGAGATGACTTACAGCGGACTAAAAAGCTTGAGCATGTAGATATTAAGGAAGAGGATTTGCTGGAGCATTTGGAAAGCATCAAGTTGGATAAGTCACTGGGACTCAATGAGATGTACCCCAGGCTACTCTGGGAGATAAGTGAGGAGTTTGTTGAGCCTCTGGCAATGATCTTTGCATCATCAATGGGGACGGGACAGGTTCCAGAGGATTGGGCGGGGGGGGGGGTTGCAGATGTTGTTCCCTTATCCAAGATAGGGAGTAGAGATAGCCTAGGAAATTATAGACCAGTGAGTCTTACTTCAGTGGTTGGTAAGTTGATGGAAAAGATCCTGACAGGCAGGATTTATGAACATTTAGAGAGGCATAACATGATTAGGAATAGTCAGCATGGTTTTGTTAAAGGCAGGTCATGCCTTACAAGCCGGAATGTATTTTTTTTTGAGGATGTGACTAAACACATTGATGAAGGGAGAGCAGTAGATGCAGTGTATATGGATTTCAGCAAGGCATTTGATAAGGTACCCCATGCCAGGCTTATTGAGAAAGTAAGGAGGCATGGAATCCAAGGGGACATTGCTTTGTGGATCCAGAACTGGCTTGCTCACGGAAGGCAAAGAGTGGTTGTAGATGAGTCATATTCTGCATGGAGGTTGGTAACCAATGGTGTGTCTCAGGGATCTGTTCTGGGATCCCTTCTCTTCATGATTTTTATAAGTGACCTGGATGAGGAAGTGGAGGGACAGGTTAGTAAATTTCCTGATTACACAAAGGTTGGAGGTGTTGCAGACTGTCAGAGGTTACAGTGGGACATAGATAGGATGCAAAACTGGGCTGAGAAGTGGCAGATGGAGTTCAGCCCAGATAAGTGTAAGGTGGTTCATTTTGGTAGGTCAAATATGATGGTCAAATATAGTATTAATGGTAAGACTCTTGGCAGTGTGGAGGATCAGAAGGACCTTGGAGTCCGAGTCCATAGGACACTCAAAGCTGCTGCGCAGGTTGGCTCTATGGTTAAGAAGGCCAACAGTGCACTGGCCTTCATTAATCGTGGGATTGAGATTAGGAGCCGACAGATAATGTTGCAGCTATATAGGACCCTGGTCAGACCCCAGTTGGAGTACTGTGCTCAGTTCTGGTCGCCTCACTACAGGAAGGATGTGGAAACCATAGAAAGGGTGCAGAGGAGATTTACAAGGATGTTGCCTGGATTGGGGAGCATGCCTTATCAGAATAGGTTGAGTGAACTCAACCTCTTCTCCTTAGAGCGACTGAGGATGAGGTGTGACCTGATAGAGGTGTATAAGATGAGAGAGGCATTGATCGTGTTGATAGTCAGAGGCTTTTTTCCCAGGGCTGAAATGGCTAGCATGAGAGGACACAGTTTTAAGGTGCTTGGAAGTAGGTACAGAGAAGATGTCAGGGGTAAGTTTGTTTGTTTTTTTAAAAACGCAGAGAGTGGTGAGTGCGTGGAATGGGCTACCGTCGACAGTGGTGGAGGCAGATATGATAGAGTCCTTTAAGAGACTCCTGGATAGGTACATGGAGCTTAGAAAAATAGAGGGCTATGGGTAAGCCTAGGTAATTTCTAAGGTAAGGACCTATTCGGCACAGCTTTCTGGGCCAAAGTGCCTGTATTGTGCTGTAGGTTTTCTGTGTTTCTAAAGTCAGTCATGCTGGATGCAGAGGGTCATAGGGGAAAGGCAAGAACCATCTCCATTCTGGCTGGTAGGAGGCAGGGTGAGAGCAGAACTATGAGAAACAGAGAAGATGCGAGATTGGGCTCATAAACCAAAACTTCCTGAAAAAAGACATTTCAAATGTCCCGGAACAGAATCCCTCATGTTGAAAGCAGGTTACAAAAAAAGAAAATAAGAGAAAGGCATGGAATTATTACAGATACAAAGTAGAAAGATGTGTAGTCCTTACAAGAGATACCAACAGTCTCTTGTACATCTTGATTACATACAACTTTAAGTGATTAATTTCCCTTTTGATTACTAACTCTAGCAGGATCACATTTATTATCACCAACTTAGATGTTGTGAAATTTGCTGTTTTATGGCAGTACAGCAAAGACATATAATTACTATAATGCAACTTACAAAAATATATTAAATGTGCAAAAAAAAAACTAGGTAGTGTTCATGGATTATTCTAATAACAAAAGGGAAGAAGCTGTTCTTGAACCACTTAATGTGAATTTTAAGGCACCTATCCAATGGCAGTATTGAGAAGAAGCCACATCCCAAATGGTGCGTGTCCCTAATGATAGAAACCACTTTCTTGAGGCACCGCCTCATGAAAATGTTATTAATAGAAAATTGCCAATAAATGTTAAAGTGGCCTGCAGTTCCCCACCTCTGTCTCCCTTCCACTTTAAACAAGGGAATTAATTGGCTGTTATCCAATCTTCTGGAACCTGCCAGGTATTTCGTGATTTTAGAAAATTTGCAAATGTGTCCATGCTTTCTCTCTGCAGCTACAGTACGTTTTTGGTGATTTAGACTTGATGACTTGGCTGTGCTTAGCTCCATGATGTACTACTGTTTTTTTTTAAAACTAGATCATCCTTGTTATTTGAAGTTAGCCTATCTTTTACCTTAGGGACACTTGCAGTATTCACCACAGTGAAAAACAATGCAGAGAAACAGATTTAACATACCTATTTGTTTCCTCTTATTTCACCAGCCCTACAGTCATAGAGCACTACAGAACACAAACTGGCCCTTCAGCCCATCGAGTTCATAAAGAACTGTTATTCTAGTCCCATCAACGACACTTTGATTATTGGTACTTTGGTTTACTACCGTCAGATGTACCAAGGGACAATGCAAAACATGCAAGGTAGTTTTGCGTGCCATCTATACAAATGACTTCATCATGTTCAGTACATTAAGGTGGTACAAGGAAAAATCAATAGATTTCAATAGGTACATTTAATGTCAGAGAAATGTATACAATATACATCTTGAAATTCTTTTTCTTCGCAAACATCATTACAGAATATAGCTACAGCTACAGATAAAGTCAGTGCATGCAAATAATGTGCAAGGCCACAATGAGGCAGATTGTGAAGTCAGAATTCATGGAGAGGAGCTCTGAGCTGTGCCCAATTCTCTGTAATTTCTTGCAGTTATGGCCAAAGCCACAATATATCTAGACAGGATGCCTTCTGTGGTACACCTATAAGAATTGGTGAAGGTCAGTGTGGACACGCCAAATTTCTTTAGCCTCCACGGAAGTATTTAAACTGAAAGTTCTCAATGGAAGTATTTAAACTGAAAATGAAGGGAAAAATACTTCATTATTTCAATGAGAAAAAACACTGGCTTGCCATACAACTATAGTAAAGTATGCTGAAGGATTTTAAAATCTGGTTGTAGATAGCACTTGATAACTTCAATGAGAACTATGTGGTAGGGAAATTCTAGGCAGCTTCTAGAGTAGGTTACGTGGTCAGCACAACATTGTGGGCTGAAGGGCCTGTAATGTGCTGTAGATTTTCTATGTTTCTATGAACTGAAAACTAAACCTATACAAGAAATATGACATCTTTGGCTACTCAAAACCTTGTTAGTGTCACACATAGATTTTTCAGCCTATAGAATGTTGAACATGGAACAGTAGAGCACAGGAAAAGGCTCTTCAGCCCCAATGTAATGCCAAACTAATTAAACTAGTAATTAAATGCCTAACTAAACAAATCCATTCTGCTAACACAATGTCCACATTCCTCCATTCTCTGTATATTCATGTGCCCATCTAGGAGCCTTTTAAACACCTCTACCATATTTGCCTCCACTACCAGCTCAAGTACCGCAACCAGGCAACCACCACTGTAAAAATAAACTTACTCTACACCTCCTTTGAAATTACTTCCTTAAATACATACACTCTAGTATCAGACATTTAGAACTTGGGGGACAAAAAAAAATACCGGCTGTCTACTCTATGTGCATTTCTCATGATTTTATAAAAGTTCTAAGATCTCTTTTTCTACTCCAGGAAAAACAACCCTAATTGTTCCCAACCTCTAATACAGGCAACATTGTGATAAAACTCTTCTGCATCCTCACCAAAGCCTCCACATCCTTCCTACAATGGGGCAATCAGAATTGAATACAATATTTCACATGTAGCCTGAAGAGCTTTGTAAAGCTGCAACATAATTTTCTAACTCTTGAACACAATGCCTTTAATAATAAGAGCAAGCTTGCCAATGTTTTCTTTATCACGCTGTTAACCTGTGCAGCTATGTTCAGTGATGAATGGACTTAAACCCCGAGACCCCTCTGAACATCACTGCTCAGCGGACTTGCATTAAATGTGTGCTGTTCCTTTACATTTGTAGTGCTGTTCTCCTGCACCTGCTGCCCTCAACCTTTTTCATGTTAAGAGGTTGAGGTTTGGAGCTTCTATCAGAACAGAATAGATGAATAATTACAGTGCATTTTGTAGATATACACAGTGCAGATAACAAGCTGAGAGCAGGTTAGGTCAAATGGACTGGTCTGGCCTAGATGCAGTTTGAACTTCTTGAGCAACGATACTGGATTCATTCAGGCAAAAAGATGGAATTCCATCAAAGTCCTGATTTAGAAAGACTCGAGTGTCAAAACAGCAGTTGTAGCAAGATACTCAACATCTGACCTGTTCTCAGTTGTGTTTCTGGTCAATGATGGTACTCCAGACATTGATGGAGGGGAAGGGGACAACTTGGCAACAGTGATATCACTGAAGGACTCGCTAGTTAGTAAGTGGTTCAATAATTTGTTGATAAGTAGACTGATTGGCTGGTAATTAGCCAGACACACTTTGACCTTTTTTTCCTAAAACAAGATGTACAAGAATAATTTTTCATTGCCAGGAGATGCCAGCATTATAAACGTCCTGGAACAACCTGGCTGGATATAGTTAGTTCAGGAGTGCAAGTCTTCAGTACTGTAACACTCCAGTGCCCTTAGCTGTCTCTTGTAATCAAGCACAGTGAATTAAATTTGCTGAAGACTGGTTCCTTTGACAGGAGGATCTCAGATGGAAGAAGAGCTGCATCATCAACATTGCACCTCTGGCTGACACATTGTGAACTTAAAGACAGTACTGGAATTAAATCTGGGACACTAGTGCTGTAATAGCATAACATAACTGCTCAGCTACCATGCTGCCAGTCAGCTGCATCCTTTGCATCTAATATTTGTTGCTCAATACATACACACTTGCAGCTCACCAGGTCAGCATCTCGTTTTTATACGACTATTTTGCTTTTTGTACATCCTTCAGCCCTTCACATTTAATCCAGATGATAATAATTGTAGTGAGGGATACTCAATGCCTTGAATTTACAGATAGTTGTAGTAAATTGCTGCTGCCTCTAATGGTCCATAGCACCTCAAATGTCAAATCTGTTCTGAGTTTATTCTGTTCTGCATGACTATAGTGCTATAGAACACAATGGAAGTGTCCTTTTCCATAAAGACAGGATAGGTCTCCACATGGATTTAGAGTGCTCACTTCCATGAATCCCATTAAGCATGGATGTATCTGCTACTTGTAGGCTGAACAGAATGAGGCCCAGTAGGCCTTTATCTTCTGTTGGTTTGTTTATTTATTACTTGCCACACATCCATTCAGGCAGACATGTCCTTTAGAATTCAGAAAGGTCCGTCTGCGCCCCTGCTTTCAGGCCATTATTGGTTCAAACTCATCATTAATTAAACTCGATGTTTTAATTTGTGTATTCCAGATTTTTATTTGATTTAGCCCAGCCAGCCTCTAGCTCAATTCCTAGTCTCTTTTCTATAGCCCTGATTTTCTTTTCTTGTTTGAAGACAACTGTATTATTTCGAATACATGACTGGCTGTGCTTTTGGTCCTTATACTTTACTTTATATTTATTGTCACCAAACAATTGATACTAGAACATACAATCATTACAGCGTTATTTGATTCTGCGCTTCCCGCTCACTGGATTACAAATCGATAGTAAATATTAAATATTTAAATCATAAATCATAAATAGAAAATAGAAAAATGGAAAGTAAGGTAGTGCAAAAAAAACTGAGAGGCAGGTCTGGATATTTGGAGGGTACAGCCCAGATCTGGGTCAGGATCCGTTCAGCAGTCTTATCACAGTTGGAAAGAAGCTGTTCCCAGATCTGGGCGTACGAGTCTTCAAGCTCCTGAGCCTTCTCCCAGAGGGAAGAGAGACAAAAAGTGTGTTGGCTGGGTGGGTCGTGTCCTTGATTATCCTGGCAGCACTGCTCCAACAGTGTGTGGTGTAAAGTGAGTCCAAGGATGGAAGATTGGTTTGTGTGATGTGCTGCGCCATGTTCACAATCTTCTGCAGCCTCTTTCGGTCTTCGACAGGACAACTTCCATACCAGGTTGTGATGCACCCTAGAAGAATGCTTTCTACGGTGCATCTATAAAAATTAGTGAGGGTTTTAGGGGACAGGCCAAATTTCTTTAGCCATTCTATTTTCAGAATCACTCAATCTAATTACCCTCCCAAAATTCCCTTGACTGTTGTATCATCAGCAAATTCATAGATGGTATTTGAGCTATGCTTAGCCACACAGTCATGTGTATACAGAGTAGAGCAGTGGGCTAAGCACACACCCCTAAGGTGCGCCAGTGTTGATCGTTAGCGAGCAGGATATGTTATTATCAATCCACACAGATTGTAGTCTTCTGGTTCGGAAGTCGAGGATCCAATTGCAGAGGGAGGTACAAAACCCAAGTTCTGCAACTTCTCAATCAGGATTGTGGGAATGATGGTATTAAGTGCTGAGCTACGGTCGATGAACAGCATCCTGACGTAGGTGCTTGTGTTGCCCAGGTGGTCTAAAGCCATGTGGAGAGCCACTGAGATTGCACCTGCCGTTGACCTACTGTGACGATAGTGGCTTCACACAGAAGTCACTTCCTTTCTCTACCTTTTTGGTTCAGCTATTCCATTTAATTCACCTTCTGTCAGCTTTTTTTAAAAATGCTAACATTTACTTGATACAAATTAACTAGACAAAGAGCAATTCCATTTCACTGAACAGATCTGTTAATACTCCAACTCAAGCAGCATTATGTTGGGGCACATTCCGGGCTGAGACCCTTCACTGAGGCTGAAAAGGAAGGGAGCAGAAGCTCATGGATGCAAATAGTCCTTCTTGGTGAGGCGACAGTTCACCTGCAAGTCTGTCAGGGTCACCTATTGTATCCAGTGCTCCCAGTGCAGCCTATTCTACATCAGTGAGACCCAATGCAAAATGGGGAACCACTTTATCGAGCACCTTTACTCCATCTGCCATAAATAGCGGCGACCCATTTCAATTCAACTTCCTATTACCATTCTGACGTATTTGTCCATGGCCTCTTCTATTCCCATGATGAAGCCATACTCGGGTTGGAAGATTAACACCTCATTCTGTCTGGGTAGCCTCCAACATGAAGACATGAACATCAGTATCTCTAACTTCCGGTAATTTCTCCCCCTTCCCTCCTTCTCTTCTTCTATTCCCCATTCTGATTACCCTCTTACCCCTTCCCTTCTCCTCATCTGCCTATCAACTCCCTCTAGTTCCATTCCCACTTCCCTTTCTTTCATGGTCCACTGTCCTCTCCCATCAGATTATTTAGCCCTTTATCTATTTCACCTTTCCCCTCCCAGCTTCTTAGTTCATCACTCACCTACCATCCCACTCACCTGGATCCCACCTATCTTCTGCTAGATTGTACTCTTTATCCTCCCCACAACTTTATTCTGGCTTCTGTCTCCTTCCTTCCTTCCATTCCTGAGGAAGGGACTTGTCCACTGTTTACTCCACTCCATAGATGGTGCCTGAACATGCTGAGTTCCTCTCATTTTGTGTAGATTGAGAGTGAAAGATTTTTTTACATAACTATAAAATTATTTACATTTGAAGAGAGACACCCTTATTATACAATATGTAATAATATAAACACATATTCAGTATAATGAGATAAGACCACAGAAATTCTATGTAATGCATTGGGGACACAAGGAACTGCAGATGTTGGAATCTGGAGCAGAAACATACTGCTGGAAGAACTCAAGGGTCAAGCAGCATTTGTGGAGCCAATAGTATAGTTGTCATTTCAAGAAGAGACCTTGCATAAGATCACGAAATGCATTTATCAGGAAGATTAAAGATCTCTAATGCAGAGTATGCACATAAGATGGCATACATTGACTCTACCACAAAAGGCTTAACAAAATATGGATGGCATACACTTCCCCATTTAAGAGATCACAACTATTTTGAAAAGCTGGGAAGCTTCATCAAAACCCAAGACTGATCCGGACATAAAGTAAAGAAAAAAAATCAGGAAAATTAACTGAAAAAGCTTACAAAACAGAAGTTAAAACAAAATAAATCACTTGACCCAGCTGGTCTATACAAGCATTGAGCCTCTTCATCTAACCATATTTAACATGATTGTTACATGGGTGGTGTAACTAAATCTGTAAAAGCTCTGTAATCATGTTCGACATCAGGGAAAAAAAATGAATTGTTTTAAGATTTGGAGTGATAAATTTAGAGTTATACAATCAATTTGTTAGGCCTACTGGTCCATAACAATTCAGAAAGTGACATTTTGAATTTGTAAAACAGGCTTTCTGTGGTATGAAATGAAGAGATGCAAAAGAAAAACAATGAAAGTAATGATTACAACTTGACAAATTTATCCAGACTGCATCCTTTGTAAAATTGCACATAAACTTATAATGTCAAACATTCATACAAACAACTACAAGACCATATAATATACAAAAAGCATCCTATAAATATTTAAATTCTGCATGGGAAAAGCAATACAAAAATCTACAATATTTTACAGACGGGAAAATACAAGCAATAATTGTAATTGGGCAAAGGTTAGGAGACAATACCTTAAGGGTAGATCACTGCCGAGTCTTTTAGGAAGAATAAATAGGAAGTGGAGGACTTAGCCAAATGTAGAATTATTTTAAAAGCCTCAAGTTGTTAACTATTTAAACAAAATGGTAGGTTTGTTTTTTATTCTGTTATCGTTTAGAATTCATGTATAGAAAGGTGGACAACTACAATTTACTATAATTTCAGTAGAATAAATCAGAAGCATTTCAACTTCACTGGGAACAGACGTTCTCAAGGAAACGTACGGCAGAAATGTGGCAAATGTTCAGGGGACATTTGTGTGCAGTTCTGCATAGGTACATTCCTATGAGATGGAAAGGATGGGAGTTACAGGAACCATGGTGTACAAAGATTGTTGAAAATCTAGTCAAGAAGCAAAAAGCTTATGAAAGTTTCAAAAAACTAGTTAATGATAGAAGATTATAAGGCTAGCAGGAAGGAGCTTAAGAATGAAATTAGGAGAGCCAGAAGGGACCATGAGAAGGCCTTGGCGAGCAGGATTAAGGAAAACCCCTAGGCATTCTACAGTATGTGAAGAGCAAGAGGAAAAGATGTCAGAGAATAGAGCCAATCAAGTGTGACAATGGAAAAATGTGTATGGAACCAGAGGAGATAGCAGAGATGCTTAATGAAAACTTTGCTTCAGTATTCACTACGGAAAAGGATATTGGCGATTGTAGGGATGAATTACAGCAGATTGAAAAGCTTGAGCATGTACACATTAAGAAAGAGGACATGCTAGAGCTTTTGGAAAGTATCAAGTTGGATAAGTCTCCAGAACTGGATGAGATGTACCCCAGGCTACTGTGGGAGGCAAGGGAGGAGATTGCTGATCCTCTGGCGATGATCTTTGCAACATCAATGCAAAGAGGTTCCAAAGGATTGGACGGTTGCAGATGTTGTTCCCTTATTCAAGAAAGGAGTAGAGATAGCCCAGGAAATTATAGACCAGTGAGTCTTGCTTCAGTGGTTGGTAAGTTGATGGAAAAGATCCTGACAGGCAAGATTTATGAACATTTGGAGAGGCATAACATGATTAGGAATAGTCAGCATGGCTTTGTCAAAGGCAGGTCGTGCCTTACGAGCCCAATTCAACTTTTTGAGGCTGTGACTAAACACATTGATGAAAGTAGAGCAGTAGATGTAGTGTATATGTATATGGATTTCAGCAAGGCATTTGAATTTTTTGAGGCTGTGACTAAACACATTGATGAAAGTAGAGCAGTAGATGTAGTGTATATGTATATGGATTTCAGCAAGGCATTTGATAAGGTACCCCATGAAAGGCTTATTGAGAAAGTAAGGAGGCATGGGATCCAAGGGGATCTTGCTTTGTGGATCCAGAGTTGGCTTGCACACAGAAGGCAAAGAGTGGTTGTAGAGAGGTCACATTCTGCATGGTGGTCAGTGCCTCAGGGATCTGTTCTGGGACCCCTTCTCTTCAAGATTTTTTATAAATGACCTGGATGAGGAAGTTAAGGGATGGGTTAGTAAATTTCCTGATGACACAAAGGTTGGGGGTATTGTGGATAGTGTGGCGGGCTGTAAGAGGTTACAGCAGGACATTGATAGGATGCAAAACTGGGCTGAGAAGTGGCAGATGGAGTTCAACCCAGATAAGTGTGAGGTGGTTCATTTTGGTAGGCCAAATATGAGGCAGAATATAATATTAATGGCAAGACTCCTGGCAGTGTGGAGGATCAGAGGGATCTTGGGGTCCGAGTCCATAGGACACTCAAAGCTGCTGTACAGGTCGACTCTGTGGTTAAAAAGGCATATGATGCATTGGCCCTCATCAACCATGGGATTGAGTTTAAGAGCTGAGAGGAAATGTTACAGCGAGACAGGACACTGATCAGACCCCACTTGGAGTACTGTGCTCAGTTCTGGTCACCTCACTATAGGAAGGATGTGAAAACCATAGAAAGGGTACAGAACAGATTTACAAGGATGTTGCCTAGATTGGGGAGCATGCCTTATGAGAACAAATTGAGTGAATTTGGCCTTTTCTCCTTGGAGCAGCGAAGGATGAGAGGTGACCTGATAGAGGTGTGTAAGATGAGGAGAGGCACTGATCATGTGGATAGTCAGAGGCTTTTTCCCAGAGCTTAAGTGGCTAACACGAGAGGGCATAGTTTTCAGGTGCTTGGAAGCAAGTACAGAGGGATGTTGAGGATAAGTTTTTTTTATATAAACGCAGAGAGTGGTGAGTGTGTGGAATGGACTACTGCCAATGGTGGTGGAGGCAGATACGATAGGGTCTTTTAAAAGACTCTTGGATAGTTACATGAAGCTTAGAAAAACAGAGGGCTTTGGGTAACCCTAGGTAATTTCTAAAGTACATACATGTTCAGCACAGTATTGTGGGCTGAAGGGCCTGTATTGTGCTGTAGGTTTTCTATGTTTCTATATTTTCAAACGTTATTCTACCATTCATCATAGGAAAAATTTTATGCTGAATTTTATGCTTTTTTTTAAAAACAAGCAAACCACGCTGCTGGCATTTACAAACGCATTTCACAGAAATTCCTTTCTTTTTCAATCTTTTTTATTGAGTTTCAAATTGATAAACATAACAATGATAATGATACAAAGAGATCGGGATTACATTAATAACAGTTAACATATACAGACACAGACTCCGAGTAACATATTTAATTTAAACCTCCCAATCGCTTAATAACTGAACATGAAAAAGATTCTTAAAAAGTTTTTACGCCCTACACTAAAAAAAATAAAACAGAAACTGGGCTGCCATATTTCATCGGTTAAAATCATTTGTCATTAACTCTGCTCCTCTATACACAAACAAAAAGTTATTAGAAAGGATTTGGAAAAAGTCAACTTACATCACATGAAAATGCTGAATAAATGGCCTCCAAGTTTCTTCAAATTTAACCGAAGGATCAGTGGTACTACTCCTAATTTTTTCCAAATTTAAACGTTATGGTTTGGGAAAACCATTGAAATGTAGTAGGAGGATTAGAATCTTTCCATTTAAATAAAATGGATCTTCTGGCTATTAATGTAACAAATGCAATGAAACGACAAGCTGAAGGGGATAAATGAATAAAGTCTATCATTGGTAATCCAAAAATTGCAGTAATAGGATGAGGTTGTAAATCAATGCGTAAAACTACTGAAATAATATCAAAAATGTCTTTCCAATATTTTTCCGAAAGACAGCAAGACCGGAACATATGCGTCAAGGAAGCTACCTCAGAATTACATCTGTCACAGACAGAATTTATATGACCATAAAAACGAGCGAACTTAACCTTAGATATATGGGCCCTATGAACGACCTCAAATTGTATCAAAGCGTGTCTAGCACACATTGAAGTGTTAACTTCAGACTTTCAGTCTAAGTGTCAATTTCTGTGATATTATGAATGTGAAAGAGGTCAATTTGATGAGCTTAGATGTCCAGTTCAATTGAAAGTACCAAAGCTAGCAGCATTTAAAAAGAATCTAAGTAGTAGAGGGGAAAAAGTAATCACACTGATGGACTACTTAAGAGTCAAATACTGCTGATGGTGCAATGTGATTGACAAACACCAATGCACCTTCATGAACCCCACAGCCTGCAACAACCCTGTGATCTCAGTCTCTGAGACCTATGTGAAAACATCCTTCCAGAGGGTGAATCCACAGAAGACAACTGACCCAGATGGTGTACATGGCCGAGCACTGGAGACTTCTGCTAGTCAACTGGCTGCAGTGGTTATGAACATCTTCAACCTCTCCCTTTGGCAGTCTGAAGTATCCACCTTCTTCAAGCAGCTATCAATCATAACAGTGCTCATAATAACAAGGTAACATGCCTCAATGATTGTCATCCAGTAGCACTTTTATCCAGCATGATGAAGTGGTTTGAGAGGTCAGTCATTAAGCACATTAACTCCTGACAGAGGGGTGACAAGTCAAGAGCAGATGCTATTTCATTGGCCCTGTCCAGTTATTCCAGAGCCAAGTAAAATAAAGATGCCAAAATCAGGAGCCTCTTCATTGACTATGGGCCAGCATTCAACACTCAACTTCTTCAAAACTCATTACTAAGCTCCAAGACCAGGTACCTATGCAACTGGATCCTTTATTTCTTCACTGACAGACCACAGTTAGTATGGATTGGCAACAACTTTCCTCCATTATCTCCATCAGCACTGGTGCACAACTGGGCTGTGTGCTTAGCCCCCTGCTCTACTCACTTTATACCAATGATTGTGCGGCTAAGTACAGCTACAATGTGTTTTTTTAAATTTGCAGATGACAACACTGTTGTTGGCTGAATCAAAGGTGGGTGATGAATCAGCACATCTGCATGGGATTGAAAAGCTGTTTGATTGATTGATTGAGAATGCAAACACAAGGAAATCTGCAGATGCTAGGATTTCAAGCAACACTCATAAAAATTGCTGGTGAATGCAGCAGGCCAGGCAGCATCTATAGGAAGAGGTACAGTCAACGTTTCGGGCCGAGACCCTTCGTCAGGACTAACTGAAAGAAGAGATAGTAAAAGATTTGAAAGTGGGAGGGGGAGGGGGGAGATCCGGAATGATAGAAGACAGGAGGGGGAGGGATGAAGCTAAGAGCTGGAAAGTGGGTTGGCGAAAGGGATATAAGAGGATCATGGGACGGGAGGCCTAGGAAGAAAGAAAGGGAGAGAGGGGAATCCCAGAGGTTGGGCCAGGAGTATAGTGAGAGACACAGAGGGAGAAAAAGAGAGAAAAAAAATGTATATATAATAATAATAATAAGTAAATAACGGATGGGGTAAGAAGGGAAGGTGGAGCATTAGCGGAAGTTAGAGAAGTCAATGTTCATGCCATCAGGTTGGAGGCTACCCAGACAGAATATAAGGTGTTGCTCTCCGCAGGGGTCGCTCCCTACGCAACTTCCTTGTCCATTCGTCCACCCCCCCCCCATCCCTCCCCACCGATCTCCCTCCTGGCACTTATCCTTGTAAGCAGAACAAGTGCTACACAGGCCCTTACACTTTCTCCCTCACCACCATTCAGGGCCCCAGACAGTCCTTCCAGGTGAGGCGACACTTCACCTGTGAGTCGGCTGGGGTGATGTACTGCGTCCGGTGCTCCCGATGTGGCCTTCTGTACATTGGCGAGGCCCGACGCAGACCGGGAGATCGTTTTGCTGAACACCTATGCTCTGTTCGCCAGAGAAAGCAGGATCTCCCAGTGGCCACACATTTTAATTCCACGTCCCATTCCCATTCTGACATGTCTATCCACGGCCTCCTCTACTGTAAAGATGAAGCCACACTCAGGTTGGAGGAACAACACCTTATATTCCGTCTGGGTAGCCTCCAACCTGATGGCATGAACATTGACTTCTCTGACTTCCATTAATGCCCCATCTCCCCCTTGTACCCCATCCGTTATTTATATACCTTCTTTCTCTCTCTCCTTTTTCTCTCTCTGTCCCTCTCACCTTTTTTCTCTCTCTGTCCCTCTCACTATACTCCTTGCCCATCCTCTGGGATTCCCCCCTCCCCCTTTCTTTCTCCCTCGGCCTCCCGTCCCATGATCCTCTCATATCCCTTTTGCCAATCCACTTTCTAGCTCTTAGCTTCACCCCTCCCCCTCCTGTCTTCTCCTATCATTCCGGATCTCCCCCTCCCACTTTCAAATCTCTTACTATCTCTTCTTTCAGTTAGTCCTGACGAAGGGTCTCGGCCCAAAACGTCGACTGTACCTCTTCCTATGGATGCTGCTTGGCCTGCTGCGTTCACCACAATTTTTGTGTGTGTTGATTGATCGGGAGATTGTTGGCACAAAAGTCAGCAAAACCAAAGAGCTGATTATTAACTACAGGAGGAAGAAACCAGAGGGCCATGAGCCAGTCCTCAGTCCTCATCAGGAGAATAGAGGTGGAAAGGATCAGTACCTTTAAATTATCTTCCAACATGTTATGGCTAGGGGCAACACACAAGAGTTGTCATAAACAAGGCATGATAGCACCTTTAACAAATGAAATGCTGGAGGAACTCAGCAGGCCAGGCAGCATCTATGGGGGTGGGGGGGGGGGCAGCGGGAAAGAGTACAATCGACTTTTCAGCAGGTCTGCCAAAGGGCTTCAGCCCGAAATGTCGACTGTACTTTTTGTTTCATAGATGCTGCCTGGCCTGCTGAGTTACTCCAGCATTTTGTGTGTTGCTCAGATTTCCAATATCTGCAGATCTTCTCTTGTTTGTGGTTTGATGACAGCACCTTTACTTCCTTAAAACGTGGCATGGAGTCAGCATGCTGTGGAAGTCAAATCCAGATAAAGTCACTCAGTGACCGTATAAGTACAAACTGTTTATTCAAATCCTCTGGGGCACTTCAGTAAGTCACTCAAACAGGAACAGTCAGTGACTGTTCCCCTTATAGAATGGATATAGTCGTTCAGAAATCCCCACACATACCAAGCTGGAGCCAGACTTATCTATGTGCTTGATAGTACCAAGAGACAAATTACAGAATAGGTATAATGGCCACATACACAAAACAGGCTGGAGTGGTTTTATCTATGTGTATGACTGCACAAGGAGACAAGTATCCTGAAACACTAGCTAGATGGCCAACTTCGAGAAGAAATATTGCTCAGCATTGAATAGCAAAATTAGCACATCTGTTGATCATCAAGGCTTCTTGCAGAAAAAACAGGCTGCTATGTTTAATGACCGTGTTAACCTTTTACATACCCTATCAATGTCACCGAAAACTTTGCTGAACTTCTACAGCTGCACAATAGCAAGTATCCTAACTAGTTGCATCATGGCTTGGTATGGAAACACAAATACCCAGGAACTGAAAAGGCTACAGAAAGTGGTGAATACAGACCACTCCAAGATAGGCAAAGCACCCCCCACCACTGAGTACATTTACATGGAACACTGCCACAAAAATACAGCATCCATCAAGGACCCCCATCACCCAGGATGTGCCTTTTTCTTGCTACTACCATTAGACACAAAGTACAGAAGCCTTGCATCCCACACCACCAAGTTCAGGAACAGTTATTACGGTACAACCAACAGGCTCCCGAACCAGTGTGGATAACTCCACATACCACTACTCTGAACTAAGTCTATGACCTACAGATACACTTTCAAGGATTTTACTACTGAAATTCTCAGTATTAGTTTCATTTGCACAATTTGTCCTCTGCTGCATATTGGTGTTTGTCAGTCTCTGTCTGTTTGAACATGTACATAATAAACCTCTACTGCATTTCAATTTTCCCTGTAAATACCAAGAAAATTGATCTTAGGGTAATATGTGGTTACATACATTCAGTGGACTCATTTATTGGGTACACCTGCTCACTAATGCAAATATCTAGTCAGCCAATCACGTGGCAGCAACTTAATGCATGTAGACATGGTCCCGGTTCAGCTGCTGGTCAGACCAAACCTCAAAGTTCAAATTGAAATTCAATTGTCATTCAACTATACACATTTCCAGCTAAATGAAACAGCATTCCCCCGGGGCTAGCATGCAAAGCACAGTACATACAGTCATGATAGCACATACAGTCACAAAAAAATATCAGCACATCCTTGAGAGGCATGGCCTAAAGATTGATGGTGCATGGGATGTTGTCCTGGAGCCACGTTTCTGCAAGGATATGGGTATGCAGCAGTTCCTCATCTCACGTGGATTTGCAGATAAAGGCAATTCAGCTTGCCTTGGACTGGCACTACAGAGCGATCACCAGAGATAGCACTGATGGGAGGGGCAAGCTTCTCCTGCAGCTGGGTGCATCTTCAGCAGGTGTAGAAGAGTGGAAAAAGTCAATGATGGTGCTTGCTATTCAGAGGACTCTTTTGATTAAGAATTCCCTAGTAGCAGAGACTCTGCCTTCCAGCTCATGCTTTGCCCAAGACTCATGGGCCAAGACACAAGATTCATTTTGTGCCATTGCTAAGAAACATCCTGCAATGGTGTTTCCACACCAGAGTCATCCTTCACCTTGGGATTCTTGGCTCTCAAGTAACTGATCCCAAAGCTGGGACTACAATGCATGCAGGAGCTCACAGCAAAATCTCCCCACTTGTTGTGTTCCTGGACTAATGTGAACAGCAGAATCATATCTTAAGAAAACAGATTAGCATTTTCTATTATCCTAGTATTGTCATGGTTTGTAAATGATACTCAACTAGAGTTGATTGTGTATAAATCAGGTATCAGAACCAAGGGAGTGAATTGTTCCCTTCCCACAAGAGACTTTCCATAGGACAGTGCTGACTGCTAAAGATATCAAGCAAAACAGAATTCATAAAAATAGTACATTACTTAAACCTTATGAGAAAATTCTTGTGATCAATAATGACTTGAATGTTGCAAGAGTAGATCATTTTCACAACTCAGCCTTTGAAAGTAACCCATGTGGTGCAAAATTGTACAATCATCAGCAACATTCTGAGTTCATGTACTGTACTGAATGGAAGGTTATTGATGATGCAGCTGAAAATGGTTGGACCTAGATCACTGCCATGAGGAAGTTTTGCAGCATCTCATCCCTGATTGACCACTGACAAGCAAAACTCTATTTTCCTTAGCCAAAGAAGTCCCTCTCCCCACTTGACTATATGGTTTTTATCAAGGTTCTTTGATGCCATAATTGGTCAAATGATACTTCAATGTCACCCTCAATACAGAGGATGGTTAATTAAGAATCAACTACAAATTCAAGCCAATGCTGAGTATTTTCAGCATTTCCTGTTTCTATTTCAATTCTAAATTGATTAGTCTAATCATTTACCACTTATTTCAAAGTATCAGGTGACACCAGTGTGCTAATCTAAACTGATGTACAGTTCATTAACTCCTTGTATACTTTCATAGTATTAGTTAGGTTCTGTCATTATACAAATAACCGCTGGTTTTGCTTTCCATACATGGGTGCAAGATAATGAATGGGAGTTTGAAAGCTGATGCCAAGTGACATAATTCAGTTTATCAGTCATGCCCTAATAGCCAATTAACACAGATGTCTTGTCAAAGTCATGGTTTCTTTCTGTTAATACAATTTGAATGAGTCAATAGTAATCAGTTCTTATGCTGTTGTATTATGCAGCTCAAAATTATTTAATAACCAAGAAAAAATTGTCCCTTGGTTCTGTTATACGTACTATAGAGAATAAGTTCTACAATAAAATATGGCTGGAATTAATATCGAAAATGTTCAAAGATTTATCAGAGCATATACATGTAATCACATACAACCCGGAGATTCTTTTTCTGTGGGCATACTTAGCAAGTCTGTAGAACAGTAACTGTAAACAGAATCTGTAAACCTCAGGAACTAAACAGTAAACAAACTGTGCAAATAATAAATAAATAGCAATAAATAATGAGTATGAAATAACAAAATAAAAGAATCCTAAATTAATGTAGTTATCCCCTTTTGTTCAAGAGCCTGATGGTTGAGGGATAGTAACTGTTCTTGAACCTGGTGGTACAAGTCATGAGGCACCTGTACCTTCTGCCTGATGGCAGCAATGAGAAAAGAGCATGGCCTGGTTGATGAGGATCTTTGATGATGGATGCTACTTTTCTTCAGCAATGTTTCATGTAGATATGCTTAATGGTTGGGAGGGCTTTACCTGTGGTGTACCGGGCCAAATCCACTACCTTTTGAAGGATTTTTCGCTCAAAAGCATTGGTGTTCCTATACCAGGCTGTAATGCAGCCAATAAGCACACTTTCCACCACATCTACAGAAGTGCGCCAAGGTTTGTGATGACATGCTTCCACAGACACCTGAGGAAGTAGAGGCATTGTTGTGCTTTCTTCGCGATTATACATGTACGATGAATGTTTAGAACAAATGCATACAGGTGTCCCCCGCTTTTCGAACGTTCGCTTTACGAAACCTCACTGTTACGAAAGACCTACATTAGTACCCTGTTTGTTTTCGCTTTCAGAAGGTGTTTTCACTGTTACGAAAAAAAAGCAGTGCACGATAAAAAATTCAGCGCACAATAAAACGCAGCTCGTGCCCCGAGCAGCTGCTTGCAAGATGAGTTCTATGGTGTCGGAAAAGCCTAAAAGAGCTCATAAGGGTATTACACTTAGCGTAAAACTAGACATAATTAAGCGTTTCGATCGTGGTGAACGAAGTAAGGACAAAGTGAGTTTGGCTTGTGGAAGCTGACGAAGATGATGTTGAAAAGGTTTTGGCATCCCATGACCAAGAACTGATAGATGAAGAGCTGATGCAATTGGAAGAGGAAAGGATAACAATCGAAACCAAATGCAGTAGCGAAATTAACGTGAAGCAACTGCGTGATTTTTCGCTACAATGATAAGTACAACTTTAATTTTGAAAGAGTACTTAGGTTTAGGAGATATTTGCAGCATGGTTTGAGTCCTTACAAAGAACTGTGTGATAGAAAAATGCGCAAGGCTCAGCAGTCAAGCAAGCCTTCCACATCAGCCACAGCAGACAATGAACCTCGACCTTCGACATCGAGGCGGGCAGTCATAGGAGAAGATGATCTGCCTGCTCTAATGGAAATAGACGACGAGATGATACCCCAGTGTCCCACCACCCCAACACCCAGGCCGCGGACAGCTACTGTACCGATTCGCGGAGAATGCAGCAGTAGTTGGGAGGCACACAGCACATCTTTAAGAAAAAAGCCGAAATAAACATGCTAATTAATTAGGGGCCGCCCCACACTTAAATGTCGGCCCAGATCAAAGGCAATGCAATCGGCAATCGGCACTGATCTGGGCCGACAATTATGTGCCGGGCAGCACCTAATTAATTAGCATGTTTATTTCGGCTTTTTTCTTAATGATGTGCTGGATGCATCCCGACTATCACTGCACCACTGCATGCTTCGCGGTTCGGTATCTGTCGGCAGCCCGGAGGGTGGGGGCCACTGCACCAGCCAACCTGCAACGACTCAGTCTAACACACCACCGTCAGTATGCTCGGTGCTGTCCCGATTCCGGTAAGTGATACTACACTGTACATACATTATTTCTACTTTATATAGGCTGTGCATTTTTACATGTTGTTTGGTACGATTTGGCAGCTTCATAGCTTAAAGGTTACTGGAGAGCGCTTGTGCCGGGTTTTTGCCAACAGCACTTGCGTGAGATTTTCTGCCGACGGCGCTTGCGTGAGATTTTCACTATGGAGAACAGTTCAGTAATGACTGTGGAAAAGTATTTCTACTTCATATAGGTTCTGTATTTATCATATCATTCCTGCTTTTACTATGTGTTACTGCTATTTTAGGTTTTATGTGTTATTTGGCATGATCTGGTAGGTTATTTTTGGGTCTGCGAACGCTCACAAAATTTTCCCATATAAATAAATGGTAATTGCTTCTTTGCTTTACGACATTCCGGCTTACGAACTGTTTCATAGGAACACTCTACCTTCGGATGGCAGGGGAAACCAGTAGTTCTATTGCTCGCACTATGTTTTTTCTGCACATTGGGTGTTTGACAATCTTTTTCTCATGAGATCTATTGGGTTCCTTCGTCTTGCGCTGCCTGTAAAGAGACAAATCTCAAGATTGTATATAGCACACATACTTTGAACTTTGAATAATGACAAGGTTTTTCTACGTCAGGAGTTCAGTCCAGGAAACCAGAGCTACAGTGCACCAAATTGACCTGCAGACTCAAGTTAAAGGGAAAAGAAATATTGCACCCTAAATCAGATGCCAGTAAAACACCTCCTCGAACTGACAGGCAGGTGTATAGTACAAAAAAGTGGACTGTCCAGAAAGGGAATACTGAAAATCTAAGCTAAACAATGTACAGAAATCCCCTCAATTCTTATATCAAAATAATAAAGATATTTCTCCAGGTAACTAACATTATTGTAATTGAAGATGCTCCATGAGGCAAGTGTTAGTCAAAATGGATTTACTTATATGATGGTGGCAAAGCAGCTTATCCTGTTAAAGAAGTAATGGCAAAGTTATAAAATTAGGTAAAGCAGTGCTAATGAAAATTATTGGAAGTACAAGTTTAGGATCTAGAAGGGGTCAGGGAGACTATAGGAAACTACATGGCTATTCAAAATCACAGCATTGTAACTATGCTATTACTATATTTGGAAATTTCAGATAGTGAAGTAGGTTAGCGTAAGGGTAGTATACAGGCAAAGTTAGGAAAAACATCAAGAACTTCAATATAGTAGTATGGGTCACAGGGGTACAACTGCTGCAATGAACTTGAATAGCAAGAAACCATGTTGCTCTTGTAATGTGACCCACAATTGATTCAATCCTGGTGCTGTAGAATTCCTAATGTTTTTTTTAAAATTGTCATATACAAGGACCATCTACCCTTCTGTGATAAAGTTTAAGGGAAGGGGGGATTCTAAGATCCCTGTAAACAATGGATTAAGTACTGACTATGTCTGTAACTGCAGTGTGTTTGAATACTGTCTCACAGCTGCTTTCTTTGAAGCAAGGTAAGGTTAAAGTTCACCCAGATCCACATAAGATGTCTCTGGGCTTTTCACACCTTTTGATTTTGACAAAAAGCAGTACCTGATGGAAGTTATACAGAACATTCCTGTCTTAAAGCAAGCATAAATTGATGGATGTTCTTATCTTTGTAATTAAATTGTGGTTCCAGCAAACCAGATAGGACATTCCTTGCTTTAATTAAGGTGGCTGGAGTTTCCAACAAATTGATTGTACTTCTGTATCAATAGTCCATTGACTTGGCCGGAATGGTTATCAAACTGATTGTTCTTTGTATCAATAGTCTATTGACTTGGCTGGAATACTCATCAAATTGATTGTTCTTTTGTATCGGTGGCCTTATAACTTCTGACAATTCTGACATCAGGCAGTGAACTTGTAGAACCGCCGGGGATATGAGAAAGATTCTCTCCCTAATGTCGGGTCCAAGTTCACTCGTCAGCAGAGCTCGAAGAAATAAACAGCTGAAAAGATAAGTAACGATCTTTTTGTGCTGTTGTGATTTGATCCAGCAAAGTTACGTCTACATCTGGACACCTGGTAAGCAGAAATAAGAAAAGAATTACACTTGTTCAAACCACTTTGTGATTTAAAGAAAACATTGCCCTAGAATGCATAATATTGATCTGAATAATTATTGCTTTAAGGCGGTTTAAGAATTGTTTCACATGTCATAAGATTAATTCATCCCTGGTCTACAATGTTTCTAGAATGCTCTAGATAATCTCAGTCATACACAAATGAAGAAATACTTCGTTCCTTGTGTCTCCTATGTACTTATTTGCACACACTACAATTGACCTTGTTACAGAAGACTTATCCATGAATTAAAGGCTTAAATTGGGCCAGGGTTGACTCAAGATTCATTAGCTGGGAACTTGCAGGAGGTCAATTAGGTGAGTGCTTGCAGGAAAAGGGGCATCTAGCAAGTGGAAGGCTTTTAAAAGTGCTATAGCAAGAGCTCAGGGGCAGCATGTTCCCTTTAGTGGAGATAGCACAGCAATTAGCATCACGCTTTACACCACCAGTGACCTGGATTAAATTCTCGCCACCACCTGTAACAAGTTTGTACATTCTCCCCATGACCATGTAGGTTTCCTCCAGTTTCCACAAATATTGCAAAGATGCACAATACTGTGCAAAAGTCTTAATAACATGTATATACCTCCAACCATCCCGTCAGGCAAAACATTCTGTCCTTGGTAAAGGCCTCACCATTATCACCCTACACCCACAGCTCAGCTTGCTCTGGATCTTTTCATCTCAAATTGCTAACAAGACATCAGCTGTCAACTTCAGCATTCCTCTCCTCCTCTCACTTTCACCAAACTTTAGGGATAGCCATGAGCACCTGCATACTACTTCTTCATTAGTTATGTAGAACAGTCCATGTTCGAAGCCTTCCCTGATTATACTCCCCAACTCTTCTTATGTTACATTAACAACTACATTAGCACTGCTTCATGCACCCATGCTGAGCTCGTCAATCTCACCAACTTTGCCTCTAACTTCCACCCAGCCCTTAAATTCACTTGGTCCATCTCTGACACCTCCCTCCCCTTTCTCAATCCCCATCTCTGGAAACAAGCTGTCAACCAACATATTTTTATATACCTACTGATTCCCACAGTTATCTCAACCATACCTCTTGGCACCCCATCTCCTGTAAAATGCCATTCCCTTTTCTCAGTTTCTTCACCTCTGCCGCATCTGTTCCCAGGACACAGCTTTCTGCTTCAGACGTCAGAGAAGTCCTCCTCCTTCAAAGAAAGGGGTTTTCTCCCTCTACTATAGATGCTGCCCTTAGCCACACCTTCTCCATTTCCTGTACATATGCACTCACTTCATCTTCCCTCCACCTTAGCGACAGTCCCTCTTGTCATTACCTCCACCTCATCAGGCTCCACATCCAACACATTATCTTCCACAACCTCCAACATCTCCAAAGGGCTCCTACCACTAAACATATCTTTATCTTCCCCACCTCTGCTTTCAGCAGTGATTGCTCTCTCTGCAATTCCATAGGACATAGTAGCAGAATTAGGCTATCTGGCTCATTCAGTCTGCTCCGCCATTCAATCATGGCTGTTGCTGTTCTCTGTCTCCTCCTTAACCCCAGCTCCCAGGCTTCTCCCTGTAACCTTTGATGCTATGTCAAATCAAGAACCTATCAATCTCTGCCTTAAATACACCCAAAGATCTGGCCTCCACAGCTGCATGTGGCAACAAATTCCACAAATTCACCACCCTTTGGCTAAAGAAATTTCTCTACATCTGTTTTGAAACGGCACCCCTCTATCCTGAGGTTTTACCCTCTTGTGCTAGACTCTCCCACCACGGGAAACATCCTTTCCACATCTACTCTGTCTAGGACTTTCACAATTCGAAAGGTTTTATTGAGATCCCCCCTCATCCTTCTGAATTCCAGAAGTAAAGTCCCAGAGCCATCAAACGTTCCTCATATGATAACCCTTTCATTCCTGGAATCATTCTTGTGAACCTCCTCTGGACCCTCTCCAATGTCAGCACATCTTTTCTAAGATGAGGGGCCCAAAAATGTATACAATACTCCTTTTCCTTATAAAGCCTCAGCATCATATCCTTGCTCTTGTATTCTAAACCTCTTGAAATTAATGCTAATATGGCATTTGCTTTCCTCACCACCGACTCAACCTGCAAGTTAACCTTCAGTGTGTTCTGCACAAGGACTGCCAAGTCCCTCTGCATCTCAGATTCCTGGATTTTCTCCCAGTTTAGAAAATAGTCTGCACATTTATTTCTACTACTAAAGTGCACGGCCATTCATTTTCCAACATTGAATTTCATTTGCCACTTTCTTGCCCATTCTCCTATTCTGTCCAAGTCTTTCTACATCCTACCTGTTTTCTCAACACTACCTGCCCCTCCACCAATCTTCATATCATCTGCAAACTTGGCAACAAAGCCATCTATTCCATCATCCAAAATCATTTATTGGTGGCATCCGTTAGTCTCACGAGACTATGGATCTGTGCCTGGAAAGTCTACTGGAGTGTCCTCTCCAGGGCGCAGGCCTGGGCAAGGTTGTATGGAAGACCGGCAGTTGCCCATGCTGCGAGTCTCCCCTCTCCACGACACCAATGTTGTCCAAGGGAAGGGCAAAGGCCGATACAGCTTGGCACCAGTGTTGTCGCAGGAGTTGCCAGAACGAGGTTGAAGACATCATCGGACTGCCTTAGGGACTCCAGCTCCGGATTTGTCCTCAGGGTTTACTCCCGAAGCCTTTCCCATGAGTGGGTACGGCCGCCAGGCAGCGGAGGTTTGAAATCAGAGTTTTCCCTCTCTTAGATGGACTGCCTTCCCAGGCTGACGAGCTCCATCTACCCAAAAATCATTTATATACAGCATAAAAAGAAGTGGTCTCAACACCAACCCCTGCGGAACACCACTAGTCACTGGCAGCCAACCAGAGAAAGGTCTTTTTTATCCCACTCACTGTTAGTAACTTTCCTGTAATACCATGCATGGGCTCTTAACTTGGTAAGCAGCCTCATGTGTGGCACCTTGTCAAAGGCCTTCTGGAAGTCCAAATATACAACATCTACAACTTCCCCTTTATCTATCCTACTTGTAATCTCCTCAAACACTTCTAACAGGTTCGTCAGGCAGGATTTTTCCTGAAGGAAACCATGCTGACTTTGTACTGCCTTGTCCTGTGTCACCAAGTATTCCATCATCACATCCTTAGCAACATCTTCCCAACCACTGAGGTTAGGATAACTGGTCTATAATTTCCCTTTTTTTTTTTTTTTACAGTTATTGGGATTACATTGTTGTAATTATCATATATAAGTATAAACCTAGTTAATACATGGATATTAAATCTCCTAACCTTACTGGATACAAATATTATATATAGACAAATTAACATGAAAAAGGGAAAAAAATATACCCCCCCCCCAAAAAAAAACTAATCTACAAAATAGACCAACTAAACTACAGGAAAAAAAAGACATGGGCTGTTGTGAAACATAAAAAAAAGAACCATTATTGTTGTTGACTCCATTCCCCTCAACATATACTAAAAAGAAATAGAGTAGGTTTGGTAAAGGTCAAATTACATCATATGAAAGTATTGAATAAATGGCCTCCAAGTCTTTTCAAATTTAATAGAGGGATCATAAATAACACTTCTAATTTTTTCTAAATTTAAACACAACATAGTTTGAGAGAACCAATGAAACGTGGTGGGGGGGATTAATCTCTTTCCAATTCAGCAAAATGGATCTTCTGGCCATTAGTGTAAGAAATGCAATCATCTGACAAGCTGAAGATGTTAAAAGATTTGGTTCTATCATTGGTAAACCAAAAATTGCACTAATTGGGTGGGGTTGTAAATCAATACTCAAAACAGTTGAAATAATATCAAAGATATCTTTCCAGTATTTTTTTTAAAAGAGGACATGACCAAAACATATGAGTTAAAGAAGATATCTCAGCATGACATCTATCACATATAGGATTTATATGAAAGTAATAACGAGCTAATATATCCTTGGACATGTGAACCCTATGCACTACTTTAAACTGTATCAACGCATGTTTAGCACATATAGAGGATGAATTAACTAACTGAAGAATTCTTCCCCCATTTTTCAATAGGTAAAGTTATCTTAAGTTCCCTCTCCCAATCAGTCTTAACTTTATTAGATACGTCTGGACCTATCTTCATAATTATATTATAAATGTTTGCTAATACACCTTTCTGAAAAGGATTTAAAGCTAAAATTTTTCCCAAAATATCCAATGAATATAAATTCAGAAAGGTAGGAAGAACAGTATTAAAAAAATTTCTAATCTGAAAATATCTGAAGAAATGGGATCTAGGCAAACTGTATTTGTTAGATAACTATTCAAAAGACATGAAACAATTATCCAAAAATAGATCACAAAATCTTAATATACCTTTAGTTTTCCAAGCCAAATAGGCTTGATCCATAATAGAGGGTTGAAAAAACAAATTAGATATAGTAGGACTTGCAAGAATAAATTGATTCAACCCAAATAATTTTCAAAATTGAAACCATATTCGTAAAGTATGTTTTACTATTGGGTTAACCATTTGTTTATGCGATTTAGAAAGAGAAAAGGGAAGCGAGGTCCCTAAAATAGAACCCTTATGAAAACTCTTGTAAAGATTTACATTCAAGATTTACCCAATGTGGACTTGAATTTCTGTCCAAGTCCCATGACCCAAATTTTAAACATCTAATATTAATTGCACAATAATAAAATCTAAAATTTGGCAATGCCAGAACCCCCCCCCCGACCTTTTTTAAATTTCAGTAAGTATCTTTTACCTATCCTGGGATTTTTATTCTGCCATATATATGACCAGATTTCAGAATCAACCTTGTCAAAAAAGGATTTTGGAATAAAAACTGGCACTGCCTGAAATAAATATAAAAATTTAGGTAAAATAATAATCTTGATAGCATTAGTCTGACCTATCAATGATAGAGACATTGATGACCATTTAGTAAACAAAAGTTTAATCTGATCAATTAAAGGTAAAAAATTAGCCTTAAATAAATCCTTATGCCTTTTTGTAATTTTAACCCCTAAGTATGTAAAGAAATCAGTAACCAATTTAAATGATAAACCTCCATAAATTGGAACCTGCATATTTAGGGAAAATAGTTCACTCTTATTCATGTTTAATTTATAACCAGAAAAATTACTAAACTGAACCAACAAGGATAAAACAGCAGGAATGGATTTCTCAGGGTTAGAAATATATAATAGCAAATCATCTGCATATAATGATACCTTATGTATTTCATTCACACAGGTAATACCAAGAATGTCAGGTGAATCTTGAACAGCAATTGCTAAAGGTTCAAGGGCAATATCAAATAATAATGGACTAAGAGGACAACCCTGCCTAGTACCCCGAAATAAACGAGAAAAGGGAGTTCTTTGATTATTGGTAAAAACCGAAGCTACAGGGGTATAATATATCAATTTAATCCAAGATATAAATATTGGGCTAAAAGTAAATTTCTCAAGCACAGTAAATAAATATGGCCTTTCAACTCTGTCAAAAGCTTTCTCAGCATCTTGTGAAATAACACATTCTGGAGTAGTAAGTGATGGAGTATAAATAATATTCATTAATCTCCTAATATTAGAAGATGAATAACGGTTTTTAATAAACCCAGTCTGGTCCACAGAGATAATTTGAGGTAATACCTTCTCTAACCTAGTTGCTAATATTTTAGAAAAAAATCTTAGAATCTACATTCAATAGCGATATTGGTCTATATGATACACAATCAGTAGGGTCTTTATTCTTTTTAAGAATTAAAGAAATAGAAGCTCCATAAAACAATTGTAGTAATTTACCTAATCTGATTGCTTCTTTAAAAACTCTGGACAACCAAGGCGAAAGAATAGAAGAAAAAACCTTAAAGAATTCCACTGTAAAACCATCTGGACCTGATGCTTTACCAGAATTCATAGAGGAAATAACATCTTTTATTTCTACATCCATGATAGGAGTTTCCAATGTTAAAGATTCTTCTGGTGATAATTTCGGAAAATTCAGTTTCCTTAAAAAGTCATGCATAATGTTAGGATCATGAGGAAATTCAGAATGGTATAAAGAGGTGTAAAATTCTTGAAAGGATTTATTTATCTCATTTTGATTGACTGTTAAAGTATCATCATGTTTACAAATCTTAATAATTTGACATTTAACCGAATCAGTTTTCAATTGATTTACCCGACTTATCACTATGTATATAAAACTCACTTCTGGTTTTCATTAATTGATTTTCAATTGAGGATGTTAATAATAAACTATGTTCCATTTGAAATTCAACTTTTTGTTTATAGAGCTCCTTACTAGGAGTAATAGACTATTTCTTATTAATTTCTTTAATTTCCTCAACCAACTGAAGTGTTTCATTCTTACATCCCATTCCCATTCTGATATGTCTATCCACGGCCTCCTCTACTGTAAAGATGAAGCCACACTCAGATTGGAGGAACAACACCTTACATTCCGTCTGGGTAGCCTCCAACCTGATGGCATGAACATTGACTTCTCTAACTTCCGCTAATGCCCCCCCTCCCCCTCGTACCCCATCCGTTATTTATTTATTAGCAATCAGATTAGGTAAATTATATACACACACATTCTTTCTCTCTCTCTCATCCTCTGGGTTTCCCCCCCTCCCCCTTTTCCTTCTCCCTCGGCCTCCTGTCCCATGATCCTCTCATGTCCCTTTTGCCAATCACTTGTCCAGCTCTTGGCTCCATCCCTCCCCCTCCTGTCTTCTCCTATCATTTCTGATCTCTCCCTCCCCCTCCCACTTTCAAATCTCTTACTAGCTCTTCCTTCAGTTAGTCCTGACAAACGGTCTCGGCCCGAAACGTCAACTGTACATCTTCCTAGAGATGCTGCCTGGCCTGCTGCGTTCACCAGCAACTTTGATGTGTGTTGCTTGAATTTCCAGCATCTGCAGAATTCCTCATGTTTGTGTTTCATTCTTAATAAGTTTTTCTCAAACCAGCAGAATAAGAAATAATCTGACCACGGATATATGCTTTAACAGTGTCCCATACTGTCCCAGTGGAAATTTCTTCGGTATTATTTGTTGAAAAAAAAAAGAGATCCATCTGTTCCTTCATAAACTTAACAAAATCCGGGTCTTGAAGCAAATTAGAATTAAACTGCCATTGTCTGACAGTAGGAGATGTATCCATTAACTTGATAGAAAGTTTCAATGAAGCATGATCAGAAATGGCAATAATGTCATAATTACAGTCAATTACAGATGGAATTAAATGAGAGTCTATAAAAAAGTAATCAATTCTAGAGTATGAATGATAAATATGTGAGAAGAATGAGTACTCTTCTCATTAGGATGTAAAAATCTCCAAATTTCTGAAATTCCAGTCAATCTTAAAAGAGTTGAGTGGCCGATTTATTCGGTAAAGCTTGACCGGATATTGATCTATTCATCCAAGGATTTAAACAACAATTAAGATCACCACCCATTATCAACATATATTCATTTAAATTAGGAAATAAAGTAAATAAATGCTTTAAAAATTTAGGATAGTCCACGTTTGGAGCATAAACATTAACCATAGCAACTTTTTTATTAAAGAGTAACCCAGTAATTAATAGAAATCTACCATTCGGATCTGAAATGATGTCACAATGAACAAATGTAATTGAGGAATCTATAAAAATTGAAACTCCTTTCACTTTGGCCTGAGAGCTCGAGTGATACTGTTATCCCTCCAAAACCTGAAAAAACATTGATTATCCTCTTTCCTCACATAAGTTTCTTGTACAAAAATAATATGAGCCTCCAATCTTTGGAATATTTTAAAAATCTTGTTCCGTTTAATTGGATGGTTTAAGCCATTTGTATTCCAAGAGACAAAATTAATAGCCTGAGCCATATTTTAAAGTTAACCCTCTGGTATATAAAGAGTTAACCAGAAGGTAAACTCATGAAATCGAAAGAGGAACAAATATTCAGAGAGGAACTGGAAGTCACGACACTGCAGACATCTTTGTAGTTTGGAATCAGCCCAATAGAGAAAGAAAATAAAAGTAAAATTCCCCCCACCCTCCACCCGTAAAGTCCCAGAATTAAGCCTAAAGGAGGCCAAAGAGAAAAGTAACGCTAAATCTACCCCCATTTCTCCAGAAGGCAACTCCAAAGATATATGTTAAAAAAAAGAGCCACCCGAAAACCAAAAAAAATCTTATACAGTAATGATCTTCATATTATGGTATCAAAAATAAACGAAAGAGGAAAGGGCCTAACCATATTATCAATCAATTACAGACACAAATCTAAATAACTGAAAATGGCACTTCAAAAAAAAAAAGAAAGGAATTGTGGGAAGAAGAAATACGAAGAGATGGCGTAGTAAAAAAAACAACTGCCATCTTAATTATGCAAGACTAAAAAACAAAATATTCCTCCATACAGTAAAAATTTATCATCAAATCATTAGTAATAGTGTCAAAAATCAATAAGAATACCTACACTATTAACCAAAAATAAAAAATCTTGGAATTATAAAAGTCCATCTTCATACCATAATAATAGGCTTTAAAGAAAAAGCATGCAAGAACAGAGCTGATACTGCAAGAGCCAGACATTAATTAGAGTGAAGTGTCCGTAGCAGTTGGATAATGCTCCAGAAAACTTTGAACCGCACTTGAGGAATAGAAGATACGAGGTGAACTGTCCGGGGAAGAAATTCTTCATCGCGCAGGATACAATAATGCTGGTCGAAGACCTTTATGGTAACATCCCATCATCAAAGGTATGAAAACCTGCCACTCCTTCATCACTTTGGGACTGTAGTCTTCCACTAAACGGCACTGATATTGTTGAAGTTTAATCATACCTTGCCGACGGGCAACTTGGATAAGATGCTCTTTATCCTGAACACAATGGAAACAGAGAATTACTAGCCTCGGTTTAAATCTGGGGCCTGGTTTTGAACATAATGAATGGTGTGCACGATCAAGCAGTGGAGGATCATCCGGGAATACAGAGCTAAATGCATCCTTTAAAAGTTGAGAGAAGAATTTTAAAGGCTCACCTTCTTCAACATCTTCAAGGAGACCAATTATAACGCAAGCTCTGTCTTCTAGATTGATTTTCAAGATCAATAATCTTAATTTAAAACGCTCCAGTTGTTTATTCGTCGAGAACAATTTCTGTTCCAAACTCTGAATTTTCAAATCTCTCTCCCAAGCGTCACTACCCAATTCAGTAATTTTACTTTGTTGCTGTTTCACTTCGGAGCCCAGTGATTCCAAAAAGTCCGTAATTGACCTTAAATCTTCTTTAAAACTTTGACGTTGTTGTGCAAATTTTTCATCTAGGAGATTCAGCAGAGTATCATAAGTTAATTCGCGTTGCTTGGCCTCAGGTTTCTTCCTCCCGTTTCCATCGGAGTCTTTCCCATCTTTAGGATCCCGGGTTTTAGGTCTTGTAGTTATTTCTTTACTCATTTCTTCAAATTTCACAGTCACAATTCAAGGAAAAATCAATAATATAGTTTAAATCTTTAAATGTAGGTAAAAGTTAGTTAAATAAGGGTGATCATAAGTTAAAAAGAATAACGGTAATGGAGCAAAGTCAGAATCAACCTCACTCCATGAGCGCCTCCTGGAGAATCTCCATAATTTCCTTTCTGCTGCCTTCCTCCTTTCTTAAGGAGCAGAGTAACGTTTACAATTTTTCAGTCCTCAAGCACCATGCCAGAATCCAATGATTTTTGACAAATTATGTCTAATGCCACCACAATCTATAGCGCTACCTCTTTCAGAACCCTAGTGTGCAGTTCATCTGATCTGGATGACTTATGTGCCTTTAGGTCTTTCAGCATTTTGATCACTTCTCTCTTTTAACAGAGACTGCACCCACTTCTCTTCCTTCACACACTACAACATCAGGCATACTGCTAGTGTCTTCCACAGTGAAGACTGACGCAAAATACTCATTTAATTCAGCAGCCATTTCCTTGTCCCGTTATTATTTCTCCTGCCTCATTTGCTAGCGGTCCTGTATCCACTTTCATTTCTCTTATTTTTTTGACATACTTGAAAAAATTTTTACTATCCACTTTGATATTATTTGCCAGCTCTCTCATACCAGTGTAATTTCCCTTACTCCACTGAAATATTGCTACATCAGACTTTACTTTCTCCCTATCAAATTTCAAATTGAACACAATCATATTGTGATCACTGGTTCCCAAGGGTTATTTTACCTTAAGCTCCCTAATCACCTCCGGTTCATTACATAGCACCCAATACAGTACAGCTGATCCCCTAGTAGGCTCAATGACAAACTGCTCTAAAAAGCTATCTCTTAGGCATTCAACAAACTCACTCTCGAGATCCATTACAACCTGATTTTCCCCAATCGACCTGTATATTAAAATCTTCCATGACTACCATAACATTGCCCTTTTGACTCACCTTTTCTATTTCCTGCTGTAACCTGTGGTCCACCTCCCAGCCACTGTTGGGAGGCCTGTATATAACTGCCATCAATGTCTTTTTACCCTTGCAGTTTTTTAACTCAACTCACAAGGATTCAACATCTTCTGATCTTATGTCACATTTTTCTACTGATTTGATACCATTCTTTACCAGTAGAGCCACCCTCTGTCTACCTTTCTATCCTTCCAATATAACGTGTAACCTTGGACATTCAGCTCCCAGCTACAACCCTCATTCAGCCACGATTCAGTGATGGCCGCATCATACCTGGCAATCGGTAATATTGCAACAAGATCATCCACCTTATTTCTTATACTACGCGCATTTAAACACAACACCTTGAGTACCATATTTGCTGTCCTTTCTGACTCTGCATCCCTAATGATTTGATACTCAGCCTGTTGGCTGCAACTAAGTCCCATCACCTGCCTGCCCTTCCTGACAACCTGACTGCACACTATCTTTACTTTTTTACCATCTGTCCTTTCTTGAGTCCCTTCACTCCTGTTCCCATCCCCCTGCTAAATTGGTTTAAACCCTCCCCAACAGCTCTAACAAACCTGCCCGCGAGAATACTGGTCCTCCTTGGGTTCAGGTGGAACCCATCACTTTTAAACAGGTCATACCTCCTCCAGAACAGATCCCAATAATCCAAGAACCTGAAGCCTTGTCCCTGCACCAGCTTCTCAGCCACGCACTTATCTGTCAAATCATCCTGTTTCTACCCTCACTGGCGCATGGCACGGGTAGCAATCCAGAAATTACTACTCAGGAGGTCATGCTTCTCAGCTTTCTACCTAGCTCTCTAAATTCTCTTTTCAGGACCTCATTGCTCTTCCTTCTTATGTCATTGGTACCAATATGTACCAAGATATCTGGCTGCTCCCCCTCTCTCTCCAAAATGTGGACGCTATCTGAGATATCCCTGACCCTGGCACCTGGGAGGCAACATACCATCCAGGTGTCCCGTTCACGTCCGCAGAATCTCCTGTCTGTTTCTTGTCCATTCATCCCTCCCTACTGATCTCCCTCTGGGACCTTATCCCTGTAAGCAGCTTAAGTTCTACACCTGCCCATACACCTCCATTCAGGGCCCCGAACAGTCCTTCCAGGTGAGGCAACATTTCACCTGCAAATCTGCTGCAGTAGTCCATTGTGTTGGGAGCTCCCGATGTGGCCTTCCCTGTATTGGGGAGATCCATTTTAAATTGCAGGACTGCTTCGTCCTGGTGGCCAAACATTTTAATTCCCATTCCGCCGTGTCAGTCCGTTACCTCCTTTTGTGCCAAACCAAGGCCACCCTTGGCATGGAGGAGCAATATCTTATGTTCCACCTTGGTACCCTCCACCCTGATGGCATGAATATTGATTTCTCCTTACGGTACCCAAATTCCAGCCCCTCCCCCCACCTCTATTCCTCACTCTGACCTTTTACACCTTCTCACCTGCCTATTACTTTAGATTATGAGAACACTCAGTCCTCTTTTATTGTCATTTAGAAATGCATACATGCATTAAGAAATGATACAATGTTTCTCTGGAGTGATATCACAGAAAACAGGACAGACCAAGACTAACACTGACAGAACCACATAATTATAACATATAGTTACAGCAGCACAAAGCAATACCATAATTTGATAAAGAACAGACCATAGGCACAGTAAAAAAATCTCAAAGTCCCGAGTCGATCGACTCCCGAGTCCCCGATAGCAGGCGGCAAAAGGGAGAAACTCCCTGCCATAAACCTCCAGGCACCGTCAACTTGCTGATGCCTTGGAAGCAGCCGACCGCAGCCGACCACAGCCGACACTGAGTCCATCCGTTCAAAAACTTCGAGCCCCCGACCAGTCTCTCCGATACAGCCTCCCGAGCGCCTTCGACCTCTCCCCAGCCACTGAAACACGCAAAGCCGAGGATTTCAGGGCCTTCAGCTCCGGAGATTCCAGTTTCCACACAGCAGCAGCGGCAGCAAAACAGCATTTCAGAAGTTTTCCAGATGTTCCGCTGTGCTCTCACATCTGTCTCCATCAAATCAGGATTGCGCACGATCCCCTACTTGACAGATAACAGATATTCATCACCGAAGTGGCCACACGCGCTGCCGTCACGCAGCCATCTTCTCCCCCCTCCCAGGTCCCCTCTTCCTTCCCTTTCTCCTATAATTTACTGCCCACTCCTACCAGATTCTTTCTTCTCAAGCCCTTGACCTTTCCCACGAACTTGGCTTCACCTATCACCAGGGAGCCCCATTCCCCTCCTCCAATTTTATTCTGGTATTTTCCTTCTCAGTCCTGAAGGGTCTCAGCCCAAAACATCAACTGTTTATTCATAGATGCTGCTTGACTTACTGAGTTTTCCAGCATATTGTATGTTGCTGTATATCACTAGGGTGCCTAAAGCATTTGTACAGTACTGTACATTGTGTCTTTCCAGTTACCAAATAACACTTAATACTACCGAGCTAATACAAAGCTAAATAGTCTATTTCTGTTCTAACTACCTTCCTATTTAACCAATATACAGTACTAAGCTTAGGGAAGCTTCACTCTTGAGATAAAGGTTTTGGTCAGATAAACATCGGCTGCATACATCACGCTTAGGCAGTCTGGATCAAACAAATCCCTCGATGCGTACAAGGAAAAGGAAAATCAGGAAGGCACTAGTGATAGGGACATTGACAAAAGTGAGGACAGTGCGAACAGGCTGATAATGCTAGAACATGTCGATGTTAAGAAAGAGGATGGGCTTGAACTTTGGAAAAGCATTTGGATAGATAATTTACCCAGGCCCAACGGGATATACCTCAGGTTACTATGGGAAGTGAGGGAAGAGATTGCTGTGCCTTTGGCGATGACCTTTGCATCCTCAGTAGCCACAGGAGCATGATCAGAAACAGGGTAGCAGATGTTATTCTTCTGTTCAAGAAAGGCATTGGGGATAACCCTGGGAATTATAGACCAGCGAGTCCAACATCAGTGGGGAGCAAATTACTGAAGAGAATTGTTAAAGACAGCTTCTTTAACTGGAGAAGTATTGTCCATATTAGGGATAGCATGGCTTTGCGAGGGGCAAGCTGTGCCTTACCAGGCTGACAGGTTTCTGAGAAAGTGACAAAGCTTCCGGAGCACTCAATCGCAGGCCTCTGCAGAGTGGTACAGACAGCCCAGCGCGTCTGTAGATGTGAACTTCCCACTATTCAGGACATTTACAAAGACAGGTGTGTAAAAAGGATCATTGAAGACCCGAGTCACCCCCAACCACAACCTGTTCCAGCTGCTACCATCCGTGAAATGGTACCTCAACATAAAAGCCAGGACCAACAGGCTCTGGAACAGCTTGTTCCACCAGGCCATCAGACTGCTTAATTCATACTGATACAACTGTATTTCTATGTTATATTGACTATCCTGTTGTACGTAATATTCATTATAAATTACTATAATTGCACATTTAGACAGAGACGTAACGTAGAGATTTTTACTCCTCATGTATATGAAGGATGTTAGTAATAAAAGTCAAATCAATTCAATTCAATGTGGTGTATATGGATTTTACTAAGGATTACAACAAGGTTCTGCATGGTAGCTTCATTTAGAGTGGAGCTTAGGAGACAATGGCAGCGACTCCTTTGCTTGTATCTTCGGAAACAGCTCTATTTCTATTTTTAATATCTCTATTTTTCCCTTTCAGGGTTCTTTTGAAGACCCTGACCTGGAGTTACACGCTGACTTCGGTTCTTTGCAGGAATGGGACCCACTCTTGGGGTCTCACGACTGGCCACTATTCAATATACCAAGCACGAGGCCCAGAAGACAAGCGCCTTCAGGGTTTCGGGATTTCATGGCTCTGGAGGCAGGCTGACTCGAGGTCAGTGCCTCCGTAGGAATCTGGTGTGTCGTGGGAGTACACAGAAGATGGAAAGCAGCAAGCTGGCTGCTGGCGGTGTACCCAGTGACCCGAGTTCTTTGGCCACAGAGCTCGGAAAAAGCGACGCAACAAACTTTTATCACAAATCGGCAAATTGTTTAGTTGCCTCTCCCCTCTCGCTGTGAAATGGGGAAACCTCTTTTTCCCTTATTAGGGAGAGAGAGAGAGCCTGTGGCATGTCGAACTACCGGGTGAATGAGTAGTCTTTGGTGTACTGCAAGTCTGTGCATTTTTATTGATGCTTTGCTGCACGTTTGAGGGCACCGATACTTTTTTTTTGCTGGTGGGGGAGGGGGATCATTCCTTTGCTGCTGCTACGTGTGGGGGGGAGCTGGGGGGACCTTTGGGGTTCTAACATTTAACTGTCATTCATTCTTTAGGGAACTCCTTGTTTTCGTGAATGGTTATGAAGAAGAAGAATTTCAGGATGCATATTGTATACATTTCTGACACTAAATGTAGCTTTGAAACTTTTGAATATCAGGAAACATGGGATCCAGGGAAACTTGGCTCCTTAAGTTCATAATTAGCTCGTCCACAGAAAGCAAAAGAGGGTGGCAGTATATGGAGCATACACTGCCTGGAGGGATCTGAGGGATCTGTTCTAGGAGCCCCTGATCTTTGTGATTTTTAAAAAATGACTTGGAAGAGCAAGTGGAAGGTTAGATTACTAAGTCTGCAGCTGATACAAAGGTTAGTGGTGTTGTAGAGAGCGCAGAAGTTTGTCGTAGGTTACAACGGGACATTGATAAGATGCAGAGTTGATATGAGAAGTGGTAGATGGAGTTCAACCCCAAAAAATGTTAAATGACACACTTTGGAAGGTAAATTTGAATTGCATGACTCCTAGAAGTGTGGAGAACAGAGGGATCTTGAGGGTCCATGTTATGTCTATCTAGAGTATATGAAGAGCAGATCATGTTGGCTCACCACCGCTTTTCTTAATTCTCCTTCGGTCTCCTCCCTTCAATCTCTTTATTCTTAGCAGTTAATAAAAAGATCATGAAGCAACAAGTTTATACCTTGTTCTTGATTTCTGAAAGAAACTTGGATCAAAAACATTAGAATCCAACAGTATGGCATAGTTGGTAGGATGGCTGCAAAGATTTAAGGACTTGGAAGAATCTTAGACAAAGTAGAAACTTCCAGGCAAATTTAAAAGGAGGCAAGAGCTTGCTCTACAAATTCCAAATCATCCAAGAAAACCACTTAGTTCTACCTTCAATACACCACCTAGTTAAGTTTAAAAATGAGGAAACTACTATACCTTGCTATTCCAAAAAACAAAAACATATCTGTAAAGAAAAACAGACCAGCAGTGAAATTAATATTGTACTCAAATAAAATTCGTACAAGCCAGTAGAGTACGTAGACATTTTCCAGTTGTAGTCTTATCTCAAACCCCACCCCACCCCACCCCGCCATATCAGGGTCACATGAAGCTAAGAGAGCAGGTGTTGGATAGACCTCTGAGCAGCTGGTGCAATCACAAGTCTTGGTTATGAGACCATTGATGCCAGGCAGACAATATCTGAAGAGTATTGATTATGGTTAGGGTCACCCATCTTGTAAAAACACTGCCCAGAAGGCAGCAATGGCAAACCACTTCCGTAGAACAATTTGCCAAGAACAAACATGGTCATGGAAAGACCATGATTAACCAGGTCATATGACAAGGCACATAATGAATTAGCTGTTAATATTTAAACCAGTCAGAACGCCACCAGAAAAAGGATTCAGAATTAAAGGGTGGTCCACATTATTCCCATGACTATATCAGTAGACTAGAGCCGCAGATTCTGAAAGAGGTAGCCGAAGAGATTGCGGAGGCATTAGTAATGATCTTTCAAGAATCACTAGATTCTGCAATGGTTTCAGAGGACTGGAAAATTGCTAATGTCATTCCACTCTTTAAGGGAGGGAGTCAGAAGACAGCTCCCCTTAAGTTCTGAAGTTCATGGAAAAGAGCCTCTCCTTAGTCTTTCTGAAAATATTATATTGTATTTCCACAAAGGGTAAAATAACGTTCCGAGGATTGGTCCCAGAACTGCATGTGCGGTGTTGTAGGTTTCAGCAAATAAAACGAAGTGAGGCATTTTATGCTTAATGAAACCCGTAATACATTTTATTAAACTCCAAAACGTAATCAACAAAAATACACTAAAAATCTTTAATATAATAACACCATCGCATCAGACCAGCATCTTAAAGTAAAACCCCAACTCTCCGTCGGTTATGGTGAATTATGTACATTTCTCCCTATTACGTTACCTTGCACAGGCCCCCTCCTCCAGGAATTCACTTAAAGCGGCACTGTGAGCCTCAGTTTGGGTCCTGTGTCATTCCACAAAACCATAAGACATAGGAGCGTGATTAGGTCATTTGGCCCATCAGTTCTGCTCTACTATTTCATCACGGCTGATCCAATTTTCCTCTCAACCCCAATCTCCTGCCTTCTCTCCATATCCCTTCATGTCCTCACCAATCAAGAATCCATCAACCTCTGCATTAAATATACATAAGGACTTGGCCTCCACAGTTGGAGTATTGTGTATAGTTCTGGTCACCGAATTATAGGAAAGATGTCAGTAAAATTGAGAGAGTACAGAGGAGGTTTACTAAAATGTTGCCTGGGTTTCATCTCCTAAGTTACAGAGAAAGGTTGAACAAGTTAGGTCTTTATTCTTTGGAGTGTAGAAGGTTGAGGGGGGACTTGATAGAGGTGTTTAAAATTATGAAGGGGATTGATAGAGTTGATGTGGATAGGCTTTTTCCACTGAGAGTGGGCAAGATTCAAACAAGAGGACATGAGTTGAGAGTTAAAGGACAAAAGTTTAGGGGTAACATGAGGGGGAACTTCTTTACTCAGAGAGTGGTAGCTGTGTGGAACAAGCATCCAGTAGAAGTGGTTGAGGCAGGTTCGATGTTGTCGTTTAAAGTTAAAGTTATATGGACAGGAAAGGAATGGAGGGTTATGGGCTGAGTGCAGGTTGGTGGGACTAGGTGAGAGTAAGAGTTCGGCATGGACTAGAAGGGCCGAGATGGCCTGTTTCCGTGCTGTAATTGTTATATGATTATTTGTTCTTCTGTCTATTCTCCTCAAAAATAAAATCTTGACTTGGTCTTCAAAAATCCTTGAGGTTTCATGTTTCAGTTTAAGACGCTCAATTATTTTGTGCTTAATTACAAACCAGTTATCTCCTGATAGCAGATTTAGGATAATCACCTTGATTTTGTGTGGGCACGTGGCCAAGTGGTTAAGGTGTTCGTCTAGTGATCTCAAGGTCGCTAGTTAATGCCTCAGCTGTGGCAGCGTGTTTGTGTACTTGAGCAAGGCACTTAATCACACATTGCTCTAGTGTCTGTGTGAGGAGTAGCGCCCCACACAGACTTCCAATCTGTGCCTTGTAAGGCATGAAAATGCCCGACGCAGGCCTCTCATGGTCTGAGTCGACGTTCCCCCACCTTGATTTTCCTAATTTAACTTTCTTAAACAGCAATGTTTTCTGATCAAGAGAACAACCCAAGTTTGGTTGTAACATTGTTGCTAACTACAATGAAAGTGTGTAATTGAAACTCAGCTGTTCTCAGGATTAAATTCTTCACTATTATTGTGCTCATGTAAGTTTCAATGTGTCTGAGTTCAGTATTTTGAGATGTTTGGTTCTTATTCTTCTTGAATTAATGACAAAGGAGTCATTCACATTATATACTTACATCTTTGTTTACAAATTCTCAGATTAGCTAAGGCCCTGGCCCAATAAATTGTCTTCCTATTTGCAATTATTATTGCAAAGAAATAGTTCTGAAATTCAAAGTGCTGAAGCGTCACAAGATTCAGGCTTCTGAATCTGCATAAAACTTGCAGATTGGATTGAAATTCTGGGCCAAGTAATGTGGCTTGCAAGGATCAGACCCATCAGTACAACAATGTTCAATTAACTGCAAAGATCTCTCAACCTTGTACTGGGTATCTTGCGAAAGTCTGTTTGCTAACAGTATGCAAAATGTTGTCCTTCCAAAATCATGAACTTGGGAAAAGAATTTAAATTTTATGACAGTTCTGTTCCATAATCAGGGATGCATTTTCACTCAAATGAAAAGAGTGGCAAAAATCTTGCACTTTTCAAGAAGATGAAACATTTAACTACTCTTGTATTTTTGTGTGGTATGAGCACAAAGTTGGTGATTCTGAAAAGCTTGTGGGATCAGGAACATTAAGTAGAAAACATTTTATCAATGTCTGGGATAAAATTGTGTCTTTAGAATCAGAACAGTCAAACTAGCTTGCATTTCAAAAGATGGCACAGTCAATGATAAGGAAGCATAACGTAGTGATGGCACACCTTAAGTAGCATTGAGACATCCATTACCTCTGTATGCCAGTAAAAACTTGTATGGCAACATCCTGATCTTAGAAATTTTTCAAAGTTGTTGGATCCAAGTTCAATATTATTTTATTTGTTGAGATACAGTGCGGCTCTTTTGTGGCCCCTCGAGCCACACACCACCCAGCAATCCCCCAATTTAATCCTAGCCTAATCACAGGGCAATTTACAATGACCAATTAATCTACCACCCGCTACATCTTCCGACTGGAGAAGGAAACTGGAGCACCTGGAGGAACCCCACACGATCACCTACAGGGCAGGTACCAAGGTCAGTTTCAAATATATTTTAAGAAATTGATGTTGATTAAGTGGTGAAATGTGTTATGCAGATCTGAGGTGATTCCTCATGGATAAGGTCTTGGCAAGGTTTATGATAGTGCAGAGAAGGTTCAGAAGGGAAATGCTTTCATTAACAAAAACTTGTGATCCACCTAGAGAAGAGGTGGTGAACTTTTTTTTGAGAATGTGTGCCCAAGTTGGTGATAATCTTCTAAAAGATTTCTCGTGTGCATGGTAATTTTGAGAACAGATCATCACTGATTAATGAATTAGTAACAATAATTGATGAGTTGCTTATTTACTTGTATTTATTACTTTTAATAAAAGTACTATAACAGAGACAGACTGAAATAAATGAAGCACTTTCAGAAAACATGTTCAAAATTATAAATCTTTTTTAAAAAATTGGGAAAAAAATCTCAAGATAGTAAACACAAGAGACTCTGCAAATGCTGGAAATCCACAGCAAGGCACATAAGCTGCTAGAGGAACTCAGCAGGTCAGACAGCAGCTATAGAAAAAAGCACAGTTGATATTTCGGGCTGAAACCCTTCATCAGGACTGGAAAGGAAGGGGAAAATATGCCATTATAAGGAGGAGAACTAGATAGAAGGTGCTAGGTGAAAGAGGGAATGAATTAAGAAGCTGGGAAGTGGTAGGTGGAAAAGGTAATGGACTGGAGAAGAAAGAATCTGATAGGAGAGAAGAATGGACCATAGGAGAAAGGGAAAGAGGAGGGACACCAGGGTGAGGTGATAGGTAGATAGGGAGAAGAGGCAAGAAGCCAGAATGAAGAGTGAAGGAGTACCGCAAGTTGGAGAAATCGATGTTCGTGCCATCAGGTTGAAGGCTACCTAGACAGAATGAGGTGTTGCTCCTACAACATAACAGTGGCCTCATTGTGGCAGAAGAGGGTGACATGGACGACATGTCAAAATGGGAATGGGTTTTGGAATTAAAATGGTTGACCACCAGGAAATCCTGCTTTTTATGGATGGAGTGGACGTGCTCGTCAAAACGATCCCCCAATCTGCGTCAGGTCTCACCAATATAGAGGAGGTAGCGTCAGAAGCATTGATAAAGAGGACAACCCCAACAGATCCACACATGAAGTACTGCCTCATCTGGAAGGACTGTTTGGGGCCATAAATAGAGGTGAAGGAAGAAGTGAATAGGCAGCTGGAGTACTTCTGCCACTTGCAGGTACGAGTGCCAGGAGGGAAATTAGTTGGAAAGGATGAATGGACAAGAGAATCACAGAGGGAACAGTCTCTGTGACAAGTGGAGTAGAAGGGGAGGTGAAGATGTGTTTGAAGATGAAGATGGCAGAAGTTGTGGAGAATGATGTGTTGGATGTGGAAGCTCATGAGACAGTAGGTGAGGACAAGAGGAACTCTATTCCTGTTAAGGCAGCAGGAAAATGGGGTAAATGTTTATGTCCAGGAAATGGAGATACAGTGAGGGCAGCATCAGTGGTAGAAGAAGGGAAATCCCATTCTTTGAAGGAGGACACCTCTGAAGGTCTGAAAGTGAAAGCCTCATTCTGGTGACGAATGCAGCAAAGACAAAGGACTGAGAAAAGGGAATGGTATTTTTACCAGAGACAGGATGGAATGAGGTGCATATAGTGAAGACAGCTGTGGGAAAAATTTCAAAATCGTATTGTTATTGTACCTCATATACTGAATAACACAAGAAATGTGAACAAAATTATAAGCTTGGTGCATTCATAAAAGATCAAGGAAATCAAATACACTTTATTGCCAGTGAGATTTCTGTTACTGCAGTAACAATGACAAATATTTTATATATGGCTTGTACTTGGCTGTAATGAGAACTATGCATATAGCATTAGTTTCATCAGTATAGTCTATTTCTACAAATGTACTTCTCCAAGTTCATCATTGAAAACAATGACTCACGTTAATATGCAATGAAATTATTGTTACTGCAGATTTTCCAGACAGTTAAGTGTCAGGATTTTATTTAATACTTTGATCTAGTCTCTAACTGATCTCTTTCAATATTTCTTAGTTCAGCTCTGAAGTCAAATTGAGCAACTTTGTAAACCAATCAATTGCATTTCAAAATTATCCAAATCAATCCACAGCAACATTTCCAAATTCAGTTTGTCTAATGTAACACTATCTGCTAAACTACATACAGTATTTACCATTATCACTGAATATAGTGTTCATTCACAAACTGAAGAAAAATATTAGCAAAGCGAAGCCAATGCTAACTAGCCCAATCATTTTCTATACAAATACTGCTATGTACACTAGATCTATGATGATTTCAAAACATCATCCAACATCACCGTGTTCTCACAGCCATCTAGCTGGTGGCAAGCTGCGCGAGACATATCCTGTGCAAACATCTCATTGCTCTCTGGTTGTAATAAAAAAAAATCATTTGCTGCTTCGTTTGGCAGTAATCAGTATATATCTTTTTATTATTGGTGGGCTTTAAAGAGTTAAGAGGTAGTACTATACAGTGTGTGCCAACATTTTTTTTTGCACATGCTATCTTGGGCACACGTGCCATAGGTTTACCATCACTGATAGAGATGTTAAGTGTATCAATGATCTGACTTATCTGGCTAATGGAATGTTGGCCTTTATTACAAAGGAATTGAGTACAAGAGCAAGGAAATCCTTTTGCATTTGTACAGGGCCCTGGTGAGACCACACCTGGAGTATTGTGTGCAGTTTTGGTCTCCAGGGTTAAGGAAGGACATCCTGGATGTGGAGGAGGTGCAGCGTAGGTTCACTAGGTTAATTCCTGGGATGTCCGGACTGTCTTACGCAGAGAGGTTAGAGAGACTGGGCTTGTACATGCTGGAATTAAGGAGATTGAGGGGGGGGGGGATCTGATTGAGACATATAAAATTATTAAGGGATTGGACAAGATAGAGGCAGGAAATATGTTCCAGATGCTGGGAGAGTCCAGTACCAGAGGGCATGGTTTAAGAATAAGGGGTAGGTCATTTAGGACAGAGTTGAGGAGGAACTTCTTCTCCCATAGAGTTGTGGAGGTGTGGAACACGCTGCCTCAGAAGGCAGTGGAGGCCAATTCTCTGGATGCTTTCAAGAAGGAGCTAGATAGGTATCTTATGGATAGGGGAATCAAGGGTTTATGGGGACAAGGCAGGAACAGGATATTGATAGTAGATGATCAGCCATAATCTCAGAATGGTGGTGCAGGCTCGAAGGGCCGAATGGTCTACTTCTGCACCTATTGTCTATTGACTTTCCTTATTCCATCCATTAAGATGAGTAATTCGGGAAAAATAACAAGTTGTCTGATTTTGCCAGCGAAGTTCATTGTTTCAGACTGAATTGAAACTATTTTATACCAACATTCATGACTCTGGGCTATCATCTGAAGTTACAGAATACTGTAATATTCATTTCAGCAATAACCCTTAAATGTTTGCGTTCATTCAGTAGCTAATCCACTACCCACTAACCCAGTTTTCAGTTTTGTTTTATTCACCAGAAATCCTCTACAGTCCACTCATTCTGCTTGTCTACACTTCCCACTTAGTTTGCTCAACCAAACCATTGGTATAGATCACAAACAGCTTTAGCTCCAACCGCAGTCCCTGGAGCACCTTCCTATCATAGTTCCCCAATCCAAAAGTAGAATTTAGTTGTTTTGTCCGTTAACTGATACTGAATTCACTCCACCCTCTAATGTTTTCAATAATTATTTTTCAATAATTTCTTGTACGGCATTTTAATCAAAAGCTTCTGAAAAAACCAACTGCTTCCCCAACAACACTGGTAGATAAAACATGATATTGTTTTTCACAACTGAATGCTGACTGCACAATCCTGAAATTATTTTCCCTGTGCCCAGTTAACCATAAAACATACGAGCAGAATTAGGTTATTCGGCCCATCGAGTCTGCTCTGCCATTCCATCATGACTAATTTATTATTTCTCTCAACCCCATTCTCCCCATAATTTCTCCCTTCACCCCATAACTTGATGCCCTCACTAATCAAAAGCCTATCACCACTTTAAATACACCCAATGACTTGGTCTCCAAATCTGTCTGTGGTAATGAACTCTACAAATTCACCACCCTCTGACCGAATAAATACCTCTTCATCTCTGTTGTAAAAGCACGTCCTAGTATTCTGAGGCTGTGCTCTAGTCCTAGACTCCCCCACTATAGAAGCATCCTCTCCACATTCACTCTGTCTAGGCCTTTCAATACTCATTACATTTCAATGTGATCCCCCTCATTCTTCTGAACTCCAGAGAGTACAGTAACATGGTATACAAAAAAAACTAATTATAGTATACAAGAGAACTTAATGTTTTACACTAAATCCATAACCATAAGGAATTAAATAATTTCTTAATACCATCAAAAGTATACTTCAACATACTTCAAAGCCGCAGCTTCCTAAAGTTCACCCAAGAAATATTCAAAGGAAGAGATGACAAAAAAGGTAACCTGGCGAGGGATAAACAGGCAGTGTATTGGAGTCACAAAAACAAGGTATTCCAAAGGTTTTAGAACCTCATGTGTTAGACATTAGTAATTATGGAGTCAACAGGAAGAGCAGTTACTGATCAACAAATATACCGAAGCAAAGCTCATATTTTGATTCTGATGTAATCAGAATGTAATGGATCGGGACTACAAAGCGGTGTGGGAGCTGAATTCTGAAGGAAGGCAGTTTTTTTAAAAATTTCTTCGAGCGCAAGAAGGACAAGACTGCACAGGCACGTGACGTAACAGGACAGCGCAGAGAGTTTAAAAAGGAGACCACCCTATATAGCGGGTAGCTGTCGGAGCGGGCAGTGGAGTGAGTGGTAGCAGAGTGTAGGGCTTTGGCTTCAACGGGCTTCGGCGGTGAACGGGAAAAGGCGAGAGCAAAGCACCAACTCTTTTTTTTCTCCCCCCCTTTCGCGAATCAGCCCGGACAGACAGGAACAGCAGGGCTCTCACAGCTAATGGTACGAACTAACGGTTTAAAAAGTTTGTGTGTTTGGCGAGGTAAGTGGGTGAGTAGACTTCTTTTTCCTGTTTCATTCCTGTAGAATTAGATAGCATGCCTGCAGGGTTAGTGTTTTGTTCAGGGTGTCAGATGTGGGAATCCTGGGAGACATCCAGCCTCCCTGATGGCCACATCTGCGCCAGGTGCACCGAGTTGCAGCTCCTCAGAGACCGTGTTAGGGATTTGGAGCTGCAGCTTGATGACCTACTGCTTATCAGGGAAAGTGAAGAGGTGATAGACAGGAGCTACAGGGAGGTAGTCATCCCTAGGCTATAGGGGTCAGAAAACTGGGTCACTGTCAAGAGAGGGAAGGGAAATGCCCGGATAGTGGAGAGCACACCTGTGGCTATCCCCCTCAGCAACAAATATCTTGTTCTAGATGCTGTTGAAGGGGATGACCTGACAGGGGACACCCACGGTGACCAGGTCTCTGGCACTGAGCCTGGCGCTGTTGTGCAGGAGGGAAGGAGGGAGAAGAGGAATGCCGTAGTCATAGGGGATTCCATAGTCAGAGGAGCAGACAGGAGACTCTGTGAGCCTGATAGAAATACCCACATGGTGTGTTGCCTCCCAGGTGCCAGGGTACGGGATGTCTCAGATTGGGTCCAGAACATCTGAAGGGAGAGGGTGAACAGTCAGTTGTCTTGGTACATGTTGGTACCAATGACATAGATAGGACAAAGGTGGAGGTCCTGAAGAGAGATTTCTGGGAGTTAGGAAGGAAGCTGAGAAGCAGGACCTCCAGGGTAGTGATCTCGGGATTGCTACCTGTGCCACATGCTAGCGAGGGCAAGAATAGTCGGATCAGGCAGATGAATGTGTGGCTGAGAGGCTGGTGTAGGGGGCAGGGCTTCAGATTCTTGGATAATTGGGATCTCTTTTGGGGGAAGTATGACCTGTTCAAAATGGACAGGTTACACCTGAACCCGAAAGGGACCAATATCCTGGCGGGAAAGTTTAATAGAGCTGCTAGGGAGGGTTTAAACTAATTTGGTAGAGGGGTGGGAACCGGAATGATAGAGGAAGGGGAAAACAGAAATAAATCTAAGATAGCGAGCAGTAAAGATGTCAGGAAAGACAGGCAGGTGATGGGGCAAATTTGTAGCAATTGGGATGAGTTGCAGTGCAATAAAGTTGCAGTGAAATCAAAGCGAAAAGTACCAAATACTGGTCTTAAGGTGTTATACTTAAATGCCGCAGCATAAGGAATAAGGTGGATGATCTTGTCGTACAGCTACAGATTGGCAGCTATGATATTGTGGCCATCACTGAAACGTGGCTAAAGGATGCATGTTTCTGGGAGCTGAACGTCCAAGGATACACGGTGTATTGGAAGGATAGGAAGGTAGGCAGAGGGGGAGGCGTGGCTTTATTGGTAAGAAATGATATCAAATCATTAGAAGGAGGAGATACAGGATCGGAAGGTGCAGAATCTTTATGGGTTGAGCTAAGAAATCGCAGGGGTAAAAGGACCCTGAAGGCAGTTATTTATAGGCCTCCAAACAGCTGCAGTGATGTGGACTACAAATTACAATAGGAAATAGAAAAGGCTTGTCAGAAGGGCAGTGTTATGATAATTGTGGGGGATTTTAACATGCGAGTGGATTGGGAAAATCAGGTTGGCACTGGATCTCAAGAGAGAAAATTTGTAGAACATCTGCGAGATGGCTTTTTAGAACAGCTTGTTGTTGAGCCCACTAGGGGATCAGCTGTACTGGATTGGGTATTGTGTAATGAACCGGAGGTGATTAGAGAGATTGAGGTGAAGGAATCCTTAGGAGGCAGTGATCATAACATGATTGAGTTCACTGTGAAATCTGAAAAAGAGAAGCCGAAATCTGATGTGTCACTATTTCAGTGGAGTAAAGGAAATTACAGTGGCATGAGAGAGGAACTAGCCAAAGTTGACTGGAAATGGACACTGGCAGGAAAGACAGCAGAGCAGCAGTGGCTGGAGTTTATGCGAGAAGTGAGGAAGGTGCAAGACAGGTATATTCCAAAAAAGAAGAAATTTTCGAATGGAAAAAGGATGCAACCAAGGTTGACAAAATAAGTCAAAGCCATAGTTAAAGCAAAGGAGAGGGCATACAAGGAAGCAAAAATTAGCTTTGTGGCTAAGTTTGCTGACAATACGAAGATAGTTGGAGGGGCCGGTAGTGTTGAGGAAACAGTGAGTCTGCAGAGAGACTTGGATAGATTGGAAGAATGGGCAAAGAAGTAGCAAATGAAATACAATGTTGGAAAGCGTATGGTTATGCACTTTGGTAGAAGAAATAAACGGGCAGACTATTATTTAAATGGGGAAAGAATTCAAAGTTCTGAGATGCAACGGGACTTGGGAGTCCTCATACAACATACCCTTAAGTTTAACCTCCAGGTTGAGTCTGTGGTGAAGGCGGCGAATGCAATGTTGGCATTCATTTCTAGAGAAATAGAGTATAGGAGCAGGGGTGTGATGTTGAGGCTCTATAAGGCGCTGGTGAGACCTCACTTGGAGTACTGTGGGCAGTTTTAAACATAGAAACATTGAAAATAGGTGCAGGAGTAGGCCATTCGGCCCTTCGAGCCTGCACCGCCATTCATTATGATCATGGCTGATCATCCAACTCAGAACCCCACCCCAGCCTTCCCTCCATACCCCCTGACCCCCGTAGCCACAAGGGCCATATCTAACTCCCTCTTAAATATAGCCAATGAACTGGCCTCAACTGTTTCCTGTGGCAGAGAATTCCACAGATTCACCACTCTCTGTGTGAAGAAGTTTTTCCTAATCTCGGTCCTAAAAGGTTTCCCCTCAATCCTCAAACTGTGGCCCCTCTTTCTGGACTTCCCCAAAATTGGGAACAATCTTCCTACATCTAGCCTGTCCAATCCCTTTAGGATCTTATACGTTTCAATCAGATCCCCCCTCAATCTTCTAAATTCCAACGAGTACAAGCCCAGTTCATCCAGTCTTTCTTCATATGAAAGTCCTGCCATCCCAGGAATCAATCTGGTGAACCTTCTTTGTACTCCCTCTATGGCAAGGATGTCTTTCCTCAGATTAGGGGACCAAAACTGCACACAATACTCCAGGTGTGGTCTCACCAAGGCCTTGTACAACTGCAGTAGTACCTCCCTGCTCCTGTACCCGAATCCTCTCGCTATAAATGCCAGCATACCATTCGCCTTTTTCACCGCCTGCTGTACCTGCATGCCCACTTTCAATGACTGGTGTATAATGACACCCAGGTCTCGTTGCACCTCCCCTTTTCCTAATTGGCTACCATTCAGATAATAATCTGTTTTCCTATTTTTGCCACCAAAGTGGATAACTTCACATTTATCCACATTAAATTGCATCTGCCATGAACTTGCCCACTCACCCAACCTATCCAAGTCACCCTGCATCCTCTTAGCATCCTCCTCACAGCTAACACTGCCACCCAGCTTCGTGTCATCTGCAAACTTGGAGATGCTGCATTTAATTCCCTCATCCAAGTCATTAATATATATTGTAAACAACTGGGGTCCCAGCACTGAGCCTTGCGGTACCCCACTAGTCACCGCCTGCCATTCTGAAAAGGTCCCGTTTCTTCCCACTCTTTGCTTCCTGTCTCCTAACCAATTCTCCACCCACACCAATACCTTACCCCCAATACCGTGTGCTTTAAGTTTGCACACTAATCTCCTGTGTGGGACCTTGTCAAAAGCCTTTTGAAAATCCAAATATACCACATCCACTGGTTCTCCCCTATCCACTCTACTAGTTACATCCTCAAAAAATTCTATAAGATTCGTCAGACATGATTTTCCTTTCACAAATCCATGCTGACTTTGTCCGATCATTTCACCGCTTTCCAAATGTGCTGTTATCACATCCTTGATAACTGACTCCAGCAGTTTCCCCACCACTGACGTTAGGCTAACCGGTCTATAATTCCCTGGTTTCTCTCTCCCTCCTTTTTTAAAAAGTGGAGTTACATTAGCCACCCTCCAATCCTCAGGAACTAGTCCAGAATCTAACGAGTTTTGAAAAATTATCACTAATGCATCCACTATTTCTTGGGCTACTTCCTTAAGCACTCTAGGATGCAGACCATCTTGCCCTGGGGATTTATCCGCCTTCAATCCCTTCAATTTACCTAACACCACTTCCCTACTAACATGTATTTTGCTCAGTTCCTCCATCTCACTGGACCCTCTGTCCCCTACTATTTCTGGAAGATTATTTATGTCCTCCTTAGTGAAGACAGAACCAAAGTAATTATTCAATTGGTCTGCCATGTCCTTGCTCCCCATAATCAATTCACCTGTTTCTGTCTGCAGGGGACCTACATTTGTCTTTACCAGTCTTTTCCTTTTTACATATCTATAAAAGCTTTTACAGTCCGTTTTTATGTTCCCTGCCAGTTTTCTCTCATAATCTTTTTTCCCCTTCCTAATTAAGCCCTTTGTCCTCCTCTGCTGAACTCTGAATTTCTCCCAGTCCTCAGGTGAGCCACTTTCTCTGGCTAATTTGTATGTTTCTTCCTTGGAATTGATACTATCCCTAATTTCTCTTGTCAGCCATGGGTGCACTACCTTCCTTGATTTATTCTTTTGCCAAACTGGGATGAACAATTGTTGTAGTTCATCCATGCAACCTTTAACCTTTTGGTCTCCTTATTTAAGAAAGGATGTGCTGACGTTGGAGAGGGTACAGAGAAGATTCACTAGAATGTTTCCGGGAATGAGAGGGTTAACATATGAGGAACGTTTGTCCGCTCTTGGACTGTATTCTTTGGAGTTCAGAAGAATGAGGGGAAACCTCATAGAAACATTTCGAATGTTGAAAGGCATGGACAGAGTGAATGTGGTAAAGTTGTTTCCCATGATGGGGGAGTCTAGTACGAGAGGCCATGACTTAAGGATTGAAGGGCGCCCATTCAGAACAGAAATGCGAAGAAATTTTTTTAGTCAGAGGGTGGTGAACCTATGGAATTTGTTGCCACGGGCAGCAGTGCAGGCCAAGTCATTGGGTTTATTTAAGGCAGAGATTGATAGGTATCTGAGTAGCCAGGGCACCAAATGTTATGGTGAGAAGGCGGAGGAGTGGGACTAAATGGGAGAATGGATCAGCTCATGATAAAATGGCGGAGCAGACTCGATGGGCCGAATGGCAGGCTTCTGCTCCTTTGTCTTATGATCTTATGGTAATTCACAAGAGATGATTCATTACATACAAGGCTTTAGAAGGTGTTGGTCAGACCACATTTGCAATATAGGTTGAACACCCCTCATCCTAAATGCTCAGGGCCTGAAGTGCTTCAGATTTTGGAATATTTGCATCAATATAATGAGATACTTTGGGGATGGGACCCAAATCTAAATATGAAATCCATTTATATTACATATACAACTTACACATATACCCTAAAGGTAATTTTATAGAATATTTTAAATAATTTTGTCTATGAAACGTGTACATTGAACCATCAGGAAGGTAAGCTATCACCACGTTGTCCAGGTGGCCAGTCAGTGGCTACTTAACATCGGCATCACTCCCAACTCTGAATTTGTGTGCTACTAGTAATTAGTTTGTTACACTTGTCCATCACGTGTGTACTGATGCAGCCATTCAGCATGTTAAGATTTTCATCAGCGACGATCTGTAAAGCTTAACGTATTTCTCTACTGCTTTGTGATCAACAAACACCATCACCAGAACCTTTAAAAATGTAATGCCATGTCTTTTCTTAAATTTCTGCAACCAGTTACTCACAGTTACCAATATTCACAGTTACCTTCAATTTTCAGATCTTTGCTTGTTTCATGATCAGCATACCTTTGTGGCATATGGTCACTCCAAAGTGACGAATCCACTCTTTCAATACGTAATCAAGATCTTAATTTTTTGCTTTATGTAGCATTTTTCTATTTTTTATCAACGTATGTGAGGTCACTTAGATCTGTTTGTGGTGCATAGAGACCTGCGCATTACCTGGGCTCCTACCCACCACCCTGTGGAATATTCCAATTGTGACTCATGCCAGGGGTTTTTGGAATCTCGAATAAGAGGTGCTCAACCTGTGTTGTGAGCAATTTTGGGCCCACATCCAAGGAGGGATGTGCTGGTACAGGGAGGGTCCAGAGAAGGTTCACAAGAATTATCCCAGAAATGAAAGGTTTAACATACAAGGAGCAATTGATGTCCCTGGACCTATACACCGCACTTTATATCGCACGCTGTCAGAGCAGTGCTGCCAGGATAATCAAGGACACAACCCACCCAGCCAACACATTTTTCATCCCTCTTCCCTCCGGGAGAAGGCTCAGGAGCTTGAAGACTCGTACAGCCAGATTTGGGAACAGCTTCTTTCCAACTGTGATAAGACTGATGAACAGATTCTGACCCGGATCTGGGCTGTACCCTCCAAATATCCGGACCTGCCTATCAGTTTTTTTGCACTACCTTACTTTCCATTTTCTATTTATGATTTATAATTTAAATTTTTAATATTTACTATTGATTTGTACTCCAGGGAGCGGGAAGTGCAGAATCAAATATTGCTGTGATGATTGTACATTCTCGTATCAATTGTTTGAAGACAATAAAGTATAAAATATACTTAATGGAGTTCAGAAGGATGAAGTGGGAATCCCATTGAAACCTACTGGCTACCAAAAGACCTGGACAAAGTGGATGTGTCAATTAGGAGTCACCTAGTGTTGAGGGAATAGTCTCAGAGTATGAGAGATGACCCTTTTAAGACAATAGAGGGAATTTGTTCAGCCAGAGGGTGGTGAATATTGGGAATTTACTGTCATAGAAGGCTGGGGAGGTCAAGTCATTGGGAGTATCTTAAGACAGAGAAAGATAGGCTCTATGCTGGTACGAGTTAAGGGATATAGGGAGTAAGCAAGTGAATGGATTTTTTTTTTAAATCAGACATGGTTGAATGATAGTGTAGGCCTAATGGGCCAAATGGTCCATTTCTGCCGCTATATTAAGCTTATATTGAATGTGTTTTGAGGCATTGTTATAAGTTAAAGCTACGTGTTTTCAAAGAAATTTGTGAAAGCGAGGAAGAGAATCAAAACAGGTTTATTATCACTTTCTTATACAACATTAAATTTGTTGCTTTGTGTCAGCAGTACAATGCAAAGACATAAAATGACTACAAATTACAAGATAAATAAATAGCACCAAAAATTAGAAATAATGAGGTAGCATTTATAGACCATTCAGAAAACTGATGGTGGAAAATGTTTGCTAAGGAATTCCAGGTAAGAGAGCTAAATGGAAACCAATGTAAAATTATATAAATTCAAGAGCAAAGAATTGAAATTTATTGTTGAGCCCAATGAAATAGAATTGACATGATAAAGCATGGTCATGGAAGTAGGCACTACTGATAATAAAGAGGTTTTTAAAATCAACATTTCAGTAAGATGAAACATCATGCAGACAATGACAACGGGTGATTCTACAAAATGCCTAGTTCTGATTAGGTTTCATGGAACAAAGGGCAAAGACATTCAAAAACACCAAGTGGTGGCCCTTTAACTCACTCAATTCTTGCAGGCCTGACAAGACAAAACACACTGGCTAAAAATTGCAAATAAATGTCTATTTTTTCTGTAATTTAGTAATGGCAATATATTACTGTGTATAAATTAAACAAACTTTATTTGATTGTGAAATTCATGCGTCCTCAGTTCTTCATTTAAAGTGAGAGAGGAAATCTCCTTGCCTGCCCTCCCTCTGGTGCTCCGCTGCCTTTTCTTTCTTCCATGGCCTTCTGTTCTCTCCTACCTCACGCCCCCTCCCCTTCTCCAGCACTGAATCTCTTCACCAATCAATTTCCCAGCTCTTTACTTCACCCCTCCCCCTCCCAGTTTCACCTATCGCTTTGTTTCTCTCTCCCCTCCCCACCCTTTAAATCTACTTATCTTTTTTTCTCCAGTCCTGCCAGAGGGTCTCGGCCTAAAACGTCGACTGTACTTTTTTCTCCCCCATAGATGCTGCCTGACCTGCTGAGTCCCTCCAGCCCTTTGTGTTGCATGGATTTCCAGCACCTGCAAATTTTATCTTGTTTATCAATGTAACTGTCATTTTTACCCCCTCAACATATACATCACTCCATTTAAGTCACCTGGAATAGAATTACTAATCAAACTTATTTTTGTATACAATCTCATCTTATTTTTTAATGTAATCTTACATATGATTAAATTCAACTATCCCACTCCATCTGATTTCCTATTATTTGAGAGTGTAACCAACATTTTTGTGGAATGTTATGATTAAATCAGCCAATAATGAAAACATAGGATTACAGTAAAGACTGAATAACAATATTTATGTATTGCTAATAAATGTTACAATTTAGAAATTTAAAGAGATCTGAAACCTTTTACAAATAGAATTTTTTTATTTTATTTTTTGCTCAGCATAACAAAACTTTCAATTTACAGTTCTTCCCCTCACAGATATCAGCTATCAGAACACTTCCATCAAAATATAGACATCACCCCAACATCCTATACAAAAGCCCTTATTAGTATAGCAGACAGGTTTACATCTACATACTGCAGAAAAGGTTGCCATGTTTTATGAAAACTATTTGTTTTTAAGTGTACTATACATGTCAAAAAGTCCAAAGGAATGCATTCCATGATTACGCCAACCAAAAAGTCCAGGGGCCTTATCAGATATCCAACAAAGTAAAATGTTCTTCCTCGCACAAAAAGTCAGGATGCTAAAAAGTTTTTTCTGATGTGCATTAATAATACGACTGCTGGGTAAGCCTAAGAGAAAAGACACTGGGTCCAGTTCAAGCTCCACCTTCAGAATCTTTTCCATTTCACCCAAAATATCACTCCAGTATGCCTGAAGTTTGGGACAAGTCCAAAAACAATGGGTGAAAGTTCCATTATTTACTTTATATTTAGAACACATTGGAGAAACCCCCATCTTAAATTTCAAGAGACGATCTGGAGTCAGATGGGCTCTATGCAGAATTTTGAGTTGCAATGCTTTATTTCTATTACACACTACAATTTTCTTTGCATTATCACAGATGTCTTTCCATGTTTCAGCTGTAATTTCTACTCCCAGCTCTTCCTCCCAGAGCCTTCCCAGCTGCTCAGCCTCTCCACAAGAATATTCCCTCAGGATGTTGTAAAAAGTACTGATGGAGACTTCACCCTTAGAACAAAACACCCTCTTTTCTATGTCAGAACTATAGAATGATGATTAGGTACTTTTATATCATTGTTTTATAATTTTATAACCTGAAAAGGTACTAAATGAATTGATGCATTGTATAAAGTGGTGCACTGATATAGCAGGGTTTGATAAGAAAATTAGAACATCATCCGCATTTTATATTTTATAGTTAATGATATTTTTTCTGTATATAATCTCTTATCTGAAAGAAACCAAAGAGATCTTTGTTGGGCATGTTAAATTTCTGTACTATTTGACTAAAAGACATCATCATTCCTTTATCATTTCCTAGATGGAAAATACCCTTAGAAATTCGAAGTTTAAATACAGAATCCATTATGCCAGGCTGAAAATCTAGACTGCCGGTTATTGGAGTCAAGGGTGATATTTTCACTGTGTTGCCCTCAATTTGTCGCACCACCCTCCAAGCCCTGACTGCATTACTTGTTATTGGATTGTGACAATATTCCTTAACTAGTTTCATCTTATTGAGGAAAAGCAAATTAATAAGAGGGCATTTTGCTTGTGAAGCTTCAATGTCTAGCCAAATTGAGGAGGGATCCCTGCAAACCCAGTCAACCACATAAGATAAAAAGGAACTTAATTGATATTTTTTGATGTCTGGAAAATCCAGACCCCCTAGACTATTGGGAAGCTGTAACTTAGGCACTTGAATACAGGGCCTTTTCCTGTTCAAGATGAAAGAAACAAACCAGCCATTTTTTAAAAAGTATTTATTGGGTAAAAATGACTGGAATCATTCGTATTGGGTAGAGCAGACGAGGAAGAATGTTCATTTTGAGCAAGGATATTCGGCCAAGCCAAGAAATGGGAAGAGTGCTCCATCGCTCAAGATCCTGTTTGATTTTGTCAACTAACAGTGTAAAGTTAGCTTCGAACAATTGATCAAACGTCGGTGTGATAAGTATGCCTAAGTAAACAAAACCCGTCTACGACCATCTAAAGGGGAAAACACACTGAGTGTCAGGTGCCTGCTGCAGATTCCCCAGAGGCATAGCCTCTGATTTAGTGAAGTTGATTTTATAACCTGAAAAGGTACTAAATTAATTGATGCATTGTATAAAGTGGAGCACTGATATAGCAGGGTTTGATAAGAAAATTAGAACATCATCCGCATACAATGTAATTTTACGTGACTTTAGTCCTATGTCTGGAGCAGATATTTTGGGGTCTATAAATAGAATTTTTAAAGCCAGAATAACTTGATCAGAATTGGAAAAAGTCACCTCTGTAGTAAGTTTGCAAATATTGCAGTGAACATTTGATACAATTCCAAACTTGCTCCACCTGTGATCCTTGAAATTGTCAAAACCAAATAAAGATCATGTTCAGGGTAAAAGGCAAATACCCACATATGTAGTGCAAGTCTGAAATAAAACAAAACAATTTGCTGGTAGCACCCATTAGATCAGACTGCAGTTATGAAAAATGAGTTAACATTTTGGAGTGAAAGTCAATGCCCTAAAATATTACATAAAGTGTAAAAGAGAGGTCAGAGGGGATATCAAGCCACTGGAAAATGATACGGGAGAGGTAGTAATGGGAGACAAGGAAATGGAGGATGAACTGAATAAGTATTTTGCACCAGTCTTCACTTTGAAAGACACTAGCAGTACGGTGGAAGTTCCAGGTGTCAGGGGTCATGAAGTTTGTGAAGTTACCATTACTATGGAGAAGGTTCCTGGGAAACAAAGGTCTGAAGTCATCAGGACCAGATGGTGTATACCCCAAAGTTCTGAAAGAAGTGGCTGCAGAGATTGTGGAGGCGATTCTCAAGGACGTGCTCATGGAGTGAAGTTACTTCTTGGCTTCGCTCCATTACCTTTTCATTTTATATTCATGAACACCTTTATTTAATCTACTTTTATCTAGACTAAAAGACTCATACAATAGAATGTTTCCCCTTCTTTTTTGTGTTAGTTTGGATTCTGAATCTTGAAGATATAAGTAAAGTACCAACTACAAAATCTAAACTTCGAGACCTTAAATCTGCAAAAGATGCCAATGGCGACGGGAAAAGAAAACCCAATCCCAAACTACCTGAATTAACCTACGAGACAATGATGAATCTGCTCCGTGAACAATTGGAAGAAATATGCCGATATGTCAGAGAAGAAATTAAATCAATTACGGATTCGATTAATGTTCTGGATCAAGCAGTTACAAGTCAAAAAAAACAAGATTACCGATTTGGAGGAGGAAGCGCGGAACAGAGATCGAAAAATTGAGAGTTTGGAATTAAGAGTCTTTTCGAAAGACAAATCAGCTGGAGAGTCTTAAATATAAGATTATTGATCTTGAAAATCGACCCAGACGACAGAACTTATGTTTAATTGGTCTTCCTGAAGATGTCGAGAATGGAGATCCTACAGTATTCTTTTCTAAACTTTTAAAGGCTGCGTTCAGCTCTCAATTTCCCAATGATCCTCCATTGCTCGACCGTGCTCGTTGTATTTCACGTCGAAAACCAGATTCTGCATCTAAACCTAAACCAATAATTATCTGATTTCATTATGTTCATGTTAAAGAGCAATTAATTCGAGTTGCCTGAAAACAGGGAATGATTAAATTTCAAGAGCATCAGTTCAGATTATTTGAAGACTTCAGTCCCGAAGTGATGACAGCGCGATTGGCTTTCAAATCTCTGATATCAGAATGCTACCAAAAGAGTCTCAAACCAGCGTTATTGTATCCTGTGTGTTTAAGAATTTCTCCTCCGAACGCCCAGCGACGCTTCTTCAACTCTACAAGTGCTGCTCGAAGTTTCTTGGATGAACTTGAATCAGACGCCATGGTCTAATTTTTGCTCGATTCATGCAATATTGGGTTTCGATTCTTCTGTTTTTTTTTCAAACCTATAATTCATTTATGAAGATTGACCTTTATTAGTTTAAGTTTTCTGGTTTTGATTGGTAGTGTTGTTTTTTTTTCGTATTTTACCAAAATTTTTCTTTATTGGCAGATTCATTCTTTTTTCTTTTCCTTTTAATTTCTGAATTCATAAGTTTATGACTTCCGAAACAGTAACTATCAGTTGGATTTTTAAATCTCTTATTTTATGAGGGGGAATATTAAGTCTTTTTTGTATAACCATCATGGTGTTTCGTCTTCTTCTTCCCACAATACCTTCTGTTTTTTTTATTCCGCCTTTTTTTTGGGTTCTTCTTCCCATAATACTTTTCCTTTTCCGGGTGTCCTTTTTTTTTTTTCATACTCTCCCTTACAATTATTCAATATTTTATAACATGTACTGGTATCTTTTTTTTCTAGTATTATTCCAGAATAATATACTACGTAGGTTTTTTTTTATTGTATTTGTTAAATTTTTGACTTGTTATCATAGTGTAGTTTTTTTTTCCTTTTGTTTCAGATCTTTGGTGCTCTTCTTAACAACACATATTTTGTGAGCTGCCTTCTTGAGAAATGGGGGTAGAATTAGTGTTAGTTAGCTTTCTGGCTTTTTCTTGGCCTAGTTCAGGGTTTTCCTGGGTGGTGGGTGGGGGGGACTTTTACTATTACTATTCGCTTTTTTTTTCCAATTGGGCTAATCTAGAACTACAAAAATGTCTGTAGGGTCGTAACTTCCATTTCCTTTCCAAACGCTGGTTCCTCCTCCGGTTTCATGAGTTTACACTTCGGTTAACTCTTTACATACCAAAAGACTGATTTTCACTAATTATGGCTCAGAGGATTAATTTTGTTTCTTGGAATACAAATGGATTAAACCATCCAATTAAAAGAAAAAAGATTTTTAAAGTATTCCAAAGAATGAATGCGCATATTATTATTGCTGAAGAAACTCATGTGAGGAGAGTGGATAATCAGCACTTTTTTAAGTTTTGGAAGGAACAATAATATCATTCAAACTCCCAAGCTAAAGTGAAAGGAGTTTCATTTTTATAGATTCCTCAATTACATTTGTGCATCAGGGTACTCTCTCTGACCTGAATGGCAGATTTTTGATAATTACTGGTTTACTTTTTAAACAGAAAAGTTATGGTTAATGTTTATGTCCCAAATGTCGATTATCCAGAATTTTTAAAGCAATTATTTACCTCCTTTCCTAATCTAAATGATCATATGTTGATAATGGGTGGTGATTTTAATCGTTGTTTAAATCCTTCGATGGGTAAATCTATATCTACTCAGGCTTTACCAAGCAATTTGGCTACTCTTATCAACTTGTTCCTGATCGATTCGGGAATTTCAGAGATCTGGAGGTTTCTACATCCTCAGGGTAAAGAATTTTCATTCTTCTCACACGTACATCACACTTATTCTAGGATTGACTTTTTTTTAATTCATTTAATTCTTTCCGTGACTGATTGTAACTATGACATTATTGCTATTTCTGATCACGCACCTTTGAATCTCTCTATCAAGTTAATGGACAACCCTCTAATGCTAGACAATGGCATTTTAATTCTACTTTGCTTCAAGATTCGGATCTTGTGAAATTTATTAAAGATCAGATTGATTTCTTTTTTTTTTAAAACTAATGATACAGATGAAATTTCCAGTGGAGTTATATGGGATACGTTTAAAGCATATATTCGTGGTCAGATTATTTCTTACTCTGCTGAATTGAAAAACCATATTAAGAATGAAATACTTCTGTTGATTGATAAGATCAAAGATATTGATAAAAAATGAGGAGCTTTACAAACAGAGAGTCGAACTTCAAATGGAGCATAGTTTACTCTTAACATTGTCAATTGAAAACCAACTAATGAAAACAACAGCTGGGTTTTATATACACAGTGATAAATTATTAGCTAATCAATTAAAAACAGCTTCAGTCAAACGTCAAATTACTAAAATTGGTAAATCTGATCATACTTCTGACAGTCGATCATGACGAGGTAAATAAATCTTTTCAAGAATTTTATACATCTTTATATCAGTCAGAATTTCCTCAAGATCTCAATGAGATGTATGACTTTTTAAGGAAATTGAACTTTCCGAAATTGACATCTGAAGAACATTTAAAATTAGAAATACCCATTACGGATGAAGAAATAAAGAGTGCTATTTCTTCAATGAATTCTGGTAAATCACCCAGTCCAGATGGTTATACAGTAGAATTTTTTTTTAAGTCTTTTTCTTCCATTCTTTCTCCTTGGTTGTGCAGAATTTTTAAAGATACAATTAGTACAGGCAAACTACCACAATCACTTTATGGAGCCTCTATTGCCCTAATTTAAAAAAAGAATAAGGATCCTACTGACTATGACCGATATCTTTGCTGAATGTAGATTTTAAGATTTTTTCTAAAATATTAGCATCTAGGTTAGAAAAGGTATTACCTCAAATTATTTCTGAGGATCAAACTGGATTTATTAAAAATTGTTATTCATCTTTTAATATTAGGAGATTATTGAATATTGTTTATACTCCTTCACTTAGAACTCCAAAATGTGTCATTTCATTAGATGCTGAGAAAGCCTTTGATAGAGTTGAATGGCCATATTTATTCAGTACGCTTGAGATGTTTAATTTCAGTCCGATATTTATATCTTGGATTAAATTGATATATCATACCCCTCTAGCTTCGGTTTTTACTAATAATCAAAGATCTCCCTTTTTTCAATTATTTCGTGGTACTAGACAGGGTTGTCATTTAAGTCCTTTATTATTTGATATCGTTTTAGAACCTTTAGCAATTGGTATCCGAGATTCACCAAATATTTTAGGTATTACTCATGGGAATGAGATACATAAGCTATCATTATATGCTGATGATTTATTACTATATATTTCTGACCCAGAGAAATCTATTCCTGCAATCTTATCTTTGTTGGCTAAGTTTAGCAAATTTTCTGGCTGCAGATTGAATCTTAATAAGAGTGAACTTTTTCCGTTGAACATGCAGGTTCCAACTTATAAATCCTTGCCATTTAGATTGGCCGCTGATTACTTTACTTATTTAGGAGTAAAAATCACCAAGAAGCATAAGGATTTGTTTAAGGCTAATTTTTTTCCTTTATTTGATCAGATTAGATGTTTGTTTACCAAATGGTCACCAATTACGTTATCTTTAATTGGTCGGATCAACGCCGTCAAGATGATGATTTTACCTAAGTTTCTATATTTATTGCAAGCATTGCCTATCTTTATTCCAAAATCCTTTTTTGATAATGTTGATTCAAAAATTTCTATATATATATATATATATATATAGATAGCAGAATAAAAATACTAGAGTAGGTAAAAGATACTTACAAAAAGGAGGGCAGTTTAGCATTGCCGAACTTTAGATTTTATTATTGGGCAGTTACTATTCGTTACTTGAAATTTTGGACATGGAATTGGGATACAGTTTCAAGTCCACAATGGGTTAATCTTGAATGTAAATCCATTTCAGAGTTTTCATTAGGTTCTATTTTAGGGTCTCTGCTCCCTTTGGATTTTTTTTTAAAGTGAACAAACATATGGATAACCCAACACTGAAATATACTCTTCGAATATGGTTTCAGTTTCGAAAATTTTTTGGATTGAATCAATTTATTTTAGCAAGCCCTATTCTACTTAATTTTCTTTTTCAACCCTCTTTTTTGGATCAAGCCTATCTAGTCTGGAAAATTAAAGGTATATGTTTTTCTGATTTATATTTAGATACAGGTGTCCCCCGCTTTTCGAACATTTTACAAAACCTCACTGTTACGAAAGACCTACATTAATACCGTTTTCACTTTCAGAAGGTGCTCTGTTAAGAAAAAAATCAGCACGCGAAAAAAGGCAGCGCACGCCCCGAGCAGCCGCTCTCCCCAGGATTCGGAACTGCATTCTCGCCAGCATTGCTTAAACACATGCCTGTGAGCAGCCGTTTGCAAGATCAGTTCTAAGGTATTGGAAAAGCCTAAAAGAGCTCAAAAGGGTGTTACACTTAGAGTAAAACTAGACATAATTAAGCGTTTCGATCGTGGTGAACCAAGTAAGGACTAAGTGAGTTTGGCTTGTGGAAGCTGACAAACATGATGTTGCTAAAGAGGTTTTGGCATCCCATGACCAAGAACTGATAGATGAAGAGCTGATGCAATTGGAAGAGGAAAGGATAACAATTGAAACTGAATACAGTAGCGAACGGACCGAAAGTGAAGTCGTCCAGGAACTAAACGTGAAGCAACTGTGTGAGATTTTCACTGCAATGATAAAGTACGACTTTAATTTTGAAAGGGTACATAGGTTTAGGGGATATTTGCATGATGGTTTGAGTCCTTACTGTGTGATAGAAAAATGCGCGAGGCTCAGCAGTCAAGCAAGCCTTCCGCATCAGCCACAGCAGACGACGAACCTCGACCTTTGACACTGAGGCAGGCAGTCATAGCAGAAGATGAGCTGCCTGCTCTAATGGAAACAGATGATAAGATGACACCCCAGTGTCCCACCACCTCGCAATTCGCGGAGAATGCAGCGGTAGCCGGGAGGCACACAGCACATCTTTAAGAAAAAAGCCAAAATAAACATGCTAATTAATTAGGTGCCACCCGACACGTAATTAATTAGCGTGTTTATTTCCGCTATTTTCTTAAAGATGTGCTGGATGCCTCCCGGCTACCGCTGTACCCCTGCATGCTTCGCGGTTCGGTATCTGTTGGCGGCCTGGAAGGTGGGGCCACTGCACCACCTAACCTGCGACGACTCAGTCTAACACACCATCATCAGTGTGCTCGGCGCTGAACCAATTCCGGTAAGTGATACTACACTGTACATACATTATTTCTACTTTATATAGGCTGTGTATTTTTATGTGTTATTTGGTATGATTTGGCAGCTTCATAGCTTAAAGGTTACTGGAGAGTGCTAGCGTCGTGTTTTTGCCAACAGCGATTGCGTGAGATTTTCTGCCGACGGCACTTGTGCGAGATTTTCGCTACAGCAAGCAGTGCAGTAATGATTGTGGAAAGGTATTTCTACTTTATATAAGCTGCGTATTTATCATATCATTCCTGCTGTTACTATATGTTACTGTTATTTTAGGTTTTATGTGTTATTTGGCATGATTTGGTAGGTTATTTTTGGGTCTGCGAACACTCACAAATTTTTCTCATATAAATAAATGGTAATTGCTTCTTCGCTTTACGACATTTCGGCTTACGAACCGTTTCATAGGAACACTCTACCTTCGGATGGTGGGGGAAACCTGTAATTACTTCATGTCTTTTGAACAATTATCTAATAAATATAATTTACCTAGATCCCATTTCTTTAGATACTTACAGATTAGAAACTTTTTAAATACTGTTCTTACTACCTTTCCGATTTCATACTCATCAGATATAATGGAAAGAATTTTAGATTTAAATCCTTTTCAGAAAGGTTCAATAGCAATTATTTATAATATGATTATGAAAATAAATCCAGATGTATCGAATTCAATCAAGAATGACCAGGAAAGGGAACTTAAGCTTACTTTACCTATTGAGAAATGGCAAAAAATTCTTCAATTAGTTAATTCTTCTTCTATATGTACTAAACACGCGTTGATACAGTTTAAAGTAGTACATAGAGCTCATAAGTCCAAGGATAAATTAGCTTGCTATGACTCTCATAAATCCTGTATGTGACACATGTCATTCTGAGACAGCTTCGTTAACTCACATGTTTTGGTCATGCCCTTTGCTGAAGAAATACTGGGACGATGCCTTTGTTATTATTTCAACTGTTTTGAATATTGATTTACAACCCCATCCTATTACTGCTATCTTTGGTTTACCAATGATAGAACAACATCATCTGACTCCCTCAGCTTGTCGGATGATTGCTTTTGTTACACTAATGGCTAGAAGATCCATGCTATTGAATTGGAAAGAGATTAGATAGATAGATATACTTTATTGATCCCGAGGGAAATTGGGTTTCGTTACAGCCGCACCAACCAAGAATAGAGCGTAAATATAGCAATACAAAAACCGCAAACAATCAAACAACAAAAAACAAACTATGCCAGATGGAAAATAAGTCCAGGACCAGTCTATTGGCTCAGGGTGTCTGACCCTCCACGGAAGGAGCTGCAAGTTCGATGGCCACAGGCAGGAACGACCTCCAGTGCCGCCCAGTGTTGTATCTCGGTGGAGTGTGGCCGAAGTCCAACAGTAAAAAGTTCAATATCCGGTCTACAATCAGGTCTTAATCCTCCTACTACATTTCAATGGTTTTCACAAACTATGTCTTGTTTAAATTTAGAAAAAAAAATAGAAGGGTCATTTACGACCCTTCTATTAAATTTGAAGAGATTTGGAGACCATTTATTCAATACTTTCATATGATGTAATTTGACCCTTTCCAATTCTACTTTGTTATTCTATATACGGGGAGAGGCGTGGAGTTACGACACTAATGGTCCTATCCGAGGTATCATAATAGCCCATTCTTTCTCTTTTTGTTAGTTTAGTTTTTCTTCAGTTGGTTTAGATTTTTTTTCTGTTTTGGGGGTAAATTTTTTTTCTTTTTTTTCCTCTTTTTTCATGATATTTTATCCGTTTTTATCTTATATTCCCCTATATTAGAGCTGTACTTTTTGAAATTTTGGGAGGCTCATGAATTATGTGTCAATTGAGGTTATATTTGTTTAAATTATCTTTTCAATAATGTAATCCCAATTTCTCTGTATCTATTTTTCTGTAATGTGTATGATGCTGAAACTAATAAAAAGATTGAAAAAGAAAGAGATTGTGGAGGCATTAGTAATGATCTTCCAAGAATCACTAGGTCATGGAATAATTCCCAAAGACTGGAAAATTCCAAGTGTCACTCCATTCTTCAAGAAGGGAGAGAGGCAGAAGAAAGGAAATTATAAGCCATTTAGTCTAACCTCAATGGTTGGAAGTTGTTGGGAGTCAATTGTTAAGGATGTGGTTTCAGGGTACTTGGAGGCACACATTAAAAAAAGGCCGCAGACAGCATGGTTTTTTCAAGGGAAAATCTTGCCTGACAAACCTGTTGGAATCCTTTGAAGAAAAGATTCTTTGAAGCAGGATAGACAAAGGAGAATCAGTTGATGTGTACTTGGACTTTCAGAAGGTCTTTGATAAGATGCCACACACAAAGCTGCTCAACGGCTGCCCATGGTATTACAGGAAAGATAAAGCAGTGGCTGGTTGGCAGGAGGCAAAGAGTGGGAATAAAGGGAGCCTTTTCTGGTTGGCTGCTGGTGACTAGTGGTGTTCCACAGGGGTCTGTGTTGGGACAAATTCTTTTTATGTTATATCTCAATGGCTCAGCTGATGGAATTGATAGCTTTGTTGCAATGTTTGCGGTGATATAAAGATAGGTGGAGGAGCAGGTAGTTTTGAGGAAGTAGAAGACTACAGAAGGACTTAGATTAGGAGAATAGGCAAAGGAGAGGCAGATGGAAAACGGTGTCAGGAAGTTTATGGTCATGCAATGGCAGAAGAAATGATATGGTTGACTATTTTCTAAATGGAAAATACAAAATACAAAAATCTGAGATGCAAAGGGACTTAGGAATTCTTCTGCGGGTTTTCTGAGGAAACAAAGCTACATTTCAGAGTAGGTGGTGAAAGGAGGGGCTTCTAGATGTAATATAATGTTAAGAAGTTAGCATCTCGCAGGCCTCTTGTGATCCTGGCTATTTTGTAAGGATCATGGTGGCTAAGACTTTGACAAAAAGCATAGAAGCACAAGTGTTTCTCACAAGATAAGCTGAGCGGGTGATATTATTCTTGGTATGCGACCTGTGTAACTTCAGTCCTTGTTTAAGAACAACTTGTACCATTGTTTGATTAACTGCTGTAAGAAACATAGCGCTTGCTAGATAAGCATTATAAGGAATGCCTGCTTCAAGGCTGGGAAGCTCTGAGGGGTAAGCTTATGTCTGACCGCTCCCAGACATAAGGGTAGTAAGCTGTTACACGAACAATTTATGGCTGATAAGTTAAACAATACTCATCTGTACAGAAACTAAGGGGGTGAACCCACTTGACTGCATATGTATAAAAAGCACTGTATTTGCTTCAGAAGCCAGAGACCCCTGGAGCAGCCCAAGAAATTGCTTAAGGAGGGTTCTCTCTGGTAACTTGCTAATAAAGAGTTAAAGTTACATTCACTATAGTATGTGGTGTCTTTGTATCGGGTAGATCAAAAGAAGTTTACAATATAGACATACAAAGATTAAGTGAAAAAGATGAAATGTGGCAAAAAAGAAAGGTCATCAACTTTGGAAAAAACAGAAAGGTAAAGTAATTTTTATTAGTGATGGATTGAAAAGTTTCAGTGTTCACATAAAGCTGATCAGTTATAAACAATGCAAGTTAATGTGTAGGTACAGCAAGCAATAAGGAAGGGAAATGGTATGCTGGCCTTTATAATGCCTCTGCACTTCTTCAGGTATGACTTCCAAACTTCCATTATTGTCCTTATCAATTGGATGAAAATCCATTTGTTATTTTTCTGGTCAATTGACCTGATCATCTACTTTGCTGCCTGAAGATTTCTTCTTTACAGTGAACCACACAGCAATTTTCTTTTTTAAATCTGCTGCAAACTTTTTTTTTTTAAAGTCCCAAATACTTCTAACTAAATTTTAAATATGCAAAAAGCAATGATATGAGAAAACAAATGAGGACCACTTGAGGAGACATTATATTCTGAAGGCCACATCTCCACGCTCAGCTTTTTTTGAGCCAAAGAATCTTTTGTGATTATAAATGATCATTCGCTCTCTAGCTGATATTCTGAACCATTTCTAAATGGATTTAATGCACAATATTCTGAAAGTACCAGTTGTACTAACCTTCTGTGACATACTGGACTCCTTGAGTTTCCAAGACTCCCTCAGTGCCCCCCACACTACACTTCATCCAGCCACGTGTTGCTCATCTTTCCCCAACCCTCACCCCCTTCCATTCATCCTATTCCCCCTCCTCTTCCTCCACTCAACAACTGCTGACTACTCCAGGCAATAGAAGTTGGTTACCAATTTCTATGGATCTCCTTTACAAAATCAGGCATTCCTCAGTAGAAGGTGAAGTCTAATTGCCACCCCACAATGAAATACAAATCGAGACTCTAATTCAGAACTCCAGCTGCAACAGAATGTGACACACTGCACAGTGCTTTGAAAAAGTTTTTAGCCCCCACAGCTACTTTCACATTTTACTGTCTCATTTATTAAATTCAAAATATATTGAAGTAGGATATTTTGAGCTAATCTACAAAATACTTTACATGTCAAATTTATAAATCCCACAACCGGTCAACAATTTACTAAAAACTAGAAACCAAAATTGAGAGACTGAAAAAGCATTCAACACTTTTCTATTTACAATGCTAACTTTCCTCAGATGCAAAATAGAGTGTTACCTTATCAACTCACCCAATTTTTTGATGTAGAAATTCGGAGGATCACATGTTTTGCAATGAATTCATAAGAATAAATACCTCTTTCTGTAAGGTCCAACAGTAGGGTAGATTTTCAACAGACCAAAATGAAGACAAAGGAGCATTCAGACAAGTCAGGGAAATGATAACATAGAAGCTCAAAGCTGAGGAAAGATTCAAGACCATCTCAAAAGAACTGAACATACCTCAGAGTTCAATGCATCCCATCATGCAAAAGTGTAAAAAATATTAAACCACAGCCATATTGCCTAGGTCAGGCCGCCCCTCTAAACTCAGTCGCTGGAGAAAAATGGCACTTGTAAGAGAGGCTACTGTGACACTAACAGTCACTCTGAGTGAGCTACAGAAGTCGGTGGCCGCAACTGGAGAGGACGTTCATAACTCCACAATCTCTAAGGCCTTGCTTAAAAAGGGCAATTATGGAAGAGTGACAAGGAAGAAGCCATGGCTATATTTAAAAAAAGTATCTTTGCTTGTAAAGATTTTGCAAAGCGTCACTTGGAAAATACTGTAAAGGTCTGGAAGGAAGTCTTGTGGTCAGATGAAACTAAAGTAGATCTTTTGGGACTGAACACTAAACAGCACATGTGGCATACTGCACATCACCCAATTAACACCATCTCTACTATAAAATATGGTGGAGGTCGCCTCACACTATGGGGATATTTGTCAGCAGCAGGGGCTGCAAATCTGGTAAGGATTGCTGAGAAGATGAATGCTGTTAAATACAGCATGCGGGACAAAAACCTGCTCACCTTGGCCAAAAAGCTTAAACTGGGGAAGAAGTTCATCTTTCAGCAATACAATGACCCAAAGCACACAATCAGATCAACCATGGAGTATATTTAAATGATGTCCTTGAGTGGCCCAGTCAGAGTCCAGACCTTAATCCGATCGAACATTTCTGACAAGACCTTAAAATTGCGGTCCACCTCCACTCCCAAATTAACATAGCACAGCTTGAGCAATTTTGCAAGGATTGGGCGAATCTTGCTCCATCATATTGTGCAAAGCTAATAGAGACTTATCCAAAAAGACTACTAGCTGTAATCGCTGCAAGAGGTGGTTTAACTAAATACTGAGCAAAGTGGGGTGTATACTTTTGAACTGCTGACATTTTAGTTTTTCATGCTTTACAATTTTCCCTGTTTTTGGGCTCTACGGTGAAGTAAAAGGAGCATGTGGTTTACAAATTAAAATTCAGTTAAATTGATCAAGTCCCTGGTTGTAAATATAATACTCATTTATGTGAACAAATGGTTGGAGGCCGAATACTTTTAAAAGGCACAGTATTTTGTTTTTAATATTGATAATTTCTGAATAAGGGGCAGGATGGGTGGAGCTGCGATAGCACTTAGTAGCAACTTCTTTGAGCTCATCTGTGGAAGCAGCTTAATTTCTACCTTTATGTCTTTTTTTTTTCAGGGTGGATGCAGTTCTGTCAGAGACCTGACATGGAATTACACTCAGGCTTCGGTGCTTTGCAGTAGTGGGACTTGCTCCAGGGGCTCATGACTAACCGCTTTTTGGAATCCTAAGGACACGGTTTAGGGGTCGAGTGTGCCTTTGGGGTTCCGAGGCTTCGCATTCCTGTGGACAAGCTGATTCTATGCCAGTGCTGCCGAATGAAGTGTCACAGGAGAAAACAGAACATTGGGAACAGTGAATCAGCTATTGGGGGCTCTGTACATGTTCAAATTGCCTGCTCTCTCTCCCTCTTGTTGGTGGAGAAAAGGTTGGTGCAGATTCTCGTTTTAGAGAACTTGAAGGGAGAAAAGTGACACAGCTGACTTTATCATTACAAATCAGCAAGTTGTTTTGTTATGTCTCCCCTCTCGCTGTGAAACAGGGACATTTCTCTTTCCCTTTATTAGGGAGAGAATCTGTGGTATGTTGAATTGTCAGGTGGACGATTAGTTTTTGTTGTACTGCAGATCATGCTTGTTCTTGCAGACTTTGCTATTGCTTGCTTAGTGGGTGGAGGGTGCTGATGTTTTTTTTCTGCTGAAGTAAATGATTGGGGCTTTGCAGCTGTTTGTGCGTGGGAGGGGGTGGGTAGGGGGGCTTTGAGCTTCTAACGTTTTTACTGTCACTCATTCTTTGGGGCACTTTGTGGATGTTTGCAAAGAGCAAGAATTTCAGGATATATATTGCATACATTTCTCTGGTAATAAATGGAACTACTGAAAAAGCTAGATTAAAAAAGGTAGCCACAACATCTAAAAGAGAAACATCTTCATTTTGTGGGTTTTGCTGTCAAGATGAAGCTTATCTGATGTCTCAGCAACTCTGCTTGTATGGCATATGATTGCCTTTATCTTCAGCCCACTCTAGCGCAAAGTAAAATTTATTATCAAAGGACATACCTGTATACTGTATGTTACCTTCCAATCTATTTCCTTGAGGGCATTTACAGGAAAATATAAGAAATACAATAGATTTTATGAAAAGCTATGCAAAAACAAAGACTGGCAAATGACCCAAACACGAGGAAATCTGCAGATGCTGGAACTTCAAGCAACACACTTAAAAGTTGCTGGTGAACACAGCAGGCCAGGCAGCATCTCTAGGAAGAGGTACAGTCAATGTTTCAGGCCGAGACCCTTCGTCAGGACTAACTGAAGGAAGATTTAGTAAGAGATTTGAAGGTGGGAGGGGGAGGGGGAGATCCAAAATCATAGGAGAAGACAGGAGGGGGAGGGATGGAGCCAAGAGCTGGACAGTTGATTGGCAAAAGGGATATGAGACGATCATGGGACAGGAGGCCTAGGGAGAAAGAAAAGGGGGAGGGGGGAGAAAAAGCCCTGAGGATGGGCAAGGGGTATAGTGAGAGGAACAGAGGGAGAAAAAGGTTGAGAAAAAGAATAAATAAATAAATAAATAAATATCGGCTGGGGTACGAGGGGGGCATTAGCAGAAGTTTGAGAAGTCAATGTTCATGCCATCAGGTTGGAGGCTACCCAGACGGAATATAAGGTGTTGTTCCTCCAACTTGAGTGTGGCTTCATCTTTACAGTAGAGGAGGCCGTGGATACACATATCAGAATGGGAATGGGATGTGAAATTAAAATGTGTGGCCACTGGGAGATCCTGCTTTCTCTGGCGGACAGAGCGTAGGTGTTCAGCAAAACGATCTCCCAGTCTGCGTCGGGTCTCACCAATATATAGAAGGCCACATCGGGAGCACCGGACGCAGTACATCACCCCAGCCGACTCACAGGTGAAGTGTCGCCTCACCTGGAAGGACTGTCTGGGGCCCTGATTGGTGGTGAGGGAGGAAGTGTAAGGACATGTGTAGCACTTGTTCCGCTTACAAGGATGTGCCAGGAGGGAGATCGGTGGGGAGGGATGGGGGGGGTTAAATGGACAAGGGAGTCGCGTAGGGAGTGATCCCTGTGGAAAGCGGGGGTGGGGGTGGGGGTGGAGGGAAAAATGTGCTTAGTCGTGGGATCCCGTTGGAGATGGCAGAAGTTACGGAGAAATATATGTTGGACCCGGAGGCTGGTGGGGTGGTAGGTGAGGACAAGGGGAACCCTATTCCTAGTGGGGTGGCGGGAGGATGGAGTGAGAGCAGATGTGCGTAAAATGGGGGAGATGCGTTTGAGAGCAAAGTTGATGGTGGAGGAAGGGAAGCCCCTTTCTTTAAAAAAAGAGGCCATCTCCGTCGTCCTGGAATGAAAAGCCTCATCCTGAGAGCAGATGTGGTGGAGACAGAGGAATTGCGAGAAGGGGGTGGTATTTTTGCAAGAGACAGGGTGAGAAGAGGAATAGTCCAGATAGCTGTGAGAGTCAGTAGGCTTATAGTAGACATCAGTAGATAAGCTGTCTCCAGAGATAGAGACAGAAAGATCAAGAAAGGGGAGAGAGGTGTCAGAAATGGACCAGGTAAACTTGAGGGCAGGGTGAAAGTTGGAGGCAAAGTTAATGACGTCAACGAGCTCAGCGTGCGTGCAGGAAGCAGCGCCAATGCAGTCGTCAATGTAGTGAAGGAAAAGTGGGGGACAGATACCAGAATAGGTTTGGAACATAGATTGTTCCACAAAGCCAACAAAAAGGCAGGCATAGATAGGGCCCATACGGGTGCCCATAGCTACACCTTTAGTTTGGAGGAAGTGGGAGGAGCCAAAGGAGAAATTATTAAGAGTAAGGACTAATTCTACTAGATGGAGCAGAGTGGTGGTAGAGGGGAACTGATTAGGTCTGGAACCCAAAAAGAAGCGGAGAGCTTTGAGACCTTCCTGATGGGGGATGGAAGTATATAGGGACTGGACATCCATGGTGAAAATAAAGCGGTGAGGGCCAGGGAACTTAAAATCATCGAAAAGTTTAAGAGTGTGAGAAGTGTCACGAACATAGGTAGGAAGGGATTGAACAAGGGGGGATAAAACTGTGTTGAGGTATGCAGAAATGAGTTCGGTGGGGCAGGAGCAAGCTAAGGCAATAGGTCTACAAGGACAGGCAGGTTTGTGGATCTTGGGTAGGAGGTAGAAACGGGAAGTGCGGGGTGTGGGAACTATAAGGTTGGTAGCAGTGGATGAGAGATCGCATGAGCGGATAAAATTGGTGATGGTGTGGGAGACAATGGCCTGGTGCTCCTTAGTGGGGTCACGATCGAGGGGTAAATAAGAGATTGTATCCATGAGTTGTCTCTGTGCCTCGGCAAGGTAGAGGTCAGTACGCCAGACTACAACAGCACCCCACTTATTGGTGGGTTTTCTAGTAAGGTTAGGATTAGTGCGGAGGGAGTGGAGAGCAGAGAGTCTGAAGGGAGTGAGGTTGGAATGGGAACAAGGTGCAGTGAAGTTGAGACGGTTGATGTCCCGTCGGCAGTTAGCAATAAGGAGATCCAGAGCAGGCAGAAGACCAGAGCGGTGTGTCCAAGAAGAGGAGGAGGGGTGAAGACAGGAGAAGCGGTCATCAGGGGGGGTGGAAGAGTCCGTCGAAGAAGTAGGCTCCCACTTCCTCCAAACTGAGGGTGTAGCCATGGGCACCCATATGGGTCCCATCTATGCCTGCCTTTTTGTTGGCTTTGTGGAACAATCTATGTTCCAAACCTATTCGGGTATCTGTCCTCCACTTTTCCTTCGCTAGATCGACGACTGCATTGGCACTGCTTCCTGCATGCATGCTGAGCTCGTTGACTTCATTAACTTTGCCTCTAACTTTCACCCTGCCCTCAAGTTTACCTGGTCCATTTCTGACACCTTCCTCCCCTTTCCAGACCTTTCTGTCTCTATCTCTGGAGACAGCTTATCTACTGATGTCTACTATAAGCCTACTGACTCTCACAGCTATCTGGACTATTCCTCTTCTCACCCTGTCTCTTGCAAAAATGCCATCCCCTTATCGCAATTCCTCCGTCTCCACCGCATCTGCTCTCAGCTTGAGGCTTTTCATTCCAGGACAAGGGAGATGTCCTCCTTTTTTAAAGAAAGGGGCTTCCCTTCCTCCACCATCAACTCTGCTCTCATTTCACGCACATCTGCTCTCATTCCATCCTCCCACCACCCCACTAGGAATAGGGTTCCCCTTGTCCTCACCTACCACCCCACCAGCCTCCGGGTCCAACATATAATTCTCCGTAACTTCCGCCACCTCCAACGGGATCCCACCACTAAGTACATCTTTCCCTCCCCACCCCCTCTGCTTTCCACAGGGATCGCTCCCTACGCGACTCCCTTGTCCATTTAACCCCTCCCATCCCTCCCCACCGATCTCCCTCCTGGCACTTATCCTTGTAAGCGGAACAAGTGCTACACATGCCCTTACACTTCTTCCCTCACCACCATTCAGAGCCCCAGACAGTCCTTCCAGGTGAGGCAACACTTCACCTGAGAGTCGGCTGGGGTGATATACTGCGTCCAGTGCTCCTGATGTGGCCTTCTATATATTGGCGAGACCCGACGCAGACTGGGAGATCGTTTTGCTGAACACCTATGCTCTGTCCGCCAGAGAAAGCAGGATCTCCCAGTGGCAACACATTTTAATTCCACATCCCATTCCCATTCTCACATGTCTATCCACGGCCTCCTCTACTGTAAAGATGAAGCCACACTCAAGTTGGAGGAACAACACCTTATATTCCGTCTGGGTAGCCTCCAACCTGATGGCACTAGCACTGACTTCTCAAACTTCCGCTAATGCCCCACCTCCCCCTCGTACCCCATCCGTTATTTATTTTTATACACACATTCTTTCTCTCTCTCTCTCCTTTTTCTCTGTCTGTCCCTCTCACTATACCCCTTGCCCATCCTCTGGGCTTTTTCTCCCCCCTCCCCCTTTTCTTTCTCCCTGGGCCTCCTGTCCCATGATCCTCTCATATCCCTTTTGCCAATCACGTGTCCAGCTCTTGGCTCCATCCCTCCCCTTCCCGTCTTCTCATATCATTTCGGATTTCCTCCTCCCCTTCCCACTTTCAAATCTCTTACTAGCTCTTCTTTCAGTTAGTCCTGACGAAGGGTCTCGGCCCAAAATGTCGACTGTACCTCTTCCTAGAGATGCTGCCTGGCCTGCTGTGTTCACCAGCAATTTTTATGTGTGTTACTGGCAAATGACCGATGTGCAAAAGCTGAATTGTGCAAATTTAAAAATAAATAATACAGGTCAACCTTCACTAATCTGGCACCACTGGGACCTGAGGATTGCCGGATAAGTGAAAATGCCACATTACAGAAGGATCACATTAAGCATAATCAGTGCCAGATTATCGAAGGAACCAGATTACAGGTAGTCGGATTAGTGAAGGTCGACCTGTACTAAGAACATGAGCTGTCAAGTCCTTAAAAGTGAGTCTGTAGTTTGTGGAATCAGTTCAGAGCTGTGGTGAGTGAAGTTATCCATGCCAGTTCAGAAGCTTGATGGTTGTAGAATAACTGTTCCTGGACCTGTTGTGTGGGAAGGGTAATAACTGCTCCACTCCCTCCTGCCCAATGGTAGTAATGAGATGGCCTAGATGGTGGGGGCCCTTGATGATGGATACTGCTTTCTTGTGACAACACTCCATGTAAGTGTGCTTAATGGTGAGGTGGGTGCGGTTTGCCTGTGCTGGAATGATCTGTATTCACAACTCTCTGGATGTTTCTGTTCCCAGACATTGGTGTTTCCATACCAGGCCATAATGCAATCAGTTACGATACTCTCCATTGTGAATCTATAGAAGTTTGTCAAAGCTTTTGTTCACTTGCCAAATCTACACAAATTCTTAAGGTAGAGGTGCTGTTGTTCCTTCTTTGTGAAGACACTTCAGTGCTGGTCCCAGGACTGTTTCTCTGATATGATAATGTCAAGTTATTTAAAGTTATTGAGCCTCTCCACTCTGATCCCCTAATGAGGACTGGATCACTGAACTCTAGTTTCTTCTATTATTATCAATTATCAACTACTAAATGACATGCTGTTAAGGCACCATTCAACTAAATTGTCAATCTCCCTCTTATAAGCCAATTTGTCACCACCTTTGATTCAGCCAACAGTGGGGCCCATATGACTAAGGATAAGTTGTCTCGTTCTTATTTAGATATATCTCCGTATTGTGACAAATGTACTAATGGAAAAGCTTCACTCATTCATGTTTTTGGACATGTCCGAGTCTTGGAAAATATTGGAAAGAAGTATTTCAAACCTTTTCAATACTTTTTAAAGTAAATTTCAAGCCTAATCCTTTGACTGCTTTATTTGGTATTGTTGAAGGAAAGGAAGGAAAGGATATTATTTTGGAGCCATCTGATTTGCACATTTTGGCTCTTATGTCTCTTATGGCCAGAAGGGCACTTTTGCTTAAATGTAAAGATGTGGCCCCTTCTATTCACGCCCAATGGTTACGTGATATGATGTCATGTTTAAATTTAGAGAAGATTCGATGTTCAATCTTTGAATCTAATCAAGACTTTCAAAACATTGTGGGGACATTTTCTGAATTATTTTCAAAATCTTTGATTTGCTGTTAAAGCACAGATAATGACTAACAATCTTTCTTTCTATTAATCAGCTTCGGCCTTGGTAGTGAGTTAGATTTTTTATTATATATAAAAAAAATTATTATTTTTCAATGTTACGAACTAATTGATTTGTACAAATATAGGATAAGGAGTCTTTATATGCGATTTACTTTAATGTATTGACATATTTTTTTCCTGTACTCTGTATTCGTGTGTGTGTGTGTGTGTGTGTGTGTGTGTGTGTGTGTGTGTGTGTGTGTGTGTGTGTGTGTGTGTGTGTGTGTATATAAAGAAAGAAGCAGCCAACAATAGTGGCGTCATCAGCAAATATGGTATCGGAGATGTACTTAGCCACACAATCATAAGTATAAAGCGAGTGAAACCAGGGACTAAGCACACAGCCTTGTGATACACCTATGTTGATGGTGATTGTCGAGGAGACACTGTTGCTAATCTGTACTGCCAGGAGCCGGCAAGTCAGGAACTTTTAGGACATTACATCAGTGAAGAAAACTCAAGTCTACAAAAGGCTAAAGAGGAATTGTATTCACTAGCGAACAAACTGACCCTTCTCAGTGACTTCAGTGCCAGAGTTGGACAGGACATACATCTTTAGAAATGTATGATTGGTAAGCGTAGGGAAAGCAATTCCAATGGAGTTATCCTTTTGACAAAGGGATATCATAAGCTTATTGAAGAAACAATTACAATTCCTCATGGCAATTCCTCATTCCAAGTATTGGCTTCTGCTAGAATACATCAGCAACATGAGGGGTGTTACAAATGTTGGACCCATCACTGCTTAATCAAATGCATCACTTCCACCAACCTGGCCTCAAACTTGTTCTGAGGCTTCACGTCCCTGTGGACAGGCTGATTCTATGCCGTTGCCACCAACTGAAGCATTGCGGGAGAAAACAGATCATTGGGAACAGTGGATCAGCTGTTGGAGGCTTTGTACTTGTTCAAATTGCATGTTCTCTCTCCCTCTCGTTGGTGGAGAAGAGGTTGGTGCCCTAAACTGATAATGTCCGGGGGAAAAAAGACATTGCTGTAGGAATATCAATTTAAAGAACTCAGATTCTGCCAAAGTAGTGCCCTAAGATCTTTAAAACTAAAAGGAGCTAGACTACTCAGTTGCTAGTATGTCATTATTAGAATCAAAATCAGGTTTAATAACACTGACATACAGCAAGTAGTGAAATTTGTTTTGTAGCAGCAGTGCAATATACCGTAAAAACTAAATTACAGCGAGAAATATTAAAATTTAAGTGTAACCATCTCAACATGGCTCGTAACAAACCTGACTCATTAGCCAACTCTGGCTAATAGCTACATGACTGAGCATTGCATGGGTAATACTGAGAACCTTCAATAAGCAACACATGTCTAGGGTCGGTGCGATTCAGGTGCAACCACTCTGGAAAGTTGGAATATTCCAATAAGGGAACAGAAATTATGGTAAGTGCTGTGCAGATACTGTCCCATGCAAGGTTATCATTCGCCAAGAAATAACAGAATTAAAGTGGAAATATACTTACAGATATTTTAACTTTACAAACAGTTAATAGGAAAAAGGGCCCAGTTCAGTTAAGCCAGTCTAAATCTGCACATAAACATTGGAGCTCATTTCTGGAATACTCAGGTGTTTTGCTTTGAGTCCTCAAGTGCTGAACCCATGCTCTGCATGAAGGACACCAGCCACATTTCCCTCGAAGACCATTTCGAACAAACTGGCTGACTCAGGAATATTGGCACTTCCTCCTGCATCTGCACAAAGCACTTCTTTCTTACAACAGGGTCCCTCCTGCAAGCAGCATTCCCATGTGCTCTACTCCGCACCTCCTGCCAACAAAGACACCCAGAAATCTGATTCCACCCAGCTCTCAAATGTTCCATCGCATCCCACTATTACAGCACATTACTAAGCCAAACCGAAATGGCTGACAGAACATTCTTAGCCTGAGCATATGGCTCCTTATCTCAGCCAAAGCCAAAACACTAGCCTATGAAGCTTAACTAACAGAACACACTGCGTTTACAGAAAAGCTGCTGGAAGCATACCAGCATTAGCAATAGAAGTACACTAAAACAGGTTCTTAACCAGGGCATTACACAAGTAATTCAAAAAAGAAGAAAAAAAGTCAGGTAGTGTCCATTCAGAAATCTGATGACAGAGAGGAAGAAGCCATTTCTCAAATATTGAGTGTGTGTCTTCAGGCTCCTGTACCTCCTTGATAGTAGCAATGAGAAGAGGGCATGATCTAGGTGATGGGGGTTATTAGATTATGAGAATACTCAGTATTAATGATCAATGCTGCCTTTTTGAGGCAATACCTTTCGTAGGTGTCCTTGATTCTGGGGACACTGGTCCCCATGATGGAGCTGGCTGAGTTTACAACTTTCTGCTGCTTTTTCTGATCCTGTGCAGTGGCCCCTCCATACCAGGTGGTGTTAAAACCAGTTAGAATGCTCTCCACAGTGCATTTGTAGACATTTGCAAGAGTCTTTGATCACATACTATGCAAACTCCTAATAAAATGCAGCGGCTGTCCTACCTTCATTATAATTGTATCAATATGTTGTACCCAGGATAGATCTTCAGAGATGTTGACACCCAGGAACCTGAAATTGCTCTCCTTTCCCACTGCTGATCCCTCTATGAGGACTGGTGTGTTCCCCTTCCTAAAGTGCACAATTCTTTTATCTTACTGACATTTAGTGCAAGGTTGTTACTGCAACACCACTCAACCAGCTGATCTATCTTGCTCCTTAACGCCTCCTTGTCCATGATAAAGACTTTTACATGCCTATTAGAAATCAAATTGGTTTAATAAGAAAAACCAGAAAATCCAAGATAAAGTTAATGGCATATGCAATGTGTTCTTGTACTGGAACCAGCTCCAAACCAAGTAGTAGAGTGAGTTGTCATCATAGGAGTTACAGACAACTGGAAAGTGGGAAGAAACTAGAGCACCCAGAGGAAACCCATATGGTCATGGGCAAAACATACAAACTCCTTACAGTCACAGCAGTGAATTGAACCCCAATTTTCCCATTACTAGTGCTGTGAAGGCAAGATACTAATCACTATGTTAACTTGCTGCCCATAATTACATTAATTATATCAGGAAAGCCTTCTTGCATGAGAAAGCAAAAGATGGAATGAATTTTTGGGTCATATTGAATACATACATGGAACTATTTAAGAAAAAAATTGGATCTTAAAAATAATTAATAGGTCTATAAATTATGGACAAACAAATATGCTGGATAATCTATTCATCTGCATTTGTCCAATGAACTACTGAATAACTACAGATAGCTTTTGCTGTTTGTGTATTGGATCTGTATAATTGAATCTCATGGGTCACATGTAATCGCTAAGCCTAATTATGATGATCAATATCTTCACAGCAGATAAAAACTTCATGTTCTGGTTTGTACTTATACACAAAGTAACAGTGATATTTTTAAAAAGCCCTTTTCAAGCTACAGAAGCACAAGACACTAATTTTAATTAGTCTACCCTTATAAATGGCCATCACAGAAACGCCGATCTCAGTGGGTTTATCAAACACATGCAGTACAGTCACAGTTTTGATCTCTATTTCATGATTTGTTGAGTTCAGTCAGTGGTATGATAAAGGAATTTGTTAGCATATCACAATTTGGATAACCTTCTTGCTACTCAGTGCTATAAAGCAGCCCCTGTTGGATCTGATTTTAATATCAGTCAGTAAAACACATTTTTCCAAACTCAGAAGTAATAAACATTGAGAAGTATCAAAGTATTGTACCAGAGCAAGAAACACCTTCAGCAGAGAAGCCAGTGGGAAAACTATGGGTCAAAGATTCCCAGTTCAAATCATCGAGAATGTTGAAGAAATAAATAGATAAATTTTAGATATTAAAGGAATCATGGCATCTGGGATTTATGCAATCTGTAAACAACCAGCCATGATACAACTGAATTAAAGAGTATGCACAAACAACCATTGTGCAAGAGAAGACAAAATGTGTAAACACAAAATTAAATATTGGAAACAGGAGATTTTGAGAGCTCTTGAAAGTGAGTCCACAGTGTTGTGTATGTTGCCATAGTTTGTGGAATCAATTCAATGTTGAGATTAGTGAATTATCCGTGCTGGTTCAGGAGCTTGATGGTTGAAGGGTAGGTAATAATTGCTCCTGAACCCGGTGGTGTAGGACCTCCTACCCGATTGTGGCAGCGAGAAGATTGTTGGCCACAGGTAAACAATCAGCCACGATATTACTGAATTGCGGATTATGCACCAGGTGCTGGATAGCATACTCATTTCTACATCAAACTAAAAAAAAAGGGAATCCAAAATATCTAGCAGATGAGATACTGTATATAAAAATTAAATACATTAAAACAATTACAAGTAATTACCGTTTAAAACGATTATACATTTTCCGACTACTTCGAGAAAATGATCGCAGAGAATTGAGGCTTAAGGTCCTGCTGCATTTACAAAAGACAAGTGGATTCATTCCCACATGGTGGGGAAGCATTTGTTAATACGTGCATAAAGATAGTTTACAAATAGCTTTCTTCTTTTGAAGATAATGGCAGTGGAAAAGTTCGTTTTCAGATTATACTTCACTGAATCGAAAAGATTGGGCAAGAGCTATTCAAAAAGATTCAGCATATGAAGCTTTAGACAAACGCACTCCATGCGAGTAATAAACAAAGCACATCAATTTCAATAGATTTTTGAAAGGAACATTTCGACTGCATTCTATAAATGTTTGAAAGAGTTCACATCTGGCAGAGACCTATTGTCATTCCACTGCACGCCGGATGGATTGGGCGATCAAATCCCAAAGTGAAAACATGTTTTGTTTTCGGTTATCTTTCGGAGCTGTCAGCCATTACTAAAGTATTACAGTATTCCGGTTACTCAACACTGGTGATTGACAGTATTGAAATAAGTAAACAAAACAACTGTTCTTCCCCATTTCAATTATAAATCATGCTCTTCTGCAGCTCTATATTCTTAAAACGATATCAACTAAACGTAAAATATTGATGCACAACATATTCAACAATACATTCAATTATCAATAAACGTACAGTATTATCAACTTCGTTTTAAATAATTCCAAAGACGCATCCTTCACTTGTGATTTTATGGAGCTCCTAACATTTCAAAAGCTTAATAAATCACAGCCTCAGTGACACCGACAGTTTCTAAAATGGCTGAAAGACTACTGAGCAGATGGTCACAGACCGAAAGACCTGTTAACCGGTCTCTTTTGACCTGCTTGCCGCACCACTTACTTCATACTCTCCATTGCCATTTTAAATCCCCAACAGGTTCTGTGCGTTGTAAGGTGCATTTTATCAGAATGAAATGACAGCGCCCTCCATCGAAAAATTATACTTCCGATGAGCTCCAAGAATCGTATACTGTACATTCAACAACGGGAGGATAAAACAAAACACAAGCTTCAACGGCAGACATTTATATGTGCAAGTTAAACTGTAGAAATTAAAACCATGGCGTGAAAATAACACTAAATGCAGCAATAACGCTTGCAAATCAACCTGAATGCAACAGCTTATAAGTTAAGAATTTTTAATAAACCCAATATGGAAATTCGAGTATCAATTCGCCTTCCGTTGACTTTAAACACTTGCAACAACTATCTTAAAAAAACACTCAACGCAGACCATTCAAACCCATCATCGTGGGAAAGCTGCACCGAGCACCCTCCTTCACAGTTTAAGTTCCAATCACCCGACTTCATTTAAATCTTTTCTGAAAGAAATCGTGACTGAGATGTCTGCAAGCATGAAGTAATATTAACTGTGTCCTCCGTGCAGCCTCCGTTCATCAACCGCCGGTTGTTTTTATTTGTGAGGGGAGGGGGAGGGGGCGGAGGCAGATGACATTAAGAAAGTGCCCATTTTTCACTCACATTTAATTTCTCCTATTTTGTAAAACAACCACCCACCAAAATACCACTAAAATTGCGACTCACCGACGCCAAATTTCTCCTCCTCGGTCGGTGTCCACATCTCGGCCGGCGCCGCACGAGCCCGGGAGTCGGCCGGTTCGCATGAAATTCTCTCACGGTGTGCGCGCGCGCAAGCCGGGCGATGGGGCTGGGGAGGGGGGGTGGGGGCAACCAGCCTCGCCGTTCACTGACCCGGCACTAATTCCCGGACCCCGAAGTAAGCTTTCACTGCGGCGGTAACAGCAAAACGTAGCTGGTAACCCACTGCCTGGCCGCTGCTCCCACTCATTCCACCGCAGCGGCTGCACTCAGCAGCAGCAGTAGCGCCATCGACGGTCACGTTGCCCGGGCTGCGGCCGCGCGTGTGGTGGCATGCGCTACAGCGAGCTGAGCGCGCGCCACCGCTCGCCAGTGGGCAGCGGATCTAGGAGGGATGGGAGCACCGTCACCATGACAACGGGGGGACGCTCGTGCGGCCGACGTCACGGCAGCACCCTGCAGGTGATTGAAATGAAACGCGTGTGCTGCGGGTTGTCGCCTCGACCCTGGGGTTATGGTATCCCTCCAGTTTCAGCGCCCGTGCGCAGGTTCCTGCAGAAACATCACAAAACACACCAGTATTAGCAATGGCGAAGCAACATAGGGCACGACACTACATCAGTTCACCGAAAATAATAACTCGTAACCTCACATTTGTGCAGTTATATGTATGACATATTGTGGAGATTATGTAAGCAGGTGAATGATTCTGCAGACTGCGCCAAACATTGTACAGCTTAGAGAGAAAGTGAAGTTCTTACTACCTTGGAAAATGCCAATTGTGTCTGCTGCTTTCTCGGATCAGAAGGGAAAGCCTTTCAGCTGTACCTATTGTGAGGTAAGTTGTCTCAAACACCGACCTGGAATATTAACAAAACCTAATGACAAGCTTCAAGAAGCGACCCTGATAAAGGATCTCCAAGATTATGGCAGGTAGTTAAACAGGTTGTTGTGCTGCGTTGCATTGGCGAGGAAATTATTTTCTAACATACAGTACGGAGATCCAAAGCTCGCTAAAAAAGAAGCTCATTCAGCGAGCTCCACAATTCAAAAAAATCTCATCTAATCTGCCTCAGAAGCATTTTCCAGGCTTTATCTGGATTGAAAGCCGTTTGCCAATCCTCAGGGCACATGCCTAGCTGATCAAAATCCCCATGTAATTTTCATAACCTTTACGTTGTTTACATTATCCACCTATTTTACTATCATCTGCAAACCTTTTAATAATTTTGCTTTATTAGTCTTGTGTGCTACTGATGATTATCATTCCTAGATAGTTACTATGTCAAATCACTTCTGTGTATTTTCCGACGTAGAAAAAAATTGACTTAAAGACGTCTGTAAAAAAAACTGGTTACGAATGTTATCTGGAGATAGACCATACCCGAAATTCTGTCTCCGTTTTGAATGCTATCAATGACCACGGCCCTCTGGGGTAGAGAGTTCCAAAGATTCACTATATTTTGGCTGAAAAAAAAATCTTCTCATTGCAGTCTTGAATGTATTTTATTTTTTATTTTATTTAGAGATACAGGCCCTTCTGGCTCAACCAGCCAGTGCTGCCCAGTTTACGTACTAACCTGTATCTCTTTAGAATGTTGGACGAAACCAGAGCACTCAGAGGAAACCCACACAGTCACAGGGAAAACATATAAAGTAATTACAGGCAGTAGTGGGAAAGAAACCTGGGTCACTTGCACTGTAATACTATCCATTGCTACTATCCCACTAAACTGTAACTCCCTAGATCTAGATTGCTTAGCCAGGGAAACACCCTTTATTATAGATTATAGCGTTTTCCGTTCTATCAATATCAGGGTAAAAGATCAGTAGTTCCCTGCTTTTTCTCATCATCATTTCCTTAATTGTGGGGTTATACTTGTTGCCCTTCAATGTGCAGGAACCATTTCTAGAATCTATACAAAAGATGATAACCAGGCCATCCACTATTTCTTTCAAAATGTTTTCAAATATATCATCAGTCCTTGGCATTTAGCAAGATTTCAAGCTCAAATTTCTGACTCATTAACTTCTCCAATAGTTCTTTAATAAAAAAAATATTTTTTTTGTATTTCCACGTTTCTTCTGTACCGTTAGCACGATAGAATTGCTGAAAAGTTTTTTGTTTCTTCATTCAAAGAAGAATGAAGTCAGAGAGATGGCAGGAAAATGGAGTTGGGAGAGAAAAAAATGAGCCATGACTAAATGGCAGGACAGACTCAATGGGCCAAATGGCCTAATTCTGCTACTGTGTCTTATTGTCTTTTGAAGGTGAACACAAAATATTTATTTCAATATGGATCATGGATCCTGTTCATATTAAGTATTTTTATTCCTAACAACTGATAGGTCTTTAATTTGATATAATAGGAAAGATTAATTGATAATTCAATATATAAAATAAACTCAAAAAATTCTTTAAAAGTTAGTTTTAATGGTCATCATGCTACCCTTGAATCAACTAGCAACAAACAATCTGCTGGAAGAACTCAGTGGATCGAGCAGCATCTGTAGAGGTGGGAGGGAAGGACATGTCAGCAGAACAGATATTGAAGAGGGAAGATTATCCAGAATGGAGTGGGCACATGGTGAGAATTGATAGATCAAGAAGGGAAGGATAATGGGCAGTTGGAGCCAAATAGGAGAGGGCGAAAGGTGAAGTCAGGAAACCAAGGGAGTTGGATAATAAGTGGAGACAGACAAAACAAAAAGGCATATGGAGCCAGGTGAGGGGTGGGGATGGTAAAGGTGGATACATGTGATAACAGGACACAAAAGCTATTAGAGATGGAATTTGGTAAGTGAGGAAGGTGATAATGGGAGCCATTAAGGGAGAGGTGAAGGGCAGATGGAACTAGATGGAAGAGGAAATTGTTGGATAAAATGAGTGGATAGCAGATATTTCAAACCAGGAGAAGGAAACAAAATGGGTGATTTGAAAAGGACAGTTGGGGTGGGGGAGATGTAAGGAAAACAATGTGATGATTTGAGGTTTGTAGGTGAATCAGAGGAGAGAGGAGTGTGGGAAACATAGAAGGTAAGGGTTTTCTGAAATTGGAAAATACAGTGTTCATATAATTGTTTTGTTGATTACTCAGACGGAATATGAGGCATTGTTCCTCTAGTTTGGATTCACTTTGGCAATAGGGAAGGCTGAGTATGGAGAGGTCAGTATGGGAGTGGAAAGAGAAATGGAGGAATGGAGAACTCAAGTTGGCTATAGCCTACAGAGCGTAGGAGCTCTGGTTGACTAGTCTGCCCCAAGTGCAACTGTGTGTAGGGGAGGCCACGTCGGGAGCATCAAGTACAATAGCTGAGGTTAGAGGAGGTGCACATGAACCAGATGTCGGGGGGAGTGATTGGGGAGGGATGGCTGGATCAGGTGGTCACAGAGGGAGTGATCCCTGTGGAAGACAGAAAGGAGTTAGGAGAAGATGATGTAGCTAGTGGTGGGATTTTGTTATGTTTAGGGCTGACAGTCTCATAGAACATAGAATAGTACAGCACAGTACAGGCCCTTCGGCCTACAATGTTGTGCCGACCCTCAAACCCTGCCTCCCATATAAGCCCCCACCTTAAATTCCCCCATATGCCTGTCTAGTAATCTCTTAAACTTCACTAGTGTATCTGCCTCCACCACTGACTCAGGCAATGCATTCCACGCACCAACCACTCTCTGAGTAAAAAACCTTCCTCTAATATCCCCCTTGAACTTCCCACCCTTTACCTTAAAGCCATGTCCTCTTGTATTGAGCAGTGGTGCCCTGGGGAAGAGGCGCTGGCTATCCACTCTATCTATTCCTCTTAGTATCTTGTACACCTCTATCATGTCTCCTCTCATCCTCCTTCTCTCCAAAGAGTAAAGCCCTAGCTCCCTTAATCTCTGATCATAATGCATACTCTCTAAGCCAGACAGCATCCTGGTAAATCTCCTCTGTACCCTTTCCAATGCTTCCACATCCTTCCTATAGTCTCAGAGATGATGAGTCAATTAGAATAGGAAAACGTGGGAAAGTAAGAATGACACCAAGACTGAATGTTTTTGAATGGTGAAGCAGACTCCAGGAGCTAAATAGCCTACTCATACCCCTGTTTCTTATGTTCTTGCATTCAAATAAATGACAAGTAGTAGGATTAGACTCTGAAAATGGTCATTGCATGTTACATGTTGCTTGCATGTTAATTACTATAATGAGTTGGTAGGTGAATATCTACCAGATCTCCCTGCATGTAGGCATGCCTAAGGAATTGTGAACAGAATTGAAAACTGTAGTCATCGCCAAACAGTTTGTCTCTGTTTGAAGATGAATTCATTACATCTTAGATGTTGTTCTGAGACTGAGATGATTAGAGTCAGGAACATTTAACCATGAGTGACTTTTCCCACTGTGTCTCATTCATGTAAGTTTTATCAGTGTACTTTGAAGCCATATATGATTGAATTATGTCATAGTGCTTTGGACTGTGTCTGTCTTTCTGGCTCTTGAAATCAGTTGCTTGTTTATCTTTAGTCCAGTGTTTCAGTCTGAGTTGCCCCAAAGTGAATATTATCATGTAGTTTATCTGTGAGTAAGGGTACAGTGAATTTTATTCTATTAGTTTGTTGATGATTGGGAAAGTCTACTAGGATGGTAAAGTTCAATGTGCAATCTAAATTTATTGTCAAAGTACATGTATGTCACCATATACAACCCTGAGATTCATTTTCATGTGGGCATACTCAATAAATCTATATTATAATAACCATAACAAAATCAATGAAAGACTGCCAACTTGGGTGTTCCACCAGAGTGCAGAAGACAACAAACTGTGCAAATACAAAAAGAAAGAAATAATTAAAAAAATAAATAAACAAATAATTATCAAGAACATGAGATGAAGAGTCCTTGAAAGTGACCATTGGATGTGGGAACATTTCAATGATGGGACAAGTGAAGTTGAGTGAAGTTTAGTCCAAGAGCCTAATGAATGTGTGGTTCCTGAACTTGGTGGTCTGAGTCCTGAGACTCCTGTACCTTCTTCCTGATTGCAGAAATGAGAAGAGAGCATGTCCAGGGTGCTAGGAGTCTCTGATGATGAATTCTAGCTCCCTGCGACAACATTTCATGTAAATGTTCTCAATGGTTGGGAAGGCTTTACCTGTGATAGACTGGGTCATAGAAACATAGAAAGCCTACAGCACAATACAGGCCCATCTAAAAGTCTCTTAAAAGATCCTATTGTATCCGCCACCACCACCGTTTCCGGCAGCCCATTCCACGCAGTCACCACTCTCTGAGTAAAAAACCTACCCCTGACATCTCCTCTGTACCTACTCCCCAGCACCTTAAACCTGTGTCCTCTTGTGGCAACCATTTCAGCCCTGGGAAAAAGCCACTGACTATCCACACGGTCAATGCCTCTCATCATCTTATACACCTCTATCAGGTCACCTCTCATCCTCCGTCGCTCCAAGGAGAAAAGGCCGAGTTCACTCAACCTGTTTTCATAGGGCATGCTCCCCAATCCAGGCAACAGCCTTGTAAATCTCCTCTACACCCTTTCTATGGCTTCCACATCCTTCCTGTAGTGAGGTGACCAGAACTGAGCACAGTACTCCAAGTGGGGTCTGATCAGGGTCCTATATAGCTGCAGTATCCACTATTTTTTGTAGGATTTTCCATTCAAGGTGTTTCCATTCCAGGCTGTGATGCAGCCAGTCTGTATACTCTCCATTACACATCTATAGAGGTTTGGCAAAGTTATAGATGTCATGCCGAATCTCTGCAAACTCCTAATGAAGCTGAGGAGCTGCCGTGCATTATTCTGAATTACACTTATATGCTGGACCCTGGACAGGTCTTCTGGAATAATACCACCAAAGAATTTAAAGTTACTGGCCCTCTCTTCCTCACCTTGAATAGCCACATTGTATTTCTCTTTTTACATAGACATGGATATCAACAGAAGTTTTCACAAGGGCTGGGGTCTGGATACTGGTAAAAATAGGCCCCTTGGCCCATCCAGTCCATGCTGGCAGAAAACTAAGCCAGCATGGACTGGATGGGCCATGGGGCCTATTTCTGTGCTGTTATGTTTCGTGACTGTATGTTAGGTAGATGCCAGTCTTGTAGTTAAGCTATAACCACTTAGCTGGGGATATGATATTTCTGAAACCCAGATCTTCAGTACAATAGGCAGGCTGCTAACAGGGCACAGTATTTTCTCTGTCCAGAGTACTTGTTAATTTCTTAATACTGATTTAGGATGAACATCTATGATGATGGGGGACCTCAGAAGAAGACCAAAAAGGATAAGAATAGTTTGTGGATACTTTATTCTTTCATTTGTTGGGTTCTACTACATTGGAGATATTCATGGAACTTTCACAATGTCAATACTTAGTTCCATCCCTGACTAGATATGTTACAAAAGTAGAACTTTGATTGAATAAATAAATAATTTAATGGATTTGAAGGTTTTATCTACCAGACAGGAGTTGTATAAAATGATTGGTTCTGACTTCTCGATCATATTTAATATTAATAAAATCCATAACTATTGGCAATCTGTTGAGAAACAGCAATAAGAAGTGATGCTTCAGTTACTTCAAAAGTAAGTGGAAGGTATAAGGCATCCTATGTTGCCACAGAAGTTACAATAGTCTTTAATGGTAAAAATGTCTAAAATTATTTATTTAAATTTTTATTTAGCGATACAGCATGGAGTAGGCTCTTCCAGCCTTTGAGCCACAATGCCACAGCAACCCTACAACCCCAATTAACCCTGATCTAATCACTGGATAATTTACAATGACCAATTACCGAGTACATCTTTGGACTATGGGGGGAAACTTTCGCATTCCATGAGAGGACATCAAGAGACTCCTTACAGAATGGCGCTGGAATGCCGCAAGCTGTAGTAGCACAGTGCTAACCATTATGCTATGGAAGTATAAAGTATAATAAATAGAAACTGTTGGCAGTGATTGAAACTTCTAGAATAAGAGATGATGGATTTAACAATAATTGTAGTTGGGACAATAAAAAGTTTATGTACAGCTTGTTAGGTTCTCATACACAGTTATTGATTGAAATAGTGACCACATCAACATTGAAGCATTAGTTTTATGATTGGAAAAAAAACAAAAAGATGTGCTAAGATAAGTTTGTGAGAATAGACTATTAGAACCATAGCATCTCCTGTGAAAGATAAACACTGCAGGGGCTGTTTGGGCTGAACAGCTTGGTTCTATGTTTGAAATACATAGGAACTGAAGAGGAAAAAACACTGACGCAGCAGATAGTTAGATTGCCTTGTAGAAGTATTCAGCCCCCAACCTGTTGTTCACATGCAATAAATGAGTGTTACAACCAAGGATTTTGATCAATTTAACTGAGAATTTGTATTTGTGGATTTGTGGACTAGCTACCAAAGCTATAAAACAACAATACAGGGACAAAATTGAGTCAAGATTCAGAACGAATAGCACGCATGACTTGTGGTGAGGACCGCATACCATCATTGTGGCCAATATCGCGGCCTCTCTCCCACATAAGCTCACTGCTTTTATGCTCGGCTCGATGTCGCTAACTCTGAGCCTCCAAGGAAAGCCACCACTACAACCTGCAACCTGGTCATCCCTGAGGCTGAAGTATGCAGATGTTTCCAATGAGTGGCCAGCTGCAAGGCTGTGGGACCGGACGGCATCCCAGGGCGAGTACTCAGGATGTGCGCATTCAACATTTTCATAAATTCAACATTTTCATATGATGTAATTTGTCCTTTCCAAATCCTTCTTATTAACTTAAGATATATGAATAGAGGAGCGGAGTTGACAACATTATTGAAGGTATTCGATTTAAGATATTGGTCCAGCCTTGTTTTATTCTGTTTGCTTTTTTCTTGGGTTTAGTATTAGTTTTATTTTTTGGGGGGTTTTCTTTGCATTTTTTTTCTTTTTATTTCTTTTTTCCCTATGATTAACTATATTAAGAGTTTGGAAGTCTATCACACCTGTATTATTTGAAGTCTTTTTTGTACATGTTTATCAACAATAAGATTATTGCAATCTCTTTGTATCAATATTGTTATTCTGTTTATAATTTTGGAAAATTAATAAAAAGATTTAAAAAGTATGTGCACAGCACAACTGGCAAGTGTGTTTACTGACATTTTTAATGTCTCCGCCTCCCAGTGTAGAATGCCCTCCTGTTTCAAGTTATCCACCATTGTCCCTGTACCAAAGGTAACATGCCTGAACGACTGGCATCCTGTCACACTCAACTCAATAATAAGCAAATGCTTTGAGAGGCTGGTCAAGAATTACATCTGCAGGTTGCTGCCACCCAAACTGACCCCCTACAATTCGCCTACCGACACAACTGATCAACAGACTATGCAATAGCCACTACTCTACTGTCCTTACACATCTGGAGAAGAAGGATGCTTATGTGAGAATGCTGTTCTTGGACTATAGTTCAGCATTCAGCACCATAGTTCCATCCAGGCTCAACAGGAAGCTCAGAGACCTTGGCCTTGACCCTGCCTTGTGCAGCTGGATCTTGGACTTCCTGTCAGATCACCAGCAGGTGGTAAGAGTGGGCTCCCTCACCTCCACCCTTCTGACTCTCAATACAGGAGCCCCTCAGGCCTGTGTACTAAGTCCCCTCCTTTTTCCCTGTATGCCCATGACTGTGTCACCACCCACAGCTCTAACCTGCTAATTAAATTAGCCGACAACACTACATTGATTGGCCTTATCTCAAACAATAGGAAGGTGGCCTACAGGGAAGAGGTCATCTCTCTGACACAGTGGTGTCAAGAAAACAACCTCTCCCTCAATGTCGCAAAAACAAAGGAGCTGGTTGTGGATTACAGGAGGAATGGAGATGGGCTAACCCCTATTGACGTCAATGTGTCGGAGGTTGAAAAGGTAAACAGCTTTAAATTCCTCGGCATCCACATCACCGAAAACCTCACGTGGTCTGTACACACCAGTTGTGTGGCTCTTTCACCTCTTTCAGCACCTCTTTCACCTCAGACGGTTGAGGAAGTTTGGTATGGGCCTCAAATCCTAAGAACTTGCTACAGGGGCACAATTGAGAACATCCTGACTGGCTGCATCACTGCCTGGTACAGGAACTATACCTCCCTTAATCGCAGGACTCTGCAGAGAGTGGTGCAGACAGCGCAGTGCATCTGTAGTTGTGAACTTCCCATGATTCAGGACATTTACAAGGACAGGTGTGTAAAAAGGGCCCCTAGGATCCTTGGAGACCCTAGTCACCCCAACCATAATCTATTCCATGTGCTACCATCCAGGAAATGGTACCACAGCACAAAAGCCAGGACCAACAGGCTCCAGGACAGCTTCTTCCATCAGGCCATCAGACTGATTAACTCATGCTGATTTGAGTGTACTCTATGTTACATTGACTGTTCTATTTATTATAAATTACTATGATTGCACATTATTCATTTAGACAGAGACGTAACATAAAAAATTTGCTCCTCATGTATGTGAAGGATGTAAGAAATAAAGTCAATTCAATTCATACTCCTTTTTTTCACAGTATAGCCCCAAAATACTGGGAATATTGTAAAGCATGAAAAACTAAAAATTAAAAACCTGAAATGTCAGCAGTTCAAAAATGTTCATTTTCCTTTTCAGTACTTAGTTGAACTACCTCTTGCAGCTATTATAGCCAGTGGTCTTTTTGGATAAGTTTGCACAATATCATAGAGCAAAATTTGCCTTTCAAAATTGCTCAAACAGAGCCAGGTTTGTTGGGGAGCAGTGGTAGACAGCAATCTTGTGGTCTTGCCAGGAATATTCGATCAGATTAGGGTCAGGACTCTGATTGGGCCACTCAAGGACATCAATTTTCTTCATTTGAAGCCACTCCATGGTTGCTCTGGCAGTGCTATCCTGGTTATCTGGTTGTTATCCTGCTGAAGGACAAACCTCCTCCCCAGTTTAAGCTTTCTGGCAGAGGCGAGCAGGTTTTTAATCAAGGATCACTCTGTATTTAGCAGCATTCATCTTCGTATGAATCCTGACCAGATTTCCAGTCTCTATTGCTGAAAAGCATACCCATAGCATGATGATATCTCCACCATACTTTACAGAAATGATGGTGTTAACTGGGTGATGAAACGTATTATACCACATGTACCACTTCGTGTTGAGGCCAAAATTTTCCACTTATGTCTGATATGACCACAAAACTTTCTTCCACATCTTTACAGTATCTTCTAAGTGATGCTTTGAAAAGTCTTTTTGAGCAAGGATATGCTTTTTTTTTAAGCATGGATCCTTCCTTGCCCCTCTTCCTTTTTGAGTAAGGCCTTAGAAATTATGGAGCCATGAACTTCATCTCCAGTTGCAGCCACTGACTTCTGCAGCCCTCTCAGAGTGACTGTTGGATTCAAAGTAGGTTCTCTTACAAGTAGCATTCTCCTCCGGTGGCTAAGTTTAAAGGGTAGTGTGACTGTGGTTTCATATTTTTGTTGCACTTTCACAATGGACTGCATTGAGCTCTGATGTTTGTTCAGTGCCTTTGAGGTGGTTTTGTAACCTTTCCTAGAGTTGTGATTCTTTATTACCATTTCCCTGACTTGCATGACTACTCTTTTGTCTTCATTTTGGTTTGGTCTGTTGAAATCTACCATACGGCTGGACCTTGCAGAAGAAGGAGGTGATCCTTCAATTTTCCACATCAATAAATTGTGTGAGTTGGTAAAGTAATTCATTGCAACTGAGGAAAGTTATTGTAGTAATTACAAGGGAGATGAATACTTTTTCAACATCACAATTTTGGTTTTTGATTTTTAGTAAATTATTGACAGGTCTGGAAATTTTCTCTTTTGATTTGACATGATGCACTACGCTTTGTAGATTAGCTCCAAAATCCTACTTCAATGTATTGTAAATTTAGAAAATAAGACAATAAAATAATGGAAATAGTTGTGGGGACTAAATTATTTTTCAAGGCACTATATTTTGACATATTTCATGATGCACCTCAGCCTAAATTTAATTAATTTAATCATTTAAACCATACACAAATTTTTATACAAGGGATGTTGTTTCATAACAAAACTGAAATAAATTGATCTGTTGTTTTCCTTAATATATGTATATTGAAATAATCCATATCTTTCTCACGCATTTGGATACTTCCCATGTGATTAAACACTTGGTAACTTTCTGACAAACAGTAAACAAGGCGATGAATGAAAATCCTTTAACATTTCTAAAAACAGTCTCTGATTATATCATCGACAATGCTATTAGGCGAGTTAGGCACAACACATCTGCTATAAGTAATGGATACTACCAAAAGATGCTGAACTCACATTATTGAAGATCAACTTCTCCTTGTTTTATTAATCAACTGGGTTGTGGAATGTCACAGTTATAATATTCTGTCATATATATTAAAGCCTCTTAACTCCTAGGCCATACTTAACATTAGGAAAGTGGAGCCACTTTGACTATTCATTGATGTGTGTGCTGCAAATGCAAGCTGTTAGGTACTATCTGAACTCATATACAGAATATTCCATTAATAAACCATTTGGTCAGATAGCAACTTGAATTTTGGACCATAGGAATAGTTAGCTTAATTCCTCTAGAGGAAGGAATGGTCAATCTACCTGAAACATTTTAATTAGCTTCTAATTAATGACTCATAAGGTGTTTTCATGGGGAATAAAAGTACAAAGAACACCAGTAATAAAATCTGATACATTTCTTAAGTTTATTTCTGTCAAACACAGAACTTCCTAATTTTCACTTCTAAACAGTCAAAAACACATGCTCCATTTACACTTTTTCTTTTACTGTTCTCCAAGCTACCAAAAGCTTTTATTTGTGTAACCCACTCACCGTGGCTCTTGACAAATTAGGCTTGCTAGTGATCTTTGCCTAACAGCCAAATGACTCAGCAATGAATGAGTAATGGTGAGATGATCATCTCCAATCAACAACATACATCTGGCATCAGTCTGATTCGGGTTCAACCAAACAGGAAAGTTGAGATACTCCATTGAGGGAACGAAAGTTATGGTGAAAGCTGTATAAACATAGCCCCAGGCAAAACTTATCATTCATCAGGAAATAATGGAACTTACACCAGAATAAACTTAAAGTGGAAGTATCTAGTGCCTATAAAAATATTCACCCCCCCCCAAGAAGTTTTCATGTTTTATTGTTTTACAACATTGAATCGCAGTGGATTTAATTCAGCTTTTTTGACACTGATCAACAGAAAAAGACTCTTTTGTGTCAAAGTGAAAATAGATCTCTACAAAGTGATCTAAATTAGTTACAAATATAAAACACAAAATAATTGATTGCATAAATATTCACCCCCTTTAATATGACACACCAAATCATCACTGATGCAGCCAAATGGTTTTAGAAGTCACATAATTAGCTAAATATGATCACCTGTGTGCGGTCAAGGTGTTTCAATTGATTGTGGTAAAAATACACTTGTATCTGGAAGGTACAGCTACAGGTGAGTTAGTACACCAAACATAGAGTCAGTACACCATGAAGACATAAGAAAGCTCCAAGCAACTCTGTGAAATTGTATTAAAAAGAACAAGTCAGGAGATGGATACAAGAAAATTTCCAAGTCACTGAATATCCCTTGGAGTACAGTTAAGTCAGTCATCAAGAAATGGAAAGAATATGGCACAGCTGTAAATCTGCCTCGAGCAGGCCATCCTCAAAAAGTGAGTGACTGTACAACAAAGGGACCAGTGAGGGAGGCCACCAAGAGTGCTATGCAAACTCTGGAGCTTTACAAGCTTCAGTGGTTGAGATGGGAGAGACTGCACATTCAACAACTGTTGCTCCACCAATCGCAGCTTTATGGGAGAGTGGCAAATAGAAAGCTGCTGTTGAAAATACTCACATGAAGTCTTGGCTAAAGTTATGTGGAAGACTCTGAAGTCAGTTGAAAGAAGGTTCTATGGTCTGATGAAAACAAAATTGAGCTTTCTGGTCTTCAGACTAAACGCTATGTTTGGCATAAGCCAAACAACACACATCATCAAAAACACACCATCCTTACTGTGAAGCATGATGGTGGCTGCATCAGCCCCTGGAAGCCTTGAGAAGGTAATGAGTAAAATGAATATAGCAAAATATAGAGAAATCCTGGAGGAAAACCTGATGCAGACTACAAGAGAACTGTGACTTGGGAGAAGATTTGTTTTCCAGCAAGACAATGACCCCAGGCATAAAGCCAAGGCTACACAAGAATGGCTTAAAACCAATAAAGTTAATGTCCTGAAGTGGCCAAGTCAGACTCCAGACCTCAAGCCAATCGAGAAATTGTGGATAAACTTGAAAAGGGCTGTTCACTCACGATCCCCATGAAATCTGACAGAACTTGAGCAGTTTTGTAAAGAAGAATGGGAAAAATTGCAGTGTCCAGATGTGCAAAGGTGATAGAGACCTACTCACACATACTCAAGGCTGTAGTTTTTGCCAAAGACGTATCCACTAAGTACTGACTTGAAGGGTGGGGGGGGGTGAGTAATTATGCAGTCAATTGTTTTGTGTTTAATAATTGAAATAAATTCAGTTCACTTTGTAGAAATGAGGAGATCTGCAGATACTGGAAATTCAAGCAGCACACACAAAATGCTGGTGGAACGCACCATAGGAAGAAGCACAGTCGACGTTTCGGGCCGAGACCCTTCATCAGTCCTGACGTCTTGGCCCGAAACATCGACGGTGCTTCTTCCTATGGATGCTGTCTGACCTGCTGCGTTCCACCAGCATCTTGTGTGTGTCACTTTGTAGAAATGTGTTTTCACTTTGACACAAAAGAGTGCTGGGGCAGCAGGCTGAGGGTAGCAGACACCAACAGAATCAACAAACTCATTCGTAAGGCCAGTGATGTTGTGGGGATGGAACTGGACTCTCTCACAGTGGTGTCTGAAAAGAGGATGCTGTCTAAGTTGCATGCCATCTTGGTCAATGTCTCCCATCCACTACATAATGTATTGGGTGGGCACAGGAGTACATTCAGCCAGAGACTCATTCCTCCGAGATGCAGCATAGAGCATCATAGGAAGTCATTCCTGCCTGTGGCCATCAAACTTTACAACTTGTCCCTTGGAGGGTCAGACATCCTGAGCCGATAGGCTGGTCCTGGACTTATTTCATAATTTACTGGAATAATTTACATATTACTATTTAACTATTTATGGTTCTATTACTATTTATTATTTATGGTGCAACTGTAACGAAAACCAATTTCCCCCAGGATCAATAAAGTATGACTATGACTATTTCTATTGATCAGTGTCAAAAAGCCAAATTAACTTCACTGTGATTCAATATTGTAAAACAATAAGCATGAAAACTTCCATTGGGGGTGAATACTTTTTATAGGCACTGTATTAACAAATAATTCAGCTTCAACACACAGTTAACAGAAAAAGGGCCCATTCAGTTCAACCAGTCTATAATGTGCACATAACATCACAGCTCATTGCTGAGTAGTTGGGTGCTTCACTTTAGTTATTCGCAGCGCTGAACCCACGTTCTGTGTGAAAGACACCAACCACAATTTGAACTTTCCTCAGATTCTGTTACAAACTAACTGGCTAACTCAGAAGTATTTATACTTATTCCATGGAACCACTTGTCTGCACAAAGAACTTCTTACAATGGTGTCTGTCCATCGGGTAAGGTTCTGCGAGCGTTTTCCAATTGTGCCTCTTGTTGCACTTCACTTCTCCATCAACCCCAGCAAAAGAGCCAAAGCAAACCCACATTCTCCGAGAAATTTGATGCGACCAATTTCTCTTGAATGTTCTGTGGCATCCCACTGGACAGAATGTTATCAAGACAAATCTGAGTGGCTGATACTGTATTCCTAAACTGATCAAATGACTGCTTAACTTAATAGAATCCCAGATTCAGAATTGTAAAGTCTGACTAACAGAACACACTGCATTTTAAGACCATAAGATATAGCAGCAGAAGTAAGCCATTCAACCCATCGAGTCTGCTCTGCCATTCAATCATGGGCTGATCCAATTCCTCCAGTCATCCCTACTCCCCTGCCTTCCCCCCATTCCCTTTGATGCCCTGGCTAATCAAGAATTTATCTACCTCTGTCTTAAATGCACCCAATGACTTGGCCTCCACAACCACATTTGGCAACAAATTCCACAGAATTACCAACCTTTACCACAGATTTTACAGAAAACCTGCAGCAAATAGAATATCCAATGGCATAAATGTCGTAATACAATAATACTGTAATACATTTTACTGTATTACATTCTTCCTCCCACCAAAAATAGTCACATCCTTGTGAGTTTGTAAGCCTTTGGAACTTACCAATCCATTATTAATAACCAGCATTCAAATGAATTTTGTGATTACTGTACAGTACCTCAAATCCATTTGTAAGTGGAAGTAGCATATCGCACCATTGGGATTGACACAACACTCTGCTTCCCAGATGCATCATATGCTAACCTCTCTGGAGGTTTCCTGTCTCTCTGAGACTTCCTCAGCTCAGTTTCAGTTTCTTTAGTCTCATCCATTCCATGTGATGGTTTCTGTTTACTTGGGGATGCCTCACCCTGTCTATCACTCGTACCTTCCGGCAACTCAGTTTCTCCTGCTCCTTGAATGAACTCAGCTTCATCTCCAATTATATTTGAGTCCAGTTCTCCTTCATAGTCAAATATCATGTCTGACTGTCCAATGGTTGAACCCCCTACTATATCCAGGTCTGGACTGGAAGATTCAGATCTCTCTTCATCAACTCTTTGGAAGCTTACATAAGGTAAAGCATACCACATTCCCATTTCTTCATCCTCTGAGTCTGTACACCATTTGGTGGGTTCATCTTGTTTCTCTTCAGGTCTTTCCACTGAATTCACACTATTGTCTAGCTTATCCTCATCTTCTAGCCTTTCTTTTCTCCTTCTTTGCAGAGTTCTTTTGCTGGATATAGGTTCCATGTCAAACTTTGGGTCAACATGTACACTCTGCCTTAGATGTAAAAGATGGAGAATTTTGACAGAGCATTCCCATCTTCTGGCCTCTACTGGAAAACTGGCAGATTTGGTATCTGGATCTCCACTACATATGGCATCGAAAACTAGCAGTTGGCCAAATGATGCTTCCCTTGTAGTCCCAAATTTCTTAGTAGAACTATGTCCAGGCCACTGTTGCGAGATCTTGTTCTTTTGATCATATCTATTCTTGTTTCCTTGGTTTTGTTTAGTCGCTGAACCCGCTGCTAGCTCATAAGCCTTTTGTGGTTCTTTCCTCATATCACACACATACTTGAGATATATTTTCTGCAGCAAATCCTTGCTGCCAGTTCGAAAGCAAAAATCCATAGGTAATCTTGCTTCATGTCTGAACATCAAATAGTATGGCAAGTAGCCAGTGGCTTCAAGTAACAGTATACCAAAATGTCCAATATGCTGGCTCCACTTGCTTTTTTTGTTAGCGTCTAGAGTTCCAAGCATGTCTAGAAATGTCCTGTTGAATCTTTCAGGCTGAGGATCACCTTGAGGGTGATATGGCATGGTCCTTGACTTCTTGAATCCAAGCATGCCTAGTAACTCATGTATGAGCCAACTTCCCTGATCACTGTATCCTTCTTGGAAATAAAATATTTATCCCATAACACTTTTGCAACTGTGGATGTTCTCTGATCCTTTGTTGGAAAGGCTTGGGCATACTTAGTGTAGTGGCTAGTGATGATCAAGACATTCACAGCATTACCGAAATTGGAAAGGAAATATGGAAAGGAAATCCATAACACTAAATCAAGTGGTCTTGTACTTTGTAGCTGAGACAAGGGAGCGACACTTTTAGGTAACATTTTTCTCCAAATAGAATCGATGCGTGATATACTATAATCTTCAACTTCAGGCTTCATTCATTGCCAATAAAATTGATCTCAGACCAATCTATGTCAAATTGCAAATTAACTGAGTCATCATGAAGTGACCTCAATACAATCTTCCAGTACTTCTCAGGCAAAACCAACTGGGAACGTTGAGAAGAGACATAACCCTGTGTAGAACTTTGTTCCTCAACTCCAGTTTGTCCATTCCCTCATCAGTAGGAGTATGGTATGATGTTTTATCTTTTCAAATTGGGCCATATCTTCTTTGACAACAGATAACAAAATGGCACCTATACAAGGGTTGTCTTGCTGTGCTGCTGCCAATTCATTAAGACTCAAGCTGGGCAATTGCTTTGTATTCAGCATGGTCAGGTTGCATTACGTTTGTGGAATGGCATGGCTAAAAGCTCCCAAGTGATCAACAGGCCAACAGCTCTAACAGGCCATAGTCTTTGTTCTGATTTTCCAACTGTGGAAAACTGCTTTAACACCAGAGGCAGGATGTCTTCCCCCTCCCCATCATCTATTGCCCGTATCTCATGAGAACATGGTGACAATGCATTCACATCAATGTTCTGACATTCTGGCTGGTAATTAAGACTGAAATCATGAACAGACAATACTGTCAACCGGCAATGACATATGGCGTCCAATTTTGCCAAGTTAACTATGTAAGTTAGTGGATTGTTGTCAGTCCTCACTTCGAATGTGGCACCAGATAGATAGTCACTTAATTTGTCTATCACTGCCTGTTTCAATGCCAGAACCTCCAATTTGTGCACAGGGTAGTTCTGTTCAGATGGCGACAAACTTCAGCTGACGAAAGCAACAAGTCTCAGTCCTTTACCTTGGTCTTGATATAAAATGCTGCCTTACCTTCATGGCTTATGTCTATGTGCAGTACATACAGCAACTGGGGGGTTTCAAAGGCAGCCACAGGTGCTTTAGTCAGTGACTCTTTCAGCAGCTGAAAGGTCTTTTCACAATTTGCATCTCATCTTTCCCTGAATGGCTCTGAAGGTCTAAGATAAGCCTCGCTTTCTTCACTGAGGGAGGGTAGCCACATAGGAGTTGATTCAAAGTGTAGCTTACTCTGGAGCAGTCTTTCACGAATCTCTGGTAGAACCCACACAATCCAAGGAATGAACATAAAGCACTCACATTTTTGGGCCTTGGCCATGTGGTTACTGCCTCATCTTAGACAGATTCATAACCACTCTACCCTGAGAGACTATGTATCCAACATAGTTGACTGATGTCTTACAGAATTGGCAATTGTCCAGTAACAGTTTAAAATCTTCAGCTTTGAGGTGATCAACACCATCAGTAGTCTTGTCCCATGCTCCTGATATGCCCTGAAACTGAAAGTAATACAGAACTGTATTAGTACAAAGAACTGTAGTAATACAATAACTCATGTTTTGACCTGGGTATTACATTTGAATATCAATAATATTTGATTATTCCAAGTTAAAATTCTTTTAGTGAGTCATGATGTTGCATTTTGATTATACAGATCCACATTTAAGCTTGTCTTTTAGACAGGAATTCTTAAACCAATATAAACAAGTGAAGAAATGTTTCTGTTTAAGAATCACCTATTTATTTGTCCCATGTTCTTGAACTAGGGTTTTCGGCTGCAGCCCATTGATTAGCTTATGCACACAAAATATATAGCATCTTAATTTCCCCATTTGTTCACATTAGATGCTGGTTATTGTACTAAGACTCTGCACCTCTATAACTATCCATTCCTTGAGCAGGCAATATCAGAAACTACCAGATCTAGGGTATATTGCTTAGTTTAAAGGAACCATGAGTAGTGGTCCTAATGTGGTCGACTGTACTCTTTTCCATAGATGCTGCCTGGCCTGCTGAGTTCTCCAGTGTTCTGTGTGTGCTGCTTGGATTTCCAGCATCTGCATATTTTCTCTTGTTTGTGTGGGGAAGTGTTCATGGCTTCTTTCATCATGGGGAACCCCCTTCCAAAACCAACGCATATGAAGAAGAAAATCAACAACAGTTGTTTTAGAGCATGCAATATTGAGAAGGATGGGATTAGCAAAACAAGAATTTTCAGGTAACAGATCCACAAATTCAATAAATTGAATATTATATTTAATATAATATAAATATTGATAATAAATATAACTGCTATCAATTAAATAATCTGCTAATCCACACTGTTATAGGTATAATTATTGGCCCTTAAATATAAATAAATATAATATAAATAAAATATGCATTCAGTGAATAACTAGTGTGATGGGATCCTGAATTGCCCCTATGAACTGTGCTTTTGAAAAGAGAGAGAGAGAGTTATTTAACACTGACATGTTGTTTTGAAAGAGAGAGAGACGAAGACTAACTGTTGGACTGTCACTTTAAGGAACGAGGAAGAACTGGTTAACTTTTGGATTTCTGCTGAGTTGGAGACAGCACCGAGCAGCTCGTAAGTTGCTATGGTGACCGAAGGCGGTGTTATTTAATGGACCCTTGATGTTATGATTTTCGGCAGGTTGTTGACACTTCTCAAGGACTTTTGCCTGCTTGCATTTCTTCACAGAGAGAGGAAGGAGGAGTTATTTGAATGACAGTTGATGCTCAGCACGAGAAGATAAAATAGGAGGTCAGATAATGGACTTCAGACACATGTTCTGGACACTGAATGAGCATTGTTGTGCCCACAGGAAAAGTGGGTTTTGGAGGATCGATCAGGTGATCAATCAGTCGCTCTTGCAGTGGAAAGAGGAAAAGGGTTGACTGGTGGGGAGTAGTTCATGTGTCCACCCTCGCCTGGGGGATAACTCCACCACAGAAAAGTCAATGACTTTTAAAGGATTTCGAAGGACAGCGAGAAGATCGATGGTGTCAGCTCACCTGAAGGCTCAAATCTCTCCCTCTCTCTCTCTTCATCCCTACTCAGCTCAATACCACGAACTGAACTGAACTGAACTTAACTTTACTCATCATCGTAAGACTGTATCTTTTTACCCCTAGACTTAAAGAAGCTTGGTTTTTCATACATATATTTCCACTCTTACTGATATATTTACTTATATATATAATCATTGCTAACCTGTTTGATTTATCTACATTTATATTACTGTATTGCTTAGTTACTAATAAATATTATTAGTTTATAGCAATACTGGACTCCAAAGTATTTTCCATCTCTGCTAGTTCTTTATTCCCGTCACAGGGTACGTGACATTAGCATATAAATTACGGTCGCAAACACGAGGAAATCTGCAGATGCCGGAAATTCAAGCAACACACATCAAAGTTGCTGGTGAATGCAGCAGGCTAGGCAGCATCTCTAGGAAGAGGTACAGTCGACGTTTTGGGCCGAGACCCTTCGTCAGGACTAACTGAAAGAAGAGGTAGGAAGAGATTTGAAAGTGGGAGGGGATTTTCCCTCCCCCTCCCACTTTCAAATCTCTTACTAGCTCTTCTTTCAGTTAGTCCTGACGAAGGGTCTCGGCCCAAAACGTCGACTGTACCTCTTCCCAGAGATGCTGCCTGGCCCGCTGTGTTCATCAGCAACTTTGATGTGTGTTGTATAAATTATGGTTTTCTCTTATTCCATTTACAACAAAGCAGCACAGAATTTAAGGTGAGTAAACAGCAAAGGAAAATCATGTATGTGAACTTCCCAAACTTAACTTTAGAAACTAGCTTCGAAGTAGCAATCCTTCCCTGTGTAAATCACGTGGTCGGGAGGAGAGGTAAAATAGGGCTTCCCAACAAAATACAGATGTCTTGTCAAAAGTGGAAAAAAATAGCAGGAAAGGTTTCTAACATTCAGAAACATTTTTATAAAAGTCATGAAACCACTAAAAATGCAAACTATTAGAAGTAAAACACAAAACCATTTTAAGTAGACTTAAGACACTGAAAAATTATTAAATAAATTGAAGCAATTCAGAAAAATATAAATAAACTAAAATATGATGCAGTCAGATTTCTCATCTTTGGAAAACAATGGAATTCCTTTTTGCACTCTCTCCAGGTGCAGATGTTCAGGTGATTTCATTGTCCATCTCTTTTTCTGTTCTGTTCTGAAAGATATTTTGGCTCTCACAAAGTTCACTCTCTTTACCTCTGGCAATAGGATTAAAAAAATCCATGTTTGTGCCAGGAAGACATGCTTCCTCCCCTGCTATCTTTCTCTTTCAGCTACCTTAAAGCAACGTGCCACAGTCAATACTAGTAGTACTAGCAGGTGGCTTTCTTAAGGGTGAAAGCCTGGTATCGATTAACATATGAAAGGGTTGGCACATGTATAGTATTGATGTAGTAATCACCATTACTCATGCAATAGGCAGAACATTTAAACATTGAGCACTCCATACATGTGCAGGTATTTGCACCAGTATCATGACCGAATACTGCGTCTCAACTAAATTGGCATGAATTAAGTACTCATGCAGTTTGAATGTGCTTATTTAGAGCAGTCGAATTTCAATTCCATAGTGATTATTGAATGAGTAATTTAACGTTATGCAAAATAACTGTTACAAATAGTGTCTTCTAAGGGCTATGTGTGTGTGTTTCAGGGTAATGGTGGTAGTAGAAATTATACAAGGGGAAATGGTAGGTGAAAGGTGAAGAGTCTAATGTGGGCATTAAGGCAATTCAGGCAATTTATCTCCGTTAACAGCCCAAGCAAACACACCAAAAAATTTTACTTGGTTTATCACCACTGGTTCAAAATATATATCCAGGTGATTTAGAATATTCAAACACTGTATGCTGTCTCACATTTCTTTATACTTGTTAATATGGTAGCTAATGGAGATATCGAAGGAAATTACAAAGTTGAAAAATACAATGAAGGAGATAGAAACTGTTTTATGTTTTCTTCTAAGTTAAAGTTTGGAGAATCAATATCAGTGAACCCTTCTTCTTCTTCTTCTTCTTCTTCGACTTGTTTTATGGCGGTTGGCACCCAGCTTAATGGTGCATTACTGCCACCTTCTGCTCCGGAGTGTGCAATAGACTTACATTCTAAATCCCTTCACCCAATCATACACACACACACACACACACACACACACACACATACCTTAACCTACACTTTATCCTCCCATCTTTGGCCATCCTAGTACCCTTTTCCTGCTTATCCATCATATCCTATAAAAAAACCCTGTATCCCTTAAGAAAGCTAAAAATACCCTGACCTGTGCTCTCTCACCCATGCCCAGCAACCCTTTTAATGTGAATTCCTGCACCCCCAATTCCCTTAGATTAATTCTCATCATCTCTCTGTGTATCCCATACTTCCTGCAACTCAGAACTACATGTTCTGCTGACTCCTCTTCCTGACATTCCTCACACAATCCTGTCTGGTGTTTCCCTATCATTTTCAATGTTTTGTTTAATGTACAGTGCCCCATCAGTGAATCCTCTGCCAGCATTTATTGCTGTCTAGCTCCATCTTCACAGTAAAATCATAAATATTTCCACATTGAATATATGGAAGCCAAGTATTTAAATTGTTAATAATAGCAAAATCCTGATCCTGGTCTTCAAAAATTCAAATAATTACGGTGAAAATTGTGCTCACTGTTGTGAGCAGTTCCAAGGAGATCCACAGGCATTTCACAATTAAAATTGAAAGAACTTCCAGACGGAGTCTGTTACATACTCTCAGATTTGGGGGAAGAGTATGAGTTGGTTGGGCATGGGGAGTTGGTGTAAGTATGGGGGGCAATTCAGTCAGTGTGATTTATTGATCTATTCTCATTGGGAACCAGTTTGCCTGGGGATAGGCCCCTCTGATCCTGCCCCAGCTAATTCTGGCACAGGATTGATACCACATTGATTTTAATGAGGAATCCAGGACACCAGATTAGGAGGGAAGCAAAATGGTGATTTGTAAAAAAATATATATATTTTGATTTATGAATACTTCAAGTTTTACTTGAACATATTTTAATTTAGAGTTGTTAATTTAGTTTTTACTTATTTCTGAATAAACAAATTTAAAGTTTCACAGCTGGCAAAGCTACACCTCTAGTTTTATCACCTGTAAAAGTTTGTTATTATTTCAGAAGCCGGGTGTATGCACCATGGTAAGAGCAGCATAGTTGCCATTTGGAGCCCAGTACTGATACTGAGGATATGAGGGGCTACTAAAATAGCATTGTGTTGGTCCCAAGTGAGTGTAGATATGCAGGCCTGGTGCAGCATGATCTGGGTTACAAGCGTAATATGAAATTAAGTTGAAGCAATTATTTTTCCTAATTTTATATTGGACTTCAAAAATTAAAGCATGTTTTTATATAATACATCTCAGAAAAGAGAAAACACATGCAGCCATTGAAAAATACACTGATACCCTTGTTTGGCGTTCAGGAAGATCACCCAGATCCTCCAGAATCTATATCACTTCTTGCCAGACGTAACAAAAATTGCTATCACTCTTTCACTTTGCATTGCACAGCTCCTCCCAGCACAGGGTAGCAACCAAATCATATCAGATCAATTGCGAGAATGTGGCAAGTGCGCATCTGACTGATTGATCATGTAATGAATCGACTGAGCCTCCTACACATGAAAAGCCACTGCATTTTTGTGTAGTTTCAAATGCACAGATCTTCATCGCAGCGGGCTTGATTCACCACCATTGCAATGTTAGGTTGCCCAGCATGTACCATGGCTAATATGACTCTGTAAGAACATTTAATCCTTCTACTTCGTTGTTCTTGCTCTGCGCAATATGTAATGTCAACTACCATTGCTGTTACCATACAGAAGTCACTGGGTTGAAGAGAGCTGAGGAAACAGGTGTTACCATCACCACCAAAAAGAGGTGATGAGAAAACATACAATCCAGGCATTCTATCAGCAGCTGGAGCAAGTTCGAATCCAAGTCGGGCAACCCTCCCCCTCCCCAACCCCCGAGCACGCTATTCTAGAATATGTGAACTGATATCTAATATTCTTTTCATAAACAATCAAAAAAGTCAAAGTGGATTTTATTTCTGTTAGGCTGGTTGGAATGTGACTATCATCACAGAAGACCAATATCTGCTTTTCAGGGTGCCTTACCCACCAGTTATTGAAAGACAAGAAAAAGTGGAAGGATAATTCCATCGTGGCCAATGCTACCCTCATTATTCACAAAAACACTACTGTATTAAACATCAAGAGGAACAAAGCACAGATGAAATTATGCCACAAACAGAATAATTACCGATATATCTGTACAAGTTTTCTCTGCAGCTGTGTTGTTTTTAGCCGACTTACCCATGCTCCAAATATCATACACCGCACATTCTGAAATACTTTTTATCAAAGTAGCAGACAAAAGTGTCTACCTTTATTCATACCTTCAAAATATAGTTACCTAGAAATTAGATTGTATTGCACTGTTTTTTTTTCTCATGAAATTGGCTTAAATTAAATTCTTTCCTCTCTTTTGTTTCCAGTTCTGATGGAGGGTCCTGGCTCTGAATCTTTAAGTTTCTCTTTGTGCATAATGCTGATAACTGTTCCTAATCACTTATGTTTTATTTTAGATTTGTAGATTTTTAATATTTTAATTTACTTAGGACTCACTGTCACATTTTTCCCATGAATAGCAAACTTAGGCCGGCTGGCAGCGCAATGGCGTCAGCGCCGGACTCCGGAGTGAAGGCTCCCGAGTTCGAATCCAAGTTGGACCACCCCCCGAGCACGCTTTCCATCCATGCCAGGTTGAGCGTCGAGCTAGCCACTCGGCCTCGTAAAACAAAAAGAGGGTTGAGTCAGGAACGTTCATATCGTGACCTGGTTAATCCGAAAGGAGACCAATCCTGACACCACGCACCAGACAAGAATGGCTGTCCGGTGCAAAGCGCTAAAAAAAAGGCAAACTTGAAGTAATTCTCTTCTGCTCTGTTCACTCTCATTGACCTCTCTTTTTCCTTATATTCTTCAATAAGCCATTCAAACCTAGTATGTTTTCACACTTTCACATTTCTAATGAAGAATTTCTGTCCTGAAATATTAACTCTTTTCCTTTCCATGGTGCTGCTTGGCCTATTGAGTGTTTTCGGTTTTTTATGCTTTTAAATAATTTTGTGACCATTTCCATGACATACCAATTGCAAAATTTGACTGAGCACTTCATGTTGGAAACTACACAAGTATCCTGACCTTTTCCCAGAATCAGACACACACACACCTCATTACATAAATCATCATACAGTGTTGCTTTCCACTATTCACGATCACTTTGCAATGCTCTTTTTGTAGACAGCTCTATCCTGAAGGATGCATTACCAGCTATTCATTTTGATTCTGAGACCGCTATGCACTCCTAAATACTGCAGCTCAATGTTGCTACAACAAGAATTTTGACACAACCACAAATAATGGAAAATGGAACCAGCCTTGTCAATTGAGATTCTACTCTTGTAGAACAGATTTTAACTCATAGCATTGTCTTAGTCATCAATCCAATTGAACATTTCAAGAAGCACAGTGATTAATTATTTTGCCTCCAGTCCAGGATAAGCAATTATTTACTCTTTTCACTTCAATTGTACTCAACAAGATTCCTAAAACAAAGATTAATAAGTTGATCTGCTGATTGAATACAGAATGCCATGCTGAGATGAAGCTAAACATACCCAAAACAACAGTGAGGAAATCTGAGACTGCAGCTTTGTTAATTGTCTTCAGTCTCTATAGTAGTCCTTCATTCACACAGTACAATATCAAGATTGAGGAACACAACATGCAAGGGAAAATATTTTTGTGAGAGGAATCAATATAAATTCAGAGGTCTCGATCATGCATTTGTTCAGTTGCATGCTAGGAAGGGAAATGCTTAAGGATGCTAATGTGCAGCAGAGCAATGAAGCACAGTTCAACAAACTTTAAAATCAGCTGTCAACAGGCAGCTTAAATCTTTCCTAAACTAATGGCACATGGACTCGGATGCATTCCAGTTGTGGGTTTAGTCAATGAAAGATCAGCAATACCATCACTTTAGATTAATTCTTACAGATTAATCTGTAAGATCAAGGATTTAATTTGCCAGAGAAAAATAATGCAACATTTTACATGGGAACTGATTTGAAATCATCAAAACACAGAATAATGATATGTGTTTCTGTGTGGACTCAGCAAGGCATGGCATTCCTTCACTCTTAGTTTAAAATAGTTTAGATTAATTCCTGCTAATAAACGATTACATTCGGCATTGTAGTGTAATGTAATATGAATTGGCTCCTCATCTGGAGAGAAGCTTGCCCAGGTAGATTGGAAGAGGATACTGGCGCAGATGGCTGAAGTTTCTAGGAATAGTTAACAAGGCGTAGGATAGATATGTCCCACAGAAGAAGATGTTCTCACATGGCAGGGGCAGGCAACCGTGGTTGACAAGGGAAGTTAAGGACTGCATAAAAGCCAAGGAAAGGGTATATAAGGTAGCAAAAGTGAGTGGGAAGTTGGATTTTTGGAAAGCTTTGGAATCCAACAAAAGGCAAACAAAAAAACCTATAAGAAGGGAAAAGATGAAATATGAGGGCAAACTAGCCAACAATATAAAAAACTAAATTTTTTTTCAGTTCTATAAAGAGTAAAAGGGAGGGAGAGTTGATATTGGACCACTGGAAAATGATACTGATGAGGTAGTAATGGGGGAACAAAGAAATGGCAGATGAACTTAATGGGTACCTTGCAACAGTGATCACCGTGGAAAACACTTGCAGTGTGCCAGAGGTCCGTGAGTGTCAGGGAGTGGGAGTGAGTGCATTGCTATTATAAAGTAAAAACTGTGAGGCAAACTGAAAGGTCTTAAGGTGGATAAATCACCTGGACCTGATGGCCTACATCTAAGAGTTCTGAGAGAGGTTGCTGAAGAGATAACAGATGCATTGATTATAATCTTTCAAGAATCATTTGATTCTGGCATGGTCCTGGAGGACTGGAAGATGGCAAGTATCACTCCACTCTTTAAGAAGGGAGGAAGGTAAAAGAAAGGAAATTATAGACCAGATAGCCTAACCTCAGTGGATAGGAGTGTGTTGGAATCTATTATGATGGATGAGGTTTCGGGGTACTTGGAGACTAATGATAAAATAAGACAAAGTCGGCATGATTTCTGTAAATGGAAATCTTGCCTGACAAGTTTGTTAAAGTTCTTCAAGAAAGTTACAAGCAGGGTAGACAAAGGAGAGGTAGTGGATGTCATTTACTTGGACTTTCAGATGGCATTTGATAAAATGCCACATATGAGGCTGCTTAACAAGATCAAATCCTATGGTGTGACAGGCAAGATACTGGCATGAATAGAGGGATGTCTGAGTGGGAATAAAGGGGGCCTTTTCTGATTGGCTGCCAGCGACTAGTGGTGTTCCTTAGGGATCAGTATTGGGACCACTATTTTTCACATTGCTTTTTGGTAAAGTTTGCGGAGGATGCAAAGATAGGTGGAGGGGTAGGTAATGCTGAGGAATAATATGTGATTGCAGCAGGACTTAGACAAGTTGGAAGAATGGGCAAAAAAGTGGCAGATGGAATATAGTGTTGGGAAATGTATGATAATGCATTTTGGTAAAAGAAACAATAGTGCGGACTATTATCTAAATGGGGAGAAAAGGTTCAAACGTAAAAGGTGGAGAGAGTCTTTGGAGTCCTCGTGCAAGACTCCCAGAAGGTTAATTTACAGGTTGAGTCTATAGTAAAGAAGGCAAATGCAACGTTGGCATTTATTTCAAGTGGAATAGAATACAAAAGCAAGGAGATAATGTTGAGCCTTTATAAGACAATAGTCAGGCCACAATTGTAGTATTGTCAACAGTTTGGGCCCCATATCTCAGAAGGGATGCCTTGTCTTTGGAGCGTGTCCAGAGGAGGTACAGAAGAATAATTTCGGGAATGAAGATGTTAACATATGAGGAGTGTTTGGTAGCTTTTGGCCTGTACTCGCTGGAATTTAGGAGAATGCGGCGGGGGGTGGGGGGAAGGGGGAGATGAATCTCATTGAAACCTACCAAATGTTGGAAGGACCAGATAGGGTGGATGTGGAGAGGATGTTTCTTATGGTGGGGGTATCCTGAACTAGAGGCCACAGCCTCAAAATGAAGTGTGACCTTTTTAGAACAGAGGTAAGGAGGATTTTTTTTAGCCAGAGAGCAGTGAATCTGTGGAATGCTCTGCCACAGACAGCAGTGGAGGCCAAGTCTGTGGGTATGTTTAAGGCAGAAGTTGATAGTTTCCTGATCGGTCAGGACATCAAAGGATATGGCAAAAGGTCAGGAGTATGAGGTTGAGTGGGATCTGGGAACAGCCATGATGGAATGGCAGAGCAGACTTGATGGGCTGAATGGCCTAATTCTGCTCCTATCTCTTATGGTCTTATTATGATTTACAATATTTCTATACACGAACTATTCTTGTTTTAGACCGTTCTTTCATCATGTGGCTGAAGTTACAAAGGTCATACAACTTAGTGATACAACTTGAAATTAAGCTGTTGGGCTGTGGAGCTAAAAGATAAGCACCTTATTTCAAACAGATTTGAAACATAATTAAAGTCAAAATGATTAAATAATTAAACTTAAAGCAGTTTCATATGTAATATTCTTCTTTATAGTACTTGATAACCTTCCCTGATAATGGACTTGTAGCTAGATTTTGAACAGACATCATTAAGATCACTGTTGCTGTATCTAGCTTGTGGACTCCTTTCCCGAGGAGTCTGGGTGGAAGCATTTCTGAAGGTTGACATCAAGGGTGCTGTACTTCTCCATTCCCCACATCTCACATGCAGAGTTTGCTATCTCCTACATTGTGTTATTCCTCATAAAATTTATAAGGATGAGGTTTTGGGATACATGGAGGCACGAAAAATAAATAGGCAGAACTCAGCATGGTTTCCTTAAAGGGAAATCTTGCCTGACAAATGTGTTGCAATTCTTTGAGGAATTAACAGGCCAAATTGGCAAATGAGAGTCAATGGATTTTTCTGAAGGCCCTTGATGAGGTGCTACGCATGAGGCTGCTAATGAGGTAAGAGCCAATGGTATAACAGGAAAGGTACTAACATGGGCAGAAGATTGGCTGGCTGGCAGAAGTTAGAGAGTGGGAATAAAGGGGGCCTTTTCTGGTTTGCTGCTGGTGTCTAATGGTATTCCACAGGGTTTGGTGTTGGGTCCACTACTTTTCATATTATAAGTTAATTGTAATGTATGGATCTACTTCTTTTAGAGCAATGACCCCCTTCCCCGACCCCTCTTAGCACTATGTATTGATCTGTTGTCTGCACATGTGCTGTTTACACATGGGCATTGCAGACATCCCACCTCTCCCGGAAGTTCTGGGAGTCTCTCGCATATCGATAGTGGCTCCCTGATGCCCGGGAATTACATACAATATCCCGGAAATTGAGAGGGAGAGCAAGCATCCTGATTGGTCTCTCTTCATGCTAAGAGTGGTCCCCAACCACCAGGCCATGAGGAAATGATATGATTTGGCGATATGAAACTAAATGAGTCATTTGCACCTTTCCTCATTCCCTGTCACGCACTATTGAACAACGCATGCAAGGTCATTATGCACGCGTCATCCGTGTCAGTGCGGGAAGATCAACTCCTCGAGCTTGCAAATGATGGTGGGATGAAAAGTATGTTTGGCATAACATCTCTGCCGGCATTCTGGATCCAAGTCAAGGCTGAATATCCTGAGGTAGCCACGGAAGCACTGAAAATGTTGCTTCCATTTCCAACATCGTATCGCTGTGAAGCGGAGTTTTCTGCAATGAATGCAACGAAAACAAAATTGCGGAATAGACTGGACATAAGGAATCCTCTTCGAGTATCGCTGTCTCCCATCACCCCTCGATGGGACCATCTTGTTGCTGGAAAACAAACCCAGGGCTCCCACTGATTCAGCGATATTGGTGCGTTGCAATGATTTTATATGTTCATACGAGGAAAATATGCGCTGTGTGTTTAATATCCAAATGTTACTTAAGATGTTATGATGCTATTGACTTATCACTATATTCATGCAAGGAAAATATGCGCTATGTGTTTAATACTAAATTCGTTAGATAAACCCTTTTAGAAACAAAATTGAGTGTATTAGCCACTTATAAGTGACTCATAGTTGACTTATCACCTATATTCTGGTCGTAATTAACAACACCTATCTCCCCCTCCACCCCATTCGGCCAGTCCACAAGAATATTGTCAATATTAAATGGGTACGCAGTGCAGAAAAGGTTGGGGACCCCTGTCCTACGTGATGAGGCCAAACTCCCTGTAGACTTGCCCAAAGTTGTAATAGAATAAACATGATAATATAATATAAGTAAATATTTTAATGTCACATTTTCTGTATATACCCAACTTGGTTTACAGATTAGACAAAATCACTAAACAAAGTGTTACATACACCTTTGGAGGTCTACTAGGGGTGGGGGAATATGGGGTTGCAGGGGGCAGGGATGCTACCTCCCAGAAATGGTGGTGCTACCTCCCTGAAATGAGCTTTTGCAGGGTGGGATGTCTGGCATTGCTCTCTCTCTCTCAATGCTATGTGAATAGAACAGTTAACGCCGTCACCCACATATGTGCTTTTATTTAATTGCTATGTAGTTGTGTACAGACACAATTGGCAATGGCTATGAACCTGAATGTCAGAAAATATCAAATCTGCACTGACAGTTACGGGACAAAACAGTGAGAATTAAACAGCATGAGAAAGCCAAAGGACCCGTAAGTAACAGTGAAAAACATGCTAAATTTAAAGTGAAAATGACATGGCGATAGATTCAGTCAGGAAAGTTGACAGAGTTGATATGCTAATGAAGGCTGTTAGTCGTATGTCGAGAAGGTTAAATTGTAATGTGAACAACGTAGAGGAGCAAAAGAAAGCCCTTGCACTTCTTAACTTAATGGGTGCAAGGACGTATAGTCTCTTACACAACCTAGTAACCCCTGAAAAGTTAGTAAGCAAGACATTCAATGAAATTGTTACATGAGAGCTAAAGTGCTGGCAATAGCTGGGAGATTTACATTTTACAAAAGGAACCAATCAAAAGATGAAAGCATTTCTGAATATATTGCAGAACTGTGCAAACTTTCCCAGTACAGTACTGTGACTTCAGAGATGGACTTTCCGATGACAGGCTTGTATGTGGCATGCATAGTCAAAACACTCAATTGGGACTGCTGTCCAAAAGAGGCTTAACCTTAGATTGGGCATTGACCATTGCAATATTGTTAGAAACTGCACCAAAGGTTGCAGAACTATAGAAAAGTAAGTTAGAATGTGAAATGCACAAAATGTCCCTGAATGGTGCAAAAAGCCAAAAATGTTATTGATGAGGCAAATCCTTCCATGATGCAAATGACTGTTGTTTCAAAGAAAGTATCACAGACAAGGTCAGATACAGAAAATGTGCAAAGCAGACAAAAAGCATAATCAAGTGAAAAGTGTGAAACAAAAAACTAAGCAAATGCATGAAGCTACCGAATATAAAACAAAATTAGACAACATAGAGTTTGACAAAGGTGAACTTTCATGCCTAAAACTGCATAGTACAACTGAAGCAGATCACAAAATCATCTGGATCACAATAGATGTGTCTGGTGTAAAACTGAAAATGGAGTGGATGCAGTGTCAGCTTTGTCCATAATTCCAGAGGCTGACCACAACAGACTGTTTTCTAAGATATCATTAGAGAAGACCATAGTGATGCTAATGACTTACACAGGTGAAAAAGTGTCTCCCAAAGGTAAACTGAAAGTAAATGTGACGTATGGAGGTCAAACACAACAGTTAGAGCTTTACGTATTGAAAAGTGGAGGGTGAGCAGTTTTTGGGTGTGAATAGTTGAGAGAAACCCATGATCCCACATTGAGAGCTTTGATTGAGCGCCAATCTAGTCGGATTTCTCTCAACTGTTCACATCCAAAAACTGCTGGCCCTCCATTTTTCAATACATAAAGCTCTAACTGTTGTGTTTGGCCTCCATACATCACATTTACTTTCAGTTTGCCAAATGGTAGCATTAACCAGAGATGGCATACCCACCTAATGCTTAAGGTTTTTTGAGAATAATATTGGTAAACTTAAAGACGTGAAGGCCAGAATTGAATTGAATGAAACAGCAACACCAAGCTTCCACAAAGTACGTTTGTTGCCTTACTACGTTCTAAAGTGCATGCCGAACTGCAGATCTTGGAGGCGTTTGGAATTCTCTCCAAGGTTGAGTGGAGCGATTGGGCCATGCCCATTGTCCCAGTGATCAAGAAAGGGAAGGCTGGAGCCGTTCGCATGTGTGGGGATTTCAAGGTGAGCATTAACCTATTGCTGCGTACCGTGAAGTATCCCGTGCCATGAGGAGAAGGCATCTTTGCATCTTTGGCAGGTGGGGAGAGGTTTTGAAAAATTGACTTGTCACAAGCCTATCTGCAAATGGAGATTGAAGAGTCAAGCAGGAAGCTCCTCACAATCAACACTCACAAGGGTCTGTTCCAGTCTCAACTTTGGCATCGAATCAGCTCCAGCAAATGGGCAAAGAGCGATAGATCAAGTGCTCCAAGATATCCCAAGAAAACAATGTTACCTTGATGACTTCATCATGACTGGCAAAAATGATGAAGAGCACCTCCAGAATCTTGATGAAGTGCTTACCAGGATGAGTGAGTGTGGTCTGCATGCAAAGAGACAGAAATATGAATTTTTCAAGAATGAAATCTTATATTGTGGACATGTCAATAACAACCATGGCTTATATAGAACATAGAACATAGAATAATACAGCACAGTACAGGCCCTTCAGCCCACAATGTTGTGCTGACCCTCAAACCCTGTCTCCCATATAAGCCCTCACCTTAAATTCCTCCATATACCTGTCTAGTAGTCTCTTAAACTTCACTAGTGTATCTGCCTCCACCACTGACTCAGGCAGTGCATTCCACGCACCAACCACTCTTGGAGTAAAAAACCTTCCTCTAATATCCCCCTTGGACTTCCCACCCCTTACCTTAAATCCACGTCCTCTTGTATTGAGCAGTGGTGCCCTGGGGAAGAGGCGCTGGCTATCCACTCTATCTATTCCTCTTATTATCTTGTACACCTCTATCATGTCTCCTCTCATCCTCCTTCTCTCCGAAGAGTAAAGCCTTAGCTCCCTTAATCTCTGATCATAATGCATACTCTCTAAAGCAAGCAGCATCCTGGTAAATCTCCTCTGTACCCTTTCCAATGCTTCCACATCCTTCCTATAGTGAGGTGACCAGAACTGGACACAATACTCCAAGTGTGGCCTAACCAGAGTTTTATAGAGCTGCATCATTACTTCCTGACTCTTAAACTCTATCCCTCAACTTATGAAAGCTAACACCCCATAAGCTTTCTTAACTACCCTATCTACCTGTAAGGCAACTTTCAGGGATCTGTGGACATGTACCCCCAGATCCCTCTGCTCCTCCACACTACCAAGTAACCTACCATTTACTTTGTACTCTGCCTTGGAGTTTGTCCTTTCAAAGTGTACCACCTCACACTTCTCCAGGTTGAACTCCATCTGCCACTTCTCAGGCCACTTCTGCATCTTATCAATGTCTCTCTGCAATCTTTGACAATCCTCTGCACTATCTGCAACACCACCAACCTTTGTGTCATTTTCAAACTTGCCAACTCACCCTTCTACCCCCACATCCAGGTCGTTAATAAAAATCACGAAAAGTAGAGGTCCCAGAACAGATCTTTGTGGGACACCACTAGTCACAATCCTCCAATCTGAATGTACTCCCTCCACCACGACCCTCTGCCTTCTGCAGGCAAGCCAATTCTGAATTCACCTGGCCTAACTTCCCTGGATCCCATGCCTTCTGACTTTCTGAATAAGACTACCGTGTGGAACCTTGTCAAATGCCTTATAGATATCCATATAGATCACATCCACTGCACTACCCTCATCTATATGCCTGGTCACCTCCTCAAAGAACGTTATCAGGCTTGTTAGACACGATCTGCCCTTCACAGAGCCATGCTGACTGTCCCTGATCAGACCATGATTCTCTAAATGCCCAGAGATCCTATCTCTAAGAATCTTTTCCAACAGCTTTCCCACCAAAGTCGTAAGGCACAAGAGAAGATTGAAGCAGTGTTACACGCACCTAAACCAGAAAATGTGTCATAACTCAGGTCATACTTGGGCCTTCTAAACTACCACTACCGGTTTCTCCCAAACATTGCGACAGTGTTGCATCCATTGAATACACTGCTACAGACAGGAGCAAAGTGGGAATGGTCAGAAAGATGTGAAAAAGCATTCAAAATAATAAAGAGACTGATAACATGAGATGAACTGCTCACCCATTATGATCCATCCCTGCCCATCAGACTAGTGTGTGATGTGTCCCCTTATGGCATCTGAGCCATTTTGTCTAACATTATGAAAGATGGATGAACGCCCAATTACGTTTTTTTTTATTAAGTGCAATCTTGAACAATAGCCAGATCAGAAATGCTGATCAAGTTAGCCAGTTCCCAAAGAGAACTCTGATAGGCTGGTCAGATGGTTCACTGCTGCTCAGCGATAGAACACAAAAAAAATCATATGTAAAATTAAGAAACATTAAAAAAATAGTAGAAATACTGGAGTCATGATGATCATGATGAAGTCTGCTGGAGAGAGACATTTATACACATGCTGACCTCCATAATTCAAAGAGATTGAAGGATAAGGTTGCAGTGTGACAAAACGTGGCAGGAACACTTGGAACTAAAAACGAATCCCTACCAAGAGAAAACAACACCTGTTCCTTCCGTACTGTTCTCCAGCAGTTTAGGGACTAAGTCCAGCTGGAACATAACTCACAAGTGCTCTTGAAAGTCAGGTATTAACCCTACCTACCAACAACCAAGCATTGCCATCCTGGTCCCCTTCATGACAGCTTATGAAGAAGCATGTGACTTCCCTCCCAGAGATGATAGGTGTTTGGGCACTCGACTCTTGAAGGCTTGGACACCATCGTCGCAGATGTGTCCAAGCATCTGAAAGGCTGTTCGAAATTCTGATAGCACAGTAAAGGAAGCTTCTATCCAGTGTGTAGGTTCTCGCATCAGGCATAGAAACAGCATGAGCAGACATAGATAAACTTGATCATGTGGTACGTCGTCTCTCATAAGATGAAGGCAGCATGGCGTGAAGGTCTGCAGGGCTGTTGCTGGTGTGCATATTGTATAGCACAGTAGCTGCAGCAACCTGTCGCCTGTGGTGTAAGCTACCGATGGCTAGCTTCTCACAAGCTGTGGTGTCATCTACACCTATAATGCTGAGAGCCTTTTTTTGAATGGAATCAAGCTGGCTGAGGACACTCTGTGAGCCATTCATCCATGATAAGCAGGCATACTCCATGATACTTCGTACCTGGGCTATGTAAACCGTGGCTCTGCCCTCTTTGTCTAGTTTGCTTCAAGATTACTGACGAGTGCAGCACGCAACTATACACAGATCGACCGAGAGGCCCTTAGTCTAGTATGGGAAATAAAGATGTTCCACAACTACCTCTACGGTCAAAAGCTTACACTGGTGCAGATCACCAGTCCCTTGTGTCCATTTGCAATCCCAGCCAAGGAATTCCAGTGATGACTGCTACCCAGTTTCAACATAGGGCACTATTACGACATAGAGTTCAAGGGTATCAAACAACCCAGCAATGTTGACGGCTTGTCATGCCTTCCACTATTGGCAACTGAAGAAAAAAAGCCTTCATACTGTGACCCAGCAGAAGTGTTCCACACTGCATTGGTGAACCAGTTGCTGGTAACAAATTCCAAAATACAAAGGGAAAGAAGGAGTGATCTGACATTATCAAAAGTCTATGAAATCACCATGCATGGGTGGCCAGCTCGTGGTAACCCTATGTTTCCAGAGTTGTCAGTGAGATGAGACCAACTGTCAGTATGTCAAAGTACGCTGATGTGTGGATCTCCTGTTGTGGTCCCCTCTAAACTGTGCACCAGAGTGTTAAAAAATCTGCATGAAGGACACTTGGGTACAGTCAAGATGTAGAGTCTCACCTGGAGCTACGCGTGGTGGCCAGAAATAAATAAACAGATTGAAAACTTGGCCCAAAGCTGTTTGGGATGCCAAAATATTCAAGATGCACAACCATGTCATCGCTATGGCAAAGAGTACATATTAACTTTGCTGGGCCATTCACCTACTCCATGTTTCTGATTGCTGTTGATACTCTTTCGAAGTCAACCACACCAGCAAAAGACTGTCTCCACTCTGAGGACTATCTTTGCCAGTAACAGCTTACCCGAACAAATTGTGATAATGGACTACAATACACGTCAGAAGAATTCTGACTGTTCATGAAGAAAAATGGCATCAGACATTTCAAGTCAGCTCCTCACCACCCAGCAATGAATGGGTTAGCTGAAATGTTTACCCAAACCTTCAAGAAGTTCATTAAAGTGATGGACAAATAGGCCATTTCCCTACTGCACAAGGGAAGATAACTTCTCTTCTGCGTATTGAACTCTGTTCATGCGATGACAAATTAAACACCTGCAATGCCGTTCATGAGCAGGAATCTGAGATCTCACACAGACCTACTGAAATGAGACTTCTGGAGGGAAATACAGAATAAACAGTTCAGCCTGTTGCCAAGTGAAGCAGCAAGGAGCTTCGAGATTGGACAGGAAGTCCTAGCACGTGATTACCGAGAAGACGAGTGGACACCCTATAGATGTTGTTGACTTCAGGAGGACACGGAACGACCACTCTCTGCTGAACATCAACGACTCCTCCATAGAGGTCGTTAAGAGCACCAAATTTCTTGGTATTCACCTGGCAGAGAATCTTACCTGGTACCTCAACAGCAGCTCCATAGCAAAGAAAGCCCAGCAGCGTCTCTACTTTCTGTTTGGGCTGAGAAAAGTCCACCTTCCACCCCCCATCCTCACCACATTCTACAGAGGTTGTATTGAGAGCATCCTGAGTAGCTGCATCACTGCCTGGTTTGGAAATTGTACCATCTCAGATCACAAGACCCTGCAGCGGATAGTGAGGTCAGCTGAGAAGATCATCGGGGTGTCTCTTCCCGCCATTACAGACATTTACACCACACGCTGCATCCGTAAAGCAAACAGCATTATGAAGGACCCCACGCACCCCTCATACAAACTCTTCTCACTCCTGCCATCTGGCAAAAGGCACCAAAGTATTCCGGCTCTCACGACCAGATGATGTAACAGTTTCTTCCCCCAAGCCATCAGACTCCTCAATACCCAGAGCCCGGACTGACACCAACCTACCACCCTCTACTGTGCCTATTGTCTTGTTTATTATTTATTGTAATGCTTGCATTGTTTTGTGCACTTTATGCAGTCCTGGGTAGGTCTGTAGTCTAGTGTAGTTTTGTGTTGTTTTACATATTTCAGTGTAGTTTTTGTATTGTTCTTGTAGCACCATGGTCCTGAAAAATGTTGTCTCGTTTTTACTGTGTACTGTACCAGCAGTTATGGTCGAAATGACAATAAAAGGTGACTTGACTTGATAACTACAAGAACTGGACCACTGATGTACACAGTGGATGTTGGAGATCAGACATGGAGATGTCATGTGGACCAGATACTGGATGCTCAACAGAAGAACACCCCTGAGACGATTGTATCCAACAAGACAGGCATATTACAGCCGCCAAACTCATATCTCAGTAATGAGCATGTCACTGAAAGCAACATGACACGGGAAATTGAGAATGTTGCCTTAGACAAGACACCTACCAAACCCAGTGCCACTCCACAGGTCCAGAGGCGCTACCTTGAAAGAAACAGAGCTCCCTCCTAAAAACTGAACTTTTAGAACTGTGAAGTTAGTTGTGAACTGTTATTGTGAAAGCATGTTTATTTGGAATATGGGTTTATGAAAGGGAAATTGAATGTCTTGTTACAGTCTTGTTAATACAGTTTTAGACAATAGACAATAGGTGCAGGAGTAGGCCATTTGGCCCTTTGAGCCAGCACCGCCATTCACTGTGATCATGGCTGATCATCCACAATCAGTATCCAGTTCCTGCCTTATCCCCATAACCTTTGATTCCACTATCTTTAAGAGCTCTATCCATCTCTTTCTTGAAAGACTTGGCCTCCACAGCCTTCTGGGGCAGAGCATTCCATATATCCACCACTCTCTGGGTGAAGAAGTTTTTCCTCAACTCTGTTCTAAATGACCTACCCCTTATTCTTAAACTGTGGCCTCTGGTTTTATGTTGCACCAATCTAAAGAGGGAAGAGTGTAACGTATGGATCTATTTCCTTTAGAGCAATGCTTCCCCCCAGCAGTACTTACTGATCTGTTGTTTGCGCATGCACATTGCTCCCTCTCCCTCCCCCTCTCTCTCTGTCTCTCTGTTTCTCTCTCTCTCTCTCTTGCCGCAATGTGAATACACCAGTGAAAGCCGTCACGCGCATGTGTGTTTTTATTTAATTGATATCTGGTTGTGCACAAACACAACATTAATGATCTGAATGACAGAATTGATGGCTTTGTGACCAAGTTGGTGGATAATTTTAAGAAAGTGGAGGGGCAGGTAGTGTTAAGGAAGCAGGGAGTCTGCAGAAGGACTTGGACAGATTAGGAGAATAGGCAAAGAAGTGGTAAATGGAACATAGTGTAGGGAAATGTATAGTCATGCACTTTGGCACAAGGAATAAAGGCATAAACTGGGAAGCAAATTTAGAAATCCAAGGTGCAAAGAGACTTGTGTGTCCTAGTGCAGGATTCCCTAAAAGTTAATTTGTAGGTTAATTCAGTGATAAGGAAGACAAATATAACATTATAATTAATTTCTAGAGTATTATAATATAAAAGCAAGAACGTAGTGCTGAGGCTTTATAAGGCGTTGGTCAGACCACATTTGGAGTATTGTGAGCAGTTTTGGGCCCATATCTAAGAAAAGAATTGCTGGTATTGGAAAAAGTCCAGAGGAGTTCACAAGAATGATCCCAGGCACATAAAAGTTAATGTATGAGAAGCATTTAATAGCTTTGGGCCTGTACTCACTGGAGTTTAGAAGAATGAGGGGAGATCTCATTGAAATATACCAAATATTGAAAAGCTGGACAGAATGGACATGGAGAGGATCTTTCCAATCCTGGGAGAGTCTAGGACTAGAGGGCATGGCCTCAGAATAGAAATATGTCCCTTTAGAATAGAGATGGAGAGGAAATATTTAGCCAGAGGGTGGAATTCATTGCCACAGATGGCTATGGAGGCCGTCATTGTTTATTTAAAGTGGATGCTGATAGCTTCTTAATTGGTAAGGGGTCAAAGATTATAAGGAAAAGGTCAGGGAATGGGGTTGAGAAGGGAAATAAATCAGCCATGAATGAATGGATATGCAGACTTGGTATGCCAAATAGCTAAATTCTGTTCCGATATCTTATGATCTAAAATTCTGAGATCCAATTGCTTCCTACACAAATGCCAGCACCTGCTCCAGCCCGGGTGCAAGAGATGGAATCTAGCTCTTGCTGCTGCCCCCATTCAATTAACAGTGCCGACCACTGAATCAATGCTGAAATAATTATAATGAACAAAAGGCACAAAGTTAATATGCTGTTTGTACTGCATTCAATGGGCATGGCTTAATTGCATGTTACAATACTTGAACCTTTTTTGAAGGGCTACTGAGTTTCAAATGAGTTTATTCAAAAAATATTATGACATGTACATGATGGTACTAATCCTGCTTCAGGAAAGCCTCTGGCACACTGTTAATTTTCCCAGCTGTTTTACTGTAAGTGATTTCATTGGTGCCCCGACAGAGTCATTTCTTGCTTTTGGCCACCTTTCTGCAAGTGTCAGCATACAGCAGAACGTTGAATTTACTTAAAGCAGTGATGTTACATGGATACAGAACTCCAGGAACAATTTCCATGATTTAGTTTAAGGATGCATCACTCTTCAAGGGAAGCACCATTAATAATTCTTGTTTTATAATTCATGCATGATATTAGATATTTATTATCCACTGTTAATTTTAAGTTATAGGCTTTATAGAAGTTTATATAATTCTGAGAGACATAATTAGGATAGATAGAATCTTTTTCCTAGGGCAGGAAAATCTAGAATTAGAGGACAGAGATTTAAGGTGAGAGGGGAAGAATTTAAAGGAGATTCAATGGATGAGTTTTTTTTTATTCAGAGAGTGGTGATTGTCCAAAACATGATTCCAGAGGAAATAGTAGATGAGGATCTAATTATAAAGTTTAAACAACATTAGCTCAGTATTTAGATGGGAAAGATATAGAGGGATATGGGGCCTAATGCAGTAAAAACTGTGTCTCACAAAGCTTAACTGAGTTTCTGACGAGATGATAAAGATGGTTGATGAAGTAGGATAATGGATAATCTCTAGTGAAGTATTTGACAAAGTTCTTTGTGGTAGGATAATCCAGAAGATTAAATCACGTGAGATCCAATGTGAGTTGGTAGGCTGGATTCAAAATTTGCTCATTCATAGAGGACAAAGGGTAGTTGTGGGTGGTGTTATTCAGGATAGAGGTCTGTGACCAGTGGTGTTCCACAAGGATCAGTGCAGGAATTGATGTTGTTGTAATATATAGATGATCAGACCAAATAAAAACACTTATTTATAGAGCACTTTCATACCAATGTACTTCGAAGTACTTTACAATCTGATAAAGTGCAAACATAAAAATAAAAAACAAAATGATGTTAATTAAGAGTAATGTTATATAACACACATCAAAGTTGCTGGTGAACGCAGCAGGCCAGGCAGCATCTCTAGGAAGAGGTGCAGTCGACGTTTCAGGCCGAGACCCTTCGTCAGGACTAACTGAAGGAAGAGTGAGTAAGGGATTTGAAAGTTGGAGGGGGAAGGGGAGATCCAAAATGATAGGAGAAGACAGGAGGGGGAGGGTTGGAGCCAAGAGCTGGACAGGTGATAGGCAAAAGGGATACGAGAGGATCATGGGACAGGAGGTCCAGGAAGAAAGGCAAGGGGGGGGGGACCCAGAGGATGGGCAAGAGGTAAAACGCCATCCCCTTCTCGCAATTCCTCCGTCTCCGCCGCATCTGCTCTCAGGATGAAGCTTTTCATTCTAGGACGAGGGAGATGTCTTCATTTTTTAAAGAAAGGGGCTTCCCTTCCTCCACTATCAACTCTGCTCTTAAACACATCTCCCCCATTTCACGTACATCTGCTCTCACTCCATCCTCCCGCCACCGCACTAGGAATAGGGTTCCCCTGGTCCTTACCTACCACCCCACCAGCCTCCGGGTCCAACATATTATTCTCCGTAACTTCCGCCACCTCCAACGGGATCCCACCACTAAGCACATCTTTCCCTCCCCCCATCTCTCTGCATTCCGCAGGGATCGCTCCCTATGCGACTTCCTTGTCCATTCGTCCCCCCCATCCCTCCCCACTGATCTCCCTCCTGGCGCTTATCCGTGTAAGCGGAACAAGTGCTACACATGCCCTTACACTTCCTCCCTTACCATCATTCAGGGCCCCAAACAGTCCTTCCAGGTGAGGCAACACTTCACCTGTGAGTCGACTGGGGTGATATACTGTGTCCGGTGCTCCCGATGTGGCCTTTTATATATTGGCAAGACCCGACGCAGACTGGGAGACCGCTTTGCTGAACATCTACGCTCTGTCCGCCAGAGAAAGCAGGATCTCCCAGTGGCCACACATTTTAATTCCACATCCCATTCCCATTCTGACATATCTATCCACGGCCTCCTCTACTGTAAAGATGAAGCCACACTCAGGTTGGAGGAACAACACCTTATATTCCGTCTGGGTAGCCTCCAACCTGATGGCATGAACATCGACTTCTCTAACTTCCGCTAGGCCCCACCTCCCCCTCGTACCCCATCTGTCACTTATTTTTATGCACACATTCTTTCTCGCACTTTCCTTTTTCTCCCTCTGTCCCTCTGAATATACCTCTTGCCCATCCTCTGGGTCCCCCTCCCCCAACTTGTCTTTCTTCCCGGACCTCCTGTCCCATGATCCTCTCGTATCCCTTTTGCCTATCACCTGTCCAGCTCTTGGCTCCATCCCTCCCCCTCCTGTCTTCTCCTATCATTTTGGATCAAACCCTTCCCCTCCAACTTTCAAATCCCTTACTCACTCTTCCTTCAGTTACTCCTGACGAAGGGTCTCGGCCTGAAACGTCGACTGCACCTCTTCCTAGAGATGCTGCCTGGCCTGCTGCATTCACCAGCAACTTTGATGTGTGTTGCTTGAATTTCCAGCATCTGCAGAATTCCTGTTGTTTGCAATATTATATAACTGGGTTTTCTGTTGGCATTTCAAAGTGTCAACTGAGTCTGCATCCCTTATAGTTTTAGATGTTTAGTTCCATATTTAGGAGTGTAATTTAAAAAAGCCAACCTGCCAATTTTTTTGAAGGAGGTTGTTTAAATTTAAGAGACCGCAGAAGAAGACCTAAGAGCTCGAGTGGGATTATAAAATGTGATGTACACTGGCCCCAGACCATTGAGAACTTTAGAAACAAATAAGAGAACTTTAAAATGAATTCCAAAAGATACAGGAAGCCAATACTGAGCAATTAGGATGAACCCTCTTCCAAGTTTTAGTTAAAAGTCTAGCAGCGGCTTTCTAACTGAGTTGAAGTTTGTCAATATTTTCTTTGGAAGAACAGTAAAATGTGCATTGCAGTAATCTAGTCTATTTGATATAAAGGTGTAAATTAGTTTTTCAGCATCATTACATGACAGAAATAGATGTGCATTTGCAATATTTCTTAAGTGTAGAAATGCTGCTCTGGACATTTTCTTCATGTGGGATTTAAGATTCAAATCTGAGTCACGATAACATCAAGCATTGTTACTTTCGATTTTTAGTGGGAGCCAAGTTCCCAAGTTTATCGAGAAGTTTCTGTTTTGGCTTTGGGGCCAACTAAAAGTCTAACCGTTTTATCTTCATTTAGCTTTAGGAAATTATTGCTCATCATTTGTTTATTGCAGCCATACCAGAAGTCAGAGAAGTTAAGATGATGTTGAATTCGACTGTATAATGGTTATTTTCTTTGCAATTTAACAATTTATTGCATGCTTGCATTTTATACTATTACATATATACATGTAACAGTTTAAATATGTTCCCTAGTGGTCACAGTATGTATATATAATTGTTCAGTGTGTCCCCTAGTGGTTAGAATTCTGTATGAATCTGGAAGGTTCTTTGGTATCGTATATTTAAATAGGGGCTGTCTAATTAGCAAACACTCATCTGCAAATTTGAATGGAATGTTTCTTATCTATAATATAAAAAGAGCTAAATGATTTGCCTCACCATTTTTTATTCTTATTCTCTTAATTCATTTTTTAGTATTTTCCTGGTCTTTGTTCTTAGCTATTAGACTTTTGCAGCTCTACATTTCCAATTTTCTTTGTTCTATCAGAGCTTAATAAAATGATCATGAAGTAGTAAATTTTATGCTTCTTTCTTGACTTCCAAAAGAACCTTGGATTACAACATCAGAATCCAACAGTGTTAGGCTCAACCAAGATATACAATTGTGTGTCATCTGCTAAACCGTGGAAATCAAGTTTATGCTCTCTAATGATGTTTCCTAAGGGGAGCACATACTGTATAAGGATTCGAGGAGGGGACTAGGACAGCTTCCCTGAGCAACACCAAAATGTACATCATATCTCTTAGAAAGACAAAAAGATTCTCTCTGAGATATATGAGCAGATCCAATAGGGATGCTACCAGAGAGGCCAAATCAATTCTCAAGGTGATCTTCGTGGTCAGTTGTGTTGAAGGCATCTAAAAGAATTAGAACTGAGATCTGTTGTGTTCGATATTGAGGGATAGTGCAGAAAACACCAAGGCACTAGTCTTGCAGGATATTCGGCTGAACTTTATTGGTAACTCTGCTTGAACACTAAGTGAACTCCTCCCTTGTGGAAGTAGCTAATTGTGTGGTACAGGATCGACATGATTGCAGAGAGTGAGGAAGGTTGTCAAAGGGTACAGCAGGATATAGATCAAGTGAAAATTTTGGCAGAAAAGTAACAGATGGAATTTAATCCAGACAAGTGTGAGGTGATTCATTTTGGGGAGTCAAATGTGAGAGGAAAATGCACAGTAAATGGTAGAATACCTAGAAGCATTGATGTACTGAGGAATCTTTTGATGCTCCTGGGAAGTGCAACACAAGTGAATAAAGTGGTAAAAAGGACTATAGCATACTTGCTTTTGTTGGTTGGGGCAATGAATGTAACAGTTGTAAGTCCTGGAAAGTTTCCTGAGTCAATACATAGAGGGCCCTACTAGGGAGAGTGCAAAACTGAACCTTAGGGAGTGAGGCAGGTCAGGTAACTGAAGTAGCAGCCAGGAGCATTTTGGTTCTAGTGACCAAAATTCTATTGGTTTTAAGATAGTAATGAAAAAGCATAGGACAAATCCACAGGTTGGAGTACGAAACTGGAACAGGGCTAATTCTGGATGATATTCGCAGTGTCTCACTGAAGTCGAATGGGTGAGTCTGTTTGAAGGGAAAGGAATAAATAAAAAGTGGGAGGCTTCTGAGAGAGTGATGTCAAGCGTCCAGGTTGGCATGGAAGGTTATGGAATCCAGGAAGAGCTAGTTTAGTGAATTTAAAATTGGCTCTGAGGGTGGTGGAGAGTTGTTTCTTGGAATGGAGGCCAGTGACTAGTGGTGTGCTGTAGGGTTTGGTGCTGGGACCCTTGTTCTTAGTTATTTATATAAACGACTTGGATGTGAATACTCAAGGCTTGATCGATAAGTTGGTGGATGACAAAATTAAGAGCTGCTGTTGATGGTGAATATGATTATTGTAGATTAGCAAAGGATCTTGATCTGTTAAGAAGTGGACAAGCAGTGGCAAGTGGATTTCAAAACAGATACATGTGAGGTGATGTACAAGTATTTTGCAGTCAAACCAACACAGGACTTACATACTAGGGAGTGTAACAGAATAGAATAACTTAGAAATACAAGTGTGTAGATAAATAAGTAGATACTTTATTGATCCCCAAGGAAATTAGTTTGTTGAAAGCAGCATCACAGGTAGACAGGGTGATGAAAAAGAGTCATCTAGCTTTCTAGGCTTCATCAGTCAGGGCACTAAGTATAGGAATTGGGACCTTATGTTACAGTTCTATCAGTGATTGGTGAGGCCACACTTGGGGTACTCTGTGTAGTTTTAGTCACCCTGTTATAGAAAAGACATGGTTAAACTGGAAAGAGTGCAGAAGAGATATAGGAGGATGTTGCCAAGACGCCACAATATTAAACGCCACTAGAATACTCCAAAAGTTCCTAGCAATTGAGAAATGAGTGTGCTTGCTCTGCCTGTACCTAAGGTTTTACCAGCTTGAACTGAGAAAAAAATAACAATGATAATAAAAAATAAATAAATAAGCAAAAATATCGAGAACATTAGATAAAGAGCCCTTGAAAGTGAATCCATGGGTTGTGAAAACAGTTCAGTGATGTCGCAGGTGAAGCTGAGTAAAGTTATCCCTTTGGTTCAGGAGCCTGATGCTTGAGGGGAATCAACTGTTCCTGAACCTGGTGATGTGAGTCCTGAGGCTCCTGTACTTTCTTCCTGGTGGCAGCAATGAGAAGGAATCATGACTGGATGGTGGTGGTGGTGGGGGGGGGGGGGGCGGTCCCTGATGATGGATACTGCTTTCCTGTAACAATGCTCTGTATAGATGTGCTCAATGGTGCGGAGGCCTTTGCCCATGATGGACTGGGCCATATCCACTACTTTCTGCAGGGTTTTCTTTTCAAAGGCATTGGTGTTTCCAAAGCAGGCTGTGATGCACCCAATCGATATATTCTCCACAACATATCTATAGGAGTTACTCAAAGTCATAGGTGTCATGCGGAATCTTCACAAACTCCTAAGGAAGTAAAGGCACTACTGTCCTTTCTTCATAATTGCTATTACATGCTGGGTGAGGAATTTAAAGTTGTTTATTCTCTCCACTTTAGATTTCTCAGTGATGACTGCTCATGGACTTATGGTTTCCTCCTCCTGAAGCCAATAATCAGCTCCTTGGTCTTGCTGATATTGAGTAAGATATTGTTGCTGTGGCAATCTGTTCTGGCACCAGCACAAAGTGTCATTTCAAAGAAGCACTGCCGTGCAGTGCCTGTACTTTCTTAGATGTTTGTGTAGGTTCGGCATGCCACCCAAAACTTTGTCAAATTTTTATAGATGCATAGTTGAAAATATTCTAACTGTTTGCATCACAGCCTGGAATGGAAACACAAATGAGCAGGAATGGAAAAGTTTACAGAAAGTGGTGAATACAGCCCAGTTCATCACAGGCAAAACCCTCCCCACAATTATGCACAATTCCAAGGAGCGCTGCCGCAAGAAAGCAGCATCCATCATCAAGGACTCTCATCATCCAGGCCATGCTCTCTTCTCGCTGCTGCCGTCTGGTAGTACATACAGGAGCCGTAGATCCCACACAACCAGATTCAGGAACAATTATTACCCCTCATTTATCAGGCTCCTGAACCGGTGTGAATAACTTCACTCACCTCAATAATCACCTCAAATAACTTCACTCAATTGATTCTACAACCTTCAGGCTCACCTTCAAAGACTCTACAACTCACGTTCTCAGTGTTATCTTTTTTTATTTGCAGAGTTCCCCTCCTTTTGCATATTAGTTGTTTGTCAGTTTTGTTTATGTATAGTTTTTCTGGCCATCGATTACTGTAGTACTGTACCACCCCAGTGAGTCACATGAGTGGCTATTGGTTTTCAGAAACATAACTTAAAATTGACTGCATTGTCTACAAATGTAAGAATGAAATGGTGTTGCACGGTTTATTTTTGTAAACTCTTCCTGAATAAAATTTATTTTAGGTAAAAAAAATAATTTCTGCTATGGATTGTTAGCATTTACAAGGACTGTTTAATCCAGGAATTTGTCAATGCAGCCCTTCTCCACCAGTCTATTTTTGCCTGGAGCTGTGTGATAGCTTCTTCTGTAAGGGTAAAATGACCACTGTAATTGAACAGAGGACAATTATAGAACCTATAATAGGATCATAATGATTGAGTATTACTTGTGCAACTTGTGCCAGATTCTTTCAATTATTCTAAGTTCTACTTGAAAGAGATTAGTATTAGCTGAGTTTGTAGCTTGTTGCATGGAGCAATGTGCTAAGCAAGTGGCAGATTTGTGCTTTTCCTGTGATGATCATGTGCTGTGGCATGACGGAGAGAGACGTTGAGGGTCTTTGTTGTGTTGAACTGTGGTGGGGATGAATTTGCTTGGAGAGGGGACGTTGACTGAGAGTGAGTAAAAGTGTGGGTGGGGATACAGGACTGGAAAATCAGGACTTGGATATCAGGAGACTGCAGAAATGATTGATGTTAGGGAGGAGTTGGTGAAATGAAAGATAAGTATGAACTTATCTTATGGGGATCCCATTTAGGAGTTGTAATGTGTGCATTATCTTGCATTTCTGCAAAAAGGAGATGGTATACTTTGTACATTCTCTGATATGAAATGGAACCATTGAATTAAGAATAGTAGCAAAATATAAACAAAGTACCTTAAATGGTGAAAACCTGAAATAAAAAGAGAAAATACTGGAACACTCAAGGGGTCAGGCAGCATCTGTAGGATACAACCAGAATTAACATTTCAGACCAGAACTGGTAAAAGTGTGTACTGTTGGGAAAGAAAGATGGACCAAGAACTTGGAGCGGCACAGTACTGAAGGGGTTATTCCAGCACTAGTGATCTCGGTTTAATTCTGCTGCTCTCTGTATGGAATTTGTATTTTCTCCCCTGACCACATGGGTTTCCTCCCATATTCCACGATTGGTTACATGGGTCTAATTGGGCAGTATCGGCTCGTTGGGCTGGAAGGCTTGTTACCATGCTGTATCTTGAAATAAAAATAAATCAATACTCAGCCAGATTTCTAATCTCCCTCCTGTATGCTAATTCATCATTTTTGATTCTGCCTCCGAAAGTGGTGTCATCAGCAAACTTAAAAATCACATTGGAGCTGTGCTTTACCACACAGTCATAAATGTAAAGCGGATTGAGCAAGGGGCTAAGCACACAGCCTTGTGGTACACTTGTGCTGATGGAGATTGTAGAGGAGATGCTGCTGCCAAACTGAAATGACTAGAGTCTGTGAGGAAATCAAGGATCCAATTGCACAAGGAAGTCTTGAAGCTTATTGATTAGTTTTGAAGAGTTGATAGTATTGAAAGCCAAGCTGTAGTCGATAAAGAACATCCTGATGTATGCATCTTTGCTGTCCAGATGTTTCAGGATCGAGTTCTCCTTCACTTCATTGGAGTTTGGCTACTGAAAGAGGTTTGGATAATCATGGTGATTACTGGATGAGTAGGGTTCTGCAAAAGGTCATAATTACCATTGGCAGGAATACATATAAGATTATATCTGTGGCAGCGGATATAATTTCTGACCATAAAGAAGATAAAGAGTTGGCAAATGTATTTAATGAGTTTCTGAGATGACTACTACAGTGGGATACTGAATCCATGGGTAAGCTGTGTGTTGTGTGTGAGTTTTGCAGTTGTGGTGAATGATGTGTGTATGTAGTTAGTAATCTGGCACTATATCATGGCTCCTGCATTCCTCATTTAAAAAGTGTTAAACCAATGAAGTACATGGTCAAATATTGAAAAATATCTGGGATAGATATTTCTGATCCCGAGGAAATATTTTTCTCAAATAACAAATTACTAAGGAACTCTGAAACTCAGAATGCCCTTACACAATTATACGGTTGTACAGTCCTTCGAGTACACCTTCCATTGGATGCTGGAAATATTTGCCTATGTATGGGTGTATGTAGTGAAACAAGTAATATGTGCCACGTGTTAGTGAGTGCAAGAATAGCACCATCAGGCATATTAATGTGTGGCTGAGAGACTGGTGTAGGGGTCAGGGATTCAGACTCCTGGATCACTGGGGCCTCTTCTGGGGGAGGTATGGCCTGTACAAAAAGGACGGGTTATACCTGAACCCAAAGAGGTCCAATATCCTAGCGGGCACATTTAATAGAGCTGTTAGGGAGGGTTTAAACTAATTTGGCAGGGGGATGGGAACCGGAGTGATAGGGCTGAGGTAGGAGAAAGCAGAAATAAATCAAAGATAGCATGCAAAAGAGGTAATAGAAAGAACAGGCAGGAGATGAGGCATAATCAAAGCCAGTGGCACGAGATACAGGGCAATAGAGGCATGGTGCAGTTAAAACAGAAAGCAACAAATACTGGACTGAGAGTGTTATATTTGAATGCACGCAGCATAAGGAGTAAAATAGATGATCTTGAAATTCAGCTACAGATTGGCAAATGTAACGTTGTGGCCATCTCTGAAACTTGGCTAAAGGATGGCTGCCATTAGGAGCTGAACATCCAAGGATATACAATATATTGGAAAGATAAGTTAGTAGGCAGAGGGGGTGGTGTGGCACTATGTATAAGAAGTAATATTAAATCATTGGAAAGAGGTGACATATGATTGGCAGGTGTAGAGTAGTGGTCGCTAACCTTTTTAAGCCCAAGATTCCCTACCTCGGCCTTAGTGAAAGGCAAGATCTACCCACTAAATCTTTCAGAGAAAAAACAATTCAGATTGTACTTCCAACTTGAGGCCTTTTATTTGGGCTAATTGTATTTGAATTATATAAAATGCTTTTGTCAAATGTTCAAATTAATTCAACCAAGAAAACTCTGTAACTAGCATATCAAACAGGCCATAGCTGTCTTTCTTTAAGAATATTACAATACTTCATACCTTTTGTAGTAACTTCTACTTTGAAAAAGGACCACTCGACAACTTCATGTCCAAAGGAACAACTTCATCTGGGACGGCAAAACCAATGCAGAGGAGGGACTTATACACACGTGCGCAGAAAAGACCTGAAGTAAACCCCGCAACCCCAGAAATAATCTCTGTTTACAGACAGCTTTCTATAGCAGGAGTATTGCTATATTACTATTATCCTAATTGGTATTAACTTATCTTTATAATGCTCACATTACAACACTTCTCCCCCTTTAAATTCCAACATTCCCCAAATGTAAAAGAACTGGGAAACAAAAAACAGTGGTGTTATTATCTTGCGTACCTCTGAAGCTTATACTAGTGTCTCAGTAACAGTTTACCAATACAAAACACCTGAAAAACGTGGCAGATTCAACATTCAGTCTAACAAAGGAAACTGTCCATTCAAGTATTCAGTCTGTCAGGAGGTTTGCGAGCGTGCTGTGCTGCAACAGATGAAAATAATGAAATCTAAGTACAGGACCTGTCTTACAGATAGGGTTGCCAACTTTCTCACTCCCAAATAAGGGACAAAAGTAGCAGTCAAGTACGGGAAACTTGTGTTTACCCCGAGAAACACTACCATGACTGTGAAGCCTTGCGCGGGCACCTGTGTGCGCATGCGTGACATGCGCATATGTGACATGCGCATGTGTGTACCTGCCGATTTGTTCCTACAAATTGGTTTTGGCTTATTCTTCATGATTCTGTTAAGTGAAACTACTTTGCACATACATTATTTCTACTTTATATAGGCAGTGTATTTATCATATCATTCCTGCTTTTACTATATGTTAGTGTTATTTTAGGTTTTATGTGTTATTTGGTATGATTTGGTAGGTTATTTTTTGGGTCTGGGAACGCTCAAAAATTTTCCCATATAAATTAATGGTAATTGCTTCTCTTTACGCCATTTTGGCTTACGAACAGTTTCATAGGAACGCTCTACCTTAGCGGGGGAAATACGGGACAAGGGTGGTCCCGTATGGGACAAACCAATTTAGCCCAATATATGGGATGTCCCGGCTAATATGGGACAGTTGGCAACCCTACTTACTGACAGACACCTCACAGACTGTCTCAAACTGGCTGGCTGTAGTTATGAGCCAAATTTCAGGGAAATAGCGGAAAGTATTCAGCCCCAGTCATTACACTGAGTGGAACAGTCAATTTTTATTCCTTTATTTTTTGTGTTGAAATAAAATTAAATAATGAAACATAGAATTAAAGGTGTTGTAATGTGAGCATTATAAGAATAAGTAATACTAATTATGATAGTATTTCCGGGTCGCGGGGTTTCACTTCCGGTCTTTTCTGCTGCGGTGCATGGCGGGGGAGCTACACACATGCGCACTGGGCAGAAAGAATGGAACTAAAACCCCGCAACCCGGAAACAATCTCTCTTTACAAACAGCTTTCAGTAGCGGAAGTATTGCTATATTACCATTATCCTAATGAGTATTACTTATTTTTATAATGCTCACCTTACAATAGTATTTGTGTATTTATTTTTCATTTTTTTCAGGATCTACTGGGAAAGTCTCAAAGATCAACCTGTCGATCACGATTGACCAGTTGGCAATCACTAGTGTAGAGTCTCTATGGGTTGAGTTAGGAAATAGCAAGGATAAAAGGACCCTAATGGCAGTTGTATACAGGCCTCCAAACAACAGCCAGGATGTGAATTACAAATTACAGCAGGAGATAGAAAACGTGTGTCAGAAAGGCAATGTCGGGGTTCTAGTGACGTCATCGTTCAGAATGGCAGCTTAAATCAATAGCTCCTCCGGAAAAACGCATATATTGCCCCGTTAATCCATCAAATATAAGATCTTTTGAAAATATCTGAATTGATAAGGGGGACAAGAATGGGGAAAATGAATGGAGATAAAAAAAAGCATCACTGCGGAGCCTATGGACGAGAGAGGTGCAATGCGCGGCTCTGCTACCTGAACACGTGCTAGCGAGGTTGACGATGGGCCTCGTTCAGGCGAAGCGGCAAGTATGATAAAAATTCTGGAAGAGATACAGGGATTTCAAAAAGATATAAAACAGCAACTCAGTGATATCAAGTCAGAGCTAGCCAACGTCAATCAAAAAATAGCGGTGGCAGAGACTCGAATTGAGAAGGTGGAAGATTGCGTGCAAAACATGGAATGGATACTAAGTAAGACGATAAAAATATTAAATCAACAAGAAAGTAAGCTGATTGACCAGGAGGGAAGATTACAACGAAGAAGTATCAGGATATACAATGTTCCCGAAAGAGCAGAGGGTTTGTCTATCATGGAGTTTGTAGGAAAGTTGCTGCGGGACGCGCTAGAGACTCCCTCCACTATGGAGCTTGAAATTGAGAGGGCGCTTTGTGCGCTCGTCCCGCGGCCTAGAGAATATCAGGAAGAGACTGTGAGTTTTCCGAAGACTGTGCGCTCGTCCCGCGGGCAAGAGAATATCAGGAAGAGACTGTGAGTTTTCCGAAGACTGTTCTCACCCCCTCCAGCAGAGCCATAAGGTTTGTCTAAATTTAAAAGTGTTGATAAGATAAACGGAAGCAAAAATAGACGGTGCTATACCTATTTCAAGAAATACTTATTATAATGTGGATTTTATATCACTCAAGTTTTTTATTCATTCATGCACTCCTTTTTCCCTACCTAATTGAGAATATATATTTGGGAGGAATACACAGGGAAATCTTTTCTGTGTAATGGTTATAGACTTGTTCACTTACTCTTATGGGTACTGTAATGGGGGCCTCCAACTCACAGGGAGGAGGGGCTATCCCCCACGGCTAGACGTTTCCTCTAGCTCAACCCAGGGTCACCTACTAGAGACCTCAACCTTGGAATCACACCTTCGTTGCCTGTTTTTAATTATTCGCATTTCTTGGTTCTTATTTGTTCAGGGAGTAGATCGATTAAGTTTTATTCTGCTAATTCCAATGATATATTGACAGATAAATACACATGGCTAAGGACAAAGTAAGATTCATTTCTTTCAACATCAATGGGCTGTTAAATCCAATCAAATGCAGTAAAATTCTATCCAAAATGAAAAAAGAATAAGCCCATGTAGTATATTTACAGGAAACTCACTTAAGTGATAATGAGCATTGAAAACTAAAGAGAATTCACTAATTTGTTTTTTTCCTCATATAAAACAGGACATAGGAGAGGAGTTGCTATTCTTATCTCAAGCAAGCTAAATTTTGAAAAAGTATTCGAAATGGGGGATAAGGAGGGCAGATATATTCTGGTAAGGGGGAATATAGATGGAAATTCAGTTGCTCTATTGAATATATACACACCCCCAGGAAGTGATATTAGTTTCTTTCAGAAAATTACTAATATTATGGTAACGGAAACAGAAGGTCTCCTGCTATGTGGGGGAGACTTAATTCTACAATTACAACCAAAGTTAGACTCTTCCAATAGAAAAACGTATGAAACAAAATCCTTACATAAGAGTTAATACACTTTTTGAGGATGTTGGATTAATTGATATATGGAGGGACCTTTTCGCCGACAGAAGGGATTACACTCATTATTCTGCCCCCCATTCTGTATATACAAGAATAGACTATTTCATAACATTTGGAAAAGACAAAGACAAAATAAACACCTGTGGAATTGGGACAATAGATGTAAGTGACCATGCACCTATACATTTATCTGTTGATTTTGACCTACAACCAAAAAATACTATTTGGAAACTAAATTCAAGTCTACTCAATGATCCCTACTTTAAGGAACAAATTAAAAAAGAAATTGGCCTTTACTTAGAATTCAATGATAATGGAGAGGTTTCACCTCCCATTCTATGGGATACTCTGAAGGCTGTCCTAGAGGGAAAATTATAGCGATATCTTCATATAAGAAAAAAATAAAGAATAAAACATCAGAGGAATTACAAAATAGGCTGAAGGAACTAGAAAAAAGACACAAATTAAATTTGGCACAGGATACATTAGAGGAAATTTTAAAAATTAGTACTGAAATAAATAGTTTAGCTACGCAAGAAATCAGGAAAAATTTAATGTTTCTGACACAGAGACATTATGAAAGTCGATCTAAGTCAATAAAAATACTGGCGTGGAAACTGAAGAAAGGTAGCAAAAAATACAATTCCTAGAACTAGGGATCCAAGAACAAAAATGATAAAAAAAATAAGCTAAATGAAATTCAAGAAGCTTTTGAACTGTTTTACAAAACTCTATATTCCAAAGCTCCAGGGGGAAGCATAACCCGAATTGACACTTTCCTGAATTCTATAGAGTTACCTACTTTAAGCAAAGAACAAAATAGAACGATGACTGCTGATATAACTGAAGTTGAACTAAAAGCTGCAATTAGTAGGCTTAAGTTAAGCAAGTCACCAGGTTCAGATGGGTATACGGCAGAGTGGTACAAAGAATTTAAAAATGAGTTAATTCCTGTGTTACTCCCCACTCTGAACTGGGCTCTAAAAAAGGCACAAGTGCCACCCAGCTGGAAGGAAGCGATAATCTCAGCTATACCGAAAGAAGGCAAGGATAAAATGGAATGTGGGTCATTTAGACCAATATCCGTTCTTAATGTAGATTATAGATTATTTACCTCCATCATGGCCAAACGATTAGAAGAGTTTCTACCCACACTGATACATAATGATCAGACAGGTTTTATACAACAACGCCAAACACAATACAATATACGAAGGACACTTCACATTATGGATCATATACAAAAAATAAAATCGAAGCAATAGTGATAAGCGTGGATGCTGAAAAGGCATTTGATTCGATTAATTGGATTTTTCTTTACAGGGTTTTACATAGATTTGGTTTCCATGACACAAAATTATCAGAATGCAATTATCAGCCTATATATAAAAAATTAAGAAAGATATAACAAGATGGAACCTAATTCCTTTTTTTAGTCTCAGTTCAAGGATTGAATCTATTAAAATGAATATATTGCCCAGACTACTATATCTCTTTCAGACCCTACCAATAGAGATTAATCAGAATCAATTCAATGAATGGAACAAGATGTTATCAAGATATATATGGCAAAGTAAAAGGCCTAGAGTTCGTCTCAAAACTTTGCAATTAGCCAAGGAAAAGGGGGGATGGGGCCTACCTTCTCTTAGAGATTATTATTTTGCAGCACAGTTGAGAGCTGTGATATGTTGGTGCAACCCATCATATGACGCTCAATGGAAAAACATTGAGGAGGGGATACTTCCCATCCCCAGACAGGCAATCTTGGCTGATAACAACCTACAAAGGTACATAAATACTATTGATAATCCATGGGTGAAATGGACTCTTAAAATATGGAAAACTATTATAAAAGAATATAAACTAGAGGGAGATATTGCAATTCTTAAATGGTGTGCATATGACTCGGATTTTACGCCGAATAAACTGGATGCTAGATTTAAGGACTGGACAGCTAAAGGAATAACAGTTCTTTGCAATATAATGAAAGAAGGAACACTATTCAGTTTTGAAATGCTTAAAGAGAAACACTTACTAGAAAAACAAGACTTTTATTGGTGTCTACAGATGTGACAGTATGTTAATAGGAGGGTTAAAAATCTAACCAAGGCAAGTACATGTTTGATAGAGTTATTTAGAAAAGCATATAATTCAGATAACGGTAGTAGAATCATTTCAAGCGTGTATAAGGGTTTGTCAAATCTTAAAACACATTCGACTACATACATTAAAACAAAATGGGAGAAGGAAGGAGGGATAATTATATCTGAGGAAGAATGGACAATAATATGGAGATATCAATGGAAGTGTACCAGTTCACAGAAATGGAGGGAATTTGGATGGAAAAACTTGATAAGATATTTCATTACACCCTCTCAGAAATCCCATAAATCCCATTATGATAATAACCTCCCTGTTTGCCGGAGAAATTGTGGAAATCAAAATGCAAACCATTATCATATTTTCTGGGATTGCCCCGTTATCAAAGACTATTGGAGTGGGATACACAAGACATTTTAAAATGTGAAATACCCTTAGAAATTATGACCATATATTTTGAGTACATACCTCAAGAATGGTTGAAAAGAGATAAATATTTAATGAATATACTGCTGGTGGCTGATAAAAAGAGTCTTACCAGGAAATGGTTATCACAGGAGAGCCCAACTTTAAATGTATGAATGGAAATTACAATGGACATTTACAAAATGGAGAAGATAACAGCATCTGTTAATCATAAGTTGGAACAATTTGATTCATACTAGGAAAAATGGTTCAACTACATAATACCTCATAGGCCTGATTTTATTCTTACAAATCAATGAATATGTTGTAAAAAAAAAGATCACTCCCTACTTGTACATAGTTTTCTCCTTTTACTTGTTCTTTCTTTCCTCTCTTTTCTATAGGTGTATACCTCAGATAAATATTATGTGGAGATTTGTGGCAAATATGATTATATGACATATAATATTGTCACGCAGGTGAGAAACTGCTAGGAAGTTCAGCAGTCTAATGAACAAGGAGGCAATTAAAAGAGAGTGAGAGTACGGCGCAAGCTGAGACAGGAGCTGGGAAGTCACCATGGTAACAGCTCAGAGCGGTTGAGCTAATGGACGCTGGAACTTTGGATGGTTTATAAAAAGTTGATCCTTCGGTCTGACAACAGCAGAGGAGACACGACACGAGGGAACTGTGGAAGCTACCCGAGAAACCACTGGTGGAGTTTAAGACCACCACGAGGGTGGAGGTGACGGACCGATTAATTTCGAGTCGTGATTACCAGTGCGGGTAAGAGCTTGCCTGTTGGGGTCTGCGGGTGGTGAACTCGTGCCGTGGGTTAGTAGACTGTTCCCTACAAGGAGCTCTGTCCATCTATGACTGTGTGGGGGTCACACGAAGTGACTCTGAAGACTTTGGAAGCAAGAACAACTAAAGCTGCCAACTTGAACATCAACTCAATTAACTCTCTCTCTCTCCATCAATTTAACTCGACGCAACACAAAGTGAACTGAACTGCTTAAACTTACCTGACACTGTAAGACTGATATCTACCTCCTGGACTAATTTTTTTTGTATCCACACACACATTTACGGATATATATATATATATAAAATAGTTTATAACCTATATTGTATTATTCGGTTTAATAATATTAATTTGTAGTAGTAATAAACATAGTTTTAATTTACAGTAAACCAGACTCCAGGTGTGTTCCATTTCTGCTGGTCCTTTTCAACCCGTCATGGGGGTCATGACAATATGTAGAATATCTGAAATACATCTTATGGAAATGTTTGTTTGGTGAGGAACTTCAATAAAAAATAAATTACAAAGAAAAGGAAAGGCAATGTCATGAAAATTGTTGTGGATTGGAAAACTAGGTCAGTACTGGACCTCAAGAGAGAGAGTTTGTAGAATGTCTAAGGAATGGCTTTTTAGAACAGCTTATTGTTGAGCCCATTAGGGTATCGGCTATGCTGGATTGGATGTTCTGCAAAGATCCAGAGGTGATAAGAAAACTTAAGGTTAAGGAACCCTTAGGGAACAGTGATCACAATATGATCGAGTTCACATTAAAATTTGAGAGGGAAAAAATAAGATCCAATATGTTGGTATTTCAGTGGAATAAAAGAAATTACAATGGCATGAGAGGGGAACTGGCCAAAGTTGATTGAAAAAGGACATTTGCAGGAAAGACAGCAGAGGAGCAATGGCTGGAGTTTCTGAAAAAAATGAAGGAAGTGCAAGTCAGATATATTCCAGATATGAAGAAATTTTCAAAGGGAAGAAGGACACTACCATGGCTGACAAGAAAAATCAGAACCAAAGTAAAAGCAAAAAGGAGGGCATACAAGGATGCCAAAGCTAGTGGGAAGATAGAGGATTGGGGAGCTTTAAAAAAACTTGCAAAAGGAAACTAAGAAGGTCATTCGGAAGGAAAAGATGAACTATGAGAGGAAGCTGGCGACTAATTTCAAAGAAGATACTATAAGGTTTTTTAAGTATATAAAGGGTAAAAGAGAGTAGAGGGTAGGGATAGGAATGATTATGAGGACATGCAGTCCCCTTTTATTGTCATTTAGTAATGCATGCATTAAGAAATGATAAAAATGTTTTTCCAGAATGATATCATGAAAACACATGACAAACCGACTTAAAAACTAACAAAAACCACATAATTATAATATATAGGTAAAACAGTGCAAAACAATACCGTAATTTGATAAGAACAGACCATGGCACAGTAAAAATCTCAGAGTCTCTCGAAAGTCCCATCATCTCACGCAGATGGTAAACCTCCAGCGCTGCCAACTTGCCTATTCAGCATCCCGGAAGCATCCGACCACAGTCTGACTCCGAGTCCATCGGAAAAACTCTGAGCCTCCAACCAGCTCTCCAACACCGATGCACCAAGCACCATCTCTGCCGAGCGTTTCCACCCCGGCCCCAGCAACAGGCGATACGCAAAGCTGAGGATTTGGTGCTTCCGTCTCCGGAGATTCTCGATCGCACATGAGCAGTGGCAGCGAAGCAGGCATTTCAGAAGTTTCTCCAGATGTTCCTCTGCGCTTCACGGCTGTCCCCATCAAATCCGGATTGATGCACAGCCCCTAGTTACACATATTCATTCGGAATGGCCACGTGCGCTGCATTGCGCCGCCATCTTCTCCTCTCTCCTCTTACAATACAAAATGAAGCTGGAGATATTGTACTGAGAGATGCAGAGATGGCAGAGGAACTGATTGCATATTTTGCATCAGTCTTCACACTGGAAGATGTCTGCAGTATACGGAACATTCAAGAGTGTCAGGGAAGTGAAGTTTGTGCAGTGAAAATTACAGTTGAGAAGGTGCTCACGAAGTTTAATGGTCTGAGGCTGGACCTGATGGAGTGCACCCTTGGGTTCTGAAGGAAGTAGCTGGAGAGATTGCGGAGGCATTAACAATGATCTTTAAGGAATCGATAGATTCTGGCATTGTACCGGATGACTGGAAAATTGCAAATGTTACTCTGCTATTTAAGAAGGGTGCGAGGCAGCAGAAAGGAAACTATAGACCTGTTAGCCTGACATCAGTGGTTGGGAAGTTGTTGGAATTGATTGTTCGGGATGAGATTATGGAGTACCTGGAGGCACATGACAAGATAGGGCCAAAGCCAGCATGGTTTCCTGAAAGGAAAATCCTGCCTGATAAACCTGCTGCAATTCTTTGAGGAAATTACAAGCAGGGTAGACAAAGGAGATGCAGTAGACGTGGTGTACTTCAATTTTCAGAAGGCCTTTGACAAGGTGCTGCATATGAGGCTGCTTAGCAAGATAAGAGCCCATGGAATTACAGGCTAGTTACTAGCATGGGTGGAGCACTGGCTGGTTGGCAGAAAATAGAGAATGGGAATAAAGGGATCCTATTCTGGCTGGCTGCCAGTTACCAGTGGAGTTCTACAGGGGTCAATGCTGCTTTTTACGATGTATCTCAACGATTTGGACTACGGTATTAATGGATTTGTGGCTAAATTTGCCGATGATACAAAGAAATGTTGGTGGAGCGGGTAGTGTTGAGGAAACAGAGAGACTTAGATAGTTTAGGGGAATGGGCAAAGAAGTGGCAAGTGAAATACAATGTGGGAAAGTGTATGGTCATGCACTTTAGTGGAAGAAATAAACAGGCAGACTATTATTTAGATGGAGAGAGAATTCAAAATGCAGAGACGCAAAGGGAAGTGGGAGTCCTTGTGCAGGATACTTTTAAGATTAACCTGGTTGAGTTGGTTGTGAAGAAGGGGTGTGATGTTGAGGCTTTATAAGGCACTTGTGAGACCTCACCTGGCGTATTGTGTGCAGTTTTGGGCTCTTTATTTTAGAAAAGATATACTTACATTGGAGAGGGTTCAGAGAAGTCATAGTCATAGTCATAGTCATACCTTATTGATCCCGGGGGAAATTGGTTTTTGTTACAGTTGCACCATAAATAATAAATAGTAATAGAACCATAAATAGTTAAATAGCAATATGTAAATTATGCCAGTAAATTATGAAATGTCCAAGACCAGCCTATTGGCTCAGAGTGTCTGACCCTCCAAGGGAGGAGTTGTAAAGTTTGATGGCCACAGGCAGGAATGACTTCCTATGACGCTCTGTGTTGCATCTCGGTGGAATGAGTCTCTGGCTGAATGTACTCCTGTGCCCACTCAGTACATTATGTAGTGGATGGGAGACATTGACCAAGATGGCATGCAAATTAGACAGCATCCTCTTTTCAGACACCACCGTGAGAAAGTCCAGTTCCATCCCCACAACATCACTGGCCTTACGAATGAGTTTGTTGATTCTGTTGGTGTCTGCTACCCTCAGCGTGCTGCCCCAGCACACAACAGCAAACATGATAGCACTGGCCACCACAGACTCGTAGAACATCCTCAGCATCGTCCGGCAGATGTTAAAGGACCTCAGTCTCCTCAGGAAATAGAGACGGCTCTGACCCTTCTTGTAGACAGCCTCAGTGTTCTTAGACCAGTCCAGTTTATTGTCAATTCATATCCCCAGGTATTTGTAATCCTCCACCATGTCCACACTAACTCCCTGGATGGAAACAGGGGTCACCAGTACCTTAGCTCTCCTCAGGTCTACCACCAGCTACTTAGTCTTTTTCACATTAAGCTGCAGATAATTCAAGCTTCAGATAAGCTGAAGATTCAAGAGAATGATTCCAAGAATGAAAGGGTTACCATATGAAGAACATCTGACAGTTCTTGTGCTGTATTCCTGAAGTTCAGGAGAATGAGGGGGATCTCATAGAAACATTCTGAATGTTAAACAGCCTGAACAGATTAGATTAGGCAAAGTTATTTCCCATGGTAGGGGATTCTAGGACATGAAGACATGTCTTCAGGATTGAAGGATGTGCTTTTAGAACTGAGATATGGAGAAGTTACTTTAGTCAAAGGGTGGTAAATCTGTGGAACTTGTTGCCACGAGCAGCTGTGGAGGCCAAGTCATTGGGTGTATTTAAGGCAGAGATAGATAGGTTCTTGATTAGCCAGGGCATCAAAAGGTATGGGGTGAAAGCAGGGGAGTGGGTATGACTGGAAGAATTGGATCAGCCCATGATTGAACGGCAGAGTAGACTTGATGGACTGAATGGCCTACTTCTGCTCCTATATCTTATGGTCTTATGATCTAATAACAACTGTATGATTTTGCATGCATAGAAACTACTGGATAGATTTGAGTGGCATCAATAAGGATGGAATAATATGATTAATGTCACTCACAATTTTCTACCACAATCAAAAGATAAGCAAATATGTGAGTTTAAATTTGCAAGACCAAGTTTTACCCAAAGTTAGAGGTCGCTTTTTATTTAATTCAACAGGCTGAATCTACCTGGTATTTTGTTGAAAAATATGACAGCAAATTGACTCGAGATTGTACTTTTCAATAATAAGTTTTTTTTCCCTGCCCTACCTGTTAACATCCCCACTATGGATTCTTGCCACTGACAGAATTAGCAGTGGTGTCTATGCCAATATCTTCTGTCACTTGACATCAACTCTGTCCTAAAGCTACTTCAGGACTGGACTATTGCTTTGAATAATATGTTGCAAATCATGAGCAACTTTGGTCCCACCAAATGATTTGTATACATAAGGCCTGGGAGTGGCAATCTAGGATGAAAAAAGCTTTGGAACAACATGCACATTAAAATATAACTCCTCAAAGCCTTGAACAAAACTGCTGGAGGCCTCACACACAAAACCATTTTATCATGTTTTCACAGGTTGAAGAAATCTTGGGACATGGGGTCTTCAAAATGGGACAACTGTAATGAGATTTTGGAACTAAATCAACTTGTTAGGTTTATGCTTTATCCAGAAATCGGTCAGGGTCCTGGTGAGCATTAGCTCAGTAAAACAATGTCACAAAACAAAATAGTGCTGAGTTTGGAAATTTGATATAAGATAGATAGAAAATTATTTTTCTTTTCTTTTTCAACATTTTATTAGTTTTCTACATAGGAGAATACAGAGTTCAAGAAAAAAGAAATAAATCAAATACATTACACTGAATCACACATACAAACTCCTTACTCCATATTCATACAAATTGATTCATTCATAATATTGAAATATAGTAAATTTATTATATGGAAAAAAATCTAACCCACTACCAAGACCGAAGCTGATTAGTAAAGAAGAAAATAAAATAAAAAGTATATTGCTAGCCAGCATCTGTGCTTTAACGGCAAATCAAAGGTTTTGAAAATAGTTCAAAAAAGGTCCCCACAATGTTCAAAAGTCTTGATTAGATTCAGAAATTGAACACCGTATTTCTCTAAATTTAAACATGACATCACATCACACAGCCATTGAACATGAGTGGGCGGAACCACATCTTTCCACTTAAGCAAGAGCACCCTTCGAGCCATAAGAGAAATAAAAGCCAAAATGTGCAAATCAGATTTCTCCAAAATAATATCCTTTCCTCCAACAATATCAAATAAACTGGTCAAAGGATTAGGCTTAAAATTTACTTTAAAAGGTACCAAAAAGGTTTGAAATACTTCTTTCCAATATTTTTTAAGACTTGGACATGTCCAAAACATATGAATGAGTGAAGCTTCTCCATTGTTACATTTATCACAATAAGAAGATATACCCAAATAAAAGCGAGACAACTTATCCTTGGTCATGTGGGCCCTATGGACCACTTTAAATTGTAATAGACAGTGGTGAGCACATAACGATGAAGTGTTAACCAATTTAAAAATTTCATTCCAAGTTTCCTCAGAAATTGAAGTCTGTAAGTCTCGTTCCCAAAGATTTTTAATTTTATCTAAAGGAACACTTCTTATTCTCAGCAACATATTATAAATATTAGATATAGATCCATTATAAAAAGGTTTCAAATTAAAAATTACATCTAGTAGATTCTTATCAGGACTTTTAGGAAATGTACATATTGAGACCGTAAAAAGTCTCTTATTTGTGGGTATCGAAAAAAGTGAGTTTTGGGTAAGCTATATTTAACTGACAGTTGCTCAAACAAAAGGAGACTTCCCTCCACAAACAAGTCCTGGAAACATTTAATACTTAATCTGTCCCATTCTTTAAAAGCCACATCTATTATAGAAGATTTAAAAAATAATTAGAAAAAATGGGACTTGAAAGAGAAAATCTCAATAAGCCAAAGTATTTTCAGAATTGTACCCAAATTCTCATAGTGTGTTTAACTACCAGATTGTCAGTTAACTTACTCAGGAATAAAGGAAATGAGGATTCAAGAAGAAAAATAATAGAAAATTTATTAACAGAGTTAGCTTCTAAAGAAACCCACATTGGACAATCTTCACGATTAATGTAATATAACCAAAATGTAAGATTACGTATATTAACTGCTCAATAATAAAACCTAAAATTTGGTAAAGCTAGCCCTCCATTCTTTTTAGCTTTCTGAAGATGAATTTTGTTTAGTCTAGAACGCTTATTTTTCCATATATAGGATGATATAATAGAATCAAGAGAATCAAAAAAAAAGATTTAGGGATAAAAACAGGTAATGCCTGAAAAAGGTATATAAATTTAGGTGAAATATTTATTTTAATAAAATTAATTTGACCAATCAATGATAATGAAAGAGGCGACCAATTTGATAATGTCCTTTTTACATAATTCAATAGGGTAAGAAAATTTTCTTTAAATAAGCACTTATAATTTTTAGTAATTGTTATACCTAAGTAAGTAAATTGGTTTCTTACAATTTTAAAAGGGTTAGAATTAGTTGATATCCAATTATTCAAAGGAAAAAGTTCACTCTTATGTAAATTCAGTTTATAGCCTGAGAACTGGCTAAAACAGGAGAGTAAAGAAAGCACGCGGGATAATGAATTCTCGACATTAGAAATAAAGAGCAATAGATCATTAGCATAAAGCGAAACTTTGTGGATAGTGCCTCTCCTTAGAATACCAGTGATATCATTAGATTCTCTAAAGGCTATAGCTAAGGGTTCTAAAGCCAGATCAAAAAGCAAAGGACTCTACGGACAGCCTTGTCTGGTGCCACGTTGAAGCTTAAATGGTTTGGAGTCTGAGAATTAGTAATAATCCTAGCGGAGGGAGCTAAATAAAGTAATTTAATCCACTGAATGAAGTCAGATCCAAAATAGAATTTTTCTGCTGTGTACATACATCTATTGATGCTTCTGGACACATCTTCAGTGATGTTCCTGGAATTATCGGGTGTTTCCGGTCTTTCAACATCATACAACCTCCTCCAGGTGACCCAGCCGGGGCTGATCAGACCCCAGCTTGTGTCCAGATGGCTAGCTACTTATGACTCCATGACTCCCCTCTTTTGAGCCACAGCCATCTTGAGGCCCTCTCTGCCGCATCGGTGGTACTGCGGATGGCTCTCCTCTTCCTCTCTCCCTCGATGTCCAAAATGCTGAAGACTCTAACTAAAGAATGGGCTACAAATCCCCTACAACCAACCTCCACTGGGAGACACCTCGTTCTCCATCCAGCCTGCTGACAGTTGCTGACCAGTCCTGCGTACTTGGAGAGCTTCCTTTCAAAGGCCTCTTCCAAACTATCTTCCCATGGGACTGTCAGCTCCAGCAGCACCACTTGCTTAGTCGACTCAGACACTAGGACAATGTCTGGTCACAGAGTGGTGGCTGCGATATGGTTGGGGAACTTCAGCTGCCCTTCGAGGTCCACCAACAGCTGCCAGTCCCTTGCAGAGGTCAGGATGCCTGCAGATGTTCTTTTGGCAGGTATTGGCTGCTCCCCAGCTCTGACAAAGGCAATGGTCTGCTTGGAGGGTCGGGACTGCTTCGCCCACTCAACTCCTGCGCTGACGGCAGGAGTCTAAAATCTAAAATTTTAAATAAATAATTCCATTCAACTCTGTCAAAAGCCTTCTCAGCATCTAGGAATACCATATATTCTGTTATCTCCTCAGAAGGAGAATAGATAACATTTAATAAATGAGGAATATTAAAATGAGAATATCGATTTTTGATACACCCAGTCTGATTATCAGAAATGACAGATGGTAAAATAATTTCATTCCTACAGGCCAGAACTTTAGATAGAAACTTAGTATCAACATTAAGTAAAGAAATTGGTCTATAGCAAGAGCATTCAATTGGATCCTTATTCTTTTTGAGGATAAGCGAAATGGAAGCCTCATAGAAAGATTGAGGCAGCCTGCCCAACTTAAATGAATCCGAAAAAACTGAACGTAAATGAGGTATAAGCAGTGAGGAAAAGATCTTATAAAACTCTCCAGAAAATCCACCTGGACCTGGAGCTTTCCTCGAGTGCAATGAGCGCACAGTCTAGACAATTTCCTCAAAAGAAATAGGTTGTTCCAACTGCTTTCAGTTGTCAACAGAGATTGTGGGAATGTTTAATTGCTCTAAAAAATTGTTCATTACAGTGTTATCCTTAGGAGAGTCAGAGCTATAGAGTCTAGAATAAAGTTCTCTAAAAGATCATTTATTTCTAAATGATCAGTTGTCCTATCACTGTTAGCTTTACGTATTTCTTTAATCTGCTGTTTAGCTATAAAGGTTTTAATTTGATTAGCCAATAATTTATCTGTTTTGTCTCCATGAATATAAAATTGACTTTTATCTTTTAGGAGTTGAGTTTCAATTGGTTAAGTTAAAAGGAGGTCATATTTAGTTTTAATTTCAACACACCTTTCATATAAAGCAGGATCTGAAATCAAGGCATACTGTTGGTCTAATTGTTTCAACTGGTTAGCTAAATCACTTCTCTCTTTATTAGCTTTTTTCTTAACACTTGCAGTATAAGAAATAATTTGTCCTCTAGTATACGGCTTAAAGGCATCCCATCTGATAAGACTAGAAGTCTCCTCTAACGTATTCTCTTCAAAAAAAGAGTAATTTATCTCTCCATAAACTTTAAAAAATCTTTATCAGGTAACAAAGTTAGATTAAAGCACCAAAATCTGTTTGTTTGAAGAAGGCCAGGGAGCTTTAAAGGTAAGAGCACAGGAACATGATCTGAGACAACAATCTCTTTATATTCACAGGATTGAACTAATGGAATCATTTGGCTATCAATAAAAAAGTAATCAATCCTGGAATATGTATGATGGACATGAGAGAAAAATGAATATTCCCTGTCTACTGGATAAAAAAATGCCAAACATCAATAATACCACATTTCATTAGAAAAGATTTAATAAAGACAGCTGATTTATTTGGTATCGCTAGTTGAGAAGATGAACAATCTAAAGCTGGATCTAAACAATAATTAAAATCTCCTCCCATCACCAATGAGTACAGACTCAGATCTGGCAAAAATACAAAAAAACGCTCCAAGAAGCCTGGGTCATCTATATTCAGAGCATACACATTGGAAAATACCATTAATTTGTTATCTAACTTCCCTGATATTATAACAAAATGTCTATTAGTATCAGAAATTACTTTTTGTTGAACAAAGGAAACTTTATTATCTATAAGAATCGAAACGTCTCTGGCTTTGGCTTGAAATGAAGAATGGAAATGAGATTCTCTCCATCAATCAAAAAGGCATGAATTGTCACATTTATGTACATGAGTTTCTTGAAGAAGAACAGTTGGTACCTTAAGTTTTTTAATATAGGCAAAAATCTTATTTCTTTTCACAGGGTGAAAAGCCTTTCACATTAAAACTAAGTAAATTAATACTTTGATCCATTTTAAGACTATTTATAAGAAAGGTTAAAGTAACAATCAGAAGAATGTATGTTAAACCCAAACAATAAACCTTGAGATATCGTAACTAGGCAACAGAATTGACTAAATTTCCAAATCAGTTTCAAGAAAAAAGAACTCCCCATCCCCCTCCCTCCTCCCAAAGAGAGAAAATCGGCCAAAAGGCAGCTGACGCCTACCCCTACTCATATCATTCCCCCAGAAAAGCCTGCTGGAACCGCTCCAAAGAATTCAAGACAAAGACAAAGCAAAATGCAGTAAAAAAAACCTTATACTGTTTTACCAAACAAAATAAGCAATCATTCATACTGAAAAATATTAAAGTTATATTTCGAAGTCTAAAAATTCCTGAGCCTCTTTGTTCATAAGAAACCATTTCTTTAAGCCATCTTGTATTGTAATTCTCAGCTGAGCCGGATAGTGAAGAGTAGGCTTGAAGTTTTTGCTATAAAGTTCCGCCATAACTTTTTTAAACTTAGCACATTCTTCCATAACTTCCAATGAGACATCTTCAACAATACGAATTTTCTGACCCTTGTAGTCAATCATACCTTTCCGACGGGATTCACGAATCAAAGGGTCTTTTGTTCGAAATTCATGAAACATATAATGACCGATCTTGGTCTTGATTCTGAAGTCGATCTATAAATAGGTGATCTGTGAGCACCATCAATCAAAGGTAAAGACTGTATAATATCAGGGAATAATTCCATCAGAAGGTTTGCAAAGAATTCCTTAGGATTATTTCCTTCTGTTAACTCTTTAAGTCTCAAGATTCGCAAGTTGTTTCTCCTACTTATATTTTCCAAATCAATAATCTTCTGTCTCAGTTTTCCATTGGATTTGGATTGTTTTTCATACAGCTTTTGCAGATCATCAGTTTTCTTATCTGGTATCGTTATAATCTCTTCATGCTCTTTTATCCTCTTATCATGCTCGATTAAAGTTTCTTGAATAACATCCAGTTTTGTACCTATTTGTTTAACTTCAAAGCTGATTTTGTTGTGAATCGGCCAACGCTTCTTTTCTGAACTGATGAAACTCCTCGGTAAGCTTTTGCAAGTCTGTAGAAAGCTTTTGAAGCAAGCCCGTAATAGATTCCAAAGCTGCTTTGGTAGCCATAGTAAGATAATAACACGTTTAACCGTAATATTTCAAAAGGTTGGAAACAAACAAGGAAGTAAACTAGGAGCACCGGGAAAGACCTGTTACTCCATCAGCGACCAGCAAGCAAGAAAATTCTGAAAATGCTTTGTAGGTCAGTTAGTATCAGCAGAGAGAGTATGAAGGTGATGAACTTGTATCTGAATTGGGAAAAGTTTGGAAAAAGTATGCTTTAAGTTATGGGGGGGATGGGGAGAACATGTCTATGATATGTTAAAAACCAATGAGATGGTAGTGTAAATACTAGTACCGTGGCTGCTTGTGAACCTGTAACTAGATGCTGAAATTCTTTAGAAATTATCTTGTTATTATCCTAATTATTTGGGTGATCCCAGCCAGAAAAGAAGTGAAGATTTCTATGGAGTATATATGACTAATATGATGTGTTCAATTTCAAAAGTATAACTGAGTTTTTTCAACATTTGGTCTATGATCCTAGATGTTACTGTATTGAATAATAGCGAATGACATGTTCCTATAAGGGAAGGGCATGTGTTATAGGCTGGTTCAATTTTTTTTTCTAAGTAGGATACAGTGGTAAATGGTCTGAACCTTATAATAACATGAATGAATTCCAAAGTTTCTGTTGGAAGACTATTTTGGAAGGCGCATGTTCTGGGCTAGGTTTGCTATTGGAATGTCTCATCAATGATTTTTTTCCAGGTAAGATTAGAGTGGTAAACGGCCAGAACCTTACTTGAACATGAATAAATTTTAGAGATGGAGTCAGAAGAAACAATCTTTGAAAGTTACAATATACAGTACTTAAAATATATCAGTGTTAACATTGTGCAGTATTAATCTCATTTCTTATACTACATATTAATAGAAGGGTATTATGAGAGGACTACACAACCAAACATTTGTATTGGTAGTTGCCAATAGAATGTGAAATTAATTTCTTGCTATTCCGGCGCACGGCCGTTCCGAATGCATATTGATTATGCGTAACTAGGGCCGTGCACAACCCGGATTTGATGGAGACAGCTGTGAGAAGCGCAGAGGAACATCTGGAGTAACTTCTGAAATGCCTGCTTCGCTGCTGCTGCTACTGTGCGATCAAGAATCTCCGGAGACGAAGGCCCCAAATTCTCGGCTTTGCATATCACCTGTTGCCGGGGCCGGGGTCGAAGCACTCGGCAGAGATGGTGCTCGGTGCTCAGTGTCAAATAGGTGGTTGGAGGCTCGGAGTTTTTCGGACGGACTCAGAGTCGGACTGTGCTGCACCGGCAAGTTGGCAGCGCTGGAGGTATAAGGAGATGATGGGACTTTCAAGAGACTTTGAGACTTTTACTGTGCCTAGGTCTGTTCTTATCAAATTACGGTATTGCTTTGCACTGTTGTAACTATATGTTATAATTATGTGTTTTTTGTTAGTTTTTAAGTCAGTTTATCATGTGTTTTTCGTGATATCATTCTGGAAAAGCATTTTATCATTTCTTAATGCATGCATTACTAAATGACAATAAAAGGGGACTGCGTGTCCTCATAATCATATTATTGAAAGCAACGACTGACATTATTTGAGCAATGTATTAACATTGTAAAGAAACAAAGTTTTGAAGGCGCTTTCCTTAATTAATAGAATTCTTCTTGGCATATTATATTATTGCCTTTATACTTAAAGGGAGGAGATGATGATGAGAATGCACTTTTAAAAGTTAGTTAACATTGTAGTGGTAATTGAACTCTTCCACCGCTCCAGCAACCACTCTTGCCTCTTTGTATCTAGCCCTTCATCTTTACACTGACCACAGATGACACATTGAAGACAGCTCCATTTATTTGAATGGGATCACTCACCTTCAATTTAAAAAGTCTGGATAAGTGTTTTGTATATTTTTTCTCTATTAAATTTTTAATTAATTAAGCTAGAAAAACAGGAGAAGTGGGATATTTGAGCCCTTGAGTTCAATAGGATCATGACAATCTTAATATCACATTTCAGCTCTTTCCCCCTATTTCTTAAAGTCTTTTGTGCCTAAAACTCCTTTAGTATATTCAGTGATCTGGCATCCACAGGTTCATTACCCTCATCTTAATGAGATCAGTTTCTCCTCATCTCAACCCTAAATGTTTTATCCTGAGACTGTGAGCCCTAGTTCATGACAATCCCTCCCTCCCCACCATCAAATTCTAACCAGGGAAAACTTCCTACCTACTTCCATTCTGTTGACTCCTGGTATAATTAAACATTTCAGTGATATCTCCAATCACTCCAGTAAATACATTCATGGTCTACTCCATTCTCCTCATATGACAATCCTGTCATCATAGGAATTGGTTTGGAGACACTTTACTGCACTCATTCTTGGGCAAGAAAATATTTTTCCTGTAAGGATATCAAAACTGCACAAAACTGTGATCTCACCCTGCATAAGGTGGCAGGACATTTTTGCTCCAATAATCAAAATCACTTGCTAAGAAAATCATTATTACTTTTGTTGTCTTAATTGCCTGCTGTGATAGCAAGCTTGCTTTCATTGGTTCATATACAAAGACACCCAGATCCTTTTGGGCATTAATATTTTGCAGTCCATCATTGTTTAAAGAATATTCTGTTTTTCTAGTTCACTTTCCAAAGTGGGTGATTTCAGATTTATCCATATCATAATGGGTCTTTTATGCAATTGGCCACTCACTCAACTGATCTAAATCACCTTGGAGCACCTGTGCAATCTCTTTAAAACTCAGTCCCACTCTGTTTCTTGTTATTTGCAGATTTAGATATTAGATTTTTAGACTTTGTTCCTTAATCCAAATCTTTAATATATATTGTGAACAATGATTCCTCTAAGCTGCACTCCTGTGTGCGTGCACACATTTTTTTGCTACTAGCGCGTAAAGGAATTTAAACTGCTTTCAAAAGATTGACACCCTCTAGCTCATTGATATATTAAGAATATTTTCTGATCATACGCAATCACATTTCCTTTTCCAGTTTCTCTAGCGGATGATTTGACAATATGGAGTTTGTGATGATTTGTCTGCAGAGCCAAGGGCTTGAAACGCAAAAGAATCAGTAGTTCATTCAAAGAGATGAGGCGTCAGGAATATCAGGGTGGTGTGTGAATGGGTCTAACGCCTCTGCTGCTGGATGCCTAAATCTGCCTGTGGAAGGATTGCCAGTGCTTTGGGGACCCCTCATTTAATACTGTCACTGAATGGTGACAAGGTGGCTGCAGTCAAGGCAAGGCATCCTATTTGTCTTGAGGCACTGTGATTCACCAGTGTGACAGAATAAAACAGCTCATTGTGATATGGTGGAGATCTACTCCAATGGAAAATGCACAGTCTGTGACAGAGAAAGTGGCAGTTGTTATTTTAGCCTTGATGATCTGCCAGCACATGGAGATGTCTGTGACTGAATGCTGCCGACTGGCTCATTCTCGCCTGCAGGAGTACGTGCTGAGGGATGCACTCAAGCTTGGTGCGGCCACCGTGAAGGTCCGGTGGGGAAGGACCACAGTTTAAAGTTCATTACCCATGGGAGTGTGAGGGGTTGGGTGGGGAGGAGACTAACCCTCATCAGCGGTGTGGACAGATGAATCAACATGGTGCCCCAGGAGTGGGTGGACTTGTTAATTTGGAAAAGGTATTAGAGTCAACGCCTGCCTTTATTGTTGATAATTTTATTGTTAATAAGTCTTAATTCTTGACCAAGGGTTGAGAGTAAATGAACGATTTATTGTAAACATTTTTCATTTGTATATGAACAGAGAGTCAACGCATAATTTTATTGTAAATAACTTTATTTATTGAATAAGGACTCAGAGTCAACGAATGTTTTTTCTTATATGTATATAACTTTATTTTGTAATAATTCCGAATAAAGTATTTTCGGAGGGAAAAAAAAATCAGATACTACTGCGTGAAAGAACTGTTTAGTCTCTTGTTTGAAAGGTTAAGCAGGAGCATTACTTTCACCATAGTTAATAGGAAAGAAACTGTTAAGGTTGTATCAAATGACAAGATTCGAAATATTATTGCTGGTATCCATATAGGTCTGAATGTTTGTGTAGAAGAAGTCCAAGGACATATACACTTCAGCTCTGTTTCTGACACAGTGGTGTCCAGAAAACAACTTCTCCCTCAATGTCGCAAAAATAAAGGAGCTGATTGTAGACTACAGGAGGAATGGGGACGGGCTAACCCTTATTGATATCAATGGATCTGGGGTTGGGAGGGTAAACAGCTTCAGGTTCCTCGGCATCCACATCACCAAGGACCTCACGTGGTCTGTACTCACCAGCTGTGTGGTGAAAAGGCATAACGGCGCCTCTTTCACCTCAGATGGTTGAGGAAGTTTGATACGGGCCCCCAAATCCTAAGAACTTCTACAGGGGCACAATTAAGAGCATCCTGACTGGCTGCATCACTGCCTGGTATAGGAACTGTACCTCCCTTAATCGCAGGACTCTGCAGAGAGTGGTGCGGACAGCCCAGCGCATCTGTAGATGTGAACTTCCCATGATTCAGGACATTTACAAAGACAGGTATGTAAAAAGGGCCCATAGGATCATTGGGGACCCAAACCATCCCAACTACGATCAAGCGGTACCACAGCATAGACCAACAGGCTCCAGAACAGCTTCTTCCATCAGGCCATTGGACTAATTAACTCACACTGATTTTAGTGTACTCTATGTTACATTGACTGTTCTATTTATTATAAATCATTATAAATGACTATGATTGCACATTGCGCATTTAGATAGAAATGTAACGTAAAGATTTTTACTCCTCATGTATGTGAAGGATGTAAGAAATAAAGTCAATTCAACTTACAAGGTATGCTAATGAATGTTGGACTCCTCAGCAACAATCACAATCTATTCAATTTATAAGATCTTAAGACATAGGAGCAGAATTAGGCCACTTGGTTTATAAAGGATTTTGGCCTGAAAAGATAAAGAGTTTCAGCCTGAAAGGTTGACTGTACTTTATCCATAGATGCTGCCTGGCCTGTTGAGTTCCTCCAGCATTTTGCGTGTGTGTTACTCGGATTTCCAGCATCTGCATATTTTCTCTTGTTTGTGGTTTATAAAGGAAACAAGTTTATTTTCTGATGACTAGCAAGATAAAGGATAGACCCCAGGATTCAATAAGATTTCCAGATCAGTATATTGGAAAAACCTAAAAAGGTACTGGTTATTTCAGATACTATACAAGGAGAAAGGGTATTTAATAATCCTGAGGCCTCAAGGAAAGAATGAATGAATATTTACATTGCTGAAGATGACTTACTTCATATTAAAACCAAATTTTTAATCAAAACAAAGCATACTAGTAATTTATGTGCAGATTGGCTATTGTATGGGAAACAATATTAAAGGGTATGACTATGATAGGCAGTGGTTAGCAGCATTTAGATACAGTACATTGCACTAAGTAATGATTCTTTTAAGGCACAAATGCAACAGTAAATTGGATTATAGAGGAAATTATAGATAGTATTAAATATATAACCATATAACAATTACAGCACAGAAACAGGACATCTCGGCCCTTCTAGTCCATGCCGAACTCTTACTCTCACCTAGTCCCACCGGCCTGCACTCAGCCCATAACCCTCCATTCCTTTCCTGTCCATATATCTATCCAATTTAACTTTAAACGACAACATCGATCCTGCCTCAACCACTTCTGCTGGAAGCTCGTTCCACACAGCTACCACTCTCTGAGTAAAGAAGTTCCCCCTCACGTTACCCCTAAACTTTTGCCCTTTAACGCTCAACTCATGGCATTGACAACGACATTCAGAACGGCATTAAACAGGCATCAGCTGCCTTTGGGAGACTTCAGCGTAGAGTCTTTCAGAACAGGAGCCTTCGTCCCTCCACAAAGGTCGCCATATACCAAGCGGTCTGTGTCACCAATATAAGGAAAAGATTTATAAAATTGACAGAAGCAGTAAACTAGAATGTTTTAAAGCTTAATAAAGGATATCAAAGAGATTGTAAAGAAAGGGAAAATAGAGTACAAGGTAAACTAACAAGAAAAAATAAAGTATGTAAAAGCCGTGTGTATGTAAAAAGGTAAAGTCCAGTGAGGACAAATGTAGGTCCCTAAGGATGTCCAGAGAAGAATTCATAATAAAAAATGACAAAAGAAATGAAGAAATATTTGATGTTTGTCTTCACAGATGACAACACAAAACTTTCCAAAAATACTGGATTTGATGAAGTTTTGTATTAGCAATGGAATGCTACAAAAGAAGTTATTGGGTATGGGAAAACTGCTATCATCGGTTCTTCACGATCTATGTACATCTTAAAGTTGTGTAAAGTGTGGCTATGAAGATTGTAGGAGATCTGTTTATCACTTTCCAAATTGTATAGATTATGGAATGGTTACTGAAGATTGAAGATAGCATATCTGAACATGCTTTTTAAGAAAGGAAGGAGAGAGAAAACTGAAAACTACTATCCAATTAGCCTGACATTAATAATGGGAAGACTCCTGGAATCTATAATAAAGGATGCAATGTTGAGACTGTTACATACCTCATGGAGATCTTGTGACTTTCTTGTGAGAATGATGTAATGGTCTTTTGGAGGTCACCTGTTGTAATTTTCCCACCGATGTGAGGTCACGTGATGACATGTCCACCACGGGTATAAAAGGGAAGACCCTCGGTGATGCAGTTAGTTTTCCAGCTAGAACATCAATGAGATACTCCGCTCCGCTGCGTATTTGCATTATGATGCAGTTTTGATTTTAAACGGAGATTTATGTTCTATTGTAAGGTATAGAAGTACTGGGCTGGCAGTTTGACCAATTGCTGCCAGGTTTGTTAATGTATCTTTTCAGTAACATTGGAGAGTGAAGATGGGACCCTCAAGGAGACGTTCGTCGGGTTTGGAAAGGATTGACCATTATTGAATTCGTTCAAGAAAGAGTGATCTGTATGAGATAGCCTCTGCTAAAAGTGGCAGAAAAGGCTGTGCAGGATCTGTTCTACAGAGGAAGAGGTCAGTGCCTTGAAACCGTTTTACTTCCATCGTCGTGAATCCTGTGGACAAGGCAGGATCCGGCTGGGAGTGGCAGTGACATTGTGTCTTCGAGGAATTCGCTACTTCATGAAAGTCTCTCCTAATTGACTATATAATTCTCTTGGACTTTAAAATTTATCATTTGAAGAACTGCGTTTGAATTTATCGCTTTAAGAACTGGTTTCGTATTTATCGCTTTAAGTGCTAGTTCTGAGTAGCGGTTTAATGAATGGCCGCATAGCCATTTACTTCCGGTTAGGGTTTTCATTTTTTTTCATTGTTTATCAGGGTTTAATAAATGCTTGTTTGTTTATAAATACTGACTCGATATATTCATTGTTGCCGATCACGTGACAAGACACATAGAAAAATCATATGATTGCTGAAAGTCAGCATGAATTAGTCAGAGAGAAATCATGTTTGATTAATTTATTTCAGATCTTTTCAGGTGCAACTACTAAAGCAAATGAGAGGAAGCAATGGTTTCTGTTTTTTTGAATCTTTTGAAGGCTTTCAATAAGATCCTACCTAGGCATCAGTGAACAAAGCCAAAGAACATTGAATTAGATTTGTAAGCAATTGTTGACTTAGAGCTGGTTAACAAAAAGCAAACAGTGGGAATAACTTGCACTTTCTAAGCTTGACACACAGTGCCTGAAGGGGTACCAGAGGGGTTGGTACCTTGGTCCCAACCGTTAATAATCTAGAGAGACTATAAAAAGTTATTCATTCCTCCTCATCGGTCTCCTGGTGGCCCCCCTCACTAGTCCCCTTCTTGAACAGTCACTCAGTTTTTGAGGATGGCCTGCTCTAGGCAGATTTACAGCTGTGCCATATTCTTTCCACTTCTAGGTGATTGACTTCACTGTACTCCAGGGGATATTTAATTACTTGGAATTTTTCTTGCATCCATCACCTGACTTGTGCTTTTCAATAACCTTTTTGCAGAGTTGATTGGAATGCTCTTTTTTCTTCATAGTGTAGTTTTCGCCAGGAAACTGACCCACCAACAGTTGGACCTTCCAGATGCAGATGTATTTTTACTACAATCAATTGAAACACCTTGATTGTACAATAGTGATCTCTATTTAACCAATTACGTGACTTCTAAAACCAATTGGTTGCTACCACTGATGATTAGGTGTGACCTATTAAGTGGGGTGAATATTTATGCAATCAATTATTTTGTGTTTTATATCCGCAATTAACTTAGATCACCTTTATAGTGATCTGTTTTCACTTTGACACAAAAGAGTCTTTTTCTGTTGATCAGTGTCAAAAACAGCAAAATTAAATCCACTGTGATTCTATGTTGTAAAACAATAAAACATGAGAACTTCTGGGGGTGGGGGTGAATACTTTTTATAGGCACTGTTTATCAATCATTTGGCTGAGGGGACCAAATATTTTCAAGTATACTGATGATACAGAACTAAGTGGAACCATGAACAAACAGACTTCAAAGGGGTAGAGTGAATGGATGTAAACATGGCATACTTTCAATGATGAGAGATTGGGAAATGTCAAAGTTATGAAGCTTCTGGGGTGTCTTTTCACATAATTCACTGAAAGCTGATATACAGGTACAGCAGGAACTTAAGAATGCAAATGATATATAGGCTAAAAAGAGATCTCTTGTTACAATTATGTTGGGGCTTGGCACAATCACACCTGGAGAATTGCATACTATCTTAGCTATTTTCATAATAAAGAAAGTGCTATGAAGATTCATCAGTCTAGTTTCTGGAATAACAGATCTGCATATGAGGAGAGATTGAGTATGCAAACACGAGGAAATCTGCAGATGCTGGAATTTCAAGCAACACACATAAAAATTGCTGGTGAACGCAGCAGGCCAGACAGCATCTATAGGAAGAGGTACAGTCGATGTTTCAGGCCGAAACCCTTCGTCAGGACTAACTGAAAGAAGAGATAGTAAGAGGTAAGAGATAGTAACCTTTGACTATCTCTTCTTTCAGTTCTTCCTGACAAAGGGTCTCGGCCCGAAATGTCGACTGTACCTCTTCCTATAGAGATTGAGTATGCTATTTTTTGTAACTCCAAAACAAATTGAAAGATAAACACAGGAGCTGGGAGATATGTGTCTATTTCATTTAACTTTAGTGAGGTGCTCAGATATATTGTGGTGGCATAATGATGTATGGCATTCATGTATTTTTACATATAACCCATAATTAATTATTTAAACAGCTAAAGAATGCTTAATCAAACAATATATTTACAATATTACTCAAATATTACTGAAATATTGAATACAAACACTCCTCCCTGATTTTTATATATCTTAAGAAAGATTTTCAAAGAAATTCTCTTTCCAGGGCAGATTGTATTGATCTACTTTCAGTGCTGGGTTGATGGTGACCTTAAAATCACCACAGATCCTGACAGACCTACTTTTCTTGGCTACTGGCACCACAGGCTTTGCCCATGGGCTCCACTCAACCTTGGAAAGAATTCCTTCAACCTCCATGCGATCTAGCTCACTGGCTACTTTATCAAGGATGGTATAAGGAATTGGATGGGCTTCGCAAAACTTGGGTGTGACATTTTCACTTAGCACTATTTTACCCTTGATACATTTGAGTTTTCCAATGCCATCCTTGAACACCACTGTGGCATCATCCAGTACCTTTCTTAATTCACTTTCAGTTGCCTCTATCACAGAGGATGTGACATGCAATGGTGGATGGATCTCCAGTCAAGTTGTAACTGTCTCAGCCAATCATAGCTCCACAATGCTGGCCCTCCTGTTTTACCACATGTGGCTTGTTGGTTGTTGTATTTCACTGTTACGAATGTCATTTCCACAGGAGTTATCTTTGTTCTAGTAAGTTCTTAATCGGATATCTGCACACTTCAGTTTAGTATCTTTGAAATGCCATTCAAACTGATTTTGTGGAATGACTGAAACAGCCAATTCCATTCTAATTAATTTGCCATTCACTTCGGGTGTAAGTCATTTTTGCGTGTCTCCTGTTAGTTATCATGTTGTAAGTCTCAAAGTGTTGAGATTACCTGTGTTACTCTCACCATTATCAGATTTTTCATCAATAGCATGCAGATCAGTGCTTATTAAAAACTGACTTGACTTTTTATCTTTTTCTCTTCTCTGTGCTGTCCATTTATTTTTGTCTGGCAGATATGCTGTTTGAATGTGTCCTACTTCTTGTATTTTCTGCAAGTTTTGCCTTTAAATCTGCTTTGGCTTTGTGTATGTGACACCATTGGTGTCACAATGGTAACACAATTTGTTTGATCACACAGGTTTCTGTTTAGATGTTTTGTTTATGCTCACTTTCATTTCTAACTGCATCTCAATTGCACCTCTGTCGGCCTTTTCCTTTGATACAGCTATTTCAGCTGCTCTTTTAAATGTGAGTTTGTGCTTCAAGAGCCATTTTTGAATGTTTTCTTGTAAGATTTCATAAACTAAACAATCTCTCAGTGCATCATTAAGTCCATTACTGAACTGGCAATGCTCAGACAATTTCTTCAGTTCAGACGCACAAGATGACATGGATTCCCTTGCCTTTTGATTCCACTTATGAACCCTACAGCATTCTGCAATCAGCAATGGTATTGCTTCTAAGTGGTCCTGCATTACTTTTACAATATGAGCAAAGCTCATTTTAGCTGGTTTGGTTGGAGCAGCTTAACTTCTAAGCAAACTATATACTCTTTCACCTATTGCACTCCATAACACTGGCACTCGCTTTTCATTGGCTATTTCATTTGCTTCAAAATACTACTCAGTTCATTCAGTATACATCACCCAGTTATTTTTTGTGCAATTGAATATGTTTATCTTTCCAGTGTAGCCAGCCATTTCTGCTTTTATTTATTATTACCACCCAGTACTGTTGATAAACTCATGAATTCATTACATTTTCTGCTATCTTTTTATTACTTGACCACCTCTCTCCCCATGCAAAGAAAAATACACGCTGCATTTTTTAAAACTCAAATGTCTCTCTTTCTCTTATTTCTGAAGAGAAACATGCAGCGCTTTTTTTTTACTCGACCATCTCGCTGCACTTCAACAGGTGGGTAGTCATCTTGGGTTACTTGACACCACTGTTATTTCTTGTAAATCCGAAAGCTAATTGAGAGAAAAACATGGGAGTCCGAGATAAACATGTAGTCCTCATCTTTACTTAAGAGCTCAAATATGACATGGTGGCATAATGGCATATGACATTCATGTACTCTTACATATGACCTGCAATGAATTATTTAAACAAAGAATGATTAATGAAATTATATATTTACAATATTACAGAAATATTAAATATACAACAGAGTAGGTTATGTCTCTATTCTCTATACCTTAGAAAAAAATTAGGTGAACCTCTCTGAATCATGCAAAGTTTTAAAAAGGCCTGATGGTAAGTGCAAGGAGGATGTTTCTATTGACTGAGGACTCTAGAACCACAGGTTCCAGTCTTAAAATAGATGAGCCATATAGGACTGAAATGAGGAGAAATTTCTTCTCTCAGATGTGTGAATCCTTGCAATCTTTAGCAATCAAAACTGAATTAATAGATTTCAAATTACAGAAATGAAGGGATATAGGAATAGGACAGAAAATGGTATTTGATGTAGAAGATCTACTCCCACTTACATTTCTTACATTGTTATGTTTACACTGCTCTTTGCATTATGACTCTGTGAGACCATTCTTAGACATAGGTGGAACAAACCTTTGTATAGGTTTCCTCTATTTGGTTGAAGGTGTCCCTTTAACCCAAGATGATTCAGGTCACTTGATATCTGTTTGTGGTGTAGTATGGGATATGACATTTCATTCACAGAGAAGATAGCAGATTAATCCAAGCATATTATTTATGGAAGTGATAGTAACAAATTTCTTTCCAGGTTTAGCAGGACTTACTCAAGCATTCCATGTTGCCAGGCTTGTTCTATGGTGCCAATCACATTACTAAAACTTGCCTTTCCATTCACATCACAGCCGAACAACTCTGACACTCTGAGCATTTAGAAAATGATGCTGAGAGCCTTTCATTACTTTTTTTGGAATCCTTCAGGTGTTGTGATAAAGCTCTCAACACTTTTTGCCAATTTGCAATTTGTCCAGCGAATTCAAAAATCTCTGACTCCAAAACTAAAGGGAAAACAGGTTTCCTGTTTTTATCAACAATAGAAATATACAATGTGATCATACAACCAGCACCTTCTACTCCTCAAGTGTCATTCCTCCTGCTTCTTCTCATTCATATTCAATCTTTTATCTGCAATTAACTAATTGATAGCAAATCTTACCCTTCTCCACTTCCCACTGGACCATTGTGTTCATACTTCCTGCCAAATGGTTTCAGCCCAAAACATCAACTGTACTGCTTTCCATGGGTACTGCCTGGCCTGTTGAGTTCCTCCAGCATTCTGTGTGTGTTGCTCAAATTTCCAGCATCTGCAGATTTTCTCTTGTTTGTGTTCATATTTCAGCTTGTCTGAAAAAGATTGAAATGGAAATTCCATCTGTGGCCCATCACTGCTTCTTGTGTGAGATTGAGAATAAAAAATGTGTAAAGAAAGTGAGTGAAGCAAATGTTTTTCATTTACGTAAATCTCAGCTTTAATTGAAGGGCTTGCTCCTTAACTGAAAGAAGATGGATGTGGTTTCGCTGGGCTTTTCTCACTGGCCTTCCTCTTCATGTGTGCTGTCTTAACAGCTGCACTCAGTCGGCAATCAGTTACATTAAATGATTTTGTATATGAGTGCTACATAAAACAAGTAAGGAAAGAATAATTTCCAATAGTTTTATGTAGGAGTTGTTTTTGGATAAATCCTTGGAAGAGAAACAAAACAATATGCTCACTCCCAAGGTTGAATTGCTTTAACTCACTGCACAGGAAATTGTACTTTCATCTCCTACCACCCTATTCCTGTCATCCTGTGGGCAAGTTTCCCAATACGTCCTGCTGAGAGAGAAATGCAGAAGAATTGTTGATGAAGGTTAAATCTCATCAGCTTCAAATAGCCTTGCACAATGCAGAGCAATAAAACCTCACAGAATTATTCCAGCTGTGGTTCTGTCTCTTCTACGTACTTTAGTAAACTGCAGTCAAACCATTAAGACAAATGTAGTATTATCTTTATATTCAGTTTCTTAATTATTGAAATACAATGAGTTTTATTTTGTTTCTTATTATGGCTTTTGATGCATGGCGGGTTCTAGTTTTGTTGGTCTTTAAAACTGCTCTTACACAAGCTACACTTTCCAATTGGTATTCCAGCAATTCATTCACAATCAGTTTACAAGATAGTTTTAGTCAATTTATATATTTTTTTTATAATTAATGTATAGTTTAGAAAATATTTAGAAGGTTGTGTGGAATTACCTCATCCCATTTTGGGAGTCTGTTGTTTCAGTTCCTACACCACAGCCATTTCATAGTTCAGGTGTTCAGGCGTAAACCCTCTAAAAGTCATTGCAAATTCTATGCCTCCAGCTAGTTAAGGTGGAAAAATGGATAAACTGAAGTTAGTTATGAAACACTTCAGAATACTTTTATATCGACATAAAAAATCCTAGCAATGTGTCAAATTACAGCTGAACGTTGGGAAATTTAAGCAGAACTCTTCTTTAGCTGTCCTCCATCAATTCATCTGTTATCATGGTAGAAGTGAATACCAAGATATGCTGTGAACATATTCAAAATTCATAGCAGAAGTATTAATTTATATGGATTTTAATGAATTTCCACTTTGTCATTCTCTTGTTATAATTCTACCCAATGTATCTTTTATTACTTTATCTATATTTTATATATAGAACATAGAACAGTACCGCACATGAACCGGCCCTGCAGCCAACAACGTTGCGTCAAACCAATTAAATTATTTATATGTGAAAGGACATCTACTTAGATGCCAGCTTCTTCTAAAACAAAATTTAAAACTTGAGTGTGTGGAATGGGCTGCTGGCGATGGTGGTGGAGGCAGATATGATAGGGTCTCTTAAGAGACTCCAGGATAGGTACATGGAGCTTAGAAAAATAGAGGGCTATAAGTAAACTTAGGTAATTTCCGAAGTAAGTACATGCTCATTGTGGGCCAAAGGGATTGTATTGTGCTCTAGGTTTTCTATGTTTCTGTTTTCTATGTTTATGATACCAAAGTTAATGAGGTACCAATTGATGGTAAGTATTTTCATGTTTCCAATGAATTGTTAATATCATAAGGTGGTGGCTGGGAACCGACCCAAGTGCAAGACACAGACACTGAAGTACTAGGGATAGGACGAGGATACAGGGCGATGGCACGGACATGGACAGGAAAACCAGGAACCTGGAACAGGACTAGACAAAAGAGCTAGGAGCCCGGGCTCGGACCCCAGAATTAGGCAAGGACGAGGCTGGAGTCTTCAGGCTAGAAGCTCGAGGCTCGAGACTTGGCTTGGCAAGAGGCTCAAGGGGCGAGGCGAGGCTGGGGGGGCCGGAGGCTCAAGGGGCGAGGCGAGGCTGGGGGGGGGGCCGGAGGCTCAAGGGGCGAGGCGAGGCTGGGGGGGGGGGACCGGAGGCTCAAGGGGCGAGGCGAGGCTGGGGGGGGGGACCGGAGGCTCAAGGGGCGAGGCGAGGCTGGGGGGGGGGGCCGGAGGCTCAAGGGGCGAGGCTGGGGGGGGGGCCGGAGGCTCAAGGGGCGAGGCGAGGCTGGGGGGGGGGGCGGAGGCTCAAGGGGCGAGGCGAGGCTGGGGGGGGGGGCGGAGGCGAGGCTGGGGGGGGGGCCCGGAGGCTCAAGGGGCGAGGCGAGGCTGGGGGGGGGCCGGAGGCTCAAGGGGCGAGGCGAGGCTGGGGGGGGGGGCCGGAGGCTCAAGGGGCGAGGTGAGGCTGGGGGGGGGGGCCGGAGGCTCAAGGGGCGAGGCGAGGCTGGGGGGGGGGGCCGGAGGCTCAAGGGGCGAGGCGAGGCTGGGGGGGGGGGCCGGAGGCTCAAGGGGCGAGGCGAGGCTGGGGGGGGGGCCGGAGGCTCAAGGGGCGAGGCGAGGCTGGGGGGGGGGCCGGAGGCTCAAGGGGCGAGGCGAGGCTGGGGGGGGGGGCCGGAGGCTCAAGGGGCGAGGCGAGGCTGGGGGGGGGGGGCCGGAGGCTCAAGGGGCGAGGCGAGGCTGGGGGGGGGGGGCCGGAGGCTCAAGGGGCGAGGCGAGGCTGGGGGGGGGCCGGAGGCTCAAGGGGCGAGGCGAGGCTGGGGGGGGGCCGGAGGCTCAAGGGGCGAGGCGAGGCTGGGGGGGGGGCCGGAGGCTCAAGGGGCGAGGCGAGGCTGGGGGGCCGGAGGCTCAAGGGGCGAGGCGAGGCTGGGGGGCCGGAGGCTCAAGGGGCGAGGCGAGGCTGGGGGGCCGGAGGCTCAAGGGGCGAGGCGAGGCTGGGGGGCCGGAGGCTCAAGGGGCGAGGCGAGGCTGGGGGCAGGAGAGTTGAAGCTCTTCCTGGGCAAGGCACTATACTCTTGGGCAGGGCGCTGTACTCCTGGGCAGGGCACAGATCACCACCCGACAGAGGCATTAGACAGGAAGGGACAGAACCAATCCCAGGTAACGGCAAGACAGCTTGGCTTACCTGGGCAGAGGCAAGGGACAGGAAGGGAAAGAACCAACCCCAGGTAACAGCAAGATGGTCTGGCTTACCTGGGCAGAGGCAAGGGACAGGAAGGGAGTTTGGTACAAGGTGGCTCCAGGACAAGACTGCAGGTGAGACAAAGCAAGAGTTACCGGCAAGATAAGGCTTCTGGCAAAGCAAGGTGAGACGAGACCTTCAGGCAAGGCGAGAGTTACCAGCAAGACAAGGCAGGGCTTCAGGTGAGGAAACAGAAGGCAGAGGAAGGGATACAAGGAGTAAGAGTAAGAACAAGAACAAGAACAATCTAGCAGCCATGCCCTGCTCTCTGGAGGTATTTATGCAGCCAGCCCCAATGAGCATCAGCTGCCTCAATTAGAGCTAAATAAGAACAGAAACAGGGTAAACAGGAAAACCTGGAGCAAGGGTCGATGGACCAGACCGTGAACCGGAATACAGACTTTACGGACCGGACCATGACAGTTAAGTAATAATTTTGACTGCATTTGGATGTTGCAGGTTTTACATTAATCGGTACCTATGACATTTGTTACATTGGTGATACTTTGTGCTCTGTTCCTTTACACTGACCTTTCCAATTGTATTGAAGAATATTGATATCTTCATGATATCACATTAACTTTCCTCATCCTTTCTTATTTTTCTAAATAGCTTGCTATATACCTGCTCTCCTTAAGCTGTCAGTCATTAGCTGGTATAATTATTACTTTGTATTTTATTATTGTTATTTATTACTTCAAATGCCTTTGCTATCTCTGTTGCAATATCTTCATCCTTCTGACAGCTGTGATAATCTTTACTAACAGTGAGGCACCTCACCTGGCTTAATTGGTCAAACTTCATAAAACATTATCTATCATCTTGTGCCATCTGTTGTCCCTTTGCTTCTGCTTGTAAGTTCAATATTCCATCTGGCTCCCATCTGCTGTATGATTCTTTGTAGTCATTAAACATTTTATTCAATATAATGTTAGTCTTTAATTTTGTCTCATATTTTTACAACTATGTTGATTTATGTTTACAATCTACGTGAACCATTTAAAGCCCGCACCTTAATGTATGGAAGGTGCTATATAATAAAGTTATTATTTATTATTATTATTATTAGTCACCTAACACACTGAGTACATCTAAGTTACTAAAAACAAAACAGATCAGGTCTGATTTTAAGCTGCTTACAAATATGACAAAGACAGATTGATTTCAGGTAAAGGAATTTCAATGGTTTTCTTTCTTCTTATTAAGTTAGCCAAGTTTTAAACAGGTAACAGATGAACAGCTTTATACATGCACTGTCACACTGCTGTGATGTAATTAACCTCCTAGCTTGATTATTGGCATGAACTGTATTATTTCCTGGGGGAACTAATGTGTTCGGTTGAAGAAGTGAACTGGGTTAACATATAACTCCAACTAAATACTTTTGCTCCCATTTTCCTGCCTGGCTAACTTCAAATTATAAAGTGATGGATTTTCCAATTCTGTGAGGATTTTGTTTTGTGTAGGTAATACCTATAACACTTTTTCTACATAATATAGAACAGTAATGGCCTTAGGTATGTAAAATATTTAAAAATATATATAAAAACTTGCCATCTCATAAAGGATGTAGAATATTCCATATTTCCCTTGAAAGATTTAGCATGTAATATCAATTTTAATGGAAAATGGAACCATACAATGGGGCACAGGGTAATTGATTATTGGACACATTAAGGTGTTTTGAACATATTTAAAGCATCTCCTCAAAAATCATTAAAAGTCTTTTATCGTGGATTTAGTGAAAACCATCAATGATATTTTTTTTAAACCTGACTGAATTGCTGCAAAAGAAAAACAAAATAGAAATAGTGGTAGTGGTTCGAAACCTTAATCAACTGACAACTTAACAGAACTTATTGAGTATTGGGGTGATTGCTGCTAGTGCCTAAATCAAGACGTTAAAAATCAATAACTAAAAGTCAGCTGATGCTGGAAAATAAACTACAGACAATGCTGGAAACATTATGCAGGTTAGACAGCATTTGTGGATAGAAAAGCAAGATTAATGTTAACTAGTCTGGATTTTCACTCTATTGTGATTTGTAATATTAGAGATCCCCACATCATGGTAAGTGGCTATTTTTCTTAAACCTCTTAAGAATTTTACATTTTCCAATTATATTCATCATGCTTATTCATGACACTTTGAATAAAGGACTTCCCAAAACATAGCTTCAACAATGTTCATTAACTTACAATTTCAAAATTCTAAGGTACTATTCTCAACTACACAACTAGGTAGTTTGTTCTATGTGTACACAACTTGCTGTGTAAAGAAATGCTTCTTGATGGTAGTCTGAAATATCACTTTAACCAGTCTCCACCTATGGTCCTGTGTCCTCGTTGATGGATTCATTTTGAGGTAGCAGCTGGCATCCACCTTTCTTATACCCTTAATGATTTTGAGCACTTTATCATGTGTCCTCTCATTCTACATATACTTAGGATTAAAAAGATTAAGTATTTTCAACCCGGTCATATCCTGCAGACCTGGAGTGAGTCTCGTCACCCTTCTCTGAACTCTTTATAGTACCTTCACATCCCTCACAAAACATGGAGACCAAAATTGTACACAGTACTCAAGGTGTACGCATAGAACCCCAAGGCATTCTATGCGCATGTGGAGAACAGAAGGATGACAAGAATGAAGGTGGGGCCGCTAAAGGATAAAGAAGGCAACATGTGCCTGAAGGCCAAGAAGGTTGGGGAGGTCCTAAATGAATACTTTGCTTCAGTATTCACAAGTGAAAAAGACCTTGATCAGGGTGAGGTCGAAATAGAACAGGCCTGTGTGCTGGACAATGTGAAGATTAAGGAAGAATAAGTGTTGGATCTTCTTATAAACATCAAGATTGATAAGTCCCCAGGGCCGGACGTGATATTCCCCAGGTTGCTGTGGGAAGTGAGAGAAGAGATCGCTGGAGCAGTAGCTATGATCTTTGAATCCTCTTTGGCTGCAGGGGAGGTGCCATAGGATTGGAGAATGGCAAATGTAGTTCCCTTGTTTAAAAAGGGTAATAGGGAGAATCCAGGGAACTATAGACTGGTGAGTCTTATGTCGGTGGTCTGCAAACTATTGGAAAGGATTCTTAAGAATAGGATCTACGAGCACTTGGAGAAGTACAGTTTATTCAAGGATAGTCAACATGGCTTTGTGAAGGGAAGGTCGTGTTTCACGAGCCTAATTGAGTTTTTTGAAGAGGTAACAAAAGAAATTGATGAGGGTAGGGTGGTAGATGTGGTCTACATGGATTTTAGCAAGGCATTTGACAAGGTCCCTCATGAAAGACTCATCCAGAAAGTCATGAGGCATGGGATCAGTGGAACCTTGGCTGTTAGGATAAAAAAATTGGCTTAAAGGAGGAAAGCAGAGGGTAATAGTGGAAGGAAAGTATTCTGCCTGGAGGTTGGTGACTAGTGGAGTGCAGCAAGAATCTGTCCTGGGACCCCTGCTCTTTGTGATTTTTATAAATGACCTGGATGAAGAGGCAGAAGGATGGGTGAGTAAGTTTTCAGATGACAATAAGACTGGAGGAGCTGTGGATGGAGTTGTAGGTTGTCAAAGGTTACAAGAGGATATAGACAGGACGCAGAGTTTGGCAGAAAAGTGGCAGATGGAGTTCAATCCAGATAAGTGTGAGGTGATGCATTTTAGAAGGACAAACCAGAAGGCTGAGTACAGGGTTAATGGTCGGTTATTTAAGAGTGTGGATGAACAGAGGGACCTTGGGGTTCAAATCCATACATCCCTCAAGGCCGTTGCACAGGTTGCTAGGATAGTTAAGAAGACCTATGGGATGTTAGGCTTCATTAATAGGGGGATTGAGTTCAAGAGTAGAGAGGTCATGTTGCAACTCTACAAATCTCTGGTGAGACCACACTTAAGAGTATTGTGTTCAGTTCTGGTCACCTCATTATAGGAAGGATGTGGAAGCTATGGAAAGGGCGCAGACGAGATTTACCAGGATGTTGGATTGGAAAACAAGTCTTATGAGGCAAGGTTAGCAGAGCTGGGACTTTTCTCTTTGGAGCGTAGAAGGATGAGAGGGGACTTGATAGAGGTCTACAAGATTATAAGAGGCATAGATAGGGTGGATAGCCAGTACCTGTTTCCCAGGGCACAAATAGCAAACACCAGAGGGCATATGTACACAGTTAAGGGAGGGCAGTTTAGGGGAGACATCAGGGGTAAATTTTTTACACAGAGGGTTGGGGTTGTGGGTGCCTGGAATGACTTGCCAGGGATGGTGATGGAGGCTGAAACATTAGGGGTATTTAAGAACCTCTTGGACAGGCACATGAATTAAAGAAAAATAGAGGGTTACGGGGTAGTGTGGGTTTAGTACTTTTTTTTAAGGAATATATGGGTCAGCACATCAAGGGCCAAAGGGCCTGTACTGTGCTGTAGTATTCTAGTGTCTAGTGTGGCCTTACAGGAGCATCATTCAGCTTCCTTACAGGAGCATCATTCAGCTTAAGGAGAATGTCTGCAGACTGAGCGCCTTGTATAGCCCAACAATCTATTAGTCTTCCTGGTTGCTTCTGTGAATTGTCTAGATGTTTATAGTGATGAGTCTACCATGATATCCAAATCGTTCTCATATAGCGCACTTTCCAACTCAAGGACCGCGCCCCCCCCATTGTATATTTATATCTAGTATTTCTAGATCCACTGACACAACTGATCAACAGATGATGCAATAGCCACAGCTCTACACACCATCCTTACGTATCTGGAGAAGAAGGATGCTTACGTGAGAATGCTATTATTGGACTACAGTTCAGTATTCAACATCAGAATTCCCACCAGGCTCGACAAGAAGTTCAGAGACCTTGGCCTTTGCCCTGCCTTGTGCAGCTGGATTCTGGACTTCCTGTCAGGTCGCTGGCAGCTGGTAAGAGTGAGCTCCCTCACCTCTGCCCCTCTGACCCTCAACACAGGTGCTGCAGTATACCCATGGCTGTGTTGCCACCCACAGCTCCAATCTGCTGATTAAATTTGCTGACGACACTACATTGATCGATCTAATCTCAGATAATAAGGAGGCAGCCTACAGAAAAGAAGCTATTACCCTGACACAGTGGTCCTTACTCATCTGGAGAAAACAACCTCTCCCTCAATGTCGCAAAAACAAAGGACTACAGGAGGAATAGATGCAGGCTAACCCCTATTGACATTAATAGATCTAGGGTTGAGAGGGTGAACAGCTTCAAGTTCCTCAGCATCCACATCACCGAGGACCTCACGTAGTCTATACACACCAGCTGCAAGGCACAACAGTGCCTCTTTCACCTGAGATGGTTGAAGAAATCCGAAGAATTTTCTACAAGAGTACAATTGAGAGCATCCTGACTGGCTGCATTAGTGCGAACTGTACTTCCCTCAATTGCAGGACTCTGCAGAGAGTGGTCCAGACAGCCCAGTGCAGCTGTAGATGTGAACTTCCCACTATTCAGTACATTTACAATGGCAGGTGTGTTAAAAGGGCCCGAAGGATCATCGGGGACCACTACAAACTGTTCCAGCTGCTGCCATCCAGGAAATGGTACCACAGCATAAAAGCCAGGACCAACAGGCTCTGGGACAGCTTCTTCCTCCAGGCCATCGGACTAATTAATTCATGCTGATACTATTGTATTTCTATGTTATATTGACAGTCCCGTTGTACATACTATTTATTATAAATTTCAGATTGCACATTTAGACAGAGACGTAAGAAGGGCAGTGTTATGATAATTGTGGGGGATTTTAACGTGTGAGTGGATTGGGAAAATCAGGTCGGCACTGGATCTCAAGAGAGAGAATTTGTAGAATGTCTGTGAGATGGCTTTTTAGAACAGCTTGTTGTTGAGCCCACTAGGGGATCGGCTGTACTGGATTGGGTATTGTGTAATGAACCGGAGGTGATTAGAGAGATTGAGGTGAAAGAACCCTTAGGAGGCAGTGATCATAACATGATTGAGTTCACTGTGAAATTTGAAAAAGTGAAGCCGAAATCTGATGTGTCGGTATTTCAGTGGAGTAAAGGAAATTACAATGGCACGAGAGAGGAACTGGCCAAAGTTGACTGGAAATGGACACTGGTGGGAAAGACGGCAGAGCAGCAATGGCTGGAGTTTATGCGAGAAGTGGGGAAGGTGCAAGACAGGTATATTCCAAAAAAGAAGAAATTTTCAAATGGAAAAAGGGTGCAACCGTGGTTGACAAGAGAAGTCAAAGCCAAAGTTAAAGCAAAGGAGAGGGCATACAAGGAAGCAAAAATTAATGGGAAGGCAGAGGATTGGGAAGTTTTTAAAAGCTTACAAAAGGAAACTAAGAAGGTCATTAAGAGGGAAAAGATTAACTATGAAAGGAAGCTAACAAATAATATCAAAGAGGATACTAAAAGCTTTTTCAAGTATATAGAGAGTAAAAGACAGGTGAGAGTAGATATAGGACCAATAGAAAATGATGCTGGAGAAATTGTAATGGGAGATAAGGAGATGGCGGAGGAACTGAACGAGTATTTTGCATCAGTCTTCACTGAGGAAGACATCAGCAGTATACCAGATACTCAAGAGTGGCAGGGAAGAGAAGTGTGCGCAGTCACAATTACGACAGAGAAAGTACTCAGGAAGCTGATAAGTCTCCCGGACTAGATGGAATGCACCCTTGTGTTTTGAAGGAAGTAGCTGTGGAGATTGCGGAGGCATTAGCGATGATCTTTCAGAAGTCAATAGATTCTGGCATGGTTCCGGAGGACTGGAAGAATGCAAATGTCACTCCATTATTTAAGAAGGGGACAAGGAAGCAAAAAGGAAATTATAGACCTGTTAGCTTGACATCGGTGGTTGGGAGGTTGTTGGAGTCGATTGTCAAGGATGAGGTTACAGAGTACCTGGAGGCATATGACAAGATAGGCAGAACTCAGCATGGAATCCTTAAAGGAAAATCCTGCCTGACAAACCTGTTACAATTTTTTGAGGAAATTACCAGTAGGCTAGACAAGGGAGATGCAGTGGATGTTGTCTATTTGGATTTTCAGAGGGCCTTTGACAAGGTGCCACACGTGAGGCTACTTAACAAGATAAGAGCCCATGGAATTACGGGAAAGTTACGTACGTGGATAGAGCATTGGCTGATTGGCAGGAAACAGAGAGTGGGAATAAAGGGATCCTATTCTGGTTGGCTGCTGGTTACCAGTGGTGTTCCACAGGGGTCCATGTTGGGGCCGCTTCTTTTTACATTGTACATCAACGATTTGGATTATGGAATAGATGGCTTTGTGGCTAAGTTTGCTGACGATATGGAGATAGGTGGAGGGGCCAGTAGTGCTGAGGAAATGGAGAGTCTGAAGAGAGACTTGGATAGATTGGAAGAATGGGCAAAGAAGTGGCAAATGAAGTACAACGTTGGAAAGTGTATGGTTATGCACTTTGGCAGAAAAAATAAACGGGCAGACTATTATTTAAATGGGGAAAGAATTCAAAGTTCTGAGATGCAACGGGACTTGGGAGCCCTCGTACAGGATACCCTTAAAGTTAACCTCCAGGTTGAGTCAGTAGTGAAGAAGGCGAATGAAATGTTGGCATTCATTTCTAAAGGAATAGACGATAGGAGCAGGGATGTGATGTTGAGGCTCTATAAGGCGCTGGTGAGACCTCACTTGGAGTACTGTGGGCAGTTTTGGTCTCCTTATTTAAGAAAGGATGTGCTGACGTTGGAGAGGGTGCAGAGAAGATTCACTAGAATGATTCTGGGAATGAGAGGGTTAACATGTGAGGAACGTTTGTCCACTCTTGGACTGTATTCCTTGGAGTTTAGAAGAATGAGGCGAGACATCATAGAAACATTTCAAATGTTGAAAGGCATGGACAGAGTGGATGTGGCAAAGTTGTTTCCCATGATGGGGGAGTCTAGTACGAGAGGGCATGACTTAAGGATTGAAGGGCGCCCATTCAGAACAGAAATGCAAAGAAATTTTTTTAGTCAGAGGGTAGTGAATCTATGGAATTTGTTGCCACGGGCATCAGTGGAGGCCAAGTCATTGGGTGTATTTAAGGCAGAAATTGATATGTATCTGGGTAGCCAGGGCATCAAATGTTATGGTGAGAAGGCAGGGGAGTGGGACTAAATGGGAGAATGGATCAGCTCATGATAAAATAGCAGAGCAGAATCGATGGGCCGAATGGCTGACTTCTGCTCCTTTGTCTTACGGTCTTATGGTAATGTAAAGATTTTTACTCCTCATGTATGTGAAGGATGTAAGTAATAAAGTCAATTCAATTCTATACTTCATATATGTAATATTTTACATTTACTAACATTAAATTTCATCTGCCATTTATCTGCCCACATCTAGATTTTGTTTAGATCTAACTGTACTGATTGTGCTACCTGAACATTATCAGCCTGTCCTCCTAATTTTGTGTCATCTGCAAACTTTATTTGTTTATTTGTTGCGTGCTTATCCAAATCATTAATATAAATTTAAAAAAGCAGTGGCCCCAAAACAGATCCCTGTGGAACCCCACTTTTAGCATCTTGTAGGTGTGAAAATGATTAGATTAAATTAGATGATGAGGACACTCAGTCCTCGTTTATTGCCATTTAGAAATGCATGCTTGCATTAAGAAATGATACAATGTTCCTCCAGAGTGATATCACAAAAAAACAGGACAAACCAAAGACTAACACTGACAAGACCACGTAATTATAACATATAGTTACAGCAGTGCCAAGCAATACCATAATTTGATAAAGAACAGACCATGGGCACGGTAAAAAAATGTATCAAAGTTCTGATTGACTCCCCTTAGTCCCGATAGAAAGCGGCAAAAGGAAGAATCTCTCCCTGCCATAAACCTCCAGGTGCCGACGACTGCCGTTGCATTGGAAGCACCCGACCACAGCTGATTCTGAGTCCGTCGAAAACTTTAAGCCTCTGACCAGCCCCTCCGATACGGCCTCCCGAGTTCCATCCTCTGCCGAGCGCTTCGACCCTGCCCTGGCCACCGAGCAACAAGCAAAGCCGAGGACTCGGGGCCTTCTCCTCCGGAGACTCTGGACCACACGGTAGCAGCGGCAGCGAAGCAGGCATTTCAGGAGTTTCTCCAGATGTTCCTCTGTGTTCTGACGTCTGTCTCCATCAAATCAGGATTGTGCACGGCACCCTACTTGACAGATAACAGATATCATTCACCGGAGAGGCCGCTGTGTGCTGCGTCATGTTGTCATCTTCTCCTCCATTACTCTCACCATTAGTTATTTTCTGATTTTGAGCGGATTCTGCACCCATTTGCACACCTTACCCTAAATCCCTACTACCTGTAATTTGATTATTAATCTCTTTTGGGGTACCTTGTCAAATGTTTTCTGAAAGTACAAGTAAATGATAAGAACTGCTCTATTGTTTCATAAATCTTAGTTGCCTCCTCATAGAACTCCAGCATATTAGTAAAACATAAGCAACACACATAAAAGTTGCTGGTGAACGCAGCGGGCCAGGCAGCATCTCTAGGAAGAGGTACAGTCGACGTTTCAGGCAGAGACCCCTCGTCAGGACTTCGTCAGGGTCTCGGCCTGAAACGTCAACTGTACCTCTTCCTAGAGATGCTGCCTGGCCTGCTGCGTTCACCAGCAACTTTTATGTGTGTTGCTTGAATTTCCAGCATCTGCAGAATTCTTGTTGTTTGCGTTAGTAAAACATAATTTTCCTTTTCTGAACCCCTGCTGGCTTTCTGCATAGTCCTCATAAAATAAAGATGATGGTGAGCTTTTCTGATATGCAAGATGAGTTCTGGAACCAAGAGAGGATGTGTGAGATGAGCACTCACTTGAGTTTGAAACTGCTTGTAGTTTCCACTGCTGTGTCACTTATCTTTCGAGGGGTGTGAGTGGTGCAAGTTCTCCTGAAATCAACAGCCTTTGACTTGTTGATATTGACTTAAGAAGTGGTGCCTTTGTTTTGCAGCTGACCCTCATGAACACAATATCTTTAATATATTTATTACCTACATGAGAAAACCTTCAGATGCTTATTGCAATGACAAGGGCATCTGCAGATTTATTACCTAGTCTTTTTTGCCAATGTTGAGTATTTTTATACATGCATGCTTCATCTTTCATTGTAGTATGCTTTTTGAGATTTTATGTGGTTTATTTTGTAGTTCCTGGCTTGCTTAATTATACTATGTCTCCTGAGTTTAGAATCCTCAAGAAGGTATATCCTTAATATATTAGCAACAGCCTACCGGGGAAAGCTGTAGTGACTAGGTCTCTGGCACTGAGTCCTGTTCTGTGGCTCAGAAGGGAGGCGGGTGAAGACGAGTGCAGTAGTGATAGGGGATTCCATAGATAAAGGAGCAGACAGGAAATTCTGTAGATGTGTAAGGTATGTTGCCTCCCAGATGCCGGGGTCAGGGATGTCTCTGATCAGTCCACAGCACTCTAAAGGAAGCCAGAAGTCACGGTATATATTCATACCAGTGACATAGGTAGGAAAAGGGAGGAGGTCCTGAAGAGAGAACATAGGGAGTTAGGTAGAAAGCTAAAATCCAGAACCTCAAGGGTAATAATCTTCGGATTGCTGCCTGTGGTACATGACATGGAGTGTAAGAATAGGCTGACTTGGCAGATGAATGCATGGCTGAGGAATTAGTGCTAGGGGCAGGGTTTCAGATTTCTGGATCCAGAAATTAGGTATGAGCTGTACAAAAACGATGGGTTACACGTGAACTTGAGGGGGACCACTATCCTTGTGGACAGGTTTGCTAGAACTGTTGGGAGGGTTAAGATTGATTTTGCAGGGAAGTGGGAACCAGAGTGATAAGGCTGAGCATGGGGCAGTTGGTATACAAGTAGTTGCAGTGTGTTGTTACACTGTGAGGAAGGATAGGCAAATAATAGGCAAAATTGCAGTCAATAGAATGAGTTGAAGAGTAATGTGGGCACAAAATTGAAAAGTGTGATGAATACAGAGCTGAAGGTGTTAAAACTGAATGTACCCTGTATATGGAATAATATAGATGATCTTGTAGCACAGTTAGGTATTGGCAGGTATGATATTGTGGGCACCTCTGAATTATGGCTGAAAGAACAGCATAGTTGGGAGCTTGACACCCAAAGATACACATTGTATCAAAAATACAGATAGGTAGGCAGAGAGGGTGATTAGAAGGATGTCAAAGATTACGGAGAGAAAGCGGGAGAATGAGAGTTGAGAGAGCTAATAAATCAGCCATGATGGAATGGCGGAGAAGACTCGATGGGCTAAATAGCCAAATTCTGCTCTTATGGCTTATGGTCTTATCACTTTGAAATTTCACCAACTATGATTCTATGAAATCTAACTTAGATTTCTAAAGCCAAGTTATTAATATAAATTAGAAACGGTAGCAATTCCACACCTTTCAATGTAGCTCTGTACTCATTAGTTCCAATGGAACGCATCATTCTTCCCCTAACAAATGCCATCATACTTCCTCTTTTCTTCATTTCAGGTTTCATCCTGAGCTCATCATTAATAAAGAGTATATTAAAGTGCTGGAGAAAAATTATGTGATCAAGCAGTTAAGGAAAGAATCTGGTTTGAGTTAAGAAACAATGGAACTGCAATTAACATGCTGTACCAATATATAGGGTGAGATTTAATGAAGGAGATATAGAGGAGCAATATTGTAAGGAAATTGCAGAGATATGAAAAACTCATATTTATGATATCAAGGAGCTTCAAACATAATATACACTGAGACAAAAAATTTTTGAAATGTGTTAAGGGGAACATTTTATTAACTGGTGGTTCTGATTGAGGAGGAGAATATTGTTGGGGGACGTGGCATGCCAAGCAGAGCAGTGAAAGGACATTTAGGGAAAAACTATCCTATCACTGTAAGCTAAGCAGACATCCCACCTCCTCCCGGAAGTTCTGGGAGTCTCTCGCATGTTGATGATGCTACCTCCCTGAGATGAGTTTTTGCAGAGTGGGATGTCTGAGTAAGTAGCAGAAAGAGAGCAAAATACTGAAATAGTGTTCATGGACTGTTCAGAATCCTGATGGCAGAGGTGAAGACGCTGACCCTAAAGTGGGTGTTCAGGCTCCTGTATCTCCTCCCTGATGGGAGTTGTATTTCTAAGCTATACTGACTGTTCTGTTGTATATTTACTGTACATACTATTCATTACAAATTGCAATAACTTGTACATTGCACATTCAGACAGAGGCGTAACAAAGATTTTTACTCCTCATGTATGTGAAGGATGTAAGAATAAAGTCAATTCAATTCAAAAGTTCAACACATGCTGAGTTAATCACTGAAGTCATAAAGGAAAACGAATTTATAAAAGAACCTTAATTTAGAATAATTATTTCCTCTTTCTAAAACCTTCCAATATATGCATCTAGCACTAGCTTAGCCACTTTCATCAGGATGGTGGGTACGGTAATTCAGGTCGGAAATGTTTTCCACCCATCTCTTTGGAAATGTAAAAGACTATATAGCACTTGAAAGATGATACTGTGGGCCAGCTTTCTTGAGAACAATGTGAAGATTATAAATGCCAACACAATTGAATTGATAGTGTGGGCATCATTCTGCATATCCTGAATGCACTTTTCTCTTTTGGCTCAACATCTTTCAATTGCCTTTGTTATACATATCCTTATGATGACTTTGCAATTTATTTCAAATCAAATCTGGCATTTCATCAAAGCTTAGAGGAGAGAACTACAGCTATAGCTAGCTGATTCACAGACACCTCCTGTTATATAAGCTTTTCTGGATATGTTTCTCTCTGTACTGGTGACCTAATTATATTCTTGCATTCAATTCATCCCTCCATTTCTTGGCTGTTCTCCAATACATGTTATTGGTTGTTTCATTTGGTTTCTAATCTATTATATATTGTGTTCTCCTACCTTAATCCTTTGTCATGTTACCCACTTACTGATTTCATATTCCAGATTATAGTGATGACTAGTTTTGAAAAAATGTTCCTGTGGTATGAATTTCTGCTTATGTGGCAAATACCTATTTAAAATGATTTGTATTGTTCTTTTAAAATAATTTCTAGTATTTCTCCACGCAGATGATGTTAAACACAAGAGTTTAGAATGCATGAGATCAACTTCTGGATCAATTTTGGAAGATTAGGAATGTATTTCTTTCTTTATTGTACTCATAAATTAGAAAGATTTTATTGAAAACTTTTGATAGTTGGTTCTAATGCTTTAATTCCTATCTTAATCCAACCTGTGGAGTAGGTGATGGCAAGGAGGGTTGGAGACAGTTCGTTGTGGAGTTTACGCACCACTTTAAAAAAGTGAGCGTGGTCTGTTGGGACTTGTCTGCGGAGCGGGAGATTGTTTGGGTTATTAGTGACATAGCAGGGGCCAATAAAAAGAGCAGAACAGCCACTGAGGAGTGGACCAAGGTTAGAGTGGGAGGCATTGCTCAACAGGCTTAAATGAGAACAGGCAAAGGCTCTAAATAAGTTTCTAGTAACATTTTTATCCCTTTGTCTTTTGGTATATAGCTAGTTCATTGAGAATGGATTTAGGGTTAGTAGTACATTGTGAGAGATGTGGGAACTCTGGGAACCACCCTGTCTATATCTATACAAAGTGCATCGGGCTCCTTAGAGAACATGTTAAAAAAATGGAACTGCGGCTGGATGACCTTCAGCTCATATGGGAAAATGAGGTGATAGATAGGAGCTACAGGGAGGTAGTGACCCCTGAGTTACTGTTAGGAGAGGGAAAGGGAATAGGTGGCCAGTGCAGAGTACTGTTGTGGCTGTTCCCCTCAAAAACAAATATACCGCTTTGGATACCGTTGGGGGAATCTGCAGCAACTGGGTCAGAAGGGAAGAGGAGAGCTGAAAGTTTTGAAAGTAGATAAGTCACCTGCACCAGATGGACTACACCAGCGGTCCCCAACCACCGGGCCGTGGACCGGTGCCGGGCTGCAAACCATGCGCTACCGGGCCGTGAGGAAATGATATGATTTGGCGATAGGAGTCAACTGCACCTTTCCTCATTCCCTGTCACAGACACTGTTGAGCCATTACGCATGTGAGGTCATTACTCCCGCATCATCCATGTCAGCGCGGGAAGGAGATCAACTCCTCGAGCTTGCAAATGACGGTGGGCTGAAAAGCATATTTGACATAACATCTCTGCCGGCATTCTGGATCAAAGTCAAGGCTGAATATCCCAAGATAGCCACAAAAGCACTGAAAACGTTGCTTCCATTTCCAACATATCTCTGCAATGAATGCAACGAAAACTAAATTGCAGAATAGACTGGACATAAGGAACACCCTTCGAGTATCGCTGTCTCCCATCACCGCCTTGTTGCAGGGAAACAAGCCCAGGGCTCCCACTGGTTCAGCAATATTAGTGTGTTGCAACGATTTTATATGTTCATACGGGGAAAATATGTGCTGTGTGTTTAATATCCAAACGTTACTTAAAATGTTATGATGCTGTTGACTTATATAACCATATAACAATTACAGCACGGAAATAGGCCATCTCAGCCCTTCTAGTCCGTGCCGAACACTACTCACACCTAGTCCCACTGACCTGCACTCAGCCCACAACCCTCCATTCCTTTCCTGTCCATATACCTATCCATTTTTTCTTTAGATGATAATACCAAACCTGCCTCTACCACTTCTACTGGAAGTTCGTTCAACACTTACTTCAAGTTCCCCTGATTATTGACCTACCGGTATATTCATGCGAGGAAAATATGCGCTGTGTGTTTAATATTAAATTCGTTAGAGAAATGTTTTTAGAAACAAAATTGAGTGTATTAGCCACTTATCACCTATACTGCGTTTGTGATTAACAGCTCCCCGAACAGAATCGCCAAAAATGATTTGTAGAAAAAATGGGCACGTACACGCATGCGCACTGGTGCCCGCGCAAGGCTTCATGGCCATTGTAGTCTTTCTCAGGGGTAAACCCAACATATTTGACTGCTACTCTTGTTCGTTGGCAACCCTACCACCACCACCACCCCCCTCCCCCACTGGTCAGCCGATCCACAAGAATATTGTCAATATGAAACTGGTCCGCAGAGCGAAAAAGGTTGGGGACCCCTGGACTACACCCTAGGATCCTAAAAGAGGTAGCTGAAACAATTGTGAAAATATTAGATTCTGGAGCACTGTAAATTTGTAAATATCACTCCACACTTCAGGAAGGAAGGGAAGCAGAGAAAAGGAAATTATAGGCCAGTTAGCCTGACTTCAGTGGTTGGGAAGATGTTGGAGTCCATTATTAAGGATGAGGTTTCAGGGTCCTTCGAGCCCCATGATAAAATAGTCAGCATGGTTTCCTGAAGGGGAAGTCTTGGCTGACAGAGCTGTTGGAATTCTTTGAGGAAATAACAGGCAAAATAGACAAAGGAGATCAATGGATGTTGTTTACTTAAATATTCAGAAGGCCTTTCACAAGGCGCTGCAGATGAGGCTGCTTGACAAGATAAGAGCCCATGGAATTACAGGAAATATTCTAGTATGGATAGAAGATTGGCTGACCCTCAGGTAGCAAAGAATGGGAATAAAGGGGCCCTTTACAAAGATAGGTGGAGGGGCAGGTTGCGCTGAGCAAGTGGGGAGTCTGCAGAGGGTCTTAGACAGATTAGGAACAGGAGCAAAGAAGTGACAGATGGAATATAGTGTCGGGAAGTGTATGGTTAAGCACCTTATAGAAGGAATAAAGGCATAGACTATTTGCTAAATGAGCAGAAAGTTCAAAAATTAGTTCAAAGGTACTTGGGTGTCATTATGTAAGATTCCTTAAAGGTTAACTTGCAGGTTGAGTCAGTGGTCAGTTTCAAACCAAGATCACTTGAATTGTTCTACCAGCTGTACTTCTGTGCCACTCTTTCCATTCACAGAGAGAGCACAGCCCATAAGCCACTTCATGAATTGGTATCTCAGCCTCAATTAGCAGAATTCTGTTTCTGCACAGAACACCCAGGGACTGGTGGGCTGATAATGCCACATTTTCTCCCTTCTTCTCTCCTCCAGCTTCATCTGTTGCTACTTATTGTGGTGATTTTGTTTCTCTATATTTCTGCAGAGCTATCCTGAACCTCATGCATGAATGTTCTTGCAGCCCTCAAAACCCACTGTCAGTCTCGGTGCAGTGTTGAAATGGATCTGTGAGCTTTTATATATTAATATTCACCTGCACCTTTGCAGTTTGCTCCATGCCCCACAGTGGTTTGGATGCATCGCACATTGTCAATCAACTGCAGATGGATATTTCAAAAGTATTATGTAGAATCTTGGAGTCTTCACTCGGGACAGGGTTGGTACCACACATGGTTGAATGGGAAACATTACAATTTTGTTCACGATGACATAAATAAACTCAACAAGTGCAGGCTGGTCACTTAAGTTCACGAATACACCAGCTTTTACGAATAAGCAAATGAAATATTATCATTAATTTCAAGAGGATTAAAATATAAAGGTAAGGATGTAAGGCTGAGGCTTTATAAGAGGTCATGGTAGCGTAGTGGTTAGCACAATTTTGTTACAGCTTAAGGTGTCTGGGTTCAAATTTCAGTCCCGGCGTCCTCTGTATGGAGCTTGTACATCTTCCCCATGGGATGTGTGTGTCTCCTCTGGGAGCTCTGCTTTCCTCCCCCAGTTCAAAGGTGTAGGTTAATTGGTCATTGTAAATTGTCCCGTGATTAGCCTGGAGTTAAATTGGGGGTTGCTGGTGGACTGGCTTGAGGGGCTAGAAGGGCCTATTCCGCCCATTATCTCTAAATAAATAAACAAACAAGACCTTGGCCAGATGGCAGTTGGAGTGTTGGAGCAGCTCTGGCCCCCTTTCTAAGAAAAGATGTGCTATCATTGGAGAGGATCCAGAGTAAGTTCACAAGGATTATTCCCATAATGGAAGGGTTCATGTATGAGGAATGTTTGATGGCTCTGGGTATGTATTCACTGATGTTTAGAAGAATGAGGGGTGATTTAATTGAGGCCTACTGAATATTGAAACACCTAGATAGAGTGGATTTGGAGAGGATGTTTCTTACAGTGTGGGAGTCTAGGACCAGATAGCACAGATGCAGAATAGAGGGACGTCCATTTAGAACAGATTTGAAGCGGAGTTTCTTTAGGCAAAGGGCAGTGAATCTGTGGAATTCATTGCCACAGACAGCTGTGGAGGCCAAAGCACTGGGTGTTTTTAAAGTGGAGGTAGATAGGTTCTTGATTAGTCAGGACGTCAAAGACTATGGGGAGAAGAAAGGTTGAGAGAGATAATCAATCAGCCATGACGGAATGGTAGAGCAGATTTGATGGGCTGAGTGGCCAAATTCTGCTCCTGTGTTTTATGGTCTTATTGCAAAGGATAAAATCTTCAGCTGTGGTTATTGTTGTAGAGTGTACTCTACACACTCCAAATGCATCTGCTCTGAAGCATTCCCCCAGGGCCTGGCAATTTACTATATACAGTAGGTCCTGGCTTAGTTTTTCTTACCAACTGCAACACCTCATATTTATCTAATGAAACTATATCTCCCATTCCTCAGTCCGTTGGCTGAGTAGATCAAGATCCCATTCTAATCTTAGATAACCTTCACTGTCTACTATGCCACCAATTTAGGTGTCAGACGTTTCAGCTCCCATCGAGAAGCCATCATCAGTGAGCAGTTCAGGGTGCTGTCTCTTCAGAATGCTTGCTGATATACTGCTCCGGGGTCTGAAGAAAAACAAAGATGTCAACAATCAACGACTCGCCAGTAAGCTCAGGATCTGGACAGTGAAACAAACACCTCCTCGAAGCGAGCCAATCAAAATCCTCTACTGCTAAACTGTTCAGAGGGTTTTGAACTGGCCAGCTAGATCATGATGTCTAATCAATATCCATTCGGATCCCAGAGGAGTATATAAGCCGGCATTCGGAGGAGACAACACCCTTAACATCGCATTGATGATGGCTTCTCGATTGGAGCTGAAATGTCTGAAAACATTTCGCCAAGCTTGGTGATCAACCAAATTTCCAAATGACTAGCTTGATCTGGATCCTATATGATCTTACCTTTCAGACCAACCTACCATACAATATCTTGTGAAAAAAGCCTTGCTAAAGTCCATGTAGGTATTGCTTACTGCAGTGCCCTAATTTATCTTCTTGGTCAGATCTTCAAAGTAAAAATTTATGAGATATGAGTTGCCATACACAAAGTCAAGCTGACTAATCTTATCAGTCCTTGTCTTTCCAAATGCATGTAGATCTTATCTCTAGAATCCTCTCCAATAACTTACCCACAATTGACAGTTGGCTCACCAGTCTTACTGTTCCCAGGCTTCTTGCAGACTCTCTGAAATAAAGGCACAACATTATTCACCCTCCAGTCTTCCAGCACCTCACACATAGTCATCGATGGAACAAGTATATCCACAAAGGGGCCTGCAGTATTTCCCCTAGCTTCCCATAATGTCCGAGGGTACGCTTGACCAGGTCTTGGGAATTTATCTATCTTTTATGCATTTGAAGACCTCCTGCACTTTTTCTTCTGCAACAAGGAGTCTTTTGCGGTCATCACTATTAATTTCCCTTGCATCCCTGTCCTTCTCTAGAGTAAGTACAGTTGAAAAATACTCATTAGGACCTTGCCCACAGATGGACAAACTTGTTGATGTATAAGGGACTCCATTTTCTCCATAGCTACTTTTTGCCCTTAGCATACCTGCAGAATCACTTTCCATTCTGCTTGACCTTATCTGCCAAGGCTATCTTATATGCCCTATCTTCCAGGTGAAGCAACACTTCACCTGAGAATCTGCAGGGGTTGCCTATTATGTCCAATGCTCCCAATGCGGCCTCCTCTATATTGGTGAGACCAATTTGGGGGATCACTTAGTTGAGCACACCCACTCCATCCGCCAAAAATGGAACTTTCCGGTGGCCAAACATTTTAATTCCAATTCCCATTCCCATGCCGACGTGTCAGTCTATGGCCTCCTCTTGATGAAACCACCCTCAAGTGAAGGAGCAACACCTGATGTTCCGTCTGAGTAGCCTCCAACCCGATGGCATGAATATTGATTTCTCTTTCTGCTAAAAAAAAATTACCCTCCCCCTCCCTTCTTCTTCTATTCCTCACTCTGGTCTTTTACTTCTTTTTACCTGCTTATCACTTCTCTTTGGGTCCCCTCCTCCTTCCCATTCTCTATGGTCTGCTCTCCTCTTACATCAGGTTCCTTCCTTCAGAGCCCACCTGGCTTTATCTATCATCTTCTAGCTAGCCTTCTTCCCCTTCCTCCACCTTTTTTATTCTGGTGTCTTCCACCTTCCTTTTTGATCCTAAAGAAGGGTCTCCAACTGAAACGTCAGCTGTGTATTCATTCCCACAGATGCTGCCTGACCAGTTGAGTTCCTCCAGCGTTGTGTGTGTAACTTTGGGTTTTCAGCCTCCGCAGACTTACTCGTGCGCATAATTTGATGCACTTTCTTTCCAACTGAGTTCCTCTTGTGTAGTCTTACTCCTCCAATTCTCTTCAAGGAATTCACTCGATCCCAGCTGTCTATACCTGATGTACAGTATGTCTATTTATTGTTCTTGTTCAGCCTCAATACTTGTCAGCCAAGGTTCTCTATTCCTGCCATCCTGCCCACTCTAACAGGAACATGCTGGCCCTAAACTTGTCACAACCATGGATTTGACAGCGCAGCAGATTCGGCAATTGCGCTTGTAAATACGCACGTCAGCTAATTACTATTTCATTTGACAGCATTTAACTCCATTCATTCCATCGTAGTATTTGTCGAGACTTCGATACAGCAAAGCTTCGCTGCCTGCTTGCATTCCGCCTTACCTGAGAAATTGGACTGTCGAGTCAACTGACTCTGAAGACTGGCAGTATTCATTTTATTCTTGATTGTTCTCTTCAGCCGCAGTTTTGGCTTCATTTTCCATTTGAGAGTTTTAGTTAACGGCCCTGTTTGGCCTAGCGTTTATTGTTTTCTTTTCCCTTTAACACTGTTTGCATCAAAGTCTGTGAACTATCGACCTGCTTCAGTGTCTCTCACTCCGCACTTGGGCCATATCCGAACCAGGTGGCAGAACTTACTATCTCACTTCCAAAAGCCTTCCACATACCAGGCTCCCTTTGCCTGCTGGCAGACTCCGCCAATCAACTTTTGAAAGTTCTTGTCTAATACCATCAAAATTGGCTTTGCCCCACTTGTTCTGTTGCAGATTGCACTGCCAACTCATGGCAACACTTTACAGGCAGCATACAAAACTACTAACTATTCTGTTAATTACACTTTTTCTGGACTGCTATCACTAAAATCTGTAGACTTTGGGAGTTGTGCTTTTGAACTGCCTGTAAGACCTGGCATCTTTGTAATATCCTGAAGGATTCAGTAAACTGGACTCTTGAGAATGCAGGAACCGCTATGGTGGCCATTAATGGAGGGAATTTGTGGTTGGATTGAGGCAGAAAGGCCTGGGCTTGAAGTGAAAAATGGTCCTATGTTTGGCCAATTTAAGCGCTGAGCTGGGTTAAAAAGATCAAGGTGTCAAGTCTGAGGACAAAGGATGAACTGGTGTTCAGCTCACTACTGATGAAGTTTACTCGCCTCAGTGCTGAACTGACTCTGTAGCTGTGGCCTGCAGCCACTGGCAGTCGTCTCAGCACTAATCTGGCTCCGCAGCCATGGCCTGAAGCCATCAGGCTCCTGGGACAGCTGCATTGCTGAACTAGCCCCATGGTTGTGGACTCATTTTCAGGGACCTGCGGTTCCTGTTCTCTGTGATATTTCTTTATTTTTTAAGTGTTTGCATGATTTGTTCTTCTTTTTTTGCACATAGGGTGTTTGTGTGGGGTTTTTAATGGGTTCTGTTGTGATTCTTTGTTTTGTGCTGCCTTGTAAGGAGATGAATCTCAAGGTTGTATGTAGTATACATACTTCGATAATAAATGTACTTTGAACTTTGAACTTCAGGACTTTAAATTGTGGACCAGTCCTAATCTTTTCCATAACTATTTATATATGGACCTGTACAGATTGGATGGGTGGCACCTGAACTTGAGGGGGAGCAATATCCTTGCAGGTAGGTTTGCTAGCATGGTTCGGGAGGGTTTAAACTAATTTGCAAGGGGGAAGAGACCTGGAGCAATAGAGCAGTGAAAGAAGTGCATGGGGTAAAGCCAGATCTAACATATAGAAAGGCTTTGAGGAAAGAGAAGCAGAATAAATGGTGTAAAGACAGTAAGGTAGAAGGGCTGAAATGTGTGTACCTCAATGCAAGAAGCATCAGGAACAAAGGTGATGAACTGAGAGCTTGGATACATACATGGAATTATGATGTAGTGGCCATTACAGACACTTGGCTGGCACCAGGACAGGAATGGATTCTCAATGTTCCTGGCTTTCAGTGCTTTAAAAGGGATAGAGAGGAGGGAAAAAGGGGAGGAGGGGTGACATTACTGGTCAGGGATACTATTACAGCTACAGAAACGGTGGGTAATGTAGCAGGATCCTCTTTTGTGTCAGTATGGGTGGAAGTCAGGAACAGGAGGGGAGCAGTTACTCTATTGGGTGTATTCTATAGGCCCCCTGGTAGCAGCAGAGATACAGAAGAACAGATTGGGAGGCAGATTTCGGAAAGGTGCAAAAATAACAGGGTTGTTACCATGGGTGACTTTAACTTCCCTAATACTGATTGGCACCTGATTAGTTCCAAGGGTTTAGTTGGGGCAGAGTCTGTTAAGTGTGTCCAGGACGGATTCCTGTCACAGTAGAATCAGAGAGGACAGGAAAATTTTTAATTGGGGAAGGGCAAATTATGAGGCTATAAGACTAGAACTTGCAGGTGTGAATTGGGATGATGCTTTTGCAGGGAAATGTACTATGGACATGCGCTCGATGTTTAGAGATCTCTTGCAGGATGTTAGGGATAAATTTGTCCCGGTAAGGAAGATAAAGAATGGTAGGGTGAAGGAACCATGGGTGACAAGTGAGGTGGAAAATCTAGTCAGGTGGAAGAAGGCAGCATACATGAGGTTTAGGATGCAAGGATCAGATGGGTCTATTGAGGAATATAGGGAAGCAAGAAAGGAGCTTAAGAAGGGGCTGAGAAGAGCAAGAAGGGGGCATGAGAAGGCCTTGGTGAGTAGGGCAAAGGAAAACCCCAAGGCATTCTTCAATTATGTGAAGAAAAAAAGGATGACAGGAGTGAAGGTAGGACCGATTAGAGATAAAGTTGGGAAGATGTTCCTGGAGGCTGTGGAAGTGAGCAAGGTCCTCAATGAATACTTCTCTTCGGTATTCACCAAGGAGAGAGAACTTGATGATGGTGAGGACAATATGAGTGAGATTGATGTTCTGGAGCATGTTGATATTAAGGGAGAGGAGGTGGTGGAATTGTTAAAGTACATTAGGACGGATAAGTCCCCGGGGCCTGACAGAATATTCCCCAGGCTGCTCCACGAGGTGAGGGAAGAGATTGCTGAACCTCTGGCTAGGAACTTTATGTCCTCGTTGTCCACGGGAATGGTACCAGAGGATTGGAGGGAGGCGAATGTTGTCCCCTTGTTCAAAAAAGGTAGTAGGGATAGTCCAGGTAATTATAGATCAGTGAGCCTTACCTCTGTGTTGGGAAGCTGTTGGAAAAGATTCTTAGAGATAGGATCTCTGGGCATTTAGAGAATCATGGTCTGATCAGGGATCGTCAGCATGGCTTTGTGAAGGGCAGATCCTGTCAAACAAGCCTGATAGAGTTCTTTGAGGAGGCGATCAGGCATGTAGATGAGGGTAGTGCAGTGGATGTGATCTATATGGATTTTAGTAAGGCATTTGACAAGGTTCCACACGGTAGGCTTATTCAGAAAGTCAGAAGGCATGGGAGCCAGGGAAGTTTGGCCAGGTGGATTCAGAATTGGCTTGCCTGCAGAAGGCAGAGGGTCATAGTGGAGGGAGTACATTCAGATTGAAGAATTGTGACTAGTGGTGTCCCACAAGGATCTGTTCTGGGACCTCTACTTTTGGTGATTTTTATTAATGACCTGGATGTGGGGGTAGAAGGGTGGGTTGGCAAGTTTGCAGACGACACAAAGGTTGGTGGTGTTGTAGATAGTGTAGAGGATTGTCGAAGTTTGCAGAGAGACATTGATAGGATGCAGAAGTGGGCTGAGAAGTGGCAGATGGAGTTCAACCCAGAGAAGTGTGAGGTGGTACACTTTGGAAGGACAAACTCCAAGGCAGAGTACAAAGTAAATGCCAGGATACTTGGTAGTGTGGAGGAGCAGAGGGATCTGGGGGGTACATGTCCACAGATCTCAGAAAGTTGCCTCACAGGTAGATAGGGTAGTTAAGAAAGCTTATGGAGTGTTAGCTTTCATAAATTGAGTGATAGAGTTTAAGAGTCGCGATATAATGATGCAGCTCTATAAAACTCTGGTTAGGCCACTCTTGGAGTATTGTGTCCAGTTCTGGTCGCCTCACTATAGGAAGGATGTGGAAACATTGGAGAGGGTGCAGGGGAGATTTACCAGGATGCTGCCTGGTTTAGAGAGTATGGATTATGATCAGAGATTAAGGGAGCTAGGGCTTTACTCTTTGGAGAGAAGGAGGATGAGAGGAGACATGATAGAGGTGTACAAGATAATAAGAGGAATAGATAGACTGGACAGCCAGTGCCTCTTTCCCAGGGCACCACTGCTCAATCCAAGAGGACATGGCTTTAAGGTAAGGGGTGGGAAGTTCAAGAGGGATATTAGAGGAAGGTTTTTTACTCAGAGAGTGGTTGGTGCATGGAATGCACTGCCTGAGTCAGTGGTGGAGGCAGATACACTAGTGAAGTTTAAGAGACTACTAGACAGGTATATGGAGGAATTTAATGTGGGGGGTTATATGGGAGGCAGGGCTTAAGGGTCGGCACAACATTGTAGGCCGAAGGGCCTGTAATGTGCTGTACTATTCTATGTTCTATTTTTAAATTATTAGAATTATGGTCACTCATCCCAATGTGCACCCCCATGAACAATTCAGTCACTTGCTCTGCCTTATTTTCCAAGAGGAAGTCAAGTTTTGCCCTTCCTCCATTTACACATTGATTGAGAATTTTTTTTCTCTACATGTTTGACAAACTCTTTCCCATCCAAGCCCTTAACACTATGGCAGTCCCAGTCAACGTTTGTAAAGTTAAAATTCTCTATTACTACAGCTCTATTATTTTGTCTCCCTACATATTTGTTCCTCTGATTCCTACTGACTATTGGAGAGCCTATAGGACAATCCCTTCCAAGTGATCATCACCTTCTTATTTTTCAGTTCCGGTCTTATGCACTCCACTGGATGATCCCCTGGGAATATCCTCTCTAAGTACTACTGTGATTTTCTCCTTAATCAAAAATAAACCACCCCCTCCTCTTCTCTTACCTCCACCTCTATCCTTTCAATAGCATCTTTAACCCGCAACATTGAGCTGCCATTCCTGTCTCCCCCTCAGCCACGTTTCTGTAATAGATAGAATACCCCAGAATCATAAACCTAACCATACCCCTTGCATTCCAATAAATGGTAGTTAACCCAGTTTTCCCTCACTCCATTGTGCTCATGCCTGTCCTGTTTAACATCTGTTTAACATGAATTTGCCCTCTTTAACATCTGTATTTGTCTCAAACTTCTGATCTGTCTCCTCCATAGCAGACTGAGACCCTCTAGGAAATACCTGTGTCAAGATATTGGTCCTCTTCTAGTTCATGTGCAACCAATCATCTTTTTACAGGTCACCGTGCCCCAGTAGTCTAAAAATCTGAATTCCTGCTCTCTGTATTAGATCCTCAGCCATGCATTGTTCATCCTGTTCTCCTATCTCAGTCACTGGCACGTGGCATTGGTAGTCATCGATTACTACTGACAACACATGCTAGTGAGAGGTCCTGCTTTTTGAGATCCTTGAGGGTTCATAATATGATATCATACTATATCTACTCTTAAAACTTAAAACTACCACAATGCAGGAGGCCTGTGATTAGACAGCTAATCTTTGTTTGTCTGTAGAGCCAAAATTCTGCAGACTGATCCTATCATTTACACTGGTAATTTCCAGCGCTGACCCCATTTGAGTTTGCATGATCAGAGGGAGTTGTTAAAGATGCTGTGATTTCATATCCAGAGGCACCAAACAAACATAAGAAGAAAGAAAGATATTAATATCACTGTATACACAAATCCCAGTTCCTTGGGAAGTGCCTAGATCCTATAAAGTAATCATTAAGTTGAGCTACTGTAGCTAATTTTTGCATGGCTGGAATCCACAAATAAAAATCTGGTTATGATAAAATAATTTACTTTTTAATTGACATTTCTTGAGGAATAAATATGGTCCAGGACATCAGAGATTAACTCCTGATCATCTTCAAAAATCGTTACAGGGCTATTTCTTCCTGGTTGAGAGCAAATAGGGTCTCGGATTAACTTTCTAATTGAAGGGCAGCACCTCTTCAATATTGCTTCTGAGTAATGACCTATACTTTTGTGTTCTATTGTGCAACTTAAACATTTTAGCAAATAAACAATTGAGCCACCAGCTCAAACTTAAATCCAACATTCTTGTAACTCAAAAGGAACCATTTTGGCTTCCTGTGATCCACGTCTGCGAAGTTAATGAGTGCTTATTTTTGTCCAGATAAAGGTCTTTTATCAACAAATTCATCTATATTTAACCAGCAAATCTATGCGGTAAGTTTTATCAAAGGCTAATCTTTCACAATAGTGTAACTCTCGCTTCGGCTAGCGGCTTAATATAGGGGGTGACAGCCCCCAGCCCGGCCAAACTTAAAAAAATCTTGTTTGAGTGGATGCTGAGCAACGTGTCCCCTGTTACAAATCAGTACACCTAAATAACAAACAGTACACAATATGCAATTAAACGATTAAGCTTGATAATTCTTACTTTGACTATATGGTTAGTAAAGACAACGGGAAAAAAATAAAAAGGGCCCATTCTTATGAAACAGTCTATTGAGCAATGTTGGAGCTCACTGATAAGCCGGTCTTCCACCATCGACCTCCTCCGATCGTCGCTGCCCTTTGGGCCTTTCGGACCCTTGCTCCCAGTCCACTCTGTCCGGCGGTCTACCAACTCCCTCCGTTTGCATCTTCTCTCTTCATTGCTCTCCCGCAAAAGCCCGCGAAAATCCCTCTTCCAGACTCACAAGAAAGAACAACAGCATTCCAAACCCCGTTATCTCTAGTCAGAACCCAAACCATTACATTATCAGTGAAACCTTACAGCATGTGTGGTAAGCCATATATGTTGTAACTGGGTTAACTGTCTGGACACGCCCCTCTGCTGACTGCCCTGTGGCTCCTCCCACACATCCTGTATAAAGGTTTTTCACCTTGCCCCTCCCCCTCAGTCCAGGAGCAGACTGGAGGTCTGCATGGAGGTCGTATTGTACAGCGAATAAAAGCCTTTCAGTATTTTACCCAACTTCAGTCTTTTGGAGTTACTGAAGGTGCTTCAGCATGTTACAATAGCCTTAACTGACACAAGTCAGTCATACAGCACTGTACTAATGCTGCATATCAAATACCTTTCAATGCTTTGAGAATCTCTGCCTCCACCATCCATTTAGGCAGATTCCAACTACTATCTGGGTGAAAATGTTCTTACTTGGTCCCTTCTATAACCCCTTACTATGAACCTATGCCCTCTAATTTTAGACAGCTCAGTATTGGGTAAAGGTTTCCTACAATCTACCGTATCTACCTACCTTCCACCTTACCTGGTTTCACCTATCGCCTGCTAGCTTGTACTTTTTCCCCTCCCCCACCTTCTTATTCTGGCTTCTCTCCCTTTCCTTTCCAGCCCTGATGAATGGTCTCAGCTTGAAATTTTGACTGGTTATTCCTCTCCATAGATTCTACATGACCTACTGAGTTCTTCCAGCATTTTGTGTGTGTGTGTTAGATTTCCAGCATTTGTAGAATCTCTTGTGTTTATAATCCTTTCATAAATTTATATACCTCTATCAGGTCCTCTCTCAACCTGTTCTGTTCCTAGAAAATAAACAGTGCCTGTCCAAACTCTCCTCATGAATTGAAATGCTTCATCTCAGGTGACATATTTATGAGTTTCCTCCACACCCTCCCCAGTGTAATCACACTCTTCCCATTGTATGGAAACCAGCACTGTGCATGGTACTCCATCTATATTTATATTTATAAGATTATACCATAACATCTCTGCTTTGATACTCAATGTCTTCTCCAATGAAAGCAAGCATCTTGCATGTCCTCTTTACCTTCAGGGATCGTTGGACCTGCACAGCAAAGGTCCTCCTGTTCTTTCGTAGTCATAGTTATAGTGTTACAGCATGAAAACCAGCTGTACCTCTAGAACTATGTCTATGGTCCATATTGATCAAGATGTTCTATACAAGCTAGTCCCATTTGCTAGTGTTTGGTCTATAACCAAAGCCTTTCCATTCTATGTACCTGTTCAAATAACTTTTAAAAGCTATTTTTACCTGCCTCACCTTGCACTTAACAGAATTAAACTCCATTTGCCATTTCTTGGCCCACTTACTCAGCTTCTCAATACCCCCTTATAATTTTTTGATAATCTTCTCCTTTGTCCACTCTGCCACCTATTTAGTGTCTGCTGCAGACTTACTAACCAAGCCTTGTACATACTTATCCAAATCATTATTATAGATAACAAACAATAATGGGCTCAGCACTAACCCCTGAAGCACACCACTGGTCATATAGTTCCAGTCTGAGAAACAATCTTCCTCCATCAGCCTCTGATTTTTGCCATCAAACTAATTGTGTATCCAATTAGCCAGCTCTCCATGTAATCTAACCTTCCAGAATAGCCTGCCATTTGGAACATTATCAAGGGCCGCACTGTAGTTCATATAACCCACATTTACCATGCTGCCATTAATTTTTTTTATGTCACAAAAAAACTAAATAATATTCATAAACCATAATCTCCCCTGTGCAATACCATGCTGACTAACTCCAATCAACCTGTCTTTCCAGATGTATATGTATCTTATCCTTCAGAATCCTCTCCATTAACTTAACTAACACAGATGTTAGATTTACTGGTCTATAGTTTCCAGGCTTTTCTTTACCATCCTTCTTAAATAAAGGCTCTAAAGATGCCACCTTCCAGTCTAACGGCACCTCATGTGTGGCTAATGATGATGCAAATATCTCAGCCGGGGTTCCTGCAATTTGTTCTCGAGCCCCCACAGTGTTCTTGGATATATAGTACCTAGTCAGGCACTGGTGATTTATCTACTTTAATACCTTTTAAGAAGTTCAGCACTTCCTCTGCTGTAAGATGGACTATCCCCAAGACATCCCCATTTACTTTACCTCTGCGAAAGACACCATTTACTCATACACTTTTCTTCTGAGCACAATGAAGGAGAAAAAGTTCTGCAGATCCGAGCGATGATCAATCCAGTGGTGAGAAGGGAGACATTCAAGAGGAACCTGAGGGGCAACCCCTTCATGCAGAGGAGGTGACCAAGGCAGGCAGAACAGCACCTTCCAAGATGCAGGGCAGAGCACAAAGGGCACTACCATTCATTGCTTCTGTCCTATCTGCATTGTCCTCCCACTGTGCGATTATCAGAATTAAATTCAATTTATTCAATTGTTCAGCTCACATTATCATGTCTATCCTCCTTACCTTAAACAACAGCAATTTTCGTGTTGTCTATAAATTTATGAATCATACAATCTCCAGTCACATCTAAATTATTAATGCACATATCAAATAGCAGTACCTGTGATACACGTCACCTGTCATAGGTTAAAGAGATAAAGATAGCTTTATTTGTCACATGTACATCAAAACCTACAGTAAAATGTGCCATTTGCCTCAATGACCAAGATGGTCCAGGAATTGCTGGGGGCAGCTCACAAGTATTGCTATGCTTCTGGCATAGACAATAGACAATAGACAATAGGTGCAGGAGTAGGCCATTTGGCCCTTCCAGCCAGGACCGCCATTCACTGTGATCATGGCTGATCATCCACTATCAGTACCCCGTTCTTGCCTTCTCCCCATATCCCTTGACTCCGCTATCATTAAGAGCTCTATCTAACTCTTTCTTGAAAGCATCCAGAAAATTGGCCTCCACTGCCTTCTGAGGCAGAGCATTCCACAGATCCACAGCTCTCTGGGTGAAAAAGTTTTTCCTCAACTCCATTCTAAATGGCCTACCCCTCATTCTCAAATTGTGGCCTCTGGTTCTGGACTCCCCCAACATTGGGAATATGTTTCCTGCCTCTAGTGTGTCCAATCCCTTAATAATCTTATATGTTTCAATCAGATCCCCTCTCATCCTTCTAAATTCCAGTGTATACAAGCCCAGTCACTCCAATCTTTCAACATATGACAGTCCTGCCATCCCGGGAATTAACCTCGTGAACCTCCGCTGCACTCCCTCAATAGCTAGAATGCCCTTCCTCAAATTTGGAGACCAAAACTGTACACAATATTCCAGGTGTGGTCTCACCAGGGTCCTGTACAACTGCAGAAGGACCTCTTTGGTTCCTATACTCAACTCCCCTTGTTATGAGGGCCAACATGCCATTAGCTTTCTTCACTGCCTGCTGTACCTGCATGCTTACTTTCAGTGACTGATAAACAAGGACACCTAGATCTCGTTGTACTTCCCCTTTTCCTAACTTGACTCCATTCAAATAATAATCTGCCTTTCTGTTCTTGCCACCAAAGTGGATAACCTCACATTTATTCACATTAAACTGCATCTGCCCACTCACCCAACCTGTCCAAGCACTATCTCAACCTCAACCTGCGTTATCTCAACATCCTCTGCACATTGCACACTGCCACCCAGCTTTGTGTCATCTGCAAATTTGCAAGATTGCAGCATGGGCAACTGCTGGTTTTCCATACAACCTTGCCCAGGCCTGCACCCTGGAAACCTTCCAAGGCCCAAATCCATGGTCTCATGAGACTAGCGAATGCCTATAAACTAAGGCAAAAAGTGCATTGAACTCTGGTGGGAAACACTGTAACTGAAAACCCTATAATTGAGACTGAGCTCATTGGACTGTTAAAATCTGACTTCTAAAATTGACCAATTCCCAGAATGCTACATGAAGCAAAATGAATTCTATACTGAACCCTTAAACACTTCTAAAGCCACTTACTTCACTAAAACAGTTTTTATACGCAGAAAGATTATGATTAGATGAAGAGATGGGGCCAGATTTTGGTGTGCTTGGCTTACTTGTTTAAAGAATAATGTGTAAGGTAAGTGCAGGATAGGTGCTTTTATCTATACAAATGGAAGCCCGGAAATGATCACTGGGTGAACAGAGTTAAATTGAGATTGACAAAAATCTGCTACTGGTTCAACTGAAAATCACACTCACGTTGAGAACTTGCAGCCTTCCAATTACTTTACATGATTTGATTCCAATATTTCATCCTGGTGTGTTGACAACTACATTCTGAGGCATTTGTTAAGCTATTTTCATTTCAGAGCACACTTCAGTCGACTAAAACTAGTGGGTATCTCCTCCAAAATTACTGCATCTCGTCTCTTTGATACTGGCAGTCCTGATCATCAGGAGATGTTATTCTTTGCATTCATCTGGTCCTACATACTTGTCTAAATGTAGCTATCTTTCCTGCTGAAGAATATTCCTCGGTTTGGAAATTCCAATAGAACTTGAATCCCTTGGTTGTGGGTAGCTTATCTGACAGAGTACTGGTTCGTTAGTCCAGTACTGGGTCTTTTATAAACTGAGGTGGTGAGAAATCACAATTATGTGAACGCCTATCTGATTTGAAATGGCTTGATTTGTGAAAATACAGGACTTAAGATAGCCAAACAAAGGATTACCAATACATGCCCAGCTCCTACCCCACATTTGAGTTCCACCTTATAGAACACTGCAGAGTCTGTGAGGTTGTAGAATTGGCATCAGAAGCATGGTGACATTTGTGAGCTGATCAACATAACCCTCTCTGACATGATGATGCAAATGACACATCTCACTGTATGTCCTGATGTACATGTGATAAATAAACCTAATCTCTAAAAATGAAACTAAATATTCTAAGTCCCACATATCTGCTGTTTTGTTGAATTGCATTGGATGAAACATGTAACATGTATTAGAGTCTCTGCCTCCTGGGATTAATCTATCTGATGTGATAACACAGAATCTGGGAGTGACATCAAAATGACTGAGAATTATAATGTAGCAATAGCAGCTGTAACAAATCAGTTAGAGACCATATCCTGTCCAGCCTTCATAATGATAAATAAACTCACTAGAATTTGTCTGATAGCAGTATATAGGCTGGAGCAAAGCAATCAATACTGGAAAATTGGTCTGTTCAAATTAACCTTTAATATTTTATATAGTATATCCACTAGGATAGATTTGGGTTAAAGGTTCAATCCAGTGATCTGAACTTTCCATTTGAACGCAAACAGTGTGACAGAAATCATGAACCTGCCCTGTTTAAGAACATCTCACTATATATTTTCCCTCGAGTTCAAAGTGTCCAGAAGTATCGTTGATTTAAAAAATACCAAGCTCATATGTTAGGATTATCAACTTAACTGTTACTGTAGAATTGAAAGGACTGCAGCACCTTAAAGAGGTATTTAATTTTGTTCCAGCAAGGAAAGTTCAAAGGATGAAAGTTAATCAATTCGGCATAAAGGTAAAATGCATCAAATTATATACTGACGGATTGAGGTGAAATATGTGAGGACAATTTGTTAGAATTAACCTTAATAATGGTAGAAGGTAACTAGGTTAAGTAAATGCCAAATTAATCATTCTTTGCCTGACCACATGAACCAGCCCTTGATCATAGCAATGGCCGTGATCATTGTGGGTGAAGAACTTCCATTCATTTTCAAAATTGGCTGGTTTCTTCTTCATGGGCAAAGTCCTCACCACCACTGAGTACATCTACATGGAGCATTATCACAGGAAAGCAGCATCCAGCTTGCTACTGCCTTCAGGAAGAAGGTACAGGAGGCTCATGACTCACACCATCAGGTTCAGGAACAGTTATCCCTCAACCACCAGTCTTTGAACCAGAGGAATAACTTCAATCAACTTCTCCTGTCCCATTACTGAAATGTTCCCACAACCTATGGATTCACTATCAAGGACTCTTCATCTCATGTTCTTGATATTTATTGTTTATTTATTTATTTATTTATTTATTATTTTTACTTTACAGTTTGTTACCTTTTGCCCACTGGTTGAACGCCCAGTTGGTGCGGCCTTTCATTGATTCTATTATGGTTATTATTCTATTATGGATTTATTAAGAATGCCTGCAAAAATGAATCTCAAGGTTGTATATGGTGACATATACATATGTACTTCGATAATAAATTGACTTTGAGCTATATTAAGTGATATATAAACAGCCAGATGTACATCTTCAGATAAACAGAACAAAAAGTTATCATTACAAACATATCCAAAAATTATGACCATTAATACAGATTTCCATTTGTATATTTCTTTTTATGCCTTCAGATATATCACAAAGTCCTTTACAGTCAAAGAAGCTCATTTGACATGTAGTCATTTATGTAAGTTAGGAAATCCAGAAGCTAAATTCAACAAGCTTCCAACAGTTAAAAGAGAATGAATTAAATAGTTCTTAAAATAAATTCTGTGAAAGGGTGAATATTGATGTATACGTTCCTCTTCAAAAAGTGCCTTGAAATCGTTAATGTTTACCTGAGAGGGGACCTCAGTCTATTCCCACTAATGAAAGGTTCTCTCAGTACAGCACTTCCCTACGCACAACATACTGCCTCAGACTTAAGCTCACGATATGACTTACCCAAGGCATTCCTAACACCCATATCAAAATAATTCAGATAAATGCCTGGAAATCATTATTATATTTTTTAAAGAAATTAGAGCCCCACTATGTTTAAGGATTGTTCTGTTTTAAGGAAGTAGTACCGATGACTGTTTGCTTGCTCATGACACAAAATATGGAAGAAACAATCAGATCCGTGGTATGTAACAGTACAACTGTTGAGACAAAGTTTCCACTGCCCAGATCAAACTGTGAGTCTGAATGAACTGCTAACTAATATCTGTGTGATCTAATCTGCATGATTATGAAATCTGAGATTCATTGTGTCTCAGGAGTGAAAAGAGAAGTGGGAATTCAGATGTTATACATCAGGAGTTACCAGTTCTACACTTGCAATGGAAAAGATTTCTAAAAACTGGTAATATTTAGTGAAGATCTAGTTTTCCTAAAACTTAAAGAGCCTCCAGCATTTTTGCATTACAGCCCAAATGAGCTGTCATTTCCAACAAATGTAATTTGAATATCCTTTACTAATTAATTAGTGCTCCTTCTGTAGGAGAAAATTGTGGAGTACAAGGCTGCCCAAGGATTTCCCAGACAAGTATGAATTGTTACCTCCTTCTGTTAACTTTTGAAGGATCAGAAGATATTTTTTACAGCTGCTAATGTCCATCTGCTGGCGGCTATTTAGCAGCTGATCATTTGTCACTCTGATTATTATCCCACTTGCCTTGTTAAGCATCCCTTATTTCTGCTTATTCTCTCAACTTCTTCATGTCTCCTCTCTCCTGTTGTTTGCATTTCCTGTTGTCAATCCCCCCTGTTTACTCTGCCACCTGTTCTCTCTTCTTACTGCACCCCATCAATATGTTGTGCCACATGGTTGGAAGGAGACTGCTGAGCTGCTGAAGTCATGTTTCGAGCTTCTCACAAGGTGATTCCTTGGAATGGTGAATCCAGGCGGAATTAATTCATGGATATGATGACTCTCCAAAAACAGCACATGGATCTGGTTGACAAATGGAACTTCCTGTTCATGCCCCGAACTAGTTAAGCATTACAGAAAGCCCTGCAGTTCATAATCAAAAGACAGGTTTCAAGTAATGGGCTTTCCTGTGTTTTTTTTTCAGGGGAAAGGCAAGTTATCAATAAAGGACAAAAGCAGAAAATTTGAAACAAAAACTGTAAACAATGAAAATACTCCACAGCCCAGTCAGCAGTTGTGGAGAACACAGACAACACTTCAGTAATAGACACAGTGTTAGGTGGTCTGATTCTGCTATTGAAGAATAAATTGGTGATAACTAATTAAATTATGTAATTAGCTAATTTAATAACTAATTAGCTTCAATTGTAATTCTCACTGTGATCCAAAATAATAATGTAAGAATATGCAATGTTTAACTTCGCCATGGATGGTCCAAAGCCTGGCCGCACAAGGAGGAAGGTTGAGCACGGGGCTAGCAACCTCGTCCTGTAAAGACTCAGAGCTACAAAAATAAAGTTCCTGAGATGTCATCCCTGGGAGGGGAAGGATCTTTGCATAGAAAAAGTGTGAAGTCATGCAGTGAAAGCTGCAAGTCCGTGGTAGTGACAGGGCTGATTGACCCTCTATCAGCCAGGACACTGGCCCAGGACTAGGGACTCTGGCAAGCTGCCGTCTGTGACCAATGCCACAGCAGTGGTAATGGGCCTAAGTAAGGAACTATGCTATGTTGAACTGGTTTATTTCTTGGTTGTTTTGTACAATTATTTCCTTGAATTTACAAAGGTATCACGTATGAATTTGGAGGAGTTTGAATATTCATTTTTTACTTTTGTCAAGACTGAAAACTGCAGCAAAGATGGAAAGTGCTTCATGTAACAGCAGCTAGTTGATATAAATGTGTGAATTGAACAGATGTGATCAGTAAATAACATCATAGTAAATATTTTAAGTGTTGAACCATCTTCACCAGGAGAAAACCATTTAACAATTGACACAAGCATAAGTTTTTATCATATTTTCCATAAAGAATTAATAACTGCTGATTTGTGGATTGTTCCTCTCTTCCTCCCTTCTTTCCAGTTAAAACTGTCATCCTTCCTTTGTTTCTCGACAAAGGTACCATTTCAGACTTTGTGAGACATTTATTAAGACATTTGGTAGTTAGAGGGCCCTTCTTCCTGAGAATTTGTCACAACAATAACTTTGAATCTGTGTAGCTCCGTTAATCTGACAAAGTTATTCCAGATAGGTGAGCAAAGCATAGTCAAAGAGAGCTGTTATGTGATGTTTTTAAGGCTTATAAGGATGTGAGGAGGAGAAAGGTCCTAAGAAGGGAATTTCAAGTCTTAGGGGGAAGTCAGATCTGGTTCTCAAGGCCCCGGATGATCAGGGCGAGGACCTGGGAGGATAGAAAGATGGTTTGAGGGTCAATCTCAGTTTCTACAGGTTGAACTGTCATGACAGGGCATCTGCCTTATTGAGAACTGCAAGAAGATACCTGCAAGAAATATTTATCAAAAATAAAGCTAAATGGGGACAAGATCAAGAGTACAAAAAATTGCTCTAACACACACAAAATGTTGGAGTGTGCATAGTGAGAGAGAGAGATTTCGAAAAAAGCAAGCAGGGGCAGTCAGGGCATTTTGAGTGCTACAGATCACTAGGATGCTTTGGAGTGTGCGTAGCAAGAGAGATATTTTAGTGAAAACACCACAGGCAACAAGGTAACTGAAGGCTTGGAGCAACTGGTTGAGGCTGGCTGGTTCCATAGGTGGACAAGGACTGTAGATGAGAGCTGGGTTTAAATAGGCTGCAGGAGATGAGTTGGAATTGAGTGGCATGTGACTCCTGTTAGCTGGGTGGAGACTGGAAGGTGCAGGCCTGACAGGACACCCCCCCCCCCCATGGTCAGCGACCGACAGCTCAGGATGATCTGATGAGTCTGGTGCAACTCCTTGAGGAGCGATGGATCCAAGATGAAGCTGGTCATCAACCAAGACCTCACTTCCAGGCCATACCCTCCTGAGTCAACTAGATACTGCACACCCCATCCACAAGAATCTGAATCCATTAAACAGCAAATTGTGTACATTGGAGCACCTTCCACCATCTTAGGTTCTGGAGGTGCATGTTCAGGTGAGTTGAGTGGTTCATGAACAATGGGTTTGAGGCAGGACATGTGGAAGATAGGTGTGATCCTGAAGGATAAGTGACCGGATTGATGTGATAGATAACGTTGAAGTAACTGAAGAACCGGGGCAAGAGCTTGTGGGAGCTAATGCAGATCTTGGGTGAACAGCCAGATACAGTTCCAGGCTGGAGTAGTCTGGCTGACTGCCACCAGCCTAGTTAGCAGCTAGGATGGCCTTCTGTGTCCTCTTACAAGCATTCTGGCAGTGGCGATCCAGAGTACTGGCTGACTGGACCCCCACTGTTGATATGCCTGTGGTAGAGGAGGTTTGTAGTTTGTGGGACAGTTTGGCCCAGAGAAGATACTTCTTCCATGTGGAAGGATTAGAGGCAGCGAAGCATTGCAAAAACTTCTTACCTTGCTGATTGGCTCTTTCTGTCTGACCATTAGTCTGTGGATGATAGCCAGAGGACAAGCTCACTGAGGTGTGGAGGAGGAAACAGAAGACTCTAGTCTGACACAGTATCCTGAGGGAAACCTTAGAGGTGAACTACATGCTGGAGGTGAACTACACTACACACTGTCTCAGTGGCTGACTGAAGTTTGGGGAGGGCAGTGAGGTGGGCCACCTTGGAAATCTGGTCCACCCACTGTCAGATCACCACGGCCCCATTGAAAGGGGGCGACCTTGTGATGAAATCCATAGCATTGTGGGACACAAGCATCAAGGGACTGGTTGGAGGAACTGGACTGGGCACATTGAGGGCAGGCAGTGATGAGCTGACATGCATCTGTGATCATGGTGGGCCAACAGAACTGGCATCACAAGAAATCCAAGAGTCCATTGTGCACCTGGATGACCAGAGAGGGGTGAAGGGTGGGCCTATGGAATCCCTCAAAGCACACAGCCGCTGGCATGTACACGTGATGGTCAGGTATGTCGGCCAGAGCACGCTGATGCTGTAGGACGTGGCAGAGCTAGTTCTCAAGATCCCAGATGATCAAGGTGAAGACCCGTGAGAATGGAATGATGATTGAGGGATGATCTCCATCTCAGCTGGGTCGAACTGTCATGACAGGGCATCCACTTGAATGTTCTTGGAGCCGGGTCAGCAGGAGATGGTGAAGTTGAGTTGTATGAGGCAGATGGCCCAGCAAGCCTGATGTACTGTCACTGAGTAGGTGGGTCTGCTGTGTAGAGATGAGGTTCTGCTGGTCAATCTAGATCAGGAAGGGCTTGATGTTTCCTATCTGCCAAAGTCTCCATTCCTCGAAGACCCATGTAATGGCAATAGCTTCCTGTCTCCTACCCCATAGTGGTGCTGAGTAGAGTTAAACTTGCATGAAAATAAGATGCAAGAGTGTGTGTTCCCATCTGGTCCTCGCTGTGAGAGGATGGTCCCATGCTCATGTCACACTTCTACCTATCCATAAAAGATCAGGAAGGGTTCAGATGGCAATAAATAGGAGCAGTGGTGAAGCATCACTTGAGCTCCCTGGAAGTGTGGTCTGCAGCAGCAGACCAGGTTATCCATGAGGAACAAGATACAGGGACAAGATTGAGTCAAGATTCACAATGAATAGCACACGTGACTTGTGAGGGTTGCATACTATCGCAGACTTCAAAGCCAAACATAGTGGTGCCACTAACATCGCGGCCTCTCTCCAAAATGAGCTGAATCATTTTTATGCTCGGTTCGATGTCGTTAACTCTGAGCCTCTGAGGAAAGCCACCGCTACAACCTGCAACCTGGTCTCTGAGGCTGAGGTATATAGATGTTTCCAATGAGTGGACAGTCACCCAAGGCTGCAGGACTGGATGACATCCCAGGGGGAGGACTCAGGATGTGCGCAGCACAACTGGCAGATGTGTTTACAGACACTTGTAATCTCTCCATCTCCCAGTGTAGGGTGTCCTCTTGCTTCAAAACATCCACCATTGTCTCCGTACCAAAAAAGGCCAAGGTAACTTGTCTGAACGACTGGCGCCTTGTCGCACTCACCTCAATAGTAAGCAAATGCTTTGAGAGGCTGGTCAAGGATTACATCTGCAGCTTGCTACCACCCAAACTGACCCCCTACAATCTGCCTACTGACACAACCGATCGACAGATGATGCAATAACCACTCCTCTGCATACTGTCCTTGCACATCTGGAGAAGAAGAATGTTTATGTGAGAATGCTGTTCTTGGACTACAGTTCAGCATTCAACACCATAATTCCATCCAGGCTCGACAGGAAGCTCAGAGACTTCGGCCTTGACCCTGCATTGTTCAGCTGGATCCTGGACTTCCTGTCAGATCGGTGCAAGGTTGTAAGAGTGGGCGCCCTCACCTCCACCCCTCTGACTCTCAATACAGGAGCCCCTCAGGGCTGTGTACTAAGTCTGCTCCTTTACTCCCTGTATACCCATGACCGTATCGCCTCCCACAGTTCAAATCCGCTAATTAAATTTGCCAACTGCACTACATTGATTGGTCTAATCTCAAACCATAACGAGATGGCCTACAGGGAAGTAGTCATCTCTCTGACACAGTGATGCCAAGAAAACAACCTCTCCCTCAATGTCACAAAAACAAGCGTGCAGGTTGTGGATTACAGGAGGAATGGAGACAGACTAACCCCTATTGACATCAATGGATCTGGGGTTGAAAGGGTGAACAGCTTTAAGTTCCTCGGCATCCACATCACTGAGGACCTCACATGGTCTGTACACACCAACTGTGTAGTGGTAAAAGCATAACAGTACCTCTTTACCCTCAGAGGGTTGAGGAAGTTTGGTAAGGGCCCTCAAATCCTAAGAACTATTGAGAGCACCCTGACTGGCTGCATCACTGCCTGGTATGGGAACTGTACCTCCCTTAATCGCAGGATTCTGCAGAGAGTGGTAAAGACAGCCCAGTGTATCTGTAGTTGGGAACTTCTCATGATTCAGGTCACTTACAAAGACAGGTGTGAAAAGCGGGCCTGGTGGATCACTGGGGACTCGAGTCACCCCAACCACAAGCTACTCCAGCTACCATCATCCAGGAAATGGTACCGCAGCATAAAAGCCAGGACCAACAGGCTCCGAGCTTCTTCCACCAGGCCATCAGACTGATTAGCTCACGCTAATTTAACTGTATTTCTATGTTACATTGACTGTTCTACTTATTATATATTATTACAAAATACCATGATTGCACATTACACATTTAGACGAAGAGGTAACGTAAAGATTTTTACTCCTCATGTATCTGAAGGATGTAAGAAATAAAGTCAATGAAGCCAATTCAGGTAGGTGATTTGGTGAGAGAAGTGAGAGGTGTGGCAATTTAACTGTAGCTACTGAAGAGATGACAGCAGAAATCGAAGAACCCCAAGAAGTATTGTAGCTGTTTGAGGGTTGTGATCCATGTTGGTGCCCACTTTCTCTGGCTCCATATTTACGCCTTGGGGTGAAAAGATGTAACCCGGGAAGGAAATGACCAGGGCTGTGGAAATGGTATTTCTCTAACTTGCAGTACAGTTGGTTTTCGAAGAGATGCTGAAGGACTGACCAGAAGTGACAGATTTGGTCTCGAGGTTCCTTAGAGAAGATGAGGATGTTGTGGACACAGACGAACATATTCCCATGTAACGTGTCTCAGAGGATCCCGTGAATAAAGGCTTGGAAAATGGCGGGTCTCTAGGAGAGTCCAAAAGGCATTACCAAGTGGACAGTGTGTGTTAAGAATGCCGTCTTCCACTCATCTCCCTGGCAAATGTGGATTAGGTTGTACACACTCCGTAATTCCAGTCCGGCGAAGATCTGGGCCCTAGAGAGTGTTTTGAAAGTGCTATCCATCGAAGGGAGAGAGGAACAGTTCTTAATGGTGATTTTGTTGAGTCCATGGTAGTCAATGCAAGGACGGAGACCCCCATCTTTCTTTCCAACAAAGAAGAATCCTGTACAGGCTGGGACTGACATAAAGCAGTTCTTTACAAAGGAGGACAACTAAAGCAGTTCTTCAGCACTTCGGCAATGTTGCCATTCATGGCTTGGGTCTCAGGAGGGGAGAGGGAGAACAGACAACCTCAGGGAGGGGTGGTGCCTGGGAGGAGGACAATTAAACAGTTGTGTGGTCTGTCAGACGACAATGTGCTGGCTTCTCTTTTGCTGAAGCCGATGGCTAAGTCGTGATATTCCTTTAGGAGTTTGTTGAATTCAAGGGTTTCCTCCACCTCCATGGATCTACGGGGTGAAGTCAACTGGTCCAGTAGGTGGGTCCCAACGCAGCAGTGAACCCGATGACCAGGTGAAATGGGGGTTGTGAGAGGAGTAACCCAAAATGAAGGGAATGTTGAGTGAGTCGATCAGGAGGAAGTAGATGGGCTCTCTGATGCTCATGTGCACAGGTTGTGTGCATGCTCTGACCCTCCCCAGACCACAAGCAATGCTCATCAACGACTGTGATGCAGGAGGGGTGAAAAATGGGCTCGGTAGGAAGTTCACCCTTCACACACAGAGTCCAGTTCAGAAAGTTTCTTACTGCACCAGAATCCCCCAGAGCCCCCAGTGCGTGGAGAGCCATTGGGGTGTGGAGAGAGTGAGTTAGGCTATCGTGCTGGAATGAGGGACTGGGCTAGACTTAGCAGATAGAAGACCCCCTCATCTCCACCTGGTGGTGCTATTTCCTAGAAACAATGGGCATTTGATGCGTGGATGATCAGCTGCTCCACAGTAAATGCACAAATTGTTTCTCTACTGACACTCACACTCTTGGGGGACTGTGGGGGGGGGGTTAAGGGAGCTCTCTCTAACTGCATAGGTTCTAGAAGCATTGATACTGAGGGTTCTGCAGCCAAGTGGTCCTGGGAATGGAGCTGGTGTTCTGGCTGGTGACTTGCAGGGTTGTTCCATAAGCAGCTTGTGAATATAAAGGGCCAGAGTGATGAGGCTTTCGAGGTTGATGGACATCTCCTGGTAGACTGCTTATCTTTCAAGCGCTCTGAAAGGCCATGATGGTAATGGAGTAAGAGGACTTCCACATTTCAGCTTCACTCCACTGCGAGGGTCCTGAATTTCACAGAGCATGAGCCTTGATGTAGGCAAAGTATCTGACTTGCTGCCTCATTTCCACATCCCAGATGGCCGGAAATCTCAGCAGTGAAATCCTCATAATAGAGGAAAATAGGGGTCTCATTTTCCCATTTAGCATTAGGGCATGTGTCAGTGCAGGTGACAGAGTTTGTGTAGTGGAACACTTTGTATATAGTGATCATTATGCCATTAGTTTCAAGATAATCATGGAGAAGGATAGGTCTGGTCCTTGGGGTGAAATTCTAAATTGGAGAAAGACCAATTATAATTGTATCATAAAAGATCTGGCAAGTGTGCATAGGAACAGGTTGTTTTCAGGCAAGGGTGTGTTTGTAAGTGGGAGGCCAACAAAAGTGAAATTTTGAGTGTACGGATTTTGGTAGTACAGGTAAAAGTTTCATAAGGTGCTGATTTAAAAGCTTCACAGTTTTGCAGAGTTACTAGTGATGGGCAACGAAAGCAAGTTTGTGATACATTGTAATATTGAAAGGTCTAGATAGAATGGACGTGGAGAGCATGTTTCCTATAGTGGGGTATTCTAGGACCAGAGGACACAACCTCAGAATACAAGGACCTCCCTTTACAGAGATGAGTAGGGATTTCTTTAGCAAGAGGATGGTGAACCTGTGGAATTCATTGTCCTGGATGGCCGTGGAGGCCAAGTCATTGGGTTAATTTAGCAGAGGCTGATAGTTTCTAGGTTCTAAGGATGTCAAAGATTATGGGGAGAAAGTAGGAGAAAGGGGTTGAGAGGGATAATAAGTTAGTCATGATCGAATGCTGGGCCTGCTCAATGGGTGTAATGGCCTAATTCTGCTCCTATGTCTTATGGAGTATGTATGTGAAGTTTGCTGAATTTCCAGAAGGGATAGAGTCAAGTACATAGTACATAGAAGAGTACAGTACAGGAAGAGAAACGTCAGCCCATGATGTTGTGCCAGGCTAATTTAATTAATTATCAAATGCCCAATTAAACTAACTCTTTCTACCTACACAATGTCCACATCCTTCCATTTCCTGCACATTCATGTGCCAATCTAAGAGCTCCTGAACACCTCTATCGTATTTGGCTGCACCACCACCCCTGGCAGTACATTCCAGACACAAAACAGTCTCTATGTACAGTAAAGGAAAACTTGCCCCACACATGTCCTTTGAATTTGCCCTGCTCACCTTAAAAGCATGCCCTCTCGTATAGGGTATTTCAACTGTGGGAAAAAGATACTGAATGCCTACTCTATCTATACCTCTCATAATCTTGTAGATCTCCCCTCATCTTGCACTGCTCTAGATAAATCATCCCAAATCTACCCAACTTCTCCTTATAGCACATGCCCTCTAATTCAGCCAGCATCCTCGTAAACCTCTTGTACTTTTTCCAAAGCCTTGAAATAATTTCTATAATGTGATTACCAGAACTGAAGGCAATACTCCAGATGTGGCCTAACTAGAGTTTTAAAAAGCTTCAACATAACTTTGAGGCTCTTGAACTCAGTCCCTCGACTAATCAAGGCAAATATGACATTTGTCTCCTAGCCACCCTATCAACCTGTGTGGGCACTTTCTGGGAGATATGAATTTGGGCCCCAAGATCCCTCTGCACATCAACATTATTAAGGGTCTTGCACTGTACCTTTACATTGGATTTTCCAACCTGCAACATTTCACATTTACCTGGTCTATACTCCATCTACCATCCCACCCATTTCCACCCAAATCTGCAACTCATTGACATCCACGGAATCCTTTGGCAGTCCTACACTACCTACAAAACCAGCAACCTTTATATTGTCTGTAAACTTCCTAACCCATCGATTCTACATTTTCATCCAGATCGCTTATATGCATATATTGCAAACTGCAAAGGTTCCAGTAAAGATCCCTGCAGAGCACTTGTCACAGACCTCCAGCAAGAATAAGTCCCATCGACCACTACTCTCGATCTTTCATGAGCAAACAAATTCTGAATCCAAAAAGCCAGTTCACTGATGAAAATCTGATGATTTTCTGGATGAATCTTCTGTGAGGACCTTGTCAAATACATCACTAAAATCCACGTAGGTAACGTCCACAGCTCTACCTACATCAACAACCAGCCTCGATAATTTTAATCAAGTTAGTAAGACATGATTTTCCCTGCAAAAAGCCATGCTGGCTGTTTCTAATCAGTCCATGGTTTTCCACATGCTCATAAATCCTATCCCTAAGAATCTTCTCCAGTTACTTCTCTCCCACTGACAGGAGGTGCACAAGTCTATAGCTTCCAGGGTTATCCTTATTTCCCTTCTTAAAATAATGGAGCATAAGCTACTCACCCATTTTCTGGGACCTCGTTGGTGGCTAGAGAGGACACAATGATCCAAAGCACAATGATCTAAAGACCCAAGCAATCCCATTTCTTGCTTCTCTCAATAACCTGAGGGATATCCTATCAAACCCTGGGATAGAATGGTAGTGCTGCAGTTAGTGCGATGCTATTACAGCTCAGGGCGTTGGGGTTCAGAGTTCAATTCTGGTGTCCTCTGTAAGGAGTTTGTATGCTCTCCCTGCGAAATGAGTGGGTTTTCCTTGGGTCTCTAGTTTACTCCCACAGTCCAAGGGTGTCCTGGGTAGGTTAAATGATCATTGTAAAATGTCCCGTGATTAGGCTCAGGTTAAATCGGGGTTGTTGGGGGTTATTGGGGCGGCTTGACATGAAGAGTTGGAAGGCCCTACCTTGCGATGTACCGCTTAACCAAATAAATTAATAAATTTAAAACATGATCCACCTTAATGTTCTTCAAGAGACCCCAGCACTACTTCCTTATTTTTATTTTCAAAATGCCATAGGAAATAAGTACACTCCACTTTGATATCCCTATCTTCCATGCCTTTATCCTTGGTAAATACTGAGGCAAAGTATCCATTTAGGGTCTTGCCCACATCCTCTGCCTACAAACACACACTCTGTCCTTGAGTGGTCCTCCTCCCTCCCTAGCTATGCTCTTGCCCTTGATATATGGATAACACCTCAGGATTCTATTGAATCCTCATTGCCAAGGATAGTCTGTGCGCCTTTCTAGTGCTAGCACCCACTTCCTGTACTGTAGTGACCAGAACTCCACAGAATACTCGAATTGTTGCATGATCAATATTTTACACACTTCTTGCTATTACAATAAGTACAGTATTCTCTTCTGCACTTGTATTCCAAGAACCCTTCCTCCTTTTACTTCATTTGCCAGGTGGTTTGCCGCACACTTTTCCAGAATAAAATCCATTTAGCTTTTCTAATGGCACTCAATAGCCACTCTCTTGCTAATTAAAAATGTGCCGGACTTCCTTAACCAAATCAGAAGCAGGTTTAAAATTACTGACATATGTTGTGAAATTTGTTAACTTTGCAGCAGCAAAACAACACAATAGATGATAATATAGGGAAAAAACTGAATTACAGTAAGTATATACATGCATGTCAAATATAACCATATATAACCATATAACAATTACAGCACAGAAACAGGCCATCTTGGCCCTTCTAGTCCATGCCGAACTCTTACTCTCACCTAGTGCCACCGACCTGCACTCAGTCCATAACCCTCCATTCCTTTCCTGTTCATATAGCTGTCCAATTTAACTTTAAACGACAACATCAAACCTGCCTCAACCACTTCTGTTGGAAGCTCGTTCCACACAACTACCACTCTCTGAGTAAAGAAGTTCCCCCTCATGTTACCCCTAAACTTTTGCCCTTTAACTCTCAACTCATGTCCTCTTTTTTGAATCTCCCCAATTCTCAATGGAAAAAGCCTATCCATGTCATCTCTATCAATCCCCCTCATAATTTTAAACACCTTTATCAAGTCCCCCCTCAACCTTCAACGCTCCAAAGAATAAAGACCTAACTTGTTCAACCTTTCTCTGTAACTTAGGAGATGAAACCCAGGCAACATTTTAGTAAATCTCCTCTGTACTCTCTTAACTTTATTGACATCTTTCCTATAATTCAGTGACCAGAACTGTACACAATACTCCAAATTTGGCCTTACCAATGCCTTATACAATTTCAACATTACATCCCAACTCCTATATTCAATGCTTTGATTAATGAAAGCCAGCGTACCAAAAGCTTTCTTCACCACCCTATCCACATGAGATTCCACCTTCAGGGAACTATGCTCCATTATTCCTAGATCCCTCTGTTCTACAGCATTCTTCAATGCCCTACCATTTACCATGTATGTCCTATTTTGATTAGTCCTACCAAAATGTAGCACCTCACATTTATCAGCATAAAACTCCATCTGCCATCTTTCAGCCCACTCTCCTAACTGTCCTAGTTAAATTAAATAAGTAATGAAAAAACATAAATAAAAAAAGTAATGAGATGGTGTTCATGGGTTCAACGTCCATTCAGAAATCGGACGGCAGAGGGAAAGAAGCAATTCCTGAGTCACTCAGTACGTGCCTTCAGACTTCTGTGCCTCCTTCCTGATGGTCATAGTAAGAAGAGAGCATGTTCTGGGTGGTGGGGGTCCTTAATGATAGATGCTGCCATTTTGAGACACGGCTCCTTGAAGATGTCTTGGATGCTATGGATGCTAGTACCCATGATGGAGCTGATGAAGTTTACAACTCTCTGCAGCTTACTTCAATCCTTCAATCCTGTGCAGTAGCCCACCCCCGGTACCAGATGGTAATGCAGCCAGTCAGAATGCTCTCCATGTTACATCTGTAGATATTCTTGAGTGTTTTAGGTGACATTCCAAATCTCCTCAATCTCCCAATGAAATATAGCCACCGTGCTGCCTTCTTTATAGCTGTGTCAATATGCTGGGACCAGGGTAGGTCCTCAGAGATATTAACACCCAGGAACTTGAAACTGCTCACTCTCTCCACTTCGGCTCCCACTATAGAGATTGGTGTGGGTTCCCTCTTCTTACCCTTTCTGAAGTCCACAATCATCTCTTTGGTCTTGCTGACATTGATTGCAAGGTTGTTTCTCTACGTTACAGGATGAAGTGCTCGAGAGTCAAAGTGGCCTTTCTTGCATCATAGTAAGATAAATTTTGGTTTTGTGTTTTATAACATATGAGGGGTGATTAATAAGTTCGTGGCCTAAGGTAGAAGGAGATGAGTTATAAAGCTCTCGTTACATGCACATGCAGGTCAACTCTTTGAGTGATTATGCAGAAAGTTTGAAGTTAATAACTCATCTCCTTCTACCCTGGGCCACGAACTTATCAATCACCCCAGCTGTGGACACTTTCTGGAGGTCCAAGATCCGTATGCTCCACGACCGCTGGACTAAGTGTGTAAATGTAGGAGCAGACTATATTGAAAAATAAATGTGCTAGGTTTTCTAAAATTGACTCCTTCTACCCTAGGCCATGAACTTATCAATCACCCCACGTAGAACACTACAGCACATTCAAGGTCCTTCAACTCACAATATTGTGCAGACCTTATAATGTACCCTAAGATCAATCTAACCCTTCCTTCCTATCTTTACTTACTGCCCATTATGCCGTTAGCAGTGAAGGTCTTCCATCTCTGTCTGTCTTTGGCCATCTTCTCTATTGTGCCTAGGCTGTGGTTCAGGGTCCTCATTTCTGCCGGTATGTTACGGTGTCAAGTTGTCTTTGGTCCCACATGTTTCCTCCGCCCTTCAGGGGTGTAATGAAGTGCTGTCTTGGTGATGGAGTTGGCCTCTCTTCTCATCATGTGTCCTATCCATCCCCAGTGTTTCCTCACGATGATTGTGGTCATGTTCTCTTGATGGTGCTGAAGGAGTAGTGCATGGATGGAGATATTTATTGGTCAGAAAGTACAGAGGATCTCCCGGTAGGGCTAGTGGTGTAGGATGATAACAGCTTGACAAGGTCACTCTCTGTATGCACCAGCATTCTGACCCGTACAAGAGTGTGGACAGAACACAGCTCAGGTACAGCTTCACCTTGGTATGAACACTATGGTTGATCCCCATATGTAGTTCATTGATCTGAAGATGTTTCTAGCTTTGCTGAGTGGGCACTGAATGTTGTCCTTGGTCCCACCATCCTGCTGAATGATGCTCCCCAGGTAGGTGAATTTGCTGGTGCTGGGTAAGTCAGAGCCATGTGCTTTGACAGGAGGAGGAGACTCTACATTGGAAGTTCTCATTCTCTAGCTGACTCTGAATCCAACCTGTCCACCACAGGTACACAGGCACTGAGTTTTCTCTTGCATGTGCTGGTGTATATGTGGTAGTAATGTGAGGTCATCTGCACAGTCAAGGTCAAGTAGAGATTAGAATCCACCTAATGCCCTCTGCTTATCTTTCATTGTTTGCCACATAACCCAGTCAATCATCAGGTTAAACAATATCACCGACATCACACAGCTTTGCATGACTCCTGTCCTGACTTCGAAGGTCAAATCACAGTCCCAAACTCTACAGGTGAAGTTAGCATAGAAACTCTGGATAAGCTGGACAATTTTGGAAGTGATTCCTTATGATCTGAGAGCTTACCAGAGGCTTTCCATGTGGATGCTATCAAAAGCCTTTTCAAAGTCCATGAAATTCATATACAGTTGTCTCTGTCACTCTGCGCACTGTTCTATGATGTTACGCAATGTGAAGATCTGGTCAACACAGCCTCTGTTTCTCCTGAAGCCAGCTTGCTCTTTCCACAAGCACATGTTGAGAGCATCTGTAATCTGGTGGACAATGACCTTGATGAGAAACTTACTGGGCACTGACAAAAGTGTGATGTCATGCCAGTTGTTGCTATCACTTAGCGCTCCTTTCTTGGGGATCCTAACAATGATTCCCTTTGTCTCCTCCTTGGATACTTGTCCTTGTTCCCAGATTATTGTGAACAGTGGTTGCAAGATGGCCGCTACAACTTTTGGTTCAGCTTTGAACAGTTTGGCATTCAAATTGTCATGTCCTGGAGTTTTGCTGTTCTTTAATGATTTAATCACAGCAACAATCTCTTCTTTCTTGGGTGGATCTGTGTGGATTTCGAGGTCCTCTGCTGCCTCTTGTATGTCAGGTTCTTCATCTGGTGGTGGTCTATTCAGTAATTCTCTGAAATACTCCGTCCATCTTGCCTCTTGCTCTTTCTCAGTTGTCAAAAGCAGACCGTTCTCATCTCTCACAGGACCACTGGATCTGGCCTGGAACTTTCCACATACTAATTTTGGGATGGTTTTCCTGAGTCTCCCCCCAGGACTTGCATGGCCGACAGTAGTGAAAACTGAAAGGGAGCTACTGGCATTTTGAAAGAAGCCCTGAACACCACCAAGACCAAGACCAAGTTTTGTTTTTTATTGGAATGTATGAACCATGTACAACACTGGCAAGGTAGCACATATAACTGCAGAAATGCGTCGTTACAACCTACATATACCGGGTGTCCGTGAGAGCAGATGGACAGGGTCTGGCAGGAAGTGGTGAAACAGTTTTATACTCAGGAAGGGAAGATGGTCAGCATCACGAAGGTGTAGCTGTCATTTTGAAGAAAGGCTTTGAGAAGTGCTTGCTGGAGTGGAAACCAAACAACAGTAGAGCCAGACTGAAAGGCTGAAGGGAAAGCAAGTGAACATGACTGTGATTCCAGTGCTGTGCTCCAACTAACGATAGTGACACTGAAGAATAGGACATCTTTGAATTTCTGCAATTGGAGGTAGAATTAACGCCATGCCATGACATAATCATCATCATGGGAGATCTAAACACCAAAGTGGGAAATAGCAACTCACACGTCAGGAGGATTATGGGCACTCATTGATGAATAACCATGGTGAAAGACTGGTGGAATTCTGTGACATTATCAGTCTGGTCATATGGGGGACCCTCTTTCCACACTGTGAAATCCACAAACTGACATGGTGCTCACCCAACGGACACGACAAGAGCCTGATTGACCATTTGATGATCAATGGTATGTGGAAACGATCCATGCAGGATGTAAGGGTGGAGAGAGGCACAGATCCAGGAAGTGATAACCACGTTGGTGTAGCAGTGATGAAACTCAAGCTGAAAAGCACTGGGACCAGAACACATGTACAAAGACAGCTTGATGTTAAGAAGCTCAAGGACACCTTCACCATTCAGCTTAAGGACAGATTCCAGGCATTGCCTCAAGACCTTGATGGGGATGTGTCAGTAGACAAGATTGGCACAATGTAGAAACAGATTGCCTTAGTCATCAAGGAGTGCAGTGAAGCTTGCTAGGATGTAGAGTTGGAAAGAAGAACAATGAATGGATACAGCAGGAAACATGGTCAGCCTTAAAAGAAAAATGGAAAATTAAGAAAAAACGTGTTAGATGCAAAGTCAACATGAATTAAGGTGAAACTTCAGCTAGCATATACTAAAGATAACAGGAAAGTGATGAGACTTGTAAGAAAAGATAAGATAGTCTACGTGGAATGTAGAGGAGGCCAAAGCAGTAGTCAGTTGAGGTGATCAGGGAAGTATATACAAGATTTCAAAATTGGTATGTTTGTGGTCTCACCAGGATTTTAGAGAGCTGCAATATTATCTCATGGCTCTTGAACAAAATTTCCTGACTAATGAAGGCCAACACCCCAATCAGAGCATTAGAACAAAAGGAAGAGGTACAATGGGTAAACCATGTCTGCTGTTGGACATAGAAATTATATTTCATCTGTGTTATCATCTTTTTCATTAATATTCAAAACTCTATTGATTTCAGTCTTACCACATATCAGAAAATGTGAATGCACTGAAGAAAGTTCAGAGGAGCATTGCCAGTGTGTTACCAGAGATGGAATATTTCAATCATGAGGAGAGTGGATGGACTGGGTTTACTTTCCTCATCAGGTTGAGCAACCTTTCATGTCAAAACCCTACATCAGGACTGAGATGGCTGGGAAAAAAAGAGAAGGGGAGCAGTGGGAAGGGAGTATGAGGTGATTGGCGGACAGAGGTGATGAACAATGACAGGCAGGTTGTTTCAGTTAATGGAGGGGAATTAAGGTGGAGTTAGTAGACAGTGATGGGCAAATGCTAGACAAATTGAGAGAAAAAACAAAATTGAGAGACAGATATGGTGAATTAGGGGGAGAAGGCAGACACAGTTCACCCACAGGCTCCCTACACACCCCCTCCCCTATCTGGTTCTGGCTCCATCTGCCATTCACCTCTCCCCTAATGGTTCCCATATATCCTCTCTTACTTATCACATTGCAGATAGTTGCCTTTTGTGTTCCTACTTATTACTCCCCTGGCTGTTTCCAGTCTTTAGACTCCCATCACTCCATCTGTCTCTCAATTTTTTTTTCTTTTTACTCTTTCCCTTTGACTGCCTCCATCTATCACCCACCTGCCACCGTCTCCCAGTTCCATTCCCTCTCCCCTCCCCTACCTGGTGCAAGCTGTCTCTCATTTTTCATCCATCCTCAGTCCACCGATCACCTCACTCTCCTGTCTCATCACTCCCCTTCTTCTCTTTATACTGGCCACCTTGTCTCTCCAATCCCAGTCCAAATGTAAGGTTTCAATCTGAATTGTCAACAGATCTTTATCTCTCACAGGTGCTGCTTGACCCACTGAAACTGAAGAGGAATCTGATAGATGTTATGAAAGGCATAGAAAAAATGGATAGAAGAAGCTATCTTCCCAATGGAAACATCTAAAGCCAGAGAGTATATGTGGTGAGGAACAAGGGTTAAGAAGTGGAAGGAGGCTGCAATCTGCAGCATGCTGCATGAGAAGGAGGTGGAGGAAGATGCTCTTAAGTAACTAAGTAACAGCAATTTGCCAAGACGTAGAAGGCAATGGATGAAATGCTTATCAGTAGAGATGGATAGCTGGTGTGTGCTGTATAATTCTATAACTCTGTGATTCTACTATTGGAGTTCTGTCATTGCAACCTGAGACATTTACATAATATATTGTTATCATTCTCCTTGTTCGTCACTGGTGAAGTTCCCAAAAATTGGAAGGTGGCTGATGTTGTTCCATTGTTTAAGAAGGGTAGCAAGGACAAGCCAGGGAACTACAGGCTGGTCAGCCTGACATCAGAAGTTGGCAAATTACTGGAGGGTATTCTGAGGGACAGGACCCACCGGCATTTGGATAGAAAGAGGGAAGTCGTGCTTGACAAATTTTTAGAGATTTTTGAACAGGCAACAAAAAGGTCAGATGAGAGCAGAGCAGTGGATGATGTCTATATGGACTTTAGCAAGGCTTTTAACATGGTTCTGCATGGTAGTTTGATGTGGAAGGCTAAAGAATCCAGGGAGAGCTAGTTTGGTGAATTTAAAGTTTGCTCCGAGGGAGGGGAGAGAGTGCGGCGCAGCAGAGAAGAGAGAGAGGGCAGCGGAGGAGACAGAGGGCCGTGTGCTGGTGATATAGAGGGGGCAGAGGAGAGGGAGGGTCGGGACAGAGGACAGAGAGGGGGCAGGGCGGAAGAGAGAGAGAGGGGGTGAGGCAGAGGAGAGAGAGGGCGGGGCGGAGGAGAGAGAGGGTGAGGTGGAGGAAAGAGAGAGGGCGGTGTGGAGGAGAGAGAGAGATGGGTGAGGCGGAGGAGAGAGAGGGTGGGCTGGAGGAGAGAGAGGGTGGGGCAGAGGAAAGAGAGGGCGGGGCGGAGGAAAGAGAGAGGGTCGGGGCGGATGAAAGAGAGAGGGTCGGGGCGGAGGAGAGAGAGGGCGGGGTGGAGGGGAGAGAGGGGGGCATGGCGAAAGGGAGAGAGGGTGGGGTGGAGGGGAGAGAGGGGGTGGGGCAGAGGGGAGAGAGAGCGGCAGAGGAGAGAAAGGTCCGTGTGTTGGTGAGATAGAGAGGGCAGGGTGGTGGAGAGATGGGGTGGCGGAGGAGAGAGAGGGGGCAGCGGAGGAGACAGAGGCCCATGGAGGAGAGAAAGAGGGCAGTGGAGGACAAGGAGAGGGCAGTGGAGGAGAGGGGGAGGGCGGTGGAGGGGAGGGAGGGGGCGGTGGAGGAGAGTTGTTTCTCGGAATGGAGGCCCGTGACTAGTGGTGTGCCACAGGGGTTGGTGTTAGAATGTATATAAATGACAGATGTGAATGTACAGGGTTCGGTCAGTACGTTTGCGGATGACAAAATTAGAGCTGCTGTTGATGGTGAAGGTGATTTTTGTAGATTTACGAGGGATCTTGATCAATTAGGGAAAAGGGTCGAGAAGTAGCAAATTGATTTCAATACAGATGTGTGACGTGAAAGTCAGATTAGTGTTGGACTAATGGTGTGAATACCAGGACACTAGGGAGTGTAAGGCAACAAAGGAACAAAGTGTATCATTGAGTGTAAGTATTGTCACAGGTAGACCTCATCAGTCTGGGCATTGAATTGGGAGTTGGTACATTATGTCACAATTGTATTATTTGTTGGTGAGACTGCACTTGGAGTACTGTATGTAATTTGGTCATCCTGTTATCGGAAAGATGTGGTTAAACTGGGATAAGTGCAGAGAAAATTTACAAGGATGCTGCCAGCACTAGAGGGCCTGAGTTATCGGAAGAAGTTGGCTGGGCGGGGACTTTATACCTTGGAACATAGGAGGATGAGGGGCAACCTTATAAAAATGTTTAAAATTGTGTAAGGCATGGATCAGGTAGATGTTAATAGCTTTTCCCCCAGGGTTGGGGAGACCTAAACTAGAGGGAATAGATTTACAGTAAGAGAGAAAAGGTTTAAAAGGGAATGAGGAGCAACTTTTTCATGCAGAGGTTGGTGGGTATAGGAACGAGATGCCAGAAGAAGTGGTTGAGTCAGGTACAATGAAACACTTAGGTAGGTACATGGAGGAGCAAGACTTAAAGGAATATGGCTGTGAAGGAAATAAGGACTACTTGTGTGGGCACTTTAGTTGACCTGGTCTTGTTGGATTCTTGTATTCATGCTGTATTGCTCTATGACTTTAGATTACATTGTCAGAAACACTGTGGGCACGTGGTTAAGGCATTGGACTAGCAACCTGAAGGTCGTGAGTTTGAGCCCCAGCCGAGGGAACGTGTTGTATCCTTGAGGAAGGCACTTAATCACACATTGCTCTCTGACGACACTGGTGCCAAGCTGTATGGGTCCTAATGCCCTTCCCTTGGACAACACTGGTGTCATGAGGGGAGGGGAGACTTGCAGCATGGGCAACTGCTGGTCTTCCATACAACCTTGCCCAGGCCTGCGCACTGGAGAGTGAAGGCTTTCCAGGCGCAGATCCATGGTCTCGCAAGACTAACGGATGCCTATACTGTCAGAAACACCCAGACCTTTGACCTTTAACACTAACAACAGAAAGGACTGCAGGCAGATAGCACCCTTAGGTTCCCTTCCAATAGTCACAGATTGTGACTTGGAGATCTACTAAGCACATCTTCATCATCATGAGTCCAAGTCCTGCAACTCTCTTCTCAGTAACACTGTGGGAGTACATTCACCAGAAGAATTACAGTAGTTCATAAGGGTGATTCACCACTACATTCCCATGGGCAATTCGTGATAGACAATAAATGCTGCTTTGCTCACCACCCAGAAATAAGTAAATGAGACATGAAATCTGAAATAAAAATGTAATATACTGGAACCAGTCAGCAGGTTATAAAGCATATCTGAAAGCATAAAAGTGTGAACATTTTCGATCCCTGAGCATTCATCAGAACTTGTAAAGAATAATACACCATTCACATCCCTTTTTAATTCCAGACAGCATCAATCATGGCAACGTAACTAATAGTCTAGAGGTGTAACCAGATGTGTAGGGCAGTTGTTTAGGGTGCATGCCAATTAATTCCCTTTCAGGATATTTTCTACTCATCAATTTTTTTCCCACTGTTCTAATGTTTCCTCTGTGATAGAAATTAATTTTACTTTGTTAAATGTCACACATAAATGTCATGCCAAATTTAGAGAGAAATATTTCAATTACCATTCAATAAGCAGAAGCACAATAAATTCTACAACTTGCATTTATATCACATTCTTAATGTAGCAGAACATCCCATGACACTTTGCAGAAGCGTGATCAGAAAACTTTGGCAGAAAAGAACATAGAGACATTCGAACTATAAAAAGGTTTGCTCTCTGAAAGAAGCGATGAGCGAGTGCACTGAATGCCAGAGTTGGAGAATTCCAGAAATCTTGAAAGGTCATGGAGCTGAAGGAGATTTCAGATAGGGAAGGAAAAAATCAGGATGGGAGTTAAAGTGAAGATGAGATTTTTCAATTACTTTGGACTATCAGCTGCCAAGTACACAGGTAATGTGGGTTGGGATTGGGACAGAATTGTTTTGGTGTATTTTTAGTGAATGGAAAAAAGGAATAAGGGTACCTTATTTAGCTGCTTGAGTATCTTCCAGCATTCTATATAATTGTGTATTGTTTGTATTCTAACTCTTGGCTCCTTGTCCTTTGATATCCTCATCTAATAAAAAATCTATTGATTTCAGATCTAGAATTATTAAGAAGTAAGCATCTCTGCTTAATATAAAGAGCTTTTCAATATTTTACCATCCTTTCCTGGAAGTGCTTCTTAGCTTCTCTTTAAATCATCCTGATTTTCTTATGACCCATTGTACCGGACACCCACTACACCAGAGATGATCTCTACATTTTAAATTCCTTTTAAAGTTCTGAATCTACAAATAATTACAGCATGAAGTGCATTAGATAGTACCTATCACATTAGTCAGTATCAGGAAAGTAACACGCAACTGATCAACTTAAAAGTGCTTTTAGCAAGTGGGAGAGCTCTAACACACAATCTGAGGTTACATACCTTCTGTAGCATGGAAACAATTGCTATTGTATTCAAAACTGAGATGTACAGCTTTTCTGTGTATTAAATGAGTCAAGGATTATGGTTACAGGGAAGGAATATAGTGTTCAAATAGAAGATGAGTCATGGTCTTGTTGAATGCTAGATCAGACTTGAGAAACCCAGTGGTATACAGCTGCTCCTATTTCTAATGACTTGGTCATCAAGGAAATCATTACGGCTTTGCACCAGACATGCAATGGTAGAGGAATCAGTAGGATGTTACTGGGGAAATGGGATTGATGGGAATGAGCCGAATAGCCTCATCTGCCATTAGGTTCATTTTCCCATACTAAACAGAATGTAGTCCCATTCCACTTGATGGTTCTGAGAAAAGAGCTTAGCTGGAAGAGAGAAAAAATGGTTTTGGAACAATAGAAAAATATTATAGAGCAGAGGTGAAATAAGTCACGTCTATTCTTAGAACTCGGGCCCTCTAGATTTTATGGAAATCTCTAAGTGTGTATATGTGAAGTAAATGTTGCACTAAACACAAACATATTAACCTGAATGAAATATGACTTGGGAACATATGTGCTCTAAAATTAATTATTTATAGGTGGCATATTATAGGATGGAATAACTATGAACTTAATACTAAATCCCATTACCCATTGCTCTTCTAGTTGAAGGTGAGGTAAGGTTAATATTGTCAGAAGAGTCATGTTCCAGCAAACTTGCCAATTAGCATAATATTTTACATTAGGCTTAGTGATTATACAGTTGAACAATTAGTCTTAATTATCCATGCATAGTTAATACATGTCAATGTTAAAGCATTATTTTACTAAACTAAACTAAAGCAAATTAAATAAGCCTGCAAGCTGAGAGTAAGTCCTGCAAGTGTTTTTGAGCTTAACCCAGCTAATACTTCTTTCCTGTGAGCAAAGGTGCCTCTTTCTATTGTGAAGATAAAGTTAACCTCCCTTCCTCACAAAATCCCTCTTCACAACAAAAACAAATGTTCTCTACCACTAATTTATACTAAAGTCTGTGCTTAAGTGTAAAATAGCTGAAAAGCATGTTTCCCCCGGCAGCCTAATCAAATAAATCTATCACTTTTTCATGTGTTTTGTAAATAATTTTGTTCTCACTGTAAGTATAGTGTTTTGTTCAGCTGGTACCAACTGTCTGTGAAAACATTCCTCATCCGTGAGCTGCTGAGACCTGTTGTATTCTCACAGTCTGCAGTTCTAATTCTTGCAGCATTTTCAATTTTAGCTTATGTCTTCTTTTTCTCTCTCTGTCATTCCTTTAACTGTCTTCTATGCTGCTACCTCTAAATTACCTTGCATTCACTCTCTTAAGTCATTCTGGTGGTCCAATCAGTGGCAGGAGCAGCACAGAAAGGAGTAAGTAAAAGTACAGAAGAAACAAGCAAAGCGGCCATTATTGGAGTGGGCCAGTGGTGAGAGTGGGAGTGTCAGGCTTTGGCTCCAAGGAGGATTCGGCTCAGAAGAGGTGTTGGCTCTGCATAAGCTACCCTGGTAAGTTTCTGAAACAAGAGAAAATCTGCAGAAGCTGGAAATCTGAGCAACACACACAAAATGCTGGCAGCCTGAAACGTTTACTGTACTTTTTCCATAGATGCTGCCTGGCCTGCTGAGTTCCTCCAGCATTTTGTGTGGGTAAGTTTCTGTTAAGATTCCTTTTTCTTTACTGTGTCAGGGGTACTTAGCGTAGTTTAAATGGCTGTTGTGTGTTCTTCATGCCAGATCTTGGAGTCCTGGGAACTACATTTGTGTGAAGTGCTCTTTGAAGTCCATGTTAGGGAGCTGAACAGCAGAAGGGTGATCTTCGGCTTCTACGGAAGTGTGAGGAGATCATTGATCGGAGTTATAGGGAAGTAGTCACCCCTAAGTTGCAGGAGGCAGGTGGCTGGGTGACTTTCAGGAGAAAGAATGGGAAGGTGAATAGGCAATTAGCACAGAGCACCCTGTGGCCATTCCCCTCAATAATAAGTATACTATTTTGGATACTGATGTGGGGGGATGACCTCCCTGGGGAATGCAATGGAGGCCAGGTTACTGGCATTGAGCATGGGTTTGTGGCACAGAAGGGAAAGAGGGAGAAGAGGGGAGTGGTAGTGATAGGGGACTCAATAGTCAGAGGAACAGACAGCATATTTTGTGGATGTGAATGAGACACCCGGATGGTGTTGCCTCCCAGGTGTCAGGGTCAGGGATGTCTCGGATCACATCCACAGCATTTTGGAGACGGAGAGAGAGCAGCCAGATGTCTTGATACATATTGGTACCAATGACATAGAAAGGAAAAGCAAAGAGATAAATGCATGGCTGAGAAGCTGGTGCTGGGGGCAAATCTTCAGGTTCTTGGATCATTGGGATCTCATTATGGGGAGGTATGACCTGTGCAAAAGGGACAGGTTGCAACTGAACCCAAGCGGGACGACTATTCTCATGGGCAGGTTCATTAGAGTTGTTGGGGAGGGTTTAAACTAACTTGGCAGGGAGATGGGAACCGGAGTGAAGGGACTCAGGATAGGACAGATAGTAAAAAAGCAAATGTAGCATCCAGTCAGACTGTCAAGAAGGGCAGGCAGATGAGAGGACAAAATTGCTTCATGAAAAGACACAAAAATGCAATAAATACTGTAGAATACTGTAATCTAGAATAAATAAGGAGGTAAAATAACAAGGCATTAATGAGCAGCTCCATCCCAAGGACCATACCAGACCTTTGAATGAAGTGGCTACTGAGATACTAAATGTTTTGGTAAATACCTTTCAAAATCTCAAGGTTTCTGAATGATTCCTTTAGATTGCAGGGTAGTAAGTGTGACCCCACCATTTAAGAATGGTGGAAAAAAGAAAACAGGGATACATATTAGCCAAATCTTGCTAGCTGGGTAGTTGCCTGTATTCCTAATAAAGAATAAACGTACAAATTTCTTGATTTCACCAGGTAGATGCATGCATTTTCCCTGATGAGTCTAGACCAGGGGTCACACACTTAGAATAAGAGGTAGGTATTTAGGATTTTAGCAGAAATTCCATTACTCAGAGGGTGGTGTATCTTTAGGATTCTGTATCTTGAGAGCTATGGGGATTTAGTTATTGACTGCATTCAAAACAGAGATCAATAGCATTGTGGCTGTTAACAAAACCATAACCTCCCTGCATTTACAATTAATTCCCCAAGCAATAATTGATGGAATTTAGCTTCCTCAAGCACTGATATTTGTTTGGGTAAATGTCAATACATAAATAAAGTTTAAAACACACAAGAAAGGCATTGATAAGAATATATAGAATATTAAATGGGTAAATTATTGTAAACTGATTTGGTAAACTGGTTTGCAAATGTGATGTGATGGAGTTTGCTGGCAGTGGCTCCTGCAGAAGTATGTCCATCTGAGGTGTGAGTAAGTGATAAACAGAGGATGTTAACCCCTACTGCAGAAAAATGCTTTGTTCTGTGCATGAGATGGAGGAGACGTAGGCCATTTAGAAAGACCTAAAATGCCCCTGTGCTGAAGTAGAAAATGAAAAAAAAGTGAATGCTGACAATCTGAACATTTATTGGTCAAGGAGTACAGAGGAATAAAGCCAATGTTCCAGAATTGACTAAAATGAATGTTAGCAGAATTTTCTGGTTTGGTTCCAAGCACAAATGTCCACTATAGAGCTGACAGGGTGAGATGAGTGAATGGTATTTTGTAGGGGCGCATAAATTGAGAATTTTGTGGCATTAGTAAATGGGGAGTTGTAAGGCATAATTAAATGGGTAATTATGGGGGCAGCAGAAAATGAGGAAAGGAAGCCATTGGTACATCAGGGGAACCACTAAGTGAAGGCAATGAGGGAACACCAGTAAAGTTGGTCATTATAAATGGGGGAGTTGGGGTGCATTGGTACAGGGGAATTAAAGGCAACTGGAGAAGTAAGTGGAAGGGCTTTGAGGGCAATTAGAAAGACCCAGCATACTGTGTCAGTTGGCAGCACTAGTATATGTGGTATTTGCAGGGCAATTGGGAGCACCGGGAAATGGGGAAATTTAAGGGTCATTATTCAGTGAGGGAGTGAGAGGAGTAAGTAAATGGGGATTTTTCAGGCACCAGAACATGAGGGGCAAAGCGGTCAGAATGTGGAGGAACCAAGATAATTAAGGAATTAGTGAAAGCTGTCATTTGTTTTGGGAATGGAAGAATGCACCAGCAAACGTGCAGATTTCACATTGTTTTAGGGAGCACTTGTAAGTGTAGTTAGAGACATGCATGAGGATTACAGGTAAATGGGGAATTCGTATAAAGTCCCATTACTTAGTGAATACTTTGCTTCAGTATTCACTATGGAAAAGGATCTTGGCAATTGTAGGGATGACTTGCGGTGGACAAAAATGCTTGAGCATGTAGATATTAAGAAAGACGATGTGCTGGAGCTTTTAGAAAGCATCAAGTTGGCATAAGTCACAAGGACCGGACGGGATGTACCCCAGGCTACTGTGGGAGGTGAGGGAGGAGATTGCTGAGCCTCTGGTGATGATCTTTGCATCATCAATGGGGACGGGAGAGGTTCCGGAGGATGGGAGAGTTGCGGATGCTGTTCCCTTATTCAAGAAAGGGAGTAGAGATAGTCCAGGAAATTATAGACCAGTTAGTTTTACTTCAGTGGTTGGTAAGTTGATGGAGAAGATCCTGAGAGGCAGGATTTATGAACATTTGGAGAGACATAATATGATTAGGAATAGTCAGCATGGCTTTGTCAAAGGCAGGTCGTGCCTTACGAGCCTGATTGAATTTTCTGAGGATGTGACTAAACACATTGATGAAGGGAGAGTAGTAGATGTAGTGTATATGGATTTCAGCAAGGCACTTGACAAGGTACCCCATACAAGGCTTATTGAGAAAGTAAGGAGGCATGGGATCCAAGGGGACATTGCTTTGTGGATGCAGAACTGGTTTGCCCACAGAAGGAAAAGAGTGGTTGTAGACGGGTCATATTCTGCATGGAGGTCGGTGACCAGTGGTGTGCCTCAGGGATCTGTTCTGGGACCCTTACTCTTTGTGATTTTTATAAATGACCTGGATAAGGAAGTGGAGGGATGGGTTAGTAAATTTGCTGATGACACAAAGGTTGGAGGTATTGTGGATAGTGTGGAGGGTGGTCAGAGGTTACAGTGGGACATTGATAGGATGCAAAACTGGGCTGAGCATTGGCAGATGGAGTTCAACCCCGATAACTGTGAAGTGGTTCATTTTGGTAGGTCAAATATGATGGCAGAATATAGTATTAATGGTAAGTCTCTTGGCAGTTTGGAGGATCAGAGGGATCTTGGGGTCCGAGTCCATAGGACACTCGAAGCTGCTGCGCAGGTTGACCCTGTGGTTAAGAAGGCGTGTGGTGCATTGGCCTTCATCAATCGTGGGATTGAATTTAGGAGCCGAGAAGTAATGCTGCAGCTACATAGGACCCTGGTCAGACCCCACTTGGAGTACTGTGCTCAGTTCTGGTCGCCTTACTACAGGAAGGATGTGGAAGCCATAAAAAGGGTGCAGAGGAGATTTACAAGAATGTTGCCTGGATTGGGGAGCATGCCTTATGAGAATAGGTTGAGTGAACTCAGCCTTTTCTCCTTGGAGCGACAGAGGATGAGAAGTGACCTGATAGAGGCGTATAAGATAATGGGAGGCTTTGATCGTGTGGATAGTCAGAGGCTTTTTCCCAGGGCTGAAATGGCTAGTATAAGAGGGCACGGTTTTAAGGTGCTTGGAAGTAGGTACGGAGGAGATGTCGGGGCAAGTTTTTTTATGCAGAGAGTGGTGAGTGCGTGGAATGGGCTGCCGGCGATGGTGGTGGAGGAGGATATGATAGGAACTTTTAAGAGACTCCTGGATAGGTGGATGGAGCTTAGAAAAATAGAGGGCTATGGGTAAGCCTAGGTAGTTCTAAAGTAAGGACATGTTCAGCACAGCGTTGTGGGCCGAAGGGCTTGTACTGTGCGGTAGGTTTACTATGTTTCTACGTTCTATCAAAATAGCCATATGTCTCCTTGCAGTCCATATCTCAAACTTCTGCTTGGGAAGTTAGAACCAGTTAGTTCCTTGAGCCTGTTCAGTTGTTTGGGGAAACTGTGGACGATATTGCTCAGATATCAATCTGAAATTTAATGTATGATGTGCATCAGGTGTCAGCTATGTCTCAACTAATGCACTGAGTGAAGTGATTGTGGATTGAATAGTACCCACAGATAAACATAAATGTCTATCATCTGTAGAGATTTATTTACATCTGTACAAGAACATGAGCTCCTAAGTACTGGAAAAAATCACCTTGATGAATGCAAGGTTACTGCTAATGATTAGTCCACCACAGTGCTATAGGGCTGGAGTCTCACAGAGGCCAGGATGGTTTGTATGGCAGAATTACTTCCCTGCAGAACACCAGTGAAACTGTTGGGTTTTCTAACAGGCTAGCCAGGATCTTTGGAAAAGAGTAAACAGTCGACGTTCGAGAGGGGTTTCAGCCCAAAATATCTACTGTTTACTCTTCTCCATAGATGCTGTCTGGTCTGGTGAGTTCCTTTGGCATTTAGTGTGTGTTGCTTTGGATTTCCAGCGTCTGCAAGTTTTCTCATGTTTGGGATTTTCTAACAATCTGGGACTTCATGGTCATGAAGATAGCTATTTAAAGTTCAAGGTGAGTTACAAAGCTGAATTTAAGCTCACCATGTGTGATGGTGGGATTTGAGCAGAAATCCAGATCAGTATCAAGGCATGGGACCAATTCTTTCCAGTGTATTAATGACTGTGCTCCCATTCCCAGTTGATGCAAGGCTGCTTATACATGTTTTCCACTGTCTCAGTGTTCAGTTGTGTTGCCAGAGGCAATGACTCAGGCACAGCAGTGTCTGGCAGCAGCTACTTCCACTCTGACAGGCTACAACAAACCAAACTGTATTCCATATGCACCTGGCATCTTGCTGAAACTGAAGGCCAGGAGAACTCTAACACAACAGAGCATTGGCATAATGCTTTCGTTGCCCAGGACTTTGCCAGTTGTGTGCTATCTGTGGTAGATATCCAGGTTTCTTAACAACATTCTCATCTTGAGTGGATGCCCCTCACCATCAACTAACCACTGAGGAGATAAGTAGCAAAGGGTAAGGAGGAGGAGGAAGAGGAAGAGGAGTTTGAAGACATGGAAGCAACATGTTGAGCCTCTTTCTGCCAGGACTGCCTGAGAGCAAGCTATCTAACTGTGATGATGATAACTATGGTCTCAATTCTCCAATCTCCAATGATCTTTCACCCTCCTTCATTTTGTTGTTGACCATCACAGTGCTTGCTTGACCTCTGCAAAATTTACAGTTAGCATAAATGCTCCACACAAAATGCATAAAATGAATGTGTTGCTATACACATGGTGTCCCTAGCTGAACACATATCCTCTGTGTTCTTTAGCTCTGCAATGGATTGCTGCCCAGTGAATGAGACTGTTTATAGAGTATGTAGAGAGTAGCCGAGTGATCTCGGCTTGAATCCTGCTATCCCCATAGACAGACTGACAGGCGAGAGCTTTATGCTAGTGCATGTCTTCCTGGAAGGGACAAGTCCGTGCTTTGTGGAGTCTCAGGGTAATGCAGCAGGAGGGCAATTGGTGAGCTGGATAGTCTGAGAGTGAGTCAGCAGAAGTTTGAGTAGATTGACATTATTTGTCAGCAGTCACATCATGGTCGGCTTCATGTTCAACAATCCTCCCAGACTGGAAGAAGGAGCTTCGAGCTCTGTGTACTCTTTACAACTTTCCTGTAGGTGGGTGACCAAAACTGCAGATGATACTCCAAATTAGGCCTCATCAACATCTTACACAACAACATAACGTCCCATCTTCTGTACTCATTACATTGGTTTATGAAGGCCAATATGCCAAAAGCTTTCTTTATGACCCTATTTAGCTGTGAGGCCAATTTCAATGAATCATGTACCTGTATTCCGAGATCCCTTTGTTCTATCACACACTGCCCTACTGTTCACTGTGTAAAATCTACTCTGGTTGGTCCTACCAAAGAGCAAAACCTCGCACCTGTCTGCATTAAATTCCATCTGCCGTTTTGAGCTTATTTTTCCAGCTGATGCAGATCCCTCTGCAAGCCATGATGGCCTTCCTCACTGCCCACTATATCCCCAATCTTGGTGTCATCTGCAAATTTGCTGATCCAATTAACCATGTTATCATCCAGATCATTGATATAGGTGACAAACAACAAAGGTCCCAGCACTGATCCCTGCAGCACACCACTAGTCACAGGCTCCAGTCAGAGAGGCAACCCTCTATTACCACTCACTGGCTTCTCCCACAAAGCCAATGTTCAAACTAATTTACTACCTCATCCTGAATGCCAAGCGACTAAACCTTCTTGACCAGCCTCACATGTGGGACGTTGTCAAATACTTTGCTAAAGTCCATGTGGACAACATTCACTACCTTGCCTTCATCGACTTTCCTGGTAACTTCCTCAAAAAACCTCTATAAGATTGGTTCGACATGATGTACCACACACAAAGCCATACTGACAATCTTTAATCAGTCCCTGTCTATCCAAGTATATCTGGTCCCTTAGAATACCTTCCAATAACTTTCCCACAACTGATGTCAGACTCCCAGCCTATAATTTCCTGGTTTATGTTTCGAGTCTTTTTCTAAACAGCGGAACAACATCAGCTATTCTCCAATTCTCCGGTACCTCTCCTGTCACTAAGGATGTTTTAAATATCTCTGCTAGGGCCTCAGCAATTTCTGCACTTGCCTCCCATAGGATCCAAGGGGACACCTTGTCAGGCCCTGGCGGTTTGGCTCAGGGAGGCACACACCACCTCCTCTGTAATCTGTACAGGGTCCATGAAGTTGATGCCACTTTGCCTCACTTCTATAGACTCTGTATCTGTCTATAGATCTCCAGAATGTATTTAAGATCTCCTACAGTATGTAGGCTCTATAGGAGAGAAGGGTCATATTGATCTTAGAATGGGTCTTAGATTGGCCCACAATGTTGTGCCAATTTTTTAACCTTCTCTAAGATCAATCTGACCCTTTCCTCCTATGTATGTACCCTCAATTTTTCTATCTTTCATGTGCCTATCCAAGAATTTTTTAAGTGTCCCTAATATATCCAAATGTTCACCAGTTTCCTTCATTATTTGTGCCACTTTCCTAATAAAGGGGTAATTTACAGCATCCAATTTTAAAAATATATCTTTGTATGTGGAATAGAGCCAGAGAACTTAGAGGAAATCCATGTAATCACAGGGAGAAGACAAAGACAAGAGCAGAAGTCAGAATTGAACCTGGGTCACTGGAGCTGTGTGGTAGAACGTCTAGTTGCTATGCTCTCTGGTGAAAGAGAAATGGTAGCCATCAAGATGAATGAAATTAATTGATGGTAAGTAAAATGCTTATGTTCCATCAGCAGAGCAAGGGAATTACTGTAGATTAAACACTGTCAAAGATTAATAAAATAAAGGACTGCAAAAATATAAATTAATTTGATGGAATTCCTTATATGCAGAAAGTGTCTGAATTTTGATGAATATTTATTCATATTTCAACATATTCAAACTCTTCCTAATTACATTTTCATACATTTGATTGTAGTTTGTTATTGCTTATTTGCTTCTATTAATAACATTTCCATAAATGATTAAAATTATTATGGATGGATTAGTGAAAATGTTAACTGCTGAAACTTCAGAACTATAAACTGTCCAAAAATGCAGATCCCTTGTCAGTTGAGCAGTTCTGGCTTCTCTGACTTGAAATGTAAGCAGAAGAAATTCATCCAACATCTCTGCATTACAGGGGAATTGGGTACCTCAGTGACTGAGAGGTTAGTAACTTATGGACCTGGATCTAGCTAGCATGTGAAATGGGTAAAAGGCTGACATAATATAGCCAGTGAATTCGATCAGTTGCATTTATACTGAAGGGGCAATATACATCTCTTAAAGGGAAAATAGAAAACAATTATTCATGGCAAACAGATGGCAGGATAAGGCTCAGAGCACAGATTCTACGATGTTACTCTGGAGGCCCAAAGCAGATGGTGGAGAGCGAAAGGGAGATCATCTTCCATCCAGATGGCAGAAATCCTTTAGGCAATTCTGGAGTTCAAATAGGTCAGAGATTACTAGCTCAGCTTACAGGACATGGTTTCAAAGCACCAAGTCCTTCATGTCCTCAAGGTAAGTGCATTGTGTTTCTCTGCGCTCATAGCCAGTTTGGATGTAGTGCAGTGCCCAGTGCCCTTCACTTTCTTACAGTCAACATATGACAGACCTGTGTTATTGCCTCTGGTTCTCTGTGTTGATGGGATTTCTAAAGTGTTGTATTGTCTACTTGTGCAAAACAAGTACGCTGAAGACTGGCACAAGAACACCCTTGGCGTCTTGGGACAGGAACTTGTTGTATTTCCCCAGGAGGTATCAAGTTGGATAAGTCACCGGGACCAGACGAGATGTACCTGTCCTATTTCCTCAGGAAGCATCAAGTTGGATAAGTCACCGGGACCGGACGAGATGTACCTGTCGTATTTCCTCAGGAGGCATCAAGTTGGATAAGTCACCGGGACCGGACGAGATGTACCTGTCGTATTTCCTCAGGAGGCATCACTATGTGTGAGCTTCAGGCTTTTCCTTTTGGAGCGACAGAGGATGAGAGGTGACTTGATAGAGTGAATAGAATTATGAAAGGCATAGATAGAGTGGACAGCCAGCACTTTTCCCCTGGAAAGCAGTGGACATTGCCAAAGGGCATTCATTTAAGATGAGTAGAGGAAAGGTTAGGGGATTTGTCAGAGGCAGGTCTCTTACACAGAGGGTGGTGGGAGCCTGGAGTATACTGCCCGGGGTGGTGGTAGAGGCAGATACAAATAGGGACATTTAAAATGCTCTAAGATCGCATGTGGAGGGTTATGGACAAAGCTGGAGGCTCTGTTGGAGGGAAGGGATTTTTGATCATCGAGTAGGTTATAAAGGTTGGCACAACATTCTTTACTGAAGAGCCCGTACTGTGCTGTGCTGTTCTACACCCTTTATTTTATGTCTTTTCTTTGGCTGTACTTTCCAGATGAAGTTTTAAAGTGGCTGACAGATTAGAGATAGAGTGTTGGTGTTATTGCAGAGAGAGGTCATAAACACATTAGATACTCCTAAAGTAGTCACTTCCCATCATCAGCCTGTCTCTCAGACCCGTGAATAGAGTCCCTCAGCAACACTCTGCCAATAAAGGAGGAGATGTGCCGTGGAAAGCGGGACAAGATGGGAAGGTGAAAGGAATCTCCGTGTGACTGTGTGGGTATCCCTCAGGTACTCCTGCTCCTTGCCACATCCTAAAGTCATGTCGATGTTAGGTTGATTAGAATAATTAGGAGTGTGAGTGTGTGATGGGGGTAGTCAATGGGGCTGCAGGAGAAGAAATGGGACGAGGGTGGATGCAATAGGCTGAAGGATCTATCTTTGTGCCCGTCCATTCACTAGTGTAATCTGACAAGCACAGTGTTGTGTTGATAACAGGGCAGGCACCTGTTCAAATATTAGCCAAGGGATCTGTTACGTTCACTTGAGAGACCTAAGCCTTGATTTATCATCTCACTGAAGGAGCTGGAGGATATAAGCCCAAAGATGATGACATGAAGTTATATAACACAGAAACAAACACCATGCCTCTGCTGAGCATCACACATCTGTCTATGGTAATCCCATTTAGCAACATTTGGTCCATAGCCTGTGGTTCTTGGTAATTCAAGTTCCTGAATCCAGCACCCACTGATGTAGTGCAATCCAGATTCAAAACTCCCTCAGTTCTTTCTCTGAATCCCTACCCCTCTAAACTACTTTAAATCCACGTACTGTAATTTTGGTTCAATTTCATAAAAGTAGGTGAGGTCACAGCTGGAGTACTGTGCACAGTTTTGGTTCCGACATTATAGGAAAGAGATGATTGCACTCGATAGCCTGTAAAGCAGATGCCTCTGCTCTGGGGAAAACTTCCTTATTATCGATCCTATCATACCCTTCATCACTTTACATAAGTTGGCCATGACTCGTTAGTCTCCTCTACTTCAAGGAAGATAAACTCAGCCTGTCCAATCTCTCCGCATATCTGAAACACTTCATCCCAAACTGTGAGCAGTACTCCAGCTGGAGGCTAACCAACATACTCTGAAATTGTGCCATAACCTCTCTGCCCTTATATTCAGTGCCCTGACTAAAGATGGCAAATAAAGCTTTATGCCTTCTTCACTGCCTTATCTTTATTGTAAATGACCATATGCTCATTGTCAAGGTCAGTAAACACAGGAATAAGTCCCATCTGCCGAGTACTGTGTTGTTATAGTCACACTCTGCACAATGCTCTTGCCTCAGTCAAATTGTTTTCAATCACTGCTAATAAGCTTTCACATGCCTCAGCAACCACTTACCCACCAACACGCACATCTCATAACTCTGTAAGATTCAAGGGAGTTACAGAAAGGGTTAAAGGTGGTCTGTAAATTAAGGTCCTGAATTGGGGAAAGGCCAATTTCTGTATTATAAGACCTGGGAAAAATAGATAGGGAACAGCTGCCTGTTGGACCAGACCATAAGACCATAAGACCATAAAATACTGGAGCAGAATTAGGCCATTTGGCCTATCAATTCTGCTCCGCCGTTTCATCATGCTGTTCCAGTTTTCCTTCCAGCCTCAGTCTCCTGCCTCCTCCCCATATCCCTTCATGCCCTGACCAATCAAGGACCTATGTCTGAAATATAAATAAAGACTTGGCTTCCACAACTGCCTGTGGCAAGGAATTCCTCCTCATCTCTGTTCTAAAAGGACATCCCTCGATTCCAAGGTTGTGTCCTTTGGGCTCAGAGGCTCCTGCCATAGGAAACATCCTATTCACATCCACTCTATCAAGGACTCTATCAGAGAAGTGTGAGTCTTTCAGAAGTGAAGTATTGAAAGTTATTGCTATCAATATCTTTCACCAAGCCACTTTTGGATACAATTTTCCAACTTCCTTTGGCTCCCATGGACCCTAGCTTTTCCCATGAAACCCTGTACAAAGCCTTAATGAAGCCTGTGTAGACTACATCGACTACATTGTCCTCCTCAATACATTTTTGTCATGGTGCAGTCCGTGCAGTCTGCATTCTGGTTCATGGTCCGGTCCTTCGATCCTTGTTTCGGGTTTTCCTGTTTTCTCCCTTGTTCTGTTGGGTACCTTAATTGAGGCACCTGATTCTCATTTTGGTTTTGGCACATAAATACCTCTGCAAACCAGGGATTGTTTGCTGGACTGTTCTCTGCCTTCCCCTTCCCCTTCCCCTTCCCCTTCCCCTTCCCCTCCCCCTCCCCCTCCCCCTCCCCCCTCCCCCTCTCCCCCCCCCTCCCCACCCTCCTTCTGAACCTTCACCTGTATCACCGTCAAGTTCAACCGCCAGAGTGAGACCAGAGCCTTGCCACGCCAAGATATGGAACTATCTGTCGTTGAGTTTGGAATTGTCTCTTTGTGTCCCTGTGTTTAGTGTCTGTGTACGAGTCCTGGCCCTACATCCTGTTCCCAAGGAGGGGTCCTGACTCTGTGTAAAACCTAGGCCCTAAGTCCTGTTCCAGTGCTCCAGTCCAAGGCTCTGTGTTCCTGTGTTCCAGTCCAAGGCTCTGTGTTCATGTGTTCCAAGACCAAGTCCAGGTGCCCTGTCCAAGTCTGAGCTTCGTGTCCTCGCCCAGTCCAGGAGTTCCTCACCCAGCCCGGTGCTGGAGATTCCTCGTCCTGTACTGGATCGTCCCTATCCAAATCCTCGGCAGTCGTCCCAGCCCTGCGTCCTAGAAAGGGTCCCGGCCCTGCCAAGGGGTCCCAGCCCTGCGCTCCTAGGAGGAGTCCCGGCTCTGTACCCAAGACCCTAACCAAGCCAAGTCCAAGGGCTGAGCCAAACCTAGGCCAAGAGCCTTGTCCTGCCCTGGAGTTCCTTGTCCTGCCCTGTAGCCACGTCCTGTCCTCGCCAAGATCCTAGTCCCGAGTCCTTGCCTAGAGCCGGGTTCAGGTTCCAAGTCAAGACCCAGGTTCCGAGTCCTTGTCCAGACTCTGGTTCTGGAGTTCTGAGCTCCTAGTCCAGGCTCCTGGTTCCTAGTTCCACATCTGGGTCCCGTGCTTCTAGCCCAAGTCCTAGCCCAGGCCCTGAATCCTAGTCTCGTCCAGGGCCTGTGTCCATGTCCAGCTGCGCTTCTCCCTTGCTTCCCGGATTATCTTTGTCCTGTTCCCAGTACTTCAGTGCCTGTGTCCTGCTTTTGGGTCTGCCTTCAGCGCCCCCTTCTTACAATTTTGTAACTAGCTTGAAAATTTAAATCCAATTAATTAGATAAGATCTCCTCCTGACAAAACAATACTGACCGTATTTGATTAATTTCTGCCTTTCCTAGTTCGATTAATCCTGTTCTTTGGGACTCTTTTCAATAACTTGCCTTTTGCTGACATTAGGCTACTAGTCTTGTACAGTAATTATCTGGCTTATCACTGCTGACCTTCTTGAATAAAGATGCCACATTTGCCATCCAGAGGTCATTTGATCTCTCATCCATGGTCAATGAAGACTCTGTCAGAGTCCTAACAGCTCCATCCTTACTCCCAAAGCAGTTTAACAGGCACTAGAAATATATCCAGTTAGATGCCAAAGGGGAATTTGGAGAAGCATCGTCTGATTAGGGATAGTTAGTGTAGGTTTGTGAGGGCCAGGTTGAGCCTGATTGGATTTCTTGAGGAGTGACAAAACAAAGTGATGAAGGTAGAGTGGTGGGTGTGATGTCCATAGATTTTAGTCAAACATTCAGCAAATCTCCACATCATAAGTTCATATAGAAATTAAGGAGGTATGGCACCCAATGAAACTTGGCTGTATAGATTTGGAACTCGCTTGCCCACAGAAGGCAGAGCGTGGTAGTTGACGGAGCGTATTCTGTTTTGAGGTCTGTGACTAGTGGTATTCCACAGGGGTCTGTCCTGGGACCTCTGCTCTTTGTGATTTATTTTTATAAGTTACTTAAATCAGGCAGTGGAAGGGTAGGTTGGTAAGTTTGCAGATGGCACAAAGTTTGGTGGCATTGTGGATAGTGTAGAAAGTTGTTGTAGGTTTACAAAGGTACATAGACAGGATGCAGAGCTGGGCTGAGAAGTGGCAGATGAAGCGGCAGAAAAGTGTGAAGAGAAACACTTTGGAAAGTCAAACTTGATAGCCGAGTACAAAATTAACGGCAGGGTTCTCAGCAGTGTGGAGGAACAGAGGGAGGTTGGGGTCCACACGCATAGATCCTTCAAAGTTGCTGCAGAGGTTAACAGGGTGATTAGGAACGTGTATGGTATTTTTGGCCTTTGTTAGTTGGCAGATTGAGTTCAAGAGCTCCGAGGTAATGTTACAGTTCTGTAAAACTCTGGTTAGACCACATGTGGTCATTGCACTTTACATGGCTCCAAGATCTTTGGGGCACCACTCCCAGCATTCACTCTCCACTTTAGCATCACTTCTGCCTAGGCTCAGAAACCTTTCTCTCCTAGTCTCTCCAGCTATTGCACTGAGTTTCAAGTCGAAGGGTTTGCTACCTGTCCCAATGTTTGCTGCTCAAATGCCCAAAACCCTTTGCAATGGTTTCCAGCAATAATTGTGAACAGTGAGGTCAACTGTTTATAAGAACCAGGAATGACTTCAAACAACATCAGTTAGATTCAGCCGAAGCTAAGGATTCCTGAAATTATTTCCACAATGCAGCATTACTGAGAAAATAGTATGATTGAGAATGAATTCCATGGAGAACAATATAGCTAAACTGAGACGGCAACACAATTCTCATGTGATAAAGTTTCAAGGTCCCAGTTACCTGGCCTTGATATTTTCAAGATAAGCACTATCTGAATCATAGATGTGCAAATGTTAGCTGCAATGTACTTCTGCGTCAGTCCAGGTCTGGTTATCAGTCAGGATGCTGGCAACATCAGATGAATTGTGATCAGAGCTGTAATCCGTGGTATCATCAGTAAATGACCTAGCTCCTCGACTTGAGGGCATTGAAATAGCAGGGAAGGGTGGTTGGGCCAAGTATTCTCTCCTGAATAAACCAAGCAAAGCTTTTCTCTACCTATGACAAAGTTTTCATTCTTGTCTGCAATTACTCCAGCCATTAGAGAGCTTAACCATGAAATTATCCTCCTCAGTACAGTACTTGTTTGCTACTTTATCAAGCGCAGTTGACAGGGACATTGTGTCACTGTATGTTCTAGATCAGAGCAATCCAAACCTATTCTGTTGTTAACACCCCACAACTCTCTGCTTTCACCTACTTCAAATAATTCTCTCTTCTTCCCCCTGCCCACCCGCTCCCTCCCAAAAGGTGCCTGGACCATGCCTGAAGCAAACACCTTCACATTTCACAACTGCAATCAGCATTTACTTAAGCCTTGAATGTTTCAGTTTTAACTGTTAAAGACTAAATGAAAAACATTCCATTAAAAGACCTACTTAAATATTGTTTACACACCAATAAAACAGTCAGCAATGCTACTTCTAATGTCAATAATGCAATTTGCTTTCACTGGGGCTTTTAAAATGCATTTATTATGCTTGGACTATTGACCAAATGCCTTTGGTTGTGGACAGATAATAAAATATGTCAGTAAAGTGTTTAAAGGGAATACTAAAAGTATGGATACCAATGGAAATATTTGAAAAAAATGAACAATTTAGTTACAATTTGTTACACAAACCAGATCAAATTCCTTTGACAAACAGAATATTAAGTTTTGACAAATAGTGGCCAAAGATTAATTCCAATAAATACATGAAGGCATTCAAGGCCAAAGCTCCTTTAACAAAATTAACTGGTCTATTCCGTAAAGTTACTTACCATGATCCACAGGCATCATCAGGAAAAGAACCAAACCTTGGGTCATAGATTTGTAAACCTACATCTTTACAGAGTATCTTAAAGCAGGGAATGTTACTGAGAGAGAGAGAGAGGGATCAAGGGAGATTCCCAAGTGAGGCAGAGCTTTCAGTACATCTACAGTATATATACACTCAGTAGATTGAATTGAATTGACTTTATTACTTACATCCTTCACATACATGAGGAGTAAAAATCCTTATGTTACATCTCCATCTAAATGTGCAATGTACAATTTATAGTAATTTGTAATAAATATTATGTACAATAAGATAGTCAATATAACATAGAAATACAGTTGTGTCAGCATGAGTTAATCAGTCTGATGGCCCAGTGGAAGAAGCTGTCCTGGAGCCTGTTGGTCCTGGCTGCGGTACCATTTCCCAGATGGTAGCAGCTGGAACAGTTTGTGGTTGGGGTGACTCAGGTCCCCAATGATACTTTGGGCCCTTTTTACACACCTGTCCTTGTAAACATCCTGAATAGTGGGAAGTTCACATCTACAGATGCACTGAGCTGTCCACAGCACTCTGCAGAGTTCTGTGATTGAGGGATACTTTATTTAGTACACCTGTATGCCTGCTCATTAATGCAAATATTTAATCAGCCAATCATGCTCATAAGGTTCATTTGTTTGTCAGATCAAGCATCAGAATGGGGAAGAAATGTAATCGAAGTGACTTTGACCATGGATTGATTGTTGGTGCCAGACGGGGAGGGGGTTTGAGTTTCTCAGAAACTGCTGGTCTCCTGGGATTTTCACGCACAACGGTCCCAAGAATTTACAGAGAATTGTGCGAGAAACAAAAAGCCACTGAAGGTACATTTGCGGTCTTCTGCTGCTGTAGCCATTCATTAGGGGCAAATTCTTCATGTAGAAGGTGGCGTGTATTTGGAATGAGCTGCCGGTATATATGGACTCATTTGTCGGCAGCTGGAGACAGAACATGGCTCCAGCTGGGCATTGGGACTTGGAAATGAAGGCAGAATAAATTTATTTCTGGAAAACAGGAACACTTTATAGCTTCCTTAGTCTTTTTTTTCTTGAGTATCAATTTCTAAATAACACCTAAACTTATCCAGGACACTTCCTGTTTAAATTGTTGTGGTGGCACCTTCAGATTCCAGTGTCTACCGTTTCTTGTGTCAGTCTATGACACAAGGGATTTCAGAGGTTTTGGAATTTGGAGAAATCTACTCAACAGGTCCAGTAGCATCTGTAGAGGGAAGAGAATTGTTGATGTTTTGGGTTAAAACCTGCATCAAGACTTGATGGCTCATTTCTCCAGCTACTTGTTTACTGTTTGTGTTTGCATTGGGTTGCAGAAGCTGAACCACCCCAAAATCCATTGGAAATACATTACGGTTGCTAGACATGGCTGCTAACGTCAAAGCGATGTTCCCTTTCTGGAGCAATGTAAGAAGATAAAATTGAAGTAGTGGAGTGATTATGAGAGTTGTGTAGGTCTGGAGAAGGTTACTGTGATAGGAGAACAGAGAAGTCATGTAGTGATTCAGAAATATGTATAATAATTTAAAAGCTGAAATATTGCTAGACTTGGAGGAATTGTAGTACAGAAACAATTGGATGGGATGAAATTTAGAATGTAAACCACACAGACAAGACTACTTGTCTTCTGAATTTAATTATTGAAAACTACATAATTATTATAGGATGGCTATGGGCTCAAAGGAACTTAAATAGCTACTATCTTTACAGAGCTGCCAAAGTGCCATTGTAGTCAAACCCTGAACCAATAACCAATGCTTGTACCTTTGATAGCACTGAATGGGATGGAATCTTCTCAGGAAGCAGGTGAGAGGGGGTGATCAATCAAGATAGCTGTTGCCAGCTGTATCTTAGTCACTACGTTGAGACAGACACATCTAGAAAGGGAAGTGAGGAGTGAGGTTAAAACTGGCGGCAAAAGTAATGAACTGCTTGAGTTCTGTTTGCATTCAGGAAGCATCACCAATGTAGTAGTCATCAATATATTGAAAAAAAATGTTGACGGACAAGAGCCAGAGTGAGACTGAAATAAAGACTGTTCCAGTTACCCCACAAAAAGATAGGCTGGACCCTTGCAAGTAGCCCGATCTATACTATTGTCCAGTAGTATGTACAGTGCCTATAAAAAGTATTCACGCCCGCAGGAAGTTTTCAAATTTTATTGTTTTACAACATTGAATCACAGTGGATTTAATTTGACTTTTTTTTGACAGTGATCAACAGATAAAGACTCTTTCATGTGAAAACGTATCTCTACAAAGTGATCTAAATTAATTACAAATATAAAACACAAACTAATTGATTGCATAAGTACTCACTCCATTTAATATGATGCACTAAGTCATCCATGGTGCAGCCAATTGGTTTCAGAAGTTAAGTAATTAGTTAAATGGAAATCACCTGTGTGCAGTCAAGGTGTTTCAATGAATTGTAGTAAAAGTACACCCGTGTCTGGAAGGTCCAAATGCTAGTGAGTCAGTATCCTGGTAAAAACTACACTATGAAGGCAAAAGAACACCCCAAGCAACTTCGTGAAAAGATTTTTGAAAAACACAAGTTAGGAGATGGATACAAGAAAATTTCCAAGTACTGAATATCCCTTGAAGTACAATTTAGTCAATCATCAAGAAATGGAAAAAATATGGCACGACTGTATATCTGCCTGCAGCAGACCGTCCTCAGAAACTGAGTGACCGTGCAAGAAGGGGATTAGTGAGGGAGGCCACCAAGAGACCTATGACAACTCTGGAGGAGTTACAGGCTTTGGTGACTGAGATGGGAGAGACTGCATAAAACAACTGTTGCCCAGGTACTTCACCAATTGTAGGTTTATAGGAAGGTGACAATGAGAGAGCAACTATTGAAAAAAAAACTAACATGAAATCTTGGATAGAGTTTGCCAGAAGGCATGTGGGGGACTCAGAAGTCAGCTGGAAGAGGGTTCTGTGGTCTGATGAAACCAAAATTGAGCTTTTTGGCCAACAGATTAAACACTATGTTTGGTGTAAGCCAAACACCGCACATCATCAAAAACACGCCATCCCTTCTGTGGTGGATGCATCATGCTGTGGGGATGCTTCACTGCAGCAGACACTGGCAGGCTTGTGAAGGTAGAGGGTAAAATGAATGCAGCAAAATGCAGGGATATCCTGGAGGAAAACCTGGTGCAGTCCACAAGAAAACTGCAACTTGGGAGAAGATTTGTTTTCCAGCAAGACAATGACCCAAAGAATAAAGCCAAAGCTACACAGGAATGGATTAAAAACAAAAAAGTTAATGTCCTGAAGGGGCCAAGTCATAGTCTAGAACTCAATCAAATTGAGAATTTGAGGCTGGACACAAAAGGTCTGTTCACTCATAATCCCCATGCAATCTGACAGAGCTTGAGCAGCTTTGTAAAGAAGAATGGGGAAAAAATTGCAGTGTCCAGATGTGCAAAGCTGATAGGGTCCTATCCACATGGACTCAAGGCTGTAATTGCTGCCAAAGATGCATCTACTAAAAGAGGAGAAGATGGCGGCGCAACGCAGCCTGCGCGGCCACTTCAGTGAATGCTATCTGTTATCTATCAAGTAGGGGACTGTGCACAATTCTGATTTGATGGAGACAGACATGAGAGTACAGAGGAACATCTGGAGAAACTTCTGAAATGCCCGCTTCGCTGCCGCTGCTACCGTGTGGTAACCAGAATCTCCAGAGCAGAAGGCCCGGAATCCTCGGCTTTGCTTGTTTCAGCGGCCGGGGCTAGGTCGAAGGCGATCAGCAGATGATGGCGCTTGGGAGGCTGTATCGGAGGGGCTGGTCGGAGGCTCGAAGTTTTCGGACAGGTGGACTCGGTGTCGGCTGTGGTCGGCTGCTTCCAATGTATCGGCAAGTTGTCAGTGCCTGGAGGTTTATGGCAGGGAGTTTCTCCCTTTTGTCGCCTGCTATCGGGGACTCGGGAGTCGATCGGGACTTGAACCTTTTTTTTTTACCGTGCTCATGGTCTGTTCTTTATCAAATTATGGTATTGCTTTGCACTGCTTTAACTATATGTTATAATTTTGTGGTTCTATCAGTGTTAGTCTTCGGTTTGTCCTGTTTTCCTGTGATATCACTCTGGAGGAACATTGTATCATTTCTTAATGCATGCATGCATTTCTAAATGACAATAAAAGAGTGTTCTCATAATCTAAATACTGATGAAGGGGGTGATTAATTATGTAATCAATTATTTTGTGTTTAATAAATTTAGACCAATTTGTAGAAATTTGTTTTCACTTTGACATTCTTTTCTGCTGACCAGTGTCAAAAAAGCCTAATTAAATCCATGGTGATCCAATGTTGTAAAACAATGAAACTTGAAAACTTCTGGGGGGGGTGGAGGTGAATACTTTTTATAGGCACTGTACATCCACAGTATGAAGTGTTTTGAGAGATTGGTGATTAAATATATCACTCCTGCCTGAGAAGCTTCTTGGATCCACTCCAGTCTACCCACTGGAGCAACAAGTCCACAGCAAATGCTTTCTCATTGGCTCTTCACTGAACTCTGAAACGTCAGGACAGCAAAGATGCAAACATCAGGATGCTCTTTATCTACTACAGCTTGGTATTCAATACAATATTCCACTCAAAACTAATCAAGAATCTTCAAGTCCTTACGCAATTGGATCCTCTATTTCCTCACTTGCAGACCCAGTCAGTTTGGATTGGCAAAAACATCCCCTCTACGATTTCCATCAGCACAGGTGGACTATAGTACCGTGTGCTTAGTCCCCTTCCCGTGTTCTAGGAAGACGCCAGCCCTTCACCTCACAAGCTGGAATATCTGGACCATGTATCCCGGAATGACTGACGAAATCCAACAGATTGACACAGCCCGCAAAACAGCGGTCATTGACAGGGAGCTCACTTGGCTGATCATCGACTTTGCCTACCTCCAGGAGACCCGCTTGGTGGATAACAGTTTCATCAGAGAGTCCAATTACACATGCTTTTGGCAGGGTCTCCCTCATGAAGACCAAAGGCTGCATGGGATTGTCACTATGGAACAACCAACAGGTGGAATAGAAAGGATCCCTGCTCTCTGCTTATTGTCACTTTCCGATCCCGTAAACCTGGCCGTCGATGTCCTGACACTTTGTTCTTCACCAGAGTCCAAAGACCAGTCCTACGAGGCTCTGGATGAGGCAAGGTCCAGAATCCCAAGCACTGAAGGATTGTACCTGCCTGGACACTTCAGTGCTAGAGCTGGAGCTGACCATGAAAAATGGGCTACTTGCACTGGCCATCATAGCATCAGCAAGATGAACGAGAACGGGCAGAGACTGCTAGAGCTGTGCTGCCTTCATGGACTGTGCATCACCAACGTGTGTTTTCTTTGTGAGGAACAGCACAAGGTCTCCCCAGACACCAGGGTGCCACCACTGGCATCGGCTCGACCCTACCATCACCAGACGCAGGGACCTGAACTGTGTCCTTGGTACTCAGTTACCACAGTGCGGACTGTGACACAGACCACTCCCCTGTCATCAGCAGAGCCGGGCCAACGCCAAAGAGACTCCATCATCCGAAGCCAAAGGGACAATCTCGCATCAACACCTTCTGTACAGCGAACTCTGACAGAGCACAGCAGCTCGCAGACGCCTTTGAAGCCGCAATGAGGAACAGTTCTGGTGACAGTACCTCTATTGACTCCAAATGGTCACAACTCCATGATGTCATCTACAATGCAGCCATAACAGCATTTGGGCAAAAGGAGCACAAGAACACAGACTGGTATGAAGTGCACTGGGAAGAAATGGAACAGGTGACTGAGGCCAAGAGAAAACTCCTGTACTAGCACACACAAACCCCTCAGAGCTGCTTGAAACAAGGCACAGCAAACTGCCCGAAGTTGTGCGAACAACTACTGGCAGAATTTCTGCAGCATGTTGCCTCCCTGGTGCTAGGGTCCACGATATCTTAGATCGAGTTCTCAGTATTCTTAGGAGGGAGGGTGAGCAGCCAGATGTTGTGGTCCATGTAGGGACCAATGATGTGGATAGGAATAAGGAGGAGGTCCTGCAAAGAGAGTTTAGGGAGTTAGGTGCAAATGACAGGACCTCCAAGGTTGCAGTCTCAGGATTGCTACCTGTGCCACGTGCTAGTGAGGCTAGAAATAGGAAGCTAATGCAGCTAAATACGTGGCTAAAGAGTTGGTGCAGGAGGGAGGGCTTCATGTTCCTGGACAATTGGGCCTTGTTCCAGGGAAGGTGGGACCTGTTCCAACGGGATGGGTTGCACCTGAACTGGACGGGCACTAACATCCTTGCGGGAAGGTTTGCTCGTGCTGCTCCGGGGGGGTTAAACTAGATTTACAGGGGGAGGGGAATCAGAGTGTGAGAGCAGATAGTGAGGTGGAGGAGGATAAAGGTCATGTGAGAACTGCAAGTATAGTGCATGGAGTAAAGCCAGATCTAACATATAAAGAGGCTTTGAGGAAAGAGAAGCAGAATAACGGGTGTAACGGTAGTAAGGTAGAAGGGCTGAAGTGCGTGTACGTCAATGTGAGAAGCATCAGGAACAAAGGTGATGAACTGAGAGCTTGGATACATAGATGGAATTATGATGTCGTGGCCATTACAGAGACTTGGCTGGCACCAGGGCAGGAATGGATTCTCAATATTCTTGGATTTCAGTGCTTTAAAAGGGATAGGGAGGGGGGGAAGGGGAGGAGGGGCGGCATTATTGGTCAGAGATACTATTACAGCTACAGAAAAGGTGGGTAATGTAGCAGGATCCTCTTTTGAGTCAGTATGGGTGGAAGTCAGGAACAGGAAGGGAGCAGTTACTCTACTGGGGGTATTCTATAGGCCACCTGGAGCAGATTGGGAGGCAGATTTTGGAAAGGTGCAAAAATAACAGCATTGTTATCATGGGTGACTTTAACTTCCCTCATATTGATTGGCACCTGATTAGTTCCAATGGTTTAGATGGAGCAGAGCTTGTTAAGTATGTCCAGGATGGATTCCTGTCACAGTATGTTGACAGGCCGACTAGGAATGCCATACTAGATCTAGTATTAGGTAACAAACCTGGTCAGGCCACAGATCTCTCAATGGGTGAGCATCTGGGGGACAGTGACCACCACTCCCTGGCCTTTAGCATTATCGTGGAAAAGGGTAGAATCAGAGAGGACAGGAAAATTTTTACTTGGGGAAGGGCAAATTATGAGGCTATAAGACTAGAACTTACGGGTGTGAATTGGGATGATGGTTTTGCAGGAAAATGTACTATGGACATGTGGTCGATGATTAGAGATCTCTTGCAGGATGTTAAGGATAAATTTGTCCCGGTGAGGAAGATAAAGAATGGTAGGGTGAAGGAACCATGGGTGACAAGTGAGGTGGAAAATCTAGTCAGGTGGAAGAAGCTAGCATACATTAAGTTTAGGAAGCAAGGATCAGATGGGTCTATTGAGGAATATAGGGAAGCAAGGATCAAATGGGTCTATTGAGGAATATAGGGAAGCAAGGATCAAATGGGTCTATTGAGGAATATAGGGAAGCAAGAAAGGAGCTTAAGAAGGGGCTAAGGAGAGCAAGAAGGGGGCACGAGAAGGCCTTGGCAAGTAGGGTAAAGGAAAACCCCAAGGCATTCTTCAATTATGTGAAGAAAAAAAGGATGACAGGAGTGAAGGTAGGAAGGATTGGAGATAAAGGTGGGAAGGTGTGCCTGGAGGCTGTGGAAGTGAGCAAGGTCCTCAATGAATGCTTCTGTTCGGTATTCACCAATGAGAGGGAAATTGATGCCGATGAGGACAATATGAGTGAGGTTGATGTTCTGGAGCATGTTGATATTAAGGGAGAGGAGGTGTTGGAGTTGTTAAAATACAATAGGACGGATAAGTCCCTGGGGCCTGACGGAATATGCCCCAGGCTGCTCCACAAGGCAAGGGAAGAGATTGCTGAGCCTCTGGCTAGAATCTTTATGTCCTCACTGTCCACAGAAATGGTACCAGAGGATTGGAGGGAGGTGAATGTTGTCCCCTTGTTCAAAAAAAAGGTAGTAGGTATAGTCCGGGTAATGATAGACCAGTGACCCTTACATCTGTGGTGGGAAAGCTGTTGGAAAAGATTCTTAGAGATAGGATCTATGGGCATTTAGAGAATCATGGTCTGATGAGGGACAGTCAGCATAGCTTTGTGAAGGGTAGATTATGTCTAACAAGCTTGATAGAGTTCTTTGAGGAGGTGACCAGGCATATAGATGAGGGTAGTGCAGTGGATATGATCTACATGGATTTTAGTAAGACATTTGACAAGGTTCCACACAGTAGGCTTATTCAGAAAGTCAGAAGGCATGGAATTCGGGGAAGTTTGGCCAGGTGGATTCAGAATTGGCTTGCCCGCAGAAAACAGAGGGTTGTGGTGGAGGGAGTACATTCGGATTGGAGGGTTGTGACTAGTGGTGTCCCACAAGGATTGGTTCTGGGACCTCTACTTTTGGTGATTTTTATTAATGACCTGGATGTTGGGGTAGAAGAGTGGGTTGGCAAGTTTGCAGACGACACAAAGGTTGGTGGCATTGTGGATAGTGTAGGGGATTGTCGAAGATTGCAGACAGGCATTGATAGGATGCAGAAGTGGGCTGAGAAGTGGCAGATGGAGTTCAACCCGGAGAAGTGTGAGGTGGTACACTTTGGAAGGACAAACTCCAAGGCAGAGTACAAAGTAAATGGCAGGATACTTAGTAGTGTGGAGGAGCAGAGGGATCTGGAGGGTACATGCCCACAGATCCCTGAAAGTTGCCTCACAGGTAGATAGGGTAGTTAAGAAAGCTTATTGGGTGTTAGCTTTCATAAGTCGAGGGATAGAGTTTAAGAGTTGCGAGGTAATGATGCAGCTCTATAAAACTCTGGTTAGGCCACACTTGGAGTACTGTGTCCATTTCTGGTCACCTCACTATAGGAAGGATGTGGAAGCATTGGAAAGAGTACAGAGGAGATTTACCAGGATGCTGCCTGGTTTAGAGAGTATGCATTATGATCAGAGATTAAGGGGGCTAGGGCTTTACTCTTTGGAGAGAAGGAGGATGAGAGGAGACATGATAGAGGTGTACAGGATATTAAGAGGAATAGATAGAGTGGATAGCCAGCGCCTCTTCCCCAGGGCACCACTGCTCAATACCAGAGGACATGGCTTTAAGGTAAGGGGTGGGAAGTTCAAGGGGGATATTAGAGGAAGGTATTTTACTCAGAGAGTGGTTGGTGCGTGGAATGCACTGCCCGAGTCAGTGGTGGAGGCAGATACACTAGTGAAGCTTAAGAGACTACTAGACAGGTATATGGAGGAACTTAAGGTGGGGGCTTATATGGGAGGCAGGGTTTGAGGGTCAGCACAACATTGTGGGCTGAAGGGCCTGTACTGTGCTGTACTTTTCTATGTTCTATGTTCTAAAATCCAATCAGCTGCTGACTGCAGAGATGCAAGAGGGATGTTTGACGGTATCAAGTCAGCAACAGGACTTTCAGCAACCAAGACAGTCCCACTGAAGCCTTAACACTGGGGCAGCCATCACGGACCACAGCAAGCAGCTTGAACTTTGGGTAGAGCACTACCTGGAGTTGTATGCATCCCGGACCGTGGTGCCAATGCTGCCATGGAGGCACTGACCGACTTGCCAGTCATGGAAGAGCTTGATGTGTTGCCATCTACGGAGGAGCTCAGCAAAGCTGTCAACTGTCTTGCCAGTGAGAAAGTCCAGGGAAAGATGGAATTCCCCCTGAAGATTAGGAGAGCAGGAAGTTTGCCTTGCTGCATCATCTACATGAGCTTCTGTGTCTTTGTTGGGAGAAAGGCCATATCCCCCAAGACTTGCGAGATGCCAACATTGTCACACTGTACAAAAACAAGGGCGACTATAGTGATGGTAACAATTACCATGGCAACCCTCTCCTTAGTATTGTGGCGAAAGTGCTTGCCTGCATCGTCTTGGCACGACTTCAGAGCGTTGCATCCAGAGTCTACCCAGAGTCCCAATGTGGACATGATCTTCTCACTGGACCAGCTGCAGGAGAAGTGTCGAGAGCAGCGGAAGCCACTGTGCACAGCCTTCATCGAACTGACCATGGCGTTCAACCTCGTCAGCAGAAGCAGTTTCTTCAAGCTCCTGCTAAAGGTTGGCTGCCCCCCCCAGTACTGCGCAGTATCATATCATCCTTCCACAAGGACATGCACAGCACTGTCTGCTTCAATGGAGCAACTCCTGATTCCCTTGCAGTGAGCAGTGGAGTGAAACAAGGTTGTGCCCTGGCACTGACCCTCTTTGGAATCTTCTCCATGCTCCTTCGCTGTGCTTTCACCAACTGCACTGAGGGCACCCACCTTTGCAAAAGAGCTGATGGCAGGCTGTTCAACATTGCTCATTTGTGCTCCAAGACCAAAGTTAGGACAGCCCTCCTCTGCGAGATGCTGTTGGCAGGTGGTACAGCATTGACATCACACACTGAAGGTGGACTCCAACAACCGACTAACCGCTTTGCCCATGCCTGTTGGGTTAACCATCAGTCTGAAGAAGACAAACGTCATGGTCCAGGGTGAAGAATCTCCCCCAAACATCACCATTGATGGTTGCTCTCTTGATGTCGTTGGCTCCTCCACCTACCTTGGTCCGACCATCACCAGCTCCCTCTCCCTTGAAGCAGGTGTAACAGCAGGATTGCCAAAGCTGCAGCTGTCACGGCCAAACCGTATGGTTGCCAGTGGCAATTTATTATTGATATTATTATTATTATTATTCCTTTATTGCCCACTGTTTGAACACCCAAGTTGGTGTGGCCTGTCATTGATCCTGTTATGGTTAATATTCTATTATGGATTTATTGAGTATGCCCACAAGACAATGAATCTCAGGGTTGCAGATGGTGACGTATGTGGACTCTGATAATAACTTTGTTTTGAAATTTGAACCTTCGATCAGAGAATATGAGTGGAGTGGAAGGGGAGGTTGTCTCACATAAAAATGAGTTTAGCCAAGTTAGTAAAGCATACTGATGCAGGATTTTGACCAGAAATTTTGACCGTCCCTTTCCTTCCACAGATACTGCTTGACCCATAAACCTCATCCAGCAGATTGTTTTGTTGTTGAGGCTGATGAAAGTGTTGGTGGAAGGAAAATGGTTGGTCTGTTCTGCTTAAGGAGGAGAGCCCATAAACCATCCTAGTGCAGGAGGGAGCTGTAGAGTTACCACACATTTTCAACATAATCGCGCACTTGATGTACAACACGTGCATATGGGTAACATACACACAACGAAAACCATCCTGCTAGATGAAATAATGATAGATCAGACCACTGGCATGCTGAAATAGTCCACCCAAACTGCTCTGGGGAAATCCATGAGTATTCTGTGGAAAAAGAACAGGATTTGCAATGGTCGTCTGCATGCCACCCAGGTGTAACATCCATGCCACCAATTTTATGGTGAACAGCACAAGTTTGAAAAGAGGAAGGTTGATGAAGGTAAAGAAAAGGAGGTGGTGATGACAATCAGTCCCTTCTGCCTTGGCTGTCTTGAAGAAATTCTGCATCACTAATTGTCCCTTACTTTAGAAGAATACAGGCGGGGGGGAATCTCATTGAAACCTATTGAATATTAGAGTGGATGTGGAGAAGATGTTTCCTATACTGTGGAAGCCGAGGACCAGAGGGCACAGCCTCAGAAGAGGCATGTCCATTTAGAACAGGATTGAGGAGGATATCTTTTTCTCTGCCATAGACTTGTGAATCTGTGGAATTCATTGCCAGAGACAGCTGTGAAGGCCAAGTCATTGGGTGTATTTAAAGAAGAGGTTGATAGTTTCTTGATGACTCAGGGTGTCAAAGGTTACAGAGAGAAGGCAGGAGAATGGGGCTGAGGGGGATAATAAATCAGTTGTGATGGAATAGCAGAGCAGACTTGGTCAGCCAAATGGCCTCATTCTGCTCCTATATCCTGTGGTCTAAATTGTGGTTGAGGTGGACACATCAGCATAATTTAAAAGCCATCTAGGCAAGTATATGGATAGGAGAACTTTAGTGGGCTGTTGCTACTAATGTGGCCAGATGGGACAAACCCACTGGGCGATAGAGTCTGTGTCTGTGTGTAAATGTGCCTCTACACTGTGTGTGTGTGTGTGTGTGTTTACATGCATCTGTATGTGGATGTGTGACATGTTTGTGTCCTTACACTTTTACGGGAGTGAGCACGCCCATGTTGTATATGAAAGTGTATATGTGTGTGAGAGTGTATTTCTCTGCATGTGGCTATATATGAAAGTGCACATTTGTGCATGCATCTGCACGTCTGGACCCGCTGCAGTTTATGTGGAACTTGATGCAGAGTAAAGAAGAAAAGTGGAGGCAAACCTAGCAGAGCATGCTGTGAAATTGCTAAGCAAGGTTGAGATATTTTTCCTCTTGAGTGGAGTACGAGACTGAACAACAAGAAAAACTGTAATAATGATTTAGATAAATAAAATAAAGTGAACATTACTTGAGGCTGGGAAGAATTCACTTGGGGATATGGCAGTGAATTCTTGATCTGAACTGAAGGGGAAATATGGCAGAAAACTGATTTAAAACAAGTAATTGCATGGCCAGAATGCTGTTCGTTACAGTAGAACATCTCTGGGCACAGCTAATGCCAGACAACGAAAACAAGCTCTGCAGAGTGTGAGCACATTTTCTGGAGGGTTCCTCAATGAGCTAAGATGATCACAAATAATTCTGACGTTGTCTGCTTAAGTAATCAATACTTAGACTGCTATGTTAACATTCAGTATTTACTCATGCTTGCTGCTTTATAACCTGTCTTAACAGTGGAGATGAATTCGACTGAGGGAATGGGCACTTATTGTACGTGGAAGAAGGTAGCTTATTCTGCCTGGTCAATTAAATCAGTACAAGGAAAAGCCATTGTCTGTCGTGGTGTAAATGAGTTAGACTAGTGGAACTTTTAAATATTTATCCTGAGCCAACAGGGGAATAGTGGAGAGTGATTCCACTCAATGGGTATTGAACCTTATAGCCTACATTATAATAAGGGACTACTTTATGTTTTAGTAACACATTGTTGCATGTGCTATTAGGCGCGTATTGATCTGTATGTGTGTGTCAAGTTCGGACTCTACCAGTAAAGAACCATGAAATTTAGTTCCCGTCTCCAGTGTTTTTATTAATAACATAGTTGTGTAACAGGCCACATACACAACAAATTGGCGACGAAAATTATGAACCTACATCTTATTGGACTAGAAAAACTTAAAAGGAAATTGCCAAACAAAAGACCTGGTGCGTGTTTGCCCAGTTATAGACTAGAAAAACTTAAAAGGAAATTGCCAAACGAAAGACTTGGTGCGTGTTTATCTTGGTGCTGTCGCATCATGACAGCTGTTTTAAAAATAGCCGGTTACCCCGTACACACTACACTGGATTTTAGGCATTTTCAGATTTATTCACTCTGGAGAGCGTTTCTGAAAAGCTCCATTTTCGGGAGAGGAAAATGTCGTTTCAGTGTGGACGGAGGGTCAAAATGAAGAGAAAAAGCTTCGGTTACAGAATTATCTGGTCTAGTGTGGAGGTAGCCTCAGTGTTATGGGAGCAAAAACATACGGGCTGCTATGGAGCTTGTTAACCCCTAAAAAGCCAGCTTGACAAAACATTCAAGCAAATAGTAGACACCCTCCAACAGCATTTAAACCCCAAACCACTGGTCATTGCAGAAAGATTTAAATTTCAGAAACGGAATCGGAGCAAAAATGAAAGCATTTCTGAATAATGTGCTGAATTGTGCAAATTATCAGAATGTTGTCAATTTGGAGCTGGTCTATCGGAGGCATTGAGGGATGTGTTGGTGTGTGGCATGCACCGTGAAACCACACAGAAGAAGCTCCTGGGTGAAAAAGACATTACATTAGAGAAGGTGCTGAACATTGCAATATCATTGGAAACAGCAGCACAGGGTGCTTCAGAGATACAACAAAAATCTCTGGAATATGCTACAAATAAAATGTCACTGAACAGAAATGAAGGAAAGAAATGTTACCGTTGTGGGAACATGTCACATTACCCTGAGGACTGTTGTTTTAAAGACAAAGAATGCAGAAACTGTGGCAAGCAGGGCCACATTGGCAGAGTATGCAAAACTAGTAAACAGCAGAAAAAGGACAAAATACAGAAAAATAAGAAACCCCAGAAAGGAAAATACAACAATGTACACAAAATGAAAGAAAGCAGTTCTGATGAAAATGACTCAGACAAAAGTGAATTGTCTTGTCTGCAACTTCACAGCGTGAAAGAGACAGATGATCGAAGAGTACTATGGATCACTCCACAAGTGGCAGGCGTGAGACTGAAAACGGAGTTGAACACATGCTCAGTTTTAACAGTGATCTCTGTACATGACTACAAATGACTGTTTTCTCACATATCTCTGAAACAAACTAAACTGCTGCTAAAGACTTACACAGGACAGAGAAGTGCATCTCAAAGGTGAAATTAAAGTGACAGTGACCTATAGAGACAAAACACAGCAGCTGAACCTCTACATACTGAAAAATAGAGGACCACCATTGCTGGGATGTGAATGGCTCAGGAAAATCCCGCTGGATTGGCACACCATCAAGGCACTAGTTGTGTCAGCAAAGGAGGGCAGCAAGGCCACATCTGAGAGACTCACAAGTACGTGCTGACTCTGAGGAAGTGTTCATGAAAGGAATAGAAACACTTCAGGGCATGAAGGCAAAGATTGAGACTGAGGAAAATGCATGTCCAAAATTTCACAAAGCCAGGCCAGTGCCATATGTAATCCATCCTACAGTGGAGGCAGAGCTGAAAAATCTGGAGCAGACCTGGGTCCTGACAAAGGTGGATTGGAGTGAATGGGCCACGCCCATTGTTCCAGTGATGAAGAAAACCTCCAGCACAAAACCAGGAAAACCGAGCAAGGTGCGCATATGTGGTGACTTTAAAGTGACTGTTAACCCAGTTCCCGGCACAGTACAGTATCCTCTACCTCGTATTGAGGACATCTTTGCTTCCCTGTCAGGAGGGGAACATTTCACAAAAATTGATTTGGCCCAGGCTTATCTCCAAATGGAAATCAATGATGCATCTAAGAAATACCTGACAATAAATACACACAAAGGACTTTACCAGTACAACAGGTTGGTGTTTGGGATAGCATCAGTGCCTGCATTCTGGCAAAGGGCAATGGACCAGGTCCTGCAGGGGATTCCAGGGACTCAGTGTTACCTGGATGACATCATTGTCACCAGCAAAGATGACAACGAACATCATTCTAACCTTGAACAAGTGCTCACCAGGTTATGAGAATATGATCTCAGAGCTAATCGGCAGAAATGTGAGTTTTTCAAAAAGGAAATCTCATCCTATGGGCATGTGATCAACAAGGATGGCTTACACACGTCTCAAGACAAGATAGAAGCGGTGCTTAAGGCACCACCACCTGAAAATGTGTCTCAGCTGAGAACATATCTTAGACTAGTGAACTATTACCACAAGTTCTTGCCTAACCTATCCACAGTCCTACACCCACTAAATGCACTGTTACAGACAGGGACACAATGGAGGTGGACCGAGAGCTGTGAGAAAGCATTTCAAGAAACTAAAAGACTAGTAACTTCAGAAGGAGTACTCGCGCACTTTGACCCCTCCTTACCTATCTGACTGGCTTGTGATGCCTCACCCCATGGGACAGGAGATGTGTTATCGCACAAGTTTCCAGATGGCTCCGAAAGACCAACAGCCTTTGCCTCAAGAACGCTAACTTCAGCTGAACACAACTACGCACAGATTGACAGAAAGGCCTTAAGCCTTGTGTGGGGAGTCAAGAAATTCAGTCACTACCTGTGTGTTCAAAAGTTTACCCTGTTGACTAACCATCAGCCTCTCGTGTCAATCTTCAATCCAAGAAAAGGGGTTCCAGTGATGACAGCACAAAGGCTGCAGCGATGGTCTCTTTTCTTAAGAGGTCACAGGTATGACATTGAACACAAGGGGACCAAGCAACACGGCAATGCAGATGGTTTGTCACGTTTACCACTGCCCACTTCCAAGATAACTACACAAATGGATTCAGCAGAGGTCTTTCACACAACAATAGTTGAACAATTACCAGTAACAAACAGCCTTATTGAAAGAGAAACACGCAATGACCCTACGTTGTCAAAAGTGTATGACATCACGGTAAAGGGATGGCCATTGCAGGGTAACACACTGTTTCCAGCCTTCTCAGCGAGGAAGGAGCAGTTGTCAGTATGTTAGGGAACACCAATGTCTGGCTCTCGAGTTGTGATTCCTCCCAAGCTACGTACCAGAGTGCTAGAGGAACTGCACGAGGGGCACCTGGGTACCGTGAAGATTAAAAGTCTTGCCCATGCCTATGTGTGGTAGCCAGGAATCGATAAACAGATTGAGGACTTGACCAAGAACTGCTCTGGATGTCAAAAGATCCAGAACACATCACCACAAGCCCCCCTCCATCCATGGGAGTGGCCCTCATCACCATGGCAACGAGTGCACATCGGCTTTGCTGGACCATTCATGGACTCTATCTTTTTAATCGCTGTCGATGCACATTCCAAATGGCCAGCGGTCATCAAAATGAAGTCAACCACATCAGTAAAGACCATTACAGTTCTGAGGACCATGTTCACCAGGAATGGCATACCAGAACAAATCTGCACAGACAATGGACGACAATTTGTCTCTGAAGAATTCCAAAGTTTTGTGAAGAACAATGGAATCAAGCACTTTACATCTGCCCCTTACCATCCATCCACAACTGGCTTGGCAGAAAGATTTGTACAGACATTCAAGAAAGCCCTCAAGGCAATGGAGAGCGAAAATCAACCACTGCAACACAAGATAGACAACTTCCTCCTTACCTATCGTAATGCAGTACATGCAACCTCTAATCAGAATCCAGCGATGATGTTTCTGAACAGGAACCTGAGGTCCCGTATGGATCTTCTCAAACCAGATGTACGGCGTGATGTGGAGAACAGACAGTTCAAACACATGAATGCTAAGTCAACGCAGAGCTTCAGTGTGGGACAGTCAGTTCTCGCACATGATTACCGGACTGAAAAGTGGCAGCCAGGTACAATTTCCGCCATAGACAGGCCACTGATGTATACAGTGGAGGTGGGAGAGAACATATGGAGATGTCATGTGGACCAAATCCTGGATGCTCAGGTGAAAAACACAACAACACCTTGCCCGGACTCCCCTGACATAGAAGCAAACACTCCTGATGTGACCACAACAGCCTCATCTACGGATAAGCCTGACATCAGTGCTGATGACCTACCTGATGTATCTGCAGAGGTTCATTCCCCAAAGCAAACGTTTCAGGACAGACGTTACTTGGAGAGGCAGAAAAGTCCTCCCCAGAGACTGGAGTTCTAAATGGGTCTTAGACCAAAAGTAAAAAAAAGAAAAAGAAGGCTTGTTATAATTTGATATTATTAAGTTACTTTGTTATAATTTGTAAACAAATGGTAGGCATTTGTATGTTAAGGGTAAACATATTTGTTTAGCATAGTGCCCCAGTAAAAAAAACAGTTGATACACTCCTCCCCTTTTATTTTAATAGTGTATCGTATAGCCTACAGTATAATAAGGGACTACTTTATGTCTTAGTAACACATCGTTGCATGCGCTATTAGGCGTGTATTGATCTGTATGTGTGTCAAATTCGGAATCTACCAGTAAAGAACCACGAAACTTAGTTCCCGTCTCCAGCGTTTTTATTAATAACATAGTTGTGTAACAGGCCACATACACAACAGGTACTCTCTCACTATTCTCAGTGGTGAATGAGGTACTCAATTAAATCAGCATGTCCATCCGTGCACATCTTATCTTCATAATCACAGACTGCCTCTGTGTAGTGCAGTCTGCTCTGGACACTCAGAGCTGCATTCAACTCTGTTTTGAGGGGACCAGGAAGAGTTTCCGGTGGGAGTAAAGGGAAAATCACAGTTTCAGCACTACTGAACCTGCCTTACCAGCCACAAACCATACCTCAGCAGCCGGCTCACAATCTGCTGGGCAATTCGGCTGCATGAATGGTACAGGACAGTGCTTCTTTCTGCCCTTCTCTGAGGCCCAGCCCAGCCTCGGCTGCGTGTAAGTGTGGCTGAGAGGTTAAAGCAGCCCAGGCCTTACACTGATGCAGTGCTGATTCTCTCACACCCAATGGCAGCCCGAACATGGGCCCACTTAAAATCTTGCAATGATATTGGGCTCCACATAATGAAATGCCAATTTCACTCTCACAGAACGTAGAACAGTATCACACAGTAACAGGCAATTCAGCACTATGTTTTTGCTGATGCCAAATCAACCTAAGTCCATCTGCCTGCATGTGGTTTACAGCCCTCCAATTTCTGCCTGCTCACGTGTCCGTATAGATGCCTGTTAAATACCAATATCATATTATACTTCCGCCCCTGGTGGCATGTTCCAAACGCCTCACAACCCTCTGTGTAAAAAAAAAACACTTTCTCCACATCTCCTTTAAACTTTCTCCCTCTCACCTTAAACCTATGCTCTCTAGCATTTACTATTTCTACCCTGAAAAAAGGCTGTGGCTATCTACCCTTTAAATATCTAAAGGGAGGCGGGATGCAGATGTTTCTCCACTAACGGAGGTGTAAGGCGCTCCTTCCCTCCGTTAGCCTACAGGTCACCCTTGGGCAAGGTGCAGCACCTACTTAGCACCCCACCCCCCCCCCCCAGTCAGGGTCTCGTGAAGCCATGGGAACAGGTGGTGGATGGTCGTGTGAGCAATTGACACCAATCACAAGACCTGGTTATGTGACGCCAGGCAGACAATCTCTAAGAGTATTGAGAATGGCTGGAGTCACCTGTCACTGCCCGGAAGAAGGCAATGACAAACCAGTTCTGTAGAAAAAATTGCCAAGATCAATCATGGTCAACTGATGGAAGACCATAATCATCCATGTCATATGACATGGTGCATAATGATGATGTATCTCTCATAATTTTATCAAGATCTACTAAGTCTCCTCTACCTCTAGCGCTCCCGAGAAAACAATCCAAGTTTATCCTACTTCTCCTTATAGCTAATACTGAAAGCAGCACCCTGGTAAGCCTCTTCTTGTACCACCTCCAAAGCTTCCACATCCTTCCTCTAATGCACGAATTCCCAAGCTTTTTAATCCATGAACCCTTACCATTAACCAGGGTCTATGGATCCCAGGTTAGGAATGTCTGCTCTCATGAGATAACCAGAATTATGTACAGTACTCCAAACGCAGCCTCAGCCAAAGCTTTAGGCAGCTGTAACATGACTTCCTGAAGCACATCTTTCCTTCCTCCAACTTACTGCTTTCCACAGAGATCACTCCCTTGGCAACTCCCTTGTTCACTTGTCCCTCCCCACTGATCTCCCTCCTGGCACTTATCCTTCAAACGGAACAAGTGCTACACCTGCCCCTACACCTCCTCCCTCACTGCTATTCAGGGCCCCAAACAGTCCTTCCAGGTGAGGCGACACTTCACCTGTGAGTCTGTAGGGGACATCTGCTGTATCCGATGGTCCTGGTGTGTATCAGTGAGACCTGTTGTAGACTGGGAAACTGCTTCGCCAAGCACCTTCGCTCCATCCACCAGAAAAAGCGGAATCTCGCGGTGACCACCCATTTTAACTCTATTTCCCATTCCCATTCCAACATGTCAGTTCATGGCCTCCTCTACTGCTGCGAAGAGGCCACATTCAGGTTGGAGGAGCAGCACCTTGTATTCCGTCTGGACAGCCTCCAACCTGAAGGCATGAACATTGATTTCTCGAACTTCTGGTAATTGCCTCCACCCCTCCTTCACCGTTCCTTATTCCTGTTTCCCTCTCTCACATTATCTCCTTACTTGCCTATCACCTCCCTCTGGTACTCCTCCCCCTTCCCTTTCTTCCATGGTCTTCTACCCTCTCCTATCAGATTCCCCCTCTTCCAGCCTTTTATCTCTTTCACCAATCAACTTCCCAGCTCATTACTTCACCTCCTCCTCCTCTCCAGGTTTCACCTATCACCTACCACCTACCACCTTGTACTTCTTTCCCCCCTCCCCCCCCCACACCCCCACCTTTTTATTCTGACTTCTCCTCTTTCTTTCCAGTCCTGCGAAAGGGTCTTGGCCGAAAGTGTTGACTGTTTAGTTTTCCATAGATGCTTCCTGGCCTGCTGAGTTCCTCCAGCATTTTGTGTGTGTTGCTCTTGACTTTGATACTCAGTGCCCAGACTGATGAAGGCAAACATACTATACGTCTTCTTTACCATCCTACCTACTGATTGTTGAGCGTTAGGCCCACAGAGACCACTTCTCAGAAGTTCAACCATATCCTGAATTTCTAACCATTATTTGAGAGACAGAGTCTGGTGATCGGTGTTTGAGTAAGTATACTTCAACTCATCTGGAATGATCAATATACAGTGTGGTGTGGTAAAGGTACACTGTGAGTTTACAAATACATCAGACAAGATGAGATTTTTCCCAAGAAATGTCAGAGACCAGTGATAGAGTCTAAAGTGTTTGCTTTTTCTCTATATCCTGAAGGGAGTCTGGAACTTCCCCCGTCATTTGGGCAGGATCTCTTCCGCAAGCAGAGATTAATTAGTGAAGAATTGCCTCAAAAGTTAAGTAAGGACTTAATGGGAGGGTTCAGGAGAGCTCACTGCCCTCAGTTAATTCAGGCCAGCATTATTTGTGGACACTTCACGTTGGAGGCCAGGTGTGTGTAGGATCAGAAAGTAATTACTTTTGAGATCCAGGCAGAAGCACCATTTGAGTGTTTTTCTGCATGACTCAACTAAACTAAACTACCAAATATATTTCTTCAAAAAGTCATTTGAACATGTGGATTAGCAGTGGAATTAGGCCATGTGGTCTTTCAAGCCCGTCCATCATTCAATAAAGTCATAACTGATTATGAACTCAATGCTGCATATTTCCTTGGGAATTTGCAAAGGTTCTGAATGACATCTAAAACCTTGACAAACTTCTATAGATGTGTGGTGAAGAGTATATTGATCGGTTGTATCACAGCCTGGTATGGAAACATCAATGTCTTTGACTGGAAAATCCTATAAGAAGTAGTGTTTATGACCCACGCCATCACGGGTAAAGCTCTTCCCACCATTGAGCACATCTACATGGAGCGTTGTCACAGGAAAACATCATCTATCATCGCTGCTGCCATCAGGAAGAAGGTACAGAAGCCTCATGACTCACACCACCAGGTTCAGGAACAGTTATTACCCCTCGACCATCAGGCTCCTGAACCAGAGGAGATAACCTCATTCAACTTCACTTACCCCAACTGTTCCACAACTCAATTTCAAGGACTCTTCATCTCATGCTCTTGATATATATTGCTTGTTTATTTTTTATTATTATTATTATTCTTTCTTTTTGTATTTGCACAACTTATTGTCCTGCACACTGGTTGCCTGCTCTCTTGGTGTGGTCTTTCATTGATTCTATTATGGTTATTGGATTTATTGAGTATGCCTGCAAGAAAATAAACCTTTAGGTTGTATTTGGTGATGTATCCGTACTTTGATAATAAATTTACTTCGAACAGTGCTACTAGAGCTGCTGCCCCATAGTCCAGTGACCCTGGTTCAATACTGACCTTGAGTACTGCACATACTGCTTGTGACAACATGTATTTCCTCTATCTCCTGGAGATGTGTGTGTTTTTAGATTTATTAACCACTACAGATTGCCTCTGGTGAGTAAGTGGGTGATAGGATTTAGATTTGGTCACCAGCCGTTCGACCATGGTTTTCGGTCGGGCGCTGGACGCTCGAAGAGATTTGGCGGGGGGTGGGCGCCTGGCGCTTGGCCAGGGGCCATGGTCGAGTGGTCAGCAACTTGGCCGGCTCCCCCACTGGACTTAATTTGGTGAGGAGGGTGTGAGGACACACAGCAGGACTAAAAAAAAACAAGACCTGACAAAGGACGGATGACCTCCTTGTGAGCTAACGGCCATCTTCCGCGGAAGAGATTAAAGCCTCACCACGTATCTACGAATCGTATGCTATGCACCTCGTTAGAAGAGACATGATGAACTTGGGCGCTGCACCGTGTGCCTGGACCTGCCCAAGGCCTCCGCCTAAGGAAGGGCTGAGCTCGAGGAAGTGGCTGCGGCTGGAGGCCGACACGGCCTCGGGCTGGAGTTCGGTGGGGCGGCGGCGGGTGGTGCCAAGGCGGCCGGCGAGAACAACTGGAGGAGAGACTGTACTCAGTGCTGTTGCAAGATTGAAGAAGATGGAGGTGCAGAGCCGCCAACCCCAGATTCAGGACGGCACCCACTGACTGACTGAGGACTTAGAAGGGGTTGATGGGAACATAGGGAGAATAAACTAGGATCACTTGCCACAAATAGGCTCAATAGGCCAAAGAGCTTGTTTCTGTGCTGTATAATTCTATGATTCTACCCCTGCTTTAAAATATTCTATGTCTCTTTCCACTATGCTTTGAGAAAGAGAGTTCTAAAGAATCGCAAAAAAAAATTGCTTCATCTGTGTGTTTAAATGAGTGACTCCTTTTTAAACAGTAACATCTGTTTCTAGATTCTCTGGTGCTTTGCTTGGCATAGGTTTTAATAAGACTTATTCAAAGGTTCTTATTCTTTGGATAACAGAAGCACTAAATTCACTTCATATTCCTAAAGTTTATCTTTTGTCTCTGATGTTTCAGTCCCTCAACTGAGAGTACAACTTACCTGGAAAAAATTGTTATCACTCACTCCTTAAGGCCGTTTTCAGCCAATTATTTTTGAACTATGTAGGAACATGGAAGTCATTTTTAGATTTCCCATGATGCATGCTGAATCAGCCAAGGATGACATACAGCCGCTTGGCCCCTGGAATTAGCACTGCTGTTGGGAGTGGTCAGAATGTAAGGATAGAAAACATACAACGATTGGATTACCATACTGGTATCCAAAAATCTGATCCGAAGGCATGAGTGCAGTGAGTTTGAATCATTCTGTGGAAATTTAAATTCATTTAAATTGTGGTCATTTTAATTCATGCAATTAAATAAACCTGCAATGAAAGGCTATTTAGTGTCCAACGGTAAGCCAGTCCTGCCACAGAATAGTGGTGCTATTGGTGTCAGTAGTTTTGCATTTGGCGTTGTACTCAAACTTAAAATATGGAGGTCATGTGCCTGATGTTATTGATTCCCTCCAGAGCTCTAACATGGCAGCCACTCTATACAGGGGCTCTGTCCATGACAGTGAGGAGTGGTGGAAGTGCAGTGACTAAATTCATGTATTTGTAGTGCAGAAGCCTGGTTAATGATTCTGGGATTTAAATTCAAGTGCTACCAGGGCAGCTGTGGAAGTAAAATTCAGATAATAATCTGAAACTTTAAAATGCTAGTCATTATTAAGAAGCCCATAAACCTACCAGATTATTGTAAAAGCTCATCCGATTCCACAATGTTCTCAAAGGGAGGATATGTACTGTCTTAAACCAGTCTAGTCTTTGGAAGAGTCCATACTAATCTCATAACTCCGTGATACCCAGTTTCCATAAAAATCGAAAGTTCAAGGTAAATTTATTATCAAAGTACATATATGTTACCATATAATACCCTGAGATTCACTTTCTTGTGGGCATTCACAGTAGAACAGAGAAATACAGGAGAATCAAAGTAAAATTACACACAAAGACTGACAAGCAGCCAAAGTGCAAAAAGAAGACAAGCTGTGCAAATAACAAATAAAAAAATTTTAAAATCTTGAGAGCATGAGTCACTGAAAGTGACTCAATAGGCTGTGAAATCAGTTCAGAACTGAGGTGGGTAAAGCTATCCATTTTGGTTCAGGGGCCTGGTGGTTGAAGAATAATAAGGGTAAAAATAATTAAGTGTAAAAAATCACTAGTCTGTCTTAGTGATGTTAATTTAAAGGATGGATATTTTATCAAGATCTCGGTCAGAACCGTCTCTATTTCCTGAGGAGACTGAGGTCCTTTAACATCTGCCGGACGATGCTGAGGATGTTCTACGAGTCTGTGGTGGCCAGTGCTATCATGTTTGCTGTTGTGTGCTGGGGCAGCAGGCTGAGGGTAGCAGACACCAACAGAATCAACAAACTCATTCGTAAGGCCAGTGATGTTGTGGGGATGGAACTGGACTCTCTGACGGTGGTGTCTGAAAAGAGGATGCTGTCTAAGTTGCATGCCGTCTTGGACAATGTCTCCCATCGACTACATAATGTACTGGGTGGGCACAGGAGTACATTCAGCCAGAGACTCATTCCACCGAGATGCAGCACAGAGCGTCATAGGAAGTCATTCCTGCCTGTGGCCATCAAACTTTACAACTCCTCCCTTGGAGGGTCAGACACCCTGAGCCAATAGGCTGGTCCTGGACTTATTTCATAATTTACTGGCAGAATTTACATATTACTATTTAACTATTTATGGTTCTATTACTGTTTATTATTTATGGAGCAACTGTAACAAAAACCAATTTCCCCCAGGATCAATAAAGTATGACTATGACTATGACTATGAGTACTCCAGCTCCCTGGATACAGACCCCTTGGTCTGAATGGGGCTTATTTTAGAATGCGTTGGTGATGTGTTTGTGGGATATTTTATTTTTTATCCAAATAAATAAAGTCTTGCTCATCATGCCATGCAGTACAAGGTGCCACATGTCAGGCTGCTAAACAAGAGCCCATTGTACTACAGGAGAGATAGCATGAAGTTTGGCTGACTGGCAGAAGCAAAACAGTCGGTATAAAGCGGGCCATTTTTGGCTGGCTACTGGTTTTCTTCAGGTGTCAGTACTGGGTCTACTATTTTTGACATTATGTTGATGATCTGGGTGACAGAATTTATTAGACCACAAGACATTGGAGCAGAATTTGGCCATTCAACCCATCGAGTCTGCTCTGCATTCCATCATGGCTGATCCCGGATCCCACTCAACCCCATACACCTACCTTCTTGCCTTACCCTTTGATGCTCTGACCAATCAGTAAACTATCAACTTCCGTCTTAAACATATCCATGGACTTGGCCTCTACTACAGTCTGTGGCAGAGCATTCCACAGATTTACTAATCACTCGTTAAAAAATTCCTCCTTATCTCTATTCCTAAGGGTCACCCCTCAATTTTGAGGTTGTGCTGTCTAGTTCTGGATACCCCCACCATAGGAAACATCCCCTCCACATCCACCTTATTTAGTCCTTCCAACTTTCAGTAGGTTTCAATGAGATCATCCCACATTCATCTAAATTCCAGTGCACACAGGCCAAAAGCTGCCAAACGCTCCTCATGTTAACCCCTCCATTTCCAGAATCATCCTCATGAACATCCTCGGGACTCTGTTCAATGACAATACATCCTTTCTGAGCTATGGGGCCCAAAACTGTTGACCATACTCCAAGAGTGGCCTGACCAGTGTCTTATAAAAGCTTTATACTTTATTGTTGCCAAACAATTGATACTAGAATGTACAATCATCACAGCAATATTTGATTCTGCGCTTCCCGCTCCCTGGAGCACAAATCAATAGTAAATATTAAAAATTTAAATTATAAATCATAAATAGAAAATAGAAAATGGAAAGTAAGGTAGTGCAAAAAAAACCGAGAGGCAGGTCCGGATATTTGGAGGGTACGGCCCAGATCCGGGTCAGGATCCGTTCAGCAGTCTTATCACAGTTGGAAAGAAGCTGTTCCCAAATCTGGCCGTACGAGTCTTCAAGCTCCTGAGCCTTCTCCCGGAGGGAAGAGGGACGAAAAGTGTGTTGGCTGGGTGGGTCGTGTCCTTGATTATCCTGGCAGCACTGCTCCGACAGCGTGCGGTGTAAAGTGAGTCCAAGGACGGAAGATTGGTTTGTGTGATGTGCTGCGCCATGTTCACGATCTTCTGCAGCTTCTTCCGGTCTTGGACAGGACAACTTCCATACCAGATTGTGATGCCCCCTAGAAGAATGCTTTCTACTGTGTATCTATAAAAATTAGTGAGGGTTTTAGGGACAGGCCAAATTTCTTTAGTTTTCTCAGGAAGTAAAGGCACTGGTGGGCCTTCTTGGCAGTGAACTCTGCTTGGTTGGACCAAGTCAGGTCATTTGTGATATTGACCCCGAGGAACATAAAGCTTTTGACTTGTTCCACTTGCGCACCACCGATGTAAATTGGGTCGTGCGGTCCACTACTCCTTCTGAAGCCAACAACCAATTCCTTCGTCTTGCTGACGTTGAGGGATAGGTTATTGTCTTCGCACCATGCCACCAGGTTCTTAATTTCCTCTCTGTACTCAAACTCATCATTACCCGAGATACGGCCTACAATTGTTGTGTCATCAGCAAACTTATTTATTGAGTTTGATGGAAACTTGGCTACACAATCATGGGTGTACAGTGAGTACAGCAGGGGGCTGAGTACACAGCCTTGGAGGGCACCGGTGCTCAGAGCGATTGTAGAGGAGAGCTTGTCCCCTATTTTTACAGCCTGGGTCCTGTCTGTGAGGAAGTTGAAGATCCAGCTACAGATCTGAGCTCTAAGGCCCAGGTTCCGGAGCCTAGGAATCAGTTTATTTGGCATGATGGTATTAAAGGCAGAGCTGTCGTCAATGAAAAGGAGCCTTACGTATGCGTCTTTATTCTCCAGGTGTTCTAAGGAGGAATGTAGGGCCAGAGAGATGGTATCTGCCGTTGACCTGTTGCTCCGCATTATTTCCTTGTTTTTATATTCTATTCCCCTTGAAATAAATGTCCACATTGCATTTGCCTTCTTTACCACAGCCTCAACCTGTAAATTAACCATTTAGGAGTGGCAAGAGAACTCCTAAGTCTCTCTGCACCTCTGATGTTTGAACCTTCTTCCCATTTAGATAATAGTCTGTACTTCTGTTCCTTTTACCAAAATACATTATCGTACATTTTCCAATACTGTATTCCATCTGCCACCTTTTTGCATATTCTTCCAATTTGTCTAAGTCCTGCTGCGATTGCATTTCTTCCTCAGCACCACCTACCCCTCCACTTTTCTTTGTATCATCTGCAAAATTTGCCACAAAGCCTTCAATTCCATTATCTAAATAACTGGCAAACAATGTGAAAAGTATTGATCCCAGTACTGACCCCTGAGGAACACTGCTATTCACCGGCAGCCAACCAGAAAAGACCCCTTTATTCCCATTCGCTGTCTCTGGTTTGTCAGCCATTCTGCTATCCATGCCAGTATTTTTCCTGTAACGCCTTGGCTTTGTGGGCAAGTTTGCAGGTGATGCTGTCACAGTGGGGGTACTGGTAGCGGACTCAATGCAAGCCACAGACACTGAAGTACTAGGAACAGGACTTGACTAGGGTAGGGACGTGACAGTATACAGACAAGGAGCAGGGACAAGAACGCAGACTTGGGCGAGGACATGGACAAGAAACAGAGAAACCAGACAAGGAACTATGAACTAGGAGCCCGGGCTTGAACCCCGAGCCAGAGACTGGACAAAGACCCAGAACCTAGGTCTTGCCTCGGGCTCGGGCCCCAGAACCAGGCAAGGACATGACATGACTGCAGGACTGGAGGCTTGGGGTCTTGAGGCTTCAGGCTGCCCACTGGGGTCTTGGGTCTTGGAATGCAGAGGCTGTTAACTCAGAGGCTGGAGCTCAGAGACAGTCTGGGAACTGTACATCAACATGGAGCCGGAACTTACCCTTCGAAAAGCCGGGACTCATCTTTAACACGCCATCAACATGAGACAGAACAGTACATAGACATAGAGCCGGGACTTGTACTTAGACAAGCCAGGACTCAACTTCATCTCCACACCAAGGTGGGACAGGACCATCCGTCTGGTAACAGCAGGACGGCCCAACTTATCCAACAGAGGCAAGGACAAGACAAGACAGGTCCCCCGCAGGGCAATGGCAGAATGTCCTGACTTACCCCACGGAGCTGAGGACAAGACAAGACAGATCCCCCCGCAGGGCAACAGCAGAATGGCCTGACTTCCCCCACGGAGCTGAGGACAAGACAAGACAGATCCCCCCGCAGGGCAACAGCAGAATGGCCTGACTTCCCCCACAGAGGTGAGGACAAGAAGAGACAAACACCGAAGAAAGACAGACAGTTCCATCTCTGCATTGGCAATTGAACAAGACAGTGGTGCAGGCAAGGTATCCAGGCAGAGAGTCAGGAGAGATGGGAAAAGACAGGGAGGGGAACAGGACAGTCCAGCAGGGAATCCCTGGTTTGCAGAGGTATTTATGTCTCAGCCCCAAAACGAGAATCATGTGCCCACAACAGAAACTGAGGAAAACCAGAAACCCTGGAATAAGGAACTATGGACCGGACCGTGAACCAGAATACGGACTTCACGGACCGGACCATGACAGATGCAAGGATAGATAGAGGGGCAGGTAGCGTTGAGGAAGCAGGATGTCTGCAAAAGGACTTGGACAGATTAGTAGAATAGTCAAAGAAGTGACAAATGGAATACAGTATAAAGAAGTGTACGGTCATAAACTTTGGTAGAAGGAACAATGGTAGAGACTATTTTCTAAACAGGGAACAAATTCATAAATTGGAAGTTTAAAGGAAATTGGGAGTTCTAATGATAGGTTCCCTGATCTGCCAGGGCTTCAAAGGGTATGGGGTGAAGGCAGGGGAGTGGGGATGACTGGAAGAATTGGATCAGCCCATGATTGAATGGCGGAGAAAACTTGATGGGCCAAATGGCTTACTTCAGCTCCTATATCTTATGGTCTTATGGTCTTTTATGAGCTCCCATAGGTGCCCAGGTTAGAGAATTCACCACCCTTGATGTGAAGACATTTCAGCTCAATTCAATCCTAACTAATAAAGCCCTTCTTTCAGATGGTGCTCCTACTTCTAGGCTCCCCAGTCAAGGAAACATTCTCCCGGTCGAGCCCTGTAAGAAGTTTGTAGGTTTAATCTGATCATTTCTCATTCTGTTCTGAGTAACATTATGAGAAGTTTCTCTCCTGAAGGGGTTTCTTGCACTCAGCTCTCAGCCTAATGTGAAGGCACTTGTAGAAGATGTGTTGGAGCTAGGTTCCCAACACTTCAAGTATTTCTCTCCAAGTTAACGATCACTGTGTCTAATTACAGACTTCAATCTTAAAAATCATCCCTTCTATTAAAAATGACTGACAAGTGCTTGAAAGCAGAAGACGGTAAGATGACAGAAATAATGATAAAAACAGGTCATAGATAGGCATGGTGGGAGGAATTATAGAAATAAAAAGCGCAAAAGATGCTAAGAATATGTGAGTGAATTGGAGAAGGTGGTGAGTGAATTCTCCATCAAAGGTAGCACACACAGTAAGCAAAATTCTGGCAAGGAATGTTGGATCTGAAATGCAATTGAGCCTCTTTTTATCAAGTCCATGATTTATTTATTTACCTGGTTACAGTAAAAGTGCCATTAAGCTAGGAAGAGTACACCACTCACACCCCTCTTTGCTTCGGTGGCACCCTAGTGGAAACTACATGCAGTTTCAAACTCCTGGGAGTGCACATCTTGCACAACCTCTCATGGTCCCAGAGCACAGCAGACACAATCAGGAAAGTTCACCGACGCTTTTACTTTCTGAGGAGGCTGAAGAGAGCCAGACTATGCACATTTATGACTCACAGCCTTCTACAGATGTGCAGTAGAGAGTATCCTAACATGCTGCATGGTATTGAACCCGCACTGCAGCAGACGGGAAGGCTCGACAACGGGTAGTCAAAACTGCCCAACGCATCACCAGCACCAGCCTATCCGCCACCAAAGACATGGTGCCAGAAAAGGGCCAGTAATATCATGAGGGATACCACACACCCTACACATGGACTGTCTGTCCCACTCCCATGAGGGATGACACTACATAGCATCAATGCCAGGATGTGACACGTAAGTGGAACAAACTGCCAGAGAAAGTGGTTGTCAAAAGTACAATAACAAGATTTCGGTGATGCTTGGGCAGATGCATGGATAAGAAGGGTTTATAGGGATATGAGCCACATATGAGCTAATGGGATTAGTTTACTCGGGCACCGTGATTTGCATGGGCAAGTTGGGCCAAAGTGCCTGTTTCTGTGTTGCTTTGCTCCACGACTATGATTCATGGCTGCTGCCTGACCTGCCGAGTGTTTCTAGCACTTTCAGCTTTTGTAATAAAGTACTGCTGGTTGAAACATTAAAGTTCATTAAAATGAGAATTAAAGGTGTCATAAGATTATAGGAAGATAAGCAACATAGAAACATAGAAACATAGAAAATAGGTGCAGGAGTAGGCCATTCGGCCCTTCGAGGCTGCACCGCCATTTATTATGATCATGGCTGATCATCCAACTCAGAACCCCGCCCCAGCCTTCCCTCCATACCCCCTGCTCCCCGTAGCCACAAGGGCCATATCTAACTCCCTCTTAAATATAGCCAATGAACTGGCCTCAACTGTTTCCTGTGGCAGAGAATTCCACAAATTCATCACTCTCTGTGTGAAGAAGTTTTTCCTAATCTCGGTCCTAAAAGGCTTCTCCTTTATCCTCAAACTGTGACCCCTCGTTCTGGACTTCCCCAACATCGGGAACAATCTTCCTGCATCTAGCCTGTCCAATCCCTTTAGGATTTTATACGTTTCAATCAGATCCCCCCTCAATCTTCTAAATTCCAACGAGTACAAGCCCAGTTCATCCAGTCTCTCTTCATATGAAAGTCCTGCCATCCCAGGAATCAATCTGGCGAACCTTCTTTGTACTCCCTCTATGGCAAGGATGTCTTTCCTCAGATTAGGGGACCAAAACTGCACACAATACTCCAGGTGTGGTCTCACCAAGGCCTTGTACAACTGCAGTAGTACCTCCCTGCTCCTGTACTCGAATCCTCTCGCTATAAATGCCAGCATACCATTCGCCTTTTTCACTGCCTGCTGTACCTGCATGCCCACTTTCAATGACTGGTGTATAATGACACCCAGGTCTCGTTGCACCTCCCCTTTTCCTAATCGGCCACCATTCAGATAATAATCTGTTTTCCTACTTTTGCCACCAAAGTGGATAACTTCACATTTATCCACATTAAATTGCATCTGCCATGAATTTGCCCACTCACCCAACCTATCCAAGTCACTCTGCATCCTCTTAGCATCCTCCTCACAGCTAACACTGCCACCCAGCTTCGTGTCATCCGCAAACTTGGAGATGCTGCATTTAATTCCCTCATCCAAGTCATTAATATATATTGTAAACAACTGGGGTCCCAGCACTGAGCCTTGTGGTACCCCACTAGTCACCGCCTGCCATTCTGAAAAGGTCCCGTTTATTCCCACTCTTTGCTTCCTGTCTGCTAACCAATACTCTATCCACATCAATACCTTACCCCCAATACCGTGTGCTTTAAGTTTGCACACTAATCTCCTGTGTGGGACCTTGTCAAAAGCCTTTTGAAAATCCAAATATACCACATCCACTGGTTCTCCCCTATCCACTCTACTAGTTACATCCTCAAAAAATTCTATGAGATTCATCAGACATGATTTTCCTTTCACAAATCCATGCTGACTTTGTCCGATGATTTCACCGCTTTCCAAATGTGCTGTTATCACATCTTTGATAACTGACTCCAGCAGTTTCCCCACCACCGACGTTAGGCTAACCAGTCTATAATTCCCCGGTTTCTCTCTCCCTCCTTTTTTAAAAAGTGGGGTTACATTAGCCACCCTCCAATCCTCAGGAACTAGTCCAGAATCTAACGAGTTTTGAAAAATTATCACTAATGCATCCACTATTTCTTGGGCTACTTCCTTAAGCACTCTGGGATGCAGACCATCCTGCCCTGGGGATTTATCTGCCTTCAATCCCTTCAATTTACCTAACACCACTTCCCTACTAACATGTATTTCGCTCAGTTCCTCCATCTCACTGGACCCTCTGTCCCCTACTATTTCTGGAAGATTATTTATGTCCTCCTTAGTGAAGACAGAACCAAAGTAATTATTCAATTGGTCTGCCATGTCCTTGCTCCCCATAATCAATTCACCTGTTTCTGTCTGTAGGGGACCTACATTTGTCTTTACCAGTCTTTTCCTTTTTACATATCTGTAAAAGCTTTTACAGTCAGTTTTTATGTTCCCTGCCAGTTTTCTCTCATAATCTTTTTTCCCTTTCCTAATTAAGCCCTTTGTCCTCCTCTGCTGAACTCTGAATTTCTCCCAGTCCTCAGGTGAGCCACTTTTTCTGGCTAATTTGTATGCTTCTTCTTTGGAATTGATACTATCCCTAATTTCTCTTGTCAGCCACGGGTGCACTACCTTCCTTGATTTATTCTTTTGCCAAACTGGGATGAACAATTGTTGTAGTTCATCCATGCGATCTTTAAAAGCTTGCCATTGCATATCCACCGTCAACCCTTTAAGTGTCATTTGCCAGTCTATCTTAGCTAATTCACGTCTCATACCTTCGAAGTTACCCCTCTTTAAGTTCAGAACCTTTGTTTCTGAATTAACTATGTCACTCTCCATCTTAATGAAGAATTCCACCATATTATGGTCACTCTTACCCAAGGGGCCTCTCACGACAAGATTGCTAATTAACCCTTCCTCATTGCTCAAAACCCAGTCCAGAATAGCCTGCTCTCTAGTTGGTTCCTCGACATGTTGGTTGAAAAAACCATCCCGCATACATTCCAAGAAATCCTCTTCCTCAGCACCCTTACCAATTTGGTTCACCCAATCTACATGTAGATTGAAGTCACCCATTATAACTGCTGTTCCTTTATTGCACACATTTCTAATTTCCACACACTAACAACACACTAACGGGTTGTTAGTGTGTGGAGGGGTGGGTTGCAGGGGGAGATGTTATTGCCTTTCGTTAATGGCTGACCTAATGCACAGTACAGATTTTATGGTCATTCTCTGATTATTGCCTGTGCAGCGCAATGTGTGTGTGATAGGCTGTTGTCTTTCCCAGTCCACACTGAGCATATCTCAAAAGAATCATCATTAGCTGTACGTGAACTTTGGGACAGGGGCTTTGAAAGGAATTATATAAATCCAATGGCACACAGAAAAATTGACGTGGAAAAATAACACTTTCCTTAGCTCTTTGTGGAACCGGTGCTAAGTACATTACTGTGCCACGTCCGTGATTTTGTGCATAGCGAATACTCCAATTTAAATGTAAAATGTCTTTGTGTATTAGACTGGTGTCAGCTGATCACTAACCGAATGACTTACCTTTCTCTCCTTCTCCCACTAACCTCAGTGATGTATATGTACTTTGACCCTTCACCTTGGTTTCTGAATTGAAATAAATACAGCTCACTCAACATACAGCACAAACAAAAAGCAAGTGACAGAAATATATAAGCACACATTATCTGATGTGAGTAATATGTCAGGTTTTATCCAATCTGTACAAAGCCTGCAACTGATGTGTTTGACAATGCCACAAAACATGTATTCATTGTTTTTTTTCCAAATCTATCCCCAGGCTACGCAGCAAGCGATGAATTCTAAGCACTGAATGTTAGCACTGTTGACCTCCATTAGGTTTGAGCTTTACAGTTATTTCTTGTTGGGATGGTGGTGAATAGCTCACAATGCTTCACAATCTAATCCCTTCTCCTTGCGTGAGAAATGATTCATTATAGCAACACTCCAAATGCGATATCAGGCGACACTGCAGGATGATCTTGTCTTTAGTATGCTACTCGGTCGGGCAGTGCCCACTTAGAATGAAGGTAGTGGGAGAAGGGTGCATGTAGAATGGCTACGGTCAGGAATACAGGGTGTAAGGGAGGAACTTGAGCCTGTATAGGAACAGGAGTGTCATCATCAGTAAATAATAGAAACAGGAATGATGAAGGAATAGGTGTAATATGCATTAAGAGTGCTAAGGATAACATGAATAGAATGTAGACCACACAAATAACAAACGCAAGTTATTCTGCAGATGCTGGAAACCCCAGAGCAACACACCAGTGCTGGAGGAACTCAGCAGATCAGGCAACATCTACGGAAAGGAATAAAAAGCTAATGTTTCATGCTCAGATCCTTCATCAGGACTGGAAAGGAAGGGGATGAAGTTGTTAAGATAGATGTTTGAGTGAGCAATCTATAGCGGGTGGGAATAGGAATTTATCTGGAAATGGGTACAGGGATAATTCATATGGAATAGAGAACGATAGCAGGAAGATCAATGTAGATGGAAGCAGAATGGGGCACTTCAAGAGTTCCAGACACAAGGATGATAACCATCTGAAATGTCATGTACCATAAGGGCTTAGAATAGCAGAACAGGAGCAGTGTTTGCACAGTACGACAGGGCTGGAATGATGTAAATAATGTGCGATAGGAAAACGAGTCAAGTGTTTGAAGAGTGACAAGAGCAAGACTGCTGAGTGATGGAACAGGAACGGCACAGGTTCAGAATGAAGGGAACAGAACTGATGTGTGTAAGAAAGATTTTCCATTTTTGTCCATGCATGTAACATGTGGTTTACAACATCAACAGTTTCAACAAGAACCGGAGAATGTTACTGAAGAAGTGAACCACCCAAATTCATCAGGTCAGAGAGATTCAGTAGTTACCTTACCCCGTGCCTACCCCAGCTTAAACAAGCCTGGAGCATTAAAATATTTGTAGGATGCTTAAATTGTGTTCCCCTCTGATGAGCTGATGCTCTTAAAACAAACACTTGCTTATCAGATTATAACCTTAATGTGGCCTCATCACGACAATGGAGGAGGCCATGGATGGACATATCAGAATGGGAATGGGAAGTGCTGGTGAGGCCACACTTAAGTTGGAGGAACAACACCTTATATTCCGTTTGAGTAGCCTCCAACCTGATGGCATGAACATTGAATTCTCAAACTCCTGGTAATGCCTCTCTCCCCACCTCCCTTCACCATTTCCCATCCCCTTTTCCCTCTCACCTTATCTCCTTGCCCACCCATCACCTCCCTCTGGTGCTCCTCCCCCCTTTTTCTTCCTTCCATGGCCTTCTGTCTCTTTGACTAATCAACTTCCCAGCTCTTTACTTCATCCATCCCCCTCCAGGTTTCACCTATCACCTGGTGGTTCTCTCTCCCCTCCCCCCATCTTTTAAATCTACTCCTCAGCTGTTTTTCTCCAGTCCTGCTGAAGGGTCTCAGCCTGAAATGTTGGCTGCACTTTTTTCCATAGATGCTGCCAAGCCTGCTGAATTCCTCCAGCATTTTGTGCGTGTTGGTAGTTTCCTGATTGATCAGGGCATCAAAGGTGAAAAGGCAGGTGTATGGAGTTGGTTAGGATCTGGGATCCACCACGATGGAACGGCAGAGCAGACTGGATGGGCTGAATGGCCTAATTCTGCTCCTATGTCTTATGTTCATTATGCATTCAGAACTCCAATGTTCATGGGTTCATTGTACATTCAGAAATCCGATGTTCATGGGTTCATCGTACATTCAGAAATCCGATGTTCATGGTTCATTGTACATTCAGAAATCCCATGTTCATGGTTCATTGTACATTCAGAAATCCCATGTTCATGGGTTCATTGTACATTCAGATATCCGGTGGCGGAAGGGAAGAAGCCGTTCCTGAAACATTGAGTGTGTGTCTTCAGGCTCCTGTGTCTCATCCCTGATGGTAACAATAAGAAGAGGGCAGGTGCTGGGTGATGGACGCCACCTTTTTGAGATACCGCCTTTTGAAGATGTCCTTGATGCTGGAGAAGCCAGTGCCCATGATGGAGCTGGCTGAACCTACATCTTTCGGTTCAAGATGGCACTGGTGACGACTTGCTGGCAGCAAACACAACTGTTAACCACTCTATTAATCACACTTTTTCTGGTAAATGCTCACTGACTGTAACTTCCCTTTTGGAGCTGAACTTTTGAACTGCCTGGACAACCTGGCATTATGGTGTGAACTGAAGTCTCGAAGGTGTGTAAGGGGGTTTTGTCTCTTACGTTACTGTGTAGGCTAATTAAAATGGCTTCTTTGTTATGTTATACTTGGGAATGCTTCTTTGTTATGTTAAACGCTGAGAAAATCCTTCCTGCTAGCAGTTTATGAATCACGTTACTGATAAGAAGATGTTCTGAACCAATTGGGGTAGTTGTTATGTTTTTGGTGTATTTGAAAATACTGTATGCGCGGGGTTTTGGGGCAGAAGGCTGGAGAGCGAGACAGAGGATGAACCAGGTGCTGTGAGTCCACTAACGGGGTCGGACCCCGAGCGGGGCATTCAGCGAGGAGACGGAGACGGACTCATGTGGAGCGTCTGGTCGACCACCGTTGTTGGTCCCAGGCGGCCGGTCGAGGTGGTCCAAGGGGTCACAGGGTGAAGAAGAAGGGTCCCGAGTTCCAACTGTTTTGTGCACGAAGAGATTGAACTTTGATAAGTGTGGCGCCTTTTATTTTCCTTTTGTATTTTATTCTCTATTAATTATATAGTTCCAGTAATATCTATAAACTGTAAATAATTTAATCGTTTCTGGTGTATTGTCTGTTATTTGGGCGGGGTGGGGTACCTCACACAGCATCCACACAAACGAATTACCCAGTTTGCCGGGGCCGAGGGCTGTTTCCGTAGACGACAGTGAGCCGAGCGACCCTGAGGGTGGCCGGGGGGCTACAGGTGCAAGATAGTTGTTATGTGGCAGGTACAGGCTGAATCGAGGCAGCAGGGAATGAGCCAATGATTAGCCGTTGCTAGGTTAGACTTGGAGGCAATTTGCAGCATCAGATCCAAGGTAGCAGGACCCAGGACCGAGAGCGAGGAATGACCTGCTGTTTGGTCGATTTAAGCGCCAGATCAAATTGGAAAGGTTGGATACAGACTGAATCGAGCTAGCAGGGCCCAGGCCCGAGAGCATATCAAAACGGCAGGTCCTGGGTATCAGATCGAGGAAAGATCCACTGTTTGGCCAATTTAAGCATCAGGCTAGATTGGAAAGGGCAGATACGGCTGAAATGTGATGGCAGGGTCCAGGTCCGAGAGTGTATCACAGTGGCAGGGATTTTAGCACCAGGCCAGACTGAAAAGGTCAGGATGTCAGGGTTGGAGGAGAGGAATTGGCAAGTGTCCAGCTTGCTGCGCGACAAGGTTTACATTTCTGCGCTGAACTGAGGCTGTGGCCTGCAACTAACAAGATCCTGGACCAGCTGCAAACATCCCACCCTGCAAAAACTCATCTCAGGGAGGTAGCACCATCAATTTGCAGGAGACTCCCGGAACTTCTGGGAGAGGTGGGATGTCCGCAATAGAGTAGCTAGTCAGCTAGTTTAAATAACGTTAGCTATGCTAATGAACGAATGCCACCTGTTAAACCCACCTCAACATGTCTTTTACAGTCTTAACCCACTATGGGCAATAGAAAAGTCACTGTTGCAAATAGTGCAGCGAGCAACACTGTCATTATTTTTAACCCCTATTAGGCAGGGGTACACTTTAGGGTAGTCTGGGGTGATGTACGTTTTATATTTTCTTTTTTTGGAACACTCTGCCATGGCGCGCTCTCGCTCTCTCGCGCTCTCTCTCTCTCTCTCTCGTGGTCGTTCTTACGCTCTCTCTTGCTTTCTCTCTCTCGCTCTCAAAAAAATTGATTTCCGTGATATTGTATATAATTTGCGGGCATCAGGGAGCCACTATTAATATGCAGGAGACTCCCGGAACTTCCGGGAGAGGTGGGATGTCTGCAGCTGGCTGTGGACTCACTTTTGTGAACTTCGGTTCTGAATACTATTTACTTACTTTTATTCTTTAGACAATTCATTTTTTTCTGCACTTTGGGTATTTGACGGTCTTCTTTGTTAATGGGTTCTATGGGTTTCTTTGTTTTGTGGCTGCCTGCAAGGAGCCAAATCTCAAGTTGTTTACAGTATATATAACTTGATAATAAATATACTTTGAACTTAAAGTGACATTTAAACTGTTATGTTTTGTGTTTACCTGAATCATATTTACCCTAGATGTGTTTATTTATTGGAAATGGCCGTTTCATCGTTATTTCACATGCAGTGCAGAGCTATGTTACTGTTTTGGATACACAGTAATAGCTAACTCATTAAAAATCAACAGTGAGAGGGCTACAGATAATAATAATAAATAAACAATAAATATCAAGAACATGAGAGTTCTTGAAAGTGAGTCCAAAGATTGTGGGAGTAGTTTGGTGATGGGGCAAGTCAAGTTGAGTCTTGAGGCTCCTGTACCTTCTTCCTGATGACAGCAGTGAGAGGAAAGCTTTACCAGGGTGTTGGGAGTCCCTGATGATGGATGCAGCTTTCCTGCAATAAAGCTCTTTGTAGATGTACTCAGTGGTGGGAAGGGCTTTACCCATGATCAACTGGGCCTTATCTACTACTTTTTGTAGGATTTTCCATTCAAGGGCATTGGCGTTTCCACATCAGGCCATGATGCAGTCAGTCAATATACTCTCCACCACACATCGATAGAAGTCTGTCAAAGTTTTAGATGTCGTTACAAATCTTTGCACACTCCTAAGGAAATATATAATTCATAATCGGCTATGATTTTATTGAATGGTGGATGGACTCAATTTCTAAACAAATTCCAAAGGAAGTAAGATCATAAGACCATAAGATATAGGAGCAGAAGTAGGCCATTTGGCCCATCGAGTCTGCTCTGTCATTCAATCACGGGCCAATCCAATTCTTCCAGTCATCCACTCTCCCCTGTCTTCACCCCATACCCTTTGATGCCCTGCTTAATCAAGAACCTATCTATCTCTGCCTTAAATACACCCAATGATTTGGCCTCCACAGCTGCTCGTGGCAACAAATTCCACAGATTTACCACCCTCTGACTAAAGTAATTTCTCCACATCTCAGTTCTAAAAGGACGTCCTTCAATCCTGAAGTCGTGCTCTCTTGTCCTAGAATCCCCTACCATGGGAAATAACTTTGCCATATCTAATCTGTTCAGGCCTTTTAACATTCGGTATGTTTCTATGAGATCCCCCCTCATTCTCCTGAATTCCAGGGAATACAGACCAAGAGCTGCCAGATGTTCCTCATATGGTAACCCTTTCATTCCTGGAATCATTCTTGTGAATCTTCTCTGAACCCTCTCCAATGTCAATATATCCTTTCTAAATTAAGGAGCCCAAAACTGCACGCAATACTCCGAGTGTGGTCTCACAAGTGCCTTATAGAGCCTCAAGATCACATCCCTGCTCTTATATTCTATATCTCGAGAAATGAATGCCAACATTGCATTTGCCTTCTTCACCACCGACTCAACCTGGAGGTTAACCTTTAGGGTATCCCGCACAAGGACTCCCAAGTCCTTTTGCATCCCTGCGTTTTGAATTCTCTCCCCATCTAAATAATAGTCTCCCTGTTTATTTCTTCCACCAAAGTGCATGACCATACACTTTCCAACATTGTATTTCATTTGCCACTTATTTGTCCATACCCCTAAACCACCTAAGTCTCTCTGCAAGCTCTCTGTTTCCTCAACACTGCCGGTTCCTCCACTTACCTTTGTATCATTGGCAAATTTAGCCACAAATCTATTAATACTGTAATCCAAATCATTGACATACATTGTAAAAAGCAGTGGTCCCAACACCAACCCCTGTAGAACTCCACTGGTAACCGGCAGCCAGCCAGAATAGGATCCATTTATTCCCACTCTCTGTTTTCTGCCGATCAGCCAATGCTCCACCCATGCTAGTAACTTCCCTGTAATTCCATGGGCTCTTATCTTGCTAAGCAGCCTCATGGGCGGCACCTTGTCAAAGGCCTTCTGAAAATCCAAGTACACCACGTCTACTGCATCTCCTTTATCTACCCTGCTTGTAATTTCCTCAAAGAATTGCGGTAGGTTTGTCAGGCAGGATTTTCCTTTCAGGAACCCATGCTGGCTTTGGCCGGTCTTGACATGTACCTTCAGGTAATCTGTAATCTCATCCCTATCAATCGATTCCAACAACTTCCCAACCACTGATGTCAGGCTAACAGGTCTATAGTTTCCTTTCTGCTCTCTCCCACCCTTCTTAAATAGCAGAGTAACATTTGCAATTTTCCAGTCATCCGGTACAATGCCAGAATCTATCGGTTCTAGAAATATCATCGTTAATGCCTCCGCAATCTCTCCAGCTACTTCCTTCAAAACCCAAGGGTGCATTTCATCAGGTCCAGGAGATTTATCCACCCTCAGGCCATTAAGCTTCCTGAGCATCTTCTCAGTTGTAATTTTCACTGCACATACTTCACTTCTCTGACACTCTTGAATGTCCGGTATACTGCAGACATCTTCCACTGTGAAGCCTAATGCAAAATACGCATTCAGTTCCTCTGCCATCTCTGCATCTCTCAGTACAATATCTCCAGCATCATTTTGTATTGGTCCTATATCTACCCTTGACTACCTTTTACCCTTTATATACTAAAAAAGCTTTTAGTATCTTCTTTGATATTAGTCGCCAGCTTCCTTTCATGGTTCATCTTTTCCTTCCTAATCACCTTCTTGGTTTCCTTCTGCAAGTTTTTAAAAGCTTCCCAATCCTCTATCTTCCCACTAGCTCTGGCTTCCTTGTATGCCCTCTCTTTTGCTTTTACTTTACCTCTGACTTCACTTGCCAGCCAAGATAGTGTCCTTCTTCCCTTTGAAAATTTCTTCTTATTTGGAATATATCTGACTTGCTCTTCCGTCATTTTTTGCAGAAACTCCAGCCATTGCTGCTCTGCTGTCCTTCCTGCAAGTGTCCTTTTCCTGTTAACTGGCCAGTTCCCCCCTTGTGCCATTGTAATTTCCATTATTCCACTGAAATACCGACACATTGGATTTTATTTCTCCCCTCTCAAATTTCAATGTGAGCTCTATCGTATTGTGATCACTGTACCCTAAGGATTCCTTAACCTTAAGCTCTCTTATCACCTCCAGATCATTGCACAACACCTAATCCAGCACAGCCTATCCCCTCGTGGGCTCAACAACAAGCTGCTCTAAAAAGCCATCCATTAGACATTCTACAAATTCTCTCTCGAGGTCCAGCACTGACCTGGATTTTCCATTCCACATTCATGTTAAAATCCCCAACGATTATCATGACACTGCCTTTCTGACATGCCTTTTCTATCTCCTGCTGTAATTTGTAATCCACATCCCGGCTGCTGTTTGGAAGCCTGTATACATCTGCCATTAGGGTCCTTTTACCCTTGTCATTTCTTAACTCAACCCATAGAGACTCTATACGTTCCAATCCTATGTCATCGCTTTAATATTATATTACTTAATATTATTTCTTATATACGGAGCCACCCCAACCCCTTTGCCTAATAACCTACCTTCCTGATATACTGTATATCCTTGGATGTTCAGCTCCGCAACACCAGACATCCTTTAGCCAAGTTTCAGAGATGGCCACAATGTTATATTTGCCAATCTATAGTTGAATTTCAAGATCGTCAATTTTATTCCTTATGCTACATGCGTTCAAATATTATACTTTCATCCAGTATTTGTTGCTTTCTGTTTTAATTGCACCATGCCTCTGTTGCCCTGTATCTCATGCCACTGGCTTTGATTAAGCCTCATCTCCTCTCTGTTGCACGCTATCTTTGATTTATTTCTGCTTTCCCCTTCCTCAACCCTATCACTCCGGTTCCCACCCCGCTGTCAAGTTAGTTTAAACCCTCCCTAACAGCTCTATTAAATGTGCCCTCTAGGATATTGGACCCTTTAGGGTTCAGGTGTAACCCATCCTTTTTGTACGGGTTGTACCTCCCCCGGAAGAGGCCCCAATGTTCCAGGAATCTGAAAGCCTGCCCCCTACACCAGTCTCTCAGCCACACATTAATACACTTGATGATGTTATTTTTGCACTCATTAGCACGTGGCTCAGGCAGCAGCCCCGAGATTACTACCCTAGAGGTCCTGCTTTTCAGCTTCATACCCAACTCCCTGAATTCTCTCTTCAGACCTCCTCCCTTTTTCTACCTATGTCATTGGTACCAACATGTACCAAGACTTCTGGCCATTCACCCTCTCCCTTCAGAATACTCTGCACCTGATCCGAGACATCCCGTACCCTGGCACCTGGGAGGCAACAGACGATGTGGGTATCTCTACCAGGCTGACAGAACCTCTTGTCTGTTCCCCTCACTATGGAATCCCCTATGATTACCGCATTCCTCATCTTCTTCTCTCACTTCTGCACCACGGAACCAGGCTCAGTGCTGGAGACCCGATTGCCGTGGTCATCCACTGTCAGGTCACCCCCCCCCTTAACAGCATCCAAAACGAGATAACAATTACTGAGGGGGATGGCCACAGGGATGTTCTCTACTGTCTGAGCTCTTCCCTTCCCTTCCCTGACAGTCACACTTACCTAACTCCTGCAGCCTCGGGGTGACTAACTCCCTGTAGCTCCTATCTATCTCCTGCTCATTTTCCCTAATAAGCTGTAGGTCATCAAGCCGCAGCTCCAGATCCCTAACACGGTCTCTCAGGAGCTGCATCTCAGTGCACCTGGCACAGATGTGGCCATCTGGGAGACTGGGAGATACCTAGGATTCCCACATCCGACACCTAGAGCAAAATACTAACCCTACCGACATGCTCTCTGTTCCTCAAAAAATGCAAAGAAAAAACGAAAAAAAAGTTCACCTACCCACTTAACTCACCGAAGCCCGAAGTAGAGGCGATGTGCACTCTTCGTAATTACACGGATGTTCTGGGCCAGATAGGTCCTCTGAAATGATAACACTGAGGAATTTAAAGTTGCCAACCCTCTCCATCTCTTATCCCCAAAGGGGACTGGCTCATGGACCTCTGGTTTCCTCCTCCTGAAGTCAATGATCAGCTCCTTGGTCTTGCTGACACTGAGTAAGAGGTTGGTGCTATGGCACCACTCAGCCAGATTTTCAACTGTCTGTGACGAGCGACCTTGACGAGGATGGTTTGGATCAAAGTGCTGGAGTATCCGAGACTAGGATCGAGGCATAAAGCTCAGTACAAAACAAGATGATAGGCAATAATCCAAGTGAGCTTATGATTGAACACAGAACCTCCATTCAGGTGCTCCTTAAATACTGAAATCCTGGCGCCAAAGCATGACAGCCAATTAGCAGGAAGGTCCAGAATTCTTAAACGGGCTGCACCAGCTATCCATACTCCAAAGAGTTCAAGCGTCGGAATTCCGGAGCTGGTTCAGTTGGGAGCATATGATAACGCTCTCTCCTACAGTGCCTATAAAAAGCATTCACTCTCTCCCTCCTTAGAATTTTTCATCTTTTATTGTTTTACAACATCGAATCATAATGGATTTAATTTAGCTTTTTTTGAACGCCAATGAACAGAAAAAGACTTTCGTGTCAAAGTGATCTAAATTAATTACAAATATAAAACACAAAATAATTGATTGCATATGTATTCACCCCCTTTAATATGACACACCAAATCATCACTGTTCCAGCCAATTGGATTCAGAAGTCACATAATTGGTTAAATGGAGATCACTGCATACAAGTCAAGCTGTTTCAATTGATTGTAGTAAAAATATGCCTGTATCTGGAAGGTCTGACTGTTGGTGAGTCAGTATCCTGGCAAAAACTACACCATGAAGACAAAAGAGAACTCCCAGCAACTCTGTGAAAAGATGATTGAAAAGCACAAGTCAGGAGATGGATACAAGAAAATTTCCAAGTCACTGAATATCCCTTGAAGTACAGTGAAGTCAATCATCAAGAAATGGAAAGAGTATGGCACAGCTGTAAATCTGCCTAGAGCAGCCGTCCTCGAAAACTGAGTGACCATGCAAGAAGAGACTTGTGAGGGAAGCCATCAAGAGACCTATGACAACCCTGGAGGAGTTACAAGCTTCAGTGACTGAGACAGAAGTGACTGTGCATACAACAATTGTTGCCTGGGTGCTTCATCAGTTGCAGCTTTATGGGAGAGTGACAAAGCGAAAGTCACTGTTAGAAAAAACCTCACATGAAATCTTGGCTAGAGTTTGCCAGAAAACATGCAGGAGACTCTGAAGTCAGCTGGAAGATGGTTCTACGGTCTGATGAAACCAAAATTGTGAATTTTGGCCATCAGACTAAATGCATGGTGGTGGCTGCATCATGCTGTGGGGATGTTTCACTGCACTGGGACCTGGAAGGCTTGTGCGGGTAGAGGGCAAAATGAAAGCAGGAAAATACAGGGAAAGCCTGAAGTGATCTGCAAGTGATCTGCGACTTGTTAGAAGACAAGCATAAAGTCAAAGCTACACAAGAATGGCTTAAAAACAACAAAGTTAATGTCCTGGACTGGCCAAGTCAGAGTCCAGACCTCAATCCAATTGAGAATTTGTGGTTGGTCTTTGAAAGGGTTGTTCACTCACAATCCCAATGCAATCTGACAGAGCTTGAGCAGTTTTGCAAATTAGACTGGAGAAAGCTTGCAGTGCCCAGATGTGCAAGGCTGATAGAGACCAATCCACACTGACTCAAAGCTGTAATTGCTGCCAAAGGAGCAATACTGACTTGGAGAGGGTGAGTACTTTCCAATCAATCATTTTGTGTTCTGTGTTTGTAATTAATTTAGATCACTTTGTAGAGATCTGTTTTCACTTTGACACAAAAGTCTTTTTCTGTTGATCAGGGTCCAAAAAAAGCCAAATTAGATCCACTGTGATTTAATGTTGCAAAACAATAAAAACATGAAAACTTGCAATAGAGGTGAATTGTCATCGCCTTTGATTCAGCCTACGACAGTGGTGTTGTCAGCATACTTACATATGGCCTTGGAGCTGTGCTTAGCTATTGAGTCATAAGTGTACAGCAAACAGAGCATCGTCAAATTGTCAAATTTATATCTGGCGTTTGAATTGTGCCCAGCCACACAGTCGTGAGAGTAGAGCAGTGGGCTAAGCGCGCATCCTTGAGGTGCGCCAGTTCGTTGTCAGAGAAGTGGCGATGTTACTTCTGATCTGCATTGACTGTGTTCTCCCAATGTAAGAGATCAATAATCAAGAAGGAGGTACAGAGGCCCACGTTTGGATCACAGACAAGAGAAAATCTGCAGATGCTGGAAATCCAAACAACACACACAAAATGCTGGAGGAACCTGGTAGGCCAGGCAGCAACTATGGAAAAGAGTACAGTTGATGTTTTGGGCTGAAACCTTTTGGCAGGAGAAAAAAACTGAGGAGTAGATTTAAAAGGTGAAGTGAGGGGAGGGAGAAACACAAAGTGATAGGTGAAACTGGGAGGGGGAGGGATGAAGTAAAGAGCTGGGAAGTTGATTGGTGAAAGAGATACAGGGCTGGAGTCTGATAGAAGAGGACAGAAGGCTGTGGAAGAAAGAAAAGGGGGAAGGAGCACCAGCGAAAGGTGACAGGTGGGCAAGGAGAATAGGTGAGAGAGGGAAAAGGGGATGGTGAATGGTGAAGGGAGGGGCATAACCAGAGGTTTGAGAAATTGATTTTTATGCCATCAGGTTGGAGGCTCAACTGTCGTGTTGAGGCCACAATGAGGCTGGAGGAACCAGGAGGTACGTCGTATGCTGAAGGCTAGATCTGTGGCATTCAAATCTGGCGACCCAGGTCTGTTCCAGAAAACCAGATATGATTTGTGGAGGGCTATTTCAAGGGCGAAGGGACAATTTCGAACGAGGTTGGAGGCGACATCAGATGCACAGCAACTCTGGCAGGGACTACAAGACACTACTTCCTACAAATCAAAACCCAATAGTATGAATGGCAGCAATGCTTCACTACCAGGTGAACTCACCACCTTCTATGCCCGCTTTGAAAGGGAGAATATATCTACAGCTGTGAAGATCCCTGCTGCACCTGATGACCCTGTGATCTCCGTCTCAGAGGCTGAGGTTAAACTGTCTTTAAAGAGAGTGAACCCTCGCAAGGCAGAAGGTCCCGATGGAGTACCTGGTAAGGCTCTGAAAACCTGTGCCAACCAAGTAGCGGGAGTATTCAAGGACATTTTCAGCCTCTTACTGCTATGGGCAGAAGTTCCCTCTTGCTTCAAAAAGGCAACAATTATACCAGTACCTAAGAAGAATAATGTGGGCTGCCTTATGACTATCACCTGGTAGTGCTCACATCTACAATGATGAAATGCTTTGAGAGGTTGGTCATGACTAGACTGAACTCCTGCCTCAGCAAGGAGCTGGACCTGTTGCAATTTGCCTATCGCCACAATAGGTCAACGGCAGACGCAATCTCAATGGCTCTCCACACGGCTTTAGACCACCTAAACAACACAAACACCTATGTCAGGATGCTGTTCATCGACTATAGGCCAACATTTAATACCATCATTCCCACAATCCTGATTGAGAAGTTGCCGAACCTAGGCCTCTGTAACTCCCTCTGTAATTGGATTCTCGACTTCCTAACTGGAAGACCACAATCTATGCAGATTGGTAATAACATATCCTCCTTGCTGACGATCAACACTGGTGCACCTCAGGGGTGTGTGCTTAGCCCACTGCTCTACTCTCTCTACACCCATGACTGTGTGGCTAGGCATAGCTCAAATACCATCTACAAATTTGCTGACAATACAACCATTGTTGGTAGAATCTCAGGTGGTGACGAGAGGGCGTACAGGAGTGAGATATGCCAACTAGTGGAATGGTGCCACAGCAACAACCTGGCACTCAACGCCAGTAAGACGGAAGAGCCTATTGTGGACTTCAGAAAGGGTAAGAGGAAGGAACACATACCAATCCTCATAGAGGGATCAGAAGTGGAGAGAGTGAGCAGTTTCAAGTTCCTGGGTGTCAAGTTCTCTGAGGATCTAACCTGGTCCCAACATATCGATGTAGTCATAAAGAAGGCAAGACAGCGGCTATATTTTATTAGGAGAAGCGATTCAGCATGTCAACAAATACACTCAAAAACTTCTATAGTTGCACCATGGAGAGCATTCTGACAGGCTGTATCACTGTCTGGTATGGAGGGGCTACTGCACAGGACCAAAAGAAGCTGCAGAAGGTTGTAAATCTAGTCAGCTCCATCTTGGGCACTAGCCTACAAAGTACCCAGGACATCTTTAGGGAGCGGTGTCTCAGAAAGGCAGCATCCATTATTAAAGACCTCCAGCACCCAGGGCATGCCCTTTTCTCACTGTTACCATCAGGTAGGAGATACAGAAGCCTGAAGGCACACACTCAGCGATCCAGGAACAGCTTCTTCCCCTCTGCCATTTGATTTCTGAATGGACATTGAAGCTTTGGACACCACCTCACTTTTTTAATATACAGTATTTCTGTTTTTGCACATTTTTAATAATCTATTTAATATACGTAATTTACTTTTTTATTTATTATTATGCTTTTTTTCTCTCTCTCTGCTGGATTATGTATTGCATTGAACTGCTGCTGCTAAGTTAACAAATTTCACGTCACATGCAAGTGAAGATAAACCTGATTCTGATTCTGATTCCGATTATATTCCATCTGAGTAGCCTCCAATCTGATGGCATCAACATCGATTTCTCAAACTTTTGGTAATGCCCCATCCCCTTTTCCCTCTCTCACCTTATCTCCTTGCTTGTCCATTTCCTCCCTCTGGTGCTCCTTCCCCCTTTTCTTTCTTCCATGGCCTCTGTTCCCTCCTATCAGACTCCCCCTTCTCCAGCCCTGTATCTCTTTCACCAATCAACTTCCTAGCTCTTTACTTCATCCTTCCCCCTCCAGGTTTCACCTATCATCTTGTGTTTCTCTCTCCCCTCTCCCCACCTTTTAAATTTATTCCTCAGCACTTTTTCTCCAGTCCTGCAAAGGGTCTCGGCCTGAAACTTCGACTGTTCTGTTTTCCATAGATGCTGCCTGGCCTGCTGAGTTCCTCCAGCATTGTGTGTGTGTTCTCAGGTTTTGGAGCTTGTTGATTAGAACTGAAGGTATGATTGTGTTGAATACAGAGCTGAAGTCTATAAACGGACCATGACACAATCTTTGCTATTGTCAAGGTGATCCAAGACCGAATGGAGAGCCAGTGAGGTTACATCAGCTGTAGACCTATTATAGTGATATGCAAATTGCATTGGGCCCATGTCCTTGCTGAAGCAAGAGTTGATTTGGGCCATGGCCAACCTCTCAAAGCACTTCATCACAGTAGATCTGAGTACTACTGGACGATAGCCATTGAGGCAGCTCATCCTGCTCTTCTTGGGAACTGCTATGATTGTTCCCTTTTTGAAGCAGGTAGGAACCTCTGAATGCAGCAGTGAGAGATTGAAGATGTCCTTGAACACCCACACCAGTTGGTTGGCTCAGATTTAGAGTGCTCTACCAGGAATACCATCAGGGTCTGATGCTTTGCAAGGGTTCACCCTCTTGATAGATGTTCTGACGTCAGTCTCCGAGACGGAGATCACAGGGTCACCAGATGCTGCAGGGATTCACACAGGTGTAGTTTTATTCTCCCTTTTAAAGTGAGCATGAAAAGTGTTGAGCTCATCTGAGAATGAAGCGTTATAGCCTGCAAACCCTGCCAGAGTTAAAATACATCCAATTCTGTCTCTAGCTTCATTTGGAATTGTTTTTCTGCTCTTAAAATACGGTAGCTTTCCATAGGTTGCACCTGGACTTCTTGTATAGTTCTCCATCGCCAGTCTTGAATGCCACAGATCTCAGCAGACTGCGAATTTCCTGGCTCATCCACAGTTTTTGGTTTCAGTATGTCTGGTAAGTTCTCGAAGGCACACACTCATTCACAGAGGTCTTGATGAAGTCAGTGACAACTGTGGTGTATTCATTCAGATTTGAAGATGAATCCCTGACTATTGTCCAGTCAACTGACTCAAAACAGTCTTGTAAGTGCTCCTTTGCACCCCCTCCCCCCCACCGACCATACTTTCTTGGTTCACACTACCTTAGTCTCTGCCTGTATGCCGGGGGTAGAAATGCAGCCAAGTAATTGGACGTTCCAAACTGTGGACGAGGGATGGCATGGTCAGTGTTCTTGATGGTGGTATGACATTGGTCAAGTATATTGACTCCTCTTGTTCCACAGGTGATAGGTTATTCAGAGACTGCTTCAAGCCAGCCTGGTTGAAATCTCTTGCAATAGTAGCGAAGGCATTAGGGTGTGCTGTTCCGTGACAGCCTATCACAGTGCTCAGCATCTTCAGCGCCTGCCTGATGTTAGCTTGAAGTGGAATGTACACCGCTATCAGGATGATAGCGAGAAGCTCCCTTTGCAGATGACATTTGACCGCTAGGTGTTCAAGGTCAGGTGAGCAGGACTGAGACAGAACTGCCACGTCTATGCACCATGATGAGCCAATCATAAAGCATACTCCACTTCCTCTATCTTCAAAAGACTATGTTTGCAGAGAATGGTGAAGCTATCAGGCTGCAATGCTAAGTCCAAGCCGTGTTTCTGTGAAGCAAAGTACACAACAGTCCCTGATATTCAAAGGTTCAATGCATGTATCCATATACAACTCTGAAATATGTCTTCTCCAAATAGCCACGAAACAATGAAAGAACCTGAAAATCATTCAGAGAGGAACATCGAACCCAAACCCCGCCAAACACATAAAAAACTAACAGAACATCAACCCCCAAACGCCCTGCCCTCGCACAGCAAAACGGAAAAGGAACGGATGATTTAAAACACAGAATATAAAAAGCATAAATCTGAAAAAGTCCACAGTCCATAAATGCAGAATGATGATATCATCATCTGATATCACCAGCATTCATCGATAGAGGGAGACACCACATGGGCGCAGAGGCCTACCTGCCGGCCACAGAAAGCCATACAGCAATAGGCCACTCACAGACTGTTTCTCCAGCAGCGCTCAAAAGGCAGCCAATTCGATGAAGTCACGTTCACCTTCTGCATTCACCTCGCTGTCTCAATCTTCCTTGACACTTTAACTGGCGAAATGCAGTTGAACATCTGCTCACTCTCTGCCTTGAAGTTTCTTCACATTGGGGCCATCTAAGTACATGCTCACTTCCTGGAATCTTCTCAGAGGCAGCAAAGTGCTGGGTCACTCCAACAATCTCCAAACTGTAAATCACAGGCTCCAAAAGTCCCAGAAACACACTTAGGGTGAAGAACCGATGTAGGAGAAGTAAAAAGGACATTTTCCTGTGATGTCCCTCTAGTACAGCAATCTTGCTTGGAGGTCTTCAACTTTATTTTCCAGAGACAATACATTTTCCAATAGGATAGTTGGGAGTGGGGGGTCTATATCCTCTGTGTTTGAATCATACCTGTAGACTGGCGTGCCATCCCTGCTTTTGTTTTTTTAAAGGGAATCTGTACCCGCGACCCAAGTGTGCTGAACAGAATCCGCCAATTCTGAGTATCGATAGATTTTTCAAAACGTCTTAAAGTGATGTGACTTACTGAAGTATCCATGGCAGTGACTGTGGATTTCAGCTGTATTAGTCCTAAATGGGAACATTTGATTTTCCCCATCAGAGCAGCACACAAAGTGTCACGACTGTTTGCTGCCATCCTGAAGGACTATAGTGACCAATGAGATAGCTAATTGGCACAACGGCAAGGACAATAATGATGGTCAGTTGCAAGAATTATATTGCAAAGCTGGACAAAGCCCAGATGTCCCACTGTGAAGGAATGGACTGAGGAAATTATTAAGATTTCATCATATGAACGCATGTTGGGAAGAGTTAACAGTGAGGTAAAAGTGTAAGCCGCGGGGGATCAGTTTTGGTTGTATGTTAATTTAAACTTAAATTAGAACTTCTTTCTGTCTCTAAGTTTTATTTGTTTTCCTGCCATGGGATGGCTGTGTAAATATGCTGTACTGTATCTGCTCTGTGATTTGCTGTGCTGTTCTGTAAAATAAGAATAAATAATAATAAAAATTTGAATTAAATAAAATAATGATAGTCAGTCAATGCTGGAGTGGCCAGTAATACCCAGATCCCAAAACTAAATAAACAAACGCTGAGCCACCTCTTTGCCAGTTGAATAGAACTCACCCAAGGTTGAGTGCTGACGGAGTCTGGCATATTGTCTGTAAGATGTGATTCTGTAAATATTAACCTGTTAGGTTAACTCTTGCCCAACCTGTGGGACAGCTCTCCCAAGACAGTCACGGGAATTTGAAAGGTCTACCAGTCTGGGAAGACCCTTTTCTATGTCTGACTTTGATGCTTTGATTGAGGTTGGGTGGCCCATGTGGTTCAAACCCATTTCCATTTGAACATGGTGTTGATGTTCATCTACTTGATCTGCTCTGCCATTTCAGAAGGCAGATCACACCCACCTTGCTGCCAATCTGCGGACACGTATTGACTAGACCACGTAAGGATGGCAACTTTCATCCCCAAAAGGAGATAGTTATTACATCAATCCAGTCATTCTATGCTCAGTTATGATTGGTTCCCAACAGTTAACTGAATTAAATTCCACAGTTGTCATTTTGAAATTTGAGAAATTTCAGGCTTAGTCCAGAATCCTAGTCTAGTAACCCAACCACTGCAAGTGAAAATTTTAAAAAATGCAAATGAAGACAGACCTGGTGAGTAACACAAGATGCTGCAGGTGCCGGAAATCATCTGTGTGTCTTCCCCGACCTGGCGAGTACTCCCAGCAGTTTCTGAATTACTTTACTCTGATTAATGGATTACTCTCAATAAGTACTCCAATTCCTTTTTAGAAATAATTGGAACGTTGGATAAAAATCTGGATATTCAAGAGCTTAGGAGTGTGAACGTTATGCAAAACAGAGACACAACGTGCAGTAAACACTCATCAGATCAGGCTGCATCAATGGAGAGAGAAGCACTGAATATTTCTGGATGGTAACTGGTAGGACACTGGGGCAAAGTGATTGATTATGGGGCAAGTTAAAATGAAAAAAGCTCCACCTAAATGAGCGTTGATCCCTGTGCTGAATTGGCACTCCTGAAATGTGCCTAGTTGGAAAATGAATTGAGGTTTCACAAATTTACCTTGAACATTGTTAGGGACCAGAGAGGAAATGGGGAAGATAATTAATTTGACAACTGTTCAAGCTACACAGACCACTTGTGCATCATGAGGCAGTTTTATTCCCAACAGGTTATATTCTCAACAGGAGTCCTTGGATAGTAGAGAGAGTAGAAGGATGCTAGAAGTGTCTTTGATACTGTTGTGGAGTCATCTCCTCCTCCCTTCACCCCCACAGTCTGGTGAGAATAGCCACATCAGCATGTCAATTCAGGGCTTCTTGCAAAGACATCACTCCCTCCGTTGTCTGTCCTTGCTTGTGTAACTCCTCAGGAACTCTGTATTCATCTTTTTTTACTTTTGTTTCTACCAAACACCTCTGCCTTTGGTTCTGTCTAATTCCTAAGATTTCTCTAATATTTAGCCGTTTTTAAAAATCCTTTAAGATTCTCCTTAAAGCATTCAAATGTTTATCCTTTTCCCAATGACCCTCCCCTTGACAGTGTCAATTTGTTTGACCAATGTTTAATTTATCAGTGCAAGTTGTTATCTTCATTGTTGGGTTAGAAATGTGTGAAGGAATTTGTTAAATTAATTTAGTCACAGTAAATGAAAAATATTATCATTTCAGATCATTTATTGATTTAATTGTTGCAGAACAGCGCTAAATAAGACAATTTAATAAGATAATTTAACTAAATAAAAAGTGCTGCTGACATCCCCCCTTATACTTTCCTCAAATCATTTGCAAATCATTTTAAAATCATGCCCTTTTCTATCAGCCATTTCCACCACGGCAAAAAGTCTCTTGCTGTCCACCCAAATTATGCTTCTTATACATCCTGAGATTGCACTGCAACTGTTCTGGACTGTCCTCCCAGGCAGGGGGCCCAATGCCTATTAAAGATCAAATAATGAGACATTAGATCCAACAAAATTAGACAGTCCTGCAACTGGCACAAAGTGGCACCAGCTTATTAGTGTAAATTAAACTCAGGGTGCTTGCCCACAACATCCCATGCACCATCAATCCATGAGACTTGACCCCCATGAACTTAGGCTATATGGGTATTTTTTTGTGCTGTATGTTTACTGGTATCATAATTATATATGCTGAGTGTGCTCTGTGCTGTGTATAACAGTTAGTACTGTGCTTTACATCTTGGTCCCAGAGGAACACTGTTTCACTTGGCTGTATTCATGCATGATTGAATGACAATAAAATCTTGAAATTGAACTTGAAATTCTGAACAATATAGCAAGGTGTTTCACAGCTCTGAAGGCCTGGGTTTGAACTTAATTTGGGCTGCTGTCCATGTGCTGTTTGGACATTTTTGTAGTTTCATCTGGGTTCTCCAGATTCCTCCCACATCCTAAAAAGTATGTGTAGGTTAGCTGGCTTCTGTAAATTAGTGAAGAAAATGGCTAAAGAATAATAGAGGCAGTGATGGACATGTTAGGGAGAAGAGGTTGCTGGGCTAAAGGTAATGAAAGGACAGGAGGAGGGACTCGGGGCAGTTCAAGAACAACTGCGAAGCTGGGAGCTGGTATGGGTTTGATGCGCTGAATGACCTTACCTGAATGATCAGGTAAGGAACTACAATGTCATTAGTTTTTGCAATAATTGGGTGCATTAAAATTCAGCTGAATATCATGTCACTGCAGAGAGATGACAAAGGTCAAAGTATTTGATAAAACAAGTACCTAAATTAACCAGCTGTTCATTGATTTCTTTGCTGCTTGGTCAAAGTCAAAGTCAAGTTTATTGTCAGATACACAAGTGTAATGAAAAACTTACCCACAGCAACATCACAGGTAGATAGATAGATAGATCAAACATCATAAGTAGATGTCAGCATTCACAAAAAACATTGATGTAAGTTATACACAAAAGTCCTTTTTTAGTACTAAGTGATCTGAGTGGTCATAGTGTTGCTAAAGGATAGTGGTTAGGATTTGTTCAAGAACTGAACGGCTGAAGGCAAGTAGTGTTCTTGAACCTGGTGACATGGCCTCTGTTGCATTGGTGAGACCATGCAAGAACTGGGCAACCATTCTCTAGAATGTCTGCAATCTGTCCACAACTACCATCTTTTCCCCTGGGTAGGGGAGTCCAAAGCCAAGGGGAATAACTTCAGGGTGACAGGAGAAAGATTTTAAAAAGTACATAAGTGACAATTTCTTCATGCAGAAGGTGATGAGATCTGGAATGAGCTGCCAGAGGAAGTGGTTGAGGTGGATGCAATAATATCATTTAAGAAGCACCCAGATAGATACATGCACAGGAGAGTGTGATAACATTGAGTGACTCATTCTAGAATCCTAAATTTAAGCCAAGACCTTATTGTTAAAGGTGTCTATAAGTATCCACATTTTGGGAAGTATCCAGATTATATCAACCTATGAATCAAAGACTAATTTACTTCATTACTTTAGTCTCTTTTCTGAAGTGATTTAGCTGTCTATAATCATTATTTCAACCAAGGAGAAGATATTTCCAGCTAACAAAGCAGATTAAGCACATGTATTTACTTTATTTTAACTCGTTTATTTTAAGGAATAATTCTAACAGAGACTATAATTTGTCAAAGAATTTCCAAACACAAGTACGATTCTTATAAAATAGAAAAACGCACTAATGGGTTGCAGATGAACATGTCACCTATTGCAAACAGAAATCTGTGGTGAGACCTCCTTCTCAAAATCAGGTTTGTTATCACTGACACACAGTAGTTCATGAAATTTAATATACGGTACCAGTTCAGTGCAATATATAAAAAATTATTATCAATTGCAATAAAAATATATAAATATAAATAATGCAAAAAGCCAAATCAGTTTTCATGGGTTTATGGACCATTCAGAAATCTGATGTTGGAAGGGAAGATGCTGTTCCTAAAGTGTTGAAGTGTGTGTCTTCAGACTCCTGTACCTCCTCACTGATGGTAGTAATGAGAAGGGGACATGTTCTGGTTGGTGGGGAGACTGGTCCCACGATAGAGCTGTTTGAATCTACAACCCTCTGCAGCTTTACCTGATCCTGTGCATTGGCACCTCAATATCAGACGGTGACGCAACCAGTTAGAATGCTCTCCACGGTACATCTGTATAAGTTTGTTACAGTTTTTGGCGACATACCAAATCTCCACAAACTCCTAATGAACTATAGCCTATGCCATGCCTTCTTTGCAATTAGGCTCAGAATAGACCTTCAGAGATGTTGACATCCAGGAACTTGTAGCTGCTCACCTTTTCCACTGCTGACCCCTCAATGAGGGTTGGTGTGTGTTCCCTCAGCTTCCCCTTCCTGAAATCTACAATCCATTCCTTGGTCTTACTGAAGTTGAGTGCGAGGTTGTTGTTGCAACTTGCAGACCTATCTCACTCCTGCACACCTCCTCAACACCATCTGAAATTCAGCCAGCAATAATTGTGTCATCAGTGAATTTAGAGATTGCTTTTGAACTGTGCTAGGTGCACAGTCATGAGAGAGAGTAGATTATTAGCTTAAGCACTCATCCTTGAAGTGCTCTTGTGTTAATTGTCGATGAGGAGGGGTTTTATTTCTGATAGGCACTGACTGTAGTCACCCGATGAGGAAGTCAAGGATCCAGTTTCGGAAGCGGTACAGAGGCTAAGGATTTGAAGCTTATTGATTAGCACTGAGAGGCTGATGATGTTGAATGCTGAGCTGTCATCAGTAAACAGCAGCCTGAATTCAGTATTGCTGTCATCCGGGTGGTCTACGCATCCACTGTACACCTCTTGTGGTGGTAGGCAGATTGCAGTGGGTTCAGGTCCTTGCTCGGATAGGAGTAGTTCTTGCCATGATCAGCCTCTCAAAGCACTTCATCACAGTAGATATGAATGCTACTTGCCGATAATTATTGAGGCAGATCACTCTGCTCCTCTTGGGCACTGGTATGATTGATGCCCTTTTGAAGCAGGTGGGGACCTCCGACTGCAGCAGTGAGAGTTGAAGTAGGTTGCCACTGGTTTTCAGAGCCCTACCAGGTAGACCAGTGGGGCCTCACGTCTTGCAAGGGTTCATTGTTCTGATGCCAGCCTCTGAGACAGAAATTACAGGGTTTCTGGATGTTGCAATGATTCACACAGGTATAGTTTCACAATGTCAGAAATGGTGAGTGAGTGAAGCCCTTGGTGTCGTGGAAGTTTCTAGTGAGACCTATTTTGAAAAAGAAACCTTCAATGTTCTTCCTCAATTGTTACTAACTTTAGTTCAAGAAATATTGCCTGCAGTTCTTTTTTATTGTGAACGTTGTGTAGGTTCAAGGACTGCAGCAAAGGAGAACATGAAGGTGAGACAGGGATGGTGAATGGGGAAGTGACTGGTTGATATTATGTTTCTATCTTCTTGTTCTGAGCTACCACTCTAATGCAGATCTCAGGGAATTCTGCGCTGCTAGAGATAGAGTCCTTATGAATCTTATCCCAAGAGCCTTGTTGGTCTTCAGATTAGATAAAAGAGATCATATGGTACAATATGAAACGTAACTAGAGATGTTCCTTCTGGAATCCTGGTTCACTTATCATACCAACAAGCAGCATTAAAACAGGTTGTCCTGGAATTCAGTGCAGTTTTTTTCCAGGGTGTCACATCTAAAGCTTAACATTTTTCAAAGTGGACATTGATTGTGATCATTTCAGATGATCGTACACTCAGTGGCCACGGAACCCCGTGTGGTCTCCTGTCAATGCACTTCCAGGTTTGACGTATTGTGCATTCAGAGATGCTTTTCTGCACACCACTGTCATAACATTTGGTTATATAGGGCAGCACAGTAGTGTAGTCCTTAGCACAATGATTTAGAGTATCAGCGACCTGGGTCCAATTCCCACCACTGCCTGTAAGGAGTTTGTATGATCTCCACGTGACCGTGTGGGTTTCCTCCAGGTGTTCCCGTTTCCTCCCACATTTCAGAGATGTACCAGTTTATAGGTTGATTGGTTGTTCTAAGTTGTCCTCTGATTAGGCTAGGATTAAATTGGGGGATCACTGGGCAGCTCAAATGGTCAGAAGGGCCAACTCCACATTGAAAGTCAATAGATAAATTTGAGGTACTGTTACCTTCCTGTCAGCTTAAACCAGTCTGGCCGTTCTCTTCTGACCTCTCTCATTAACAAGGCATTTTCACCCATAGAACAGCCGCTCACTGGATGATTTTTGTCTTATGCTCCATTCCTTGTAAACTCTGGAGACTATTGTGTGTGAAAACTCCAGGAGATCAGCAGTCAAACCACCTTGTCTGGCACCAACAACCATTCCATGGTCAAAGTCACTTAGATCACATTTCTTCCCTATTCTCATGTTTGGTCTGAACAACAGCTCAATCTCTTAACCATGTCCGTATGCTTTTATGCATTGAGTTGCTGTCATGTAATTGGTTAATTAGTTATCTGCATTAACGAGAAGGTGTATCTAATAAAATGGACACCGAGTATATGTCACTCTGGAAATCTGCACAGGGTTTGTATCTAGACATGCATCAAATGATGTCATTGCCCCAGACATTCCTTCTTCTGAAGTTGTGCCAGGGAAATTGGTCCACATTGTCTTCAACACATCTATGTTTTGGCACTCTGAGAATATATGTAATCTTGCATTGCACTAACGTGGAAGTCCCATTACTGTTAGAGTCCACGTAGGAAGTCCCATTACCTAATTCTGCTACTTTGGATTACAGCCCACTTCAACCCCACAATAACAGCAATCCCACTTTATAGTCTGAGAGTCGGATTGGTCCAACCCCAATCCTAATCCTCATACTAGCTAAGACCAGTCCCCACACCCTGACTCCCAATAAGCACCGGCTCTCACCCTCCCAGATTCTTGATCGATCAGTCCCAGAATTCCCCAACACCCAGCCTCTGCTTCCCAAGCACCCTTTTCACTAAAGTCCCCAATTCTTGCAACAGGCTATTGATATTGGAAAGCTCACCCAACCCCCATTTCCAACCGGGCTCCAAGGAGCTGACAAGCCATCACCATTGCTCCAATCCCTGCTGGTCCTGATTTATCCCTTGGATACTAACCCTTTCTTATCCCAGTCCAATACCTGTTTCCTTGAATCCTTGGGTGCTACTGCAGTCTGGTCAGTTGGTGTCAATGGAAATGATAGCAGGAGGGTTGTGTAGTGAACTGTGAAATGGCCCTTTGGCATGTCAACAGGAGAGACCCTCGCCCTGGCCAACAGGGTCTATCTCATCTTGGCTTGAGGAGATCTTGCTGTTTGCAAGTTATGCGAGTGTCACCCGGCACTTCATTGCAATGCAGCATACAGGCACTGAACGAGCTGCAGAACATTTTGGGAAGTGTACAAACGCACATTAAGACTGCTGGAGAAAGGGAATGTGAGGAAGGGAATGAGCTGTCTCAATGCCCAATGCAATAAAAGGGAAGACAAAGTGTGAAGTAATTAAAAGAGGAACAGAAGAATGTTACAAGTGATCACAGTCACATCAATGAATCAGAAAATGCTCCGAGGGTAAACATCTTTAGGTCTGAAGAAAATTAAACATGAACACACTGGAAGAATAACTGATATTAATTGTGGATTCTGTTCTTAATACTAAATGTTGCTTGTACATAGCTGATTCAAACCACAGTGATTTCTACTGCTTTTTATTAGGTACATAGAAATCCAAGGCTTAATGAAATCTCAAGTATTTATTGCCTTGTTTCAACTATGGTAAGCACTTGTCTTTTGAGTTAGAAAAGACTTGACATAGGATTTTTTTTCTCCTGTCAAATTTTATTTTTAATCACATGCTCCCAAACCCCCTACAGCTTTATTCCAGAAGCCACAAGCCACTCACGTCCTTTGTCCTAGGTGCTGTTCTGGTGTAAGTTGTGTAAGTAATGTTTGTCCCTGTCTGTCAGAAAACTTCGTGTGCTGGTGGGCAGAGTTTTGTGTGCCATCTCTGTGTGTGGTTGCTCTAATGAAATGGGAGCAAGAACAGGTTCTGTGGAGTAGATTTTGTTGTTTAGTGACCTGGACACCTCAGATTCAGATTTATTTATCATGTGTACATCAAAACATGCAGTGAAATGTGGTGTTTGCATTAAAAACCAACACACCTGAGGATGTGCTGAAGGCAGCCCACAATGAGCCCACAACTCCTAACCACTTTTATGGACTGACAAAATGAGAGTCTGTGGGTTCAAAGTTCTGGCTTCATTGAAGTTCACCAGGCATACCAGATAGGACCTCACATGGGACTGGAGATTTGCCCTGATGTGAACTATAGGACCACACATTGCATGGGACTGGAGATTTGCCCTGGTGTGAACTATAGGACCACACATGGGACTGGAGATTTGCCCTGGTGTGGACTATAGGACCTCACATCGCATGGGACTGGAGATTTTCTCTGGTGTGAACTAGAGGACCTCACATTGCATGGGACAGGAGATTTACCCTGGTGTGGACTAGACAATTTCTGGACAGCAGCTCCCATCCTCCGAGGCAGCATAAATTCAGACATTGCATCTGGAAGAGCTCCATTTAGAAATTGGATTACTGTGTTTATTTTTGGATTGTGTGATGTATTCCAATGTGTTGGGAAAACATGGTCATTCTGTACTCATGACACAGTTGATGAAGTTGCACATTGATGGTTCACACGCTGTTACATGCCAGAGGCCATGGACAAAGTGAGTACAAAGCAATGTCATCTGTTGTGGAAGAGTACTTGGTCATCCCACGATGTTCGATGCACCACAGTGCACTATGAAAGAGCCAATCAGCAAGTTAACACCTCTGCAGTTTTCTGGAGGCATCAGGAGGGTACTGTGTTTGCTCAAGTTATTCTGGCAGAGGTGTCCTGCCACCTCTCTATTCATTACCTCGTTGTCATGGCTGGTACAGCAGTGCAGCAGTTAGTGTGGCTGTCTCACAGCTTCAGTTGTCTGTGTTCGATCCTGACAATGGGTCCTGGTGCTTGTACGTTCTCCCAATGACTATGTGGATTTCCTCCCACAACTCAGAGAAGTGCAGGCTGGGAGGATAGTTTATTGCTGTAAATCACTGCTTGGTATAGGTAATGACAGAAAAAAAACAAAAATCAAAGGGGAAATTGATGGATTGCAGAGGATTGCAGGATGGGGAATTGTATGAATGAATTGTTTTCCTGGTTAGAGCCAGACTGCACAAATGGCCCCCTTCGATGTCATAAACACAAGAGATTCTGCAGATGCTGGAAATCCAGAGTAACACACACACAATGCTAGAAGAACTCAGCAGGTCAGGCAGAACCTACTGAAATGAATAAACAGTCAACATTTCAGGCTGAGACCCTTCGTCAGGATTGGAAAGGAAGTGAGAAGAAGAAAGAATAAGAAGGTGAGGGGAGGGAATCGTTTACAAGCTGCTAGGTGGTAAGTGAGACCAAGTGAGGGGGAAGGGAATGCAGAGGGGAATGAAGTAAGAAGTTGGGAAGTGATGGGTGGAAAAGGTAAAGGGCTGAAGAAGAAGGAATTTGACAGCGGGGTGTTAGGGCTGTATGGGCAGGCACCTCCCAGTATCTGTCTGCTAACTGGGCTCACCTATCACTCATTTCCAATTCAGCACCTGCAACCTATTTAAACCCAGATCGCATCTACAGCCCCTGTTTAAATCCGTGCTTGATTATGGCTTATAGGTTAACTTCAGCTTCAACTTTAAAATGTTTGGATGTGACACAAGCACAGGCTTTAGATTGTGTTGTGGTGCAGTAAGATCGGCCCCTGTTTCGGCTTTACTTGTTGAAATGAGACAATTACCTTTACAGTTGTGGAGGTTGAAGTTGATGTTAACATACTGGATTAATTTGAGGGGGCAGCGAAATGATCATCCTGTTAAAGGTGTGCTGGAAGACTGTTGGGAACATCACAGGAAGAGTGTTTTTTGTTTTGGGTGGCTGGGTTCTTATCACGCTAGAAATATGGGTTTGTTGGATTATGCAATATGTTCCACTGTAGCCTTCTCTGTAACCCCACCTTGTTTTTTTTTTAATTACTTCAGTTGATTTGAGGTTACATGATTTAATGAAGAACAAGGATTCTGATATGCCTGACAGTCTGTGGGTTCATCAATGTGTTAAGGAAAATTATAATGATTTTTACCATTTTTACTGATGGATCAAAAGATAATTTAATTGGGAATGGTTTTTGTGCCTGAATTACAAGTAACAATAAGGAAATGTCCTACTTGTCATTTATCAGTATATACAGCAGAATTGGTTGCCATCATTCTAGGCTTACAGTGAGTGGAGGAAATTCGTCCTTGCAAAGTGGTAATTTGTTCAGATTCTTTTTCAGTTTTGATGAGTCTTGAAACAGGTCGCTCTAGCTGTAGGTCAGATTTACTGCTGGAAGCTTTTCAAATTTTACTTCATAATCAAAGCCTTGGTTTACATGCCCTTTCTTATGGGTCCCTGCACATACAGAGACCCATAAGTACATACGTACTTAATGAATACTTTACTTCAGTATTCACTATAGAAAAAGATCTTGGTGATTGTAGTGATGACTTGCAGCGGACTGAAAAGCTTGAGCATGTAGATATCAAGAAAGAGGATGTGCTGGAGCTTTTGGAAAGCATCAAATTGGATAAGTTGCTGGGACCGGATGAGATGTACCCCAGGCTACTGTAGGAGAAGAGGGACGAGATTGCTGAGCCTCTGGTGATGATCTTTGCATCATCAATGGGGACAGGAGAGGTTCTGGAGGATTGGAGGGTTGCAGATGTTGTTCCTTTGTTCAAGAAAGGGAGTAGAGGTAGCCCAGGAAATTATAGACCAGTGAGCCTTACCTCAGTGGTTGGTAAGTTGATGGAGAAGATCCTGAGAGGCAGGATTTATGAACATTTGGAGAGATATAATATGATTAGGAGCAGTCAGCATGGCTTTGTCAAGGGCAGGTCGTGCCTTAAGAGCCTGATTGAATTTTTTGAGGATGTGACTAAACACATTAATTAAGGAAGAGCAGTAGATGTAGTGTATATGGATTTCAGCAAGGCTTATTGAGAAAGTAAGGAGGCATGGGATCCAAGGGGACATTGCTTTGTGGATCCAGAACTGGCTTGTCCACAGGAGGCAAAGAGTGAATGTGGACAGGTCATAGGTCGGTCACCAGTGGAGTGCCTCAGGGAGCTGTTCTGGGACCCTTACTCTTCGTGATTTTTATAAATGACCTGGATTAAGAGATGGAGGGATGGATTTGTAAGTTTGCTGATGACACCAAGGTTGGAGGTGTTGTGGATAGTGTGGAGGGCTTTCAGAGGTTACAGCGGGACATTGATAGGATGCAAAACTGGGCTGAGAAGTGGCAGATGGAGTTCAACCCAGATAAGTGTGAAGTAGTTCATTTTGGTAGGTCAAATATGATGGCAGAATATAGTATTAATGGTAAGACTCTTGGCAGCGTGGAGGATCAGAGGGATCTTGGGTTCCAAGTCCAAAGGACGCTCAAAGTAGCTGCGCAGTTTGACTCTGTGGTTAAGAGGGCATACGGTGTATTGACCTTCATCAATCATGGAATTGAGTTTAGGAGCCGAGAGGTAATGTTGCAGCTATATAGGACCCTGGTCAGACCCCACTTGGAGTACTGTGCTCAGTTCTGGTCGCCTCAATACAGGAAGGATGTGTAAACCATAGAAAGGGTGCAGAGGAGATTTACAAGGATGTTGCCTGGATTGGGGAGCATGCCTTATGAAAACAGGTTGAGTGAACTTGGCCTTTTCTGCTTGGAGTGACGGAGGATGAGAGGTGACCTGATAGGGGTGTATAAGATGATGAGAGGCATTGATCATGTTGATAGTCAGAGGCTTTTTCCCAGGGCTGAAATGGTTGACACAAGGGGACACAGGTTTAAGGTGCTGAGGAGTAGGTACAGAGGAGATGTCAGGGGTAAGTTTTTTACGCAGAGAGTGGTGAGTGTGTGGAATGGGCTGCCGGCAACGGTGGTGGAGGCGGATATGATAGGGTCTTTTAAAAGACTTTTAGATAGGTACATGGAGCTTAGTAAAGTAGAGGGCTATGGGTAAGCCTAGTAATTTCTGAGGTAGGGACATGTTCGGCACAACTCTGTGGGCTGAAGGGCTTGTATTGTGCTGTAGGTTTTCTATGTTTCTGTTTCTATACAGGTGTTGAGGGGAATGAGCAGGTTGATTGCTTAGCTGAAAAAAATTGTTACAAGTTCAACTGTTGATATGGACCTTCTACTTAGCAAATCGGAAGTTACTGGGTTGGTAGGGTTAAGAATTCGGGGGTTAAGGCAAGACCAGTGAGATAATGGACACAAGGGGAGACACCTTTACAGAATACACAAAACTGTTGGGCTGATGGGAGACTTAGAATCGGGCATCCCAAGCTTAACTATTCCTTGTATCTTGTTGGAAAACATCGCTCTGGGTTGTGTGGGTTTTGTCATCATTATAAAACTGTTGAACTCATTGTATTGCAGTGTGAAACACATAAGCTTGAAAGAAATCAAGTGCAGGCTTTTTGTGTTAATAGTTTTCATTTTAAAACTTTAAGTTACGGGAGTGACTTCAATTTAATTCACAGTATTGTCTTTCACTACTTCCAATCGATGGGGCTTTTTGGGGTAATTTAGTTTTCACTTGATAAAGAACCAGTAAGGGTTTTGTATCCCAGTTCTCTACACCACACTTCAGTGCAGGTGGTGGCGGAAATGCACCTTTAAGTTGGGGAGAAGGAGAAGACCTTCCACAGCAGGGACAAATCCTTGGGGAAGATGCCATACCTCATCTTGGAGCGACCCTCTGCCTCAAGTCTTTTACCATTTCCACTGGCTCCAAAGAAGAGGCACTACAAGGGACCTCGATGAATTTCTCACTGGATCCAGATGGTTATTCTGATGTTAAAATGTCCCCCCCTCTGACTACCATCCACACTTCATCCTGCCTCATGCTGTTCAGAATAGGATGGCTTTAAACCTGTAACTCTGTCAGCTACATCACAACAGACTGTCGCTGTGCTATTTGTTTAGATTTTAGAATATGCCTCTTGAGTCCAAATGAATCTCACAGGAGAGGTGTGAGACTTTATCTTAATTCTATACCATGCTAAATTACTGGTCTATGCTGCATAGTGCTGCATAAAGAGCAAAAAGCCACAAGGAATCAAGATAATGAGAGATTAGCTTTATTTGTCATAAATACATTGAAACGTACAGTGAATTGTGTCATTTGCATCAATCAAATCAACAAGGATTGTGCTGGGCAGCCCAGAAGTGTCTTCACACTTCCAGTACCAACGTGGCGTGCTCACAACTCACTAACCCTGACCTGTACGTCTTTGGAACGTGGGAGGAGCCTGGAGCACCAGGGGGAAACCCATGCAGTCACAAGGAGAACGTGCAAACTCCAGACAGACAGCAGAGGGAATCAATCTGTGATCTTGCAGCTGGTGCTTTAATATGTTACGCTAACCACTCCATTCTTTTATATCCCGTGATAAGGGAGAGCAAAGGAGGTGCTCCATCTGTGTGAGGAGAGGGCAGAGTGGTTTCCCCAAAACCACCTCCAAATCCTGTCTGTGGTGAGAAGCAGAGAAAGCAGTGGGACGTGCATTACACAGTCTATATTAAAATCTGAATCAGAACTATTCCACTGGAACATTTCACCTCCCAGCTGAGAGAGAATTCACAATGAATCACCAGCTTCAACGATGAATAATTAACCTTCAACAGGGAACAAAGACAGAAGGTGTGATCTCAGCACAATCTTCTTCTCAGACGGTCCCCAGGATGGAGGTTGACTTGCATCTACTGCAGTTCTGAAGAGTGCATGGTGTGTGTGAATTCTTTTAACATGGTTGGGGGCACTGAAGATGCTCTCCTGAAAGGAAAAAAATAGCAGGATTTACTGAGGGATTGAGAGTGTTATGTTTGATAATATTAAAGCCTTTTGAAAGCATTCTTGAAGTGAGGTGTGTGCGTCATTGAGTTACAGAGTGAGTCATAAAGTGATATCAGAAGTAGCACTTTTAAATACTTCCCAAACCTAAAGCACACGTCAGATATTGAAATTCCTGAAAAGACAGACATTCAGAGGCTTCCAATGCAATTTTTGAGCATCATTGATTCAACTACTGAACAATTTTCTTTTTAAGATTCACTATGCTCAGGTTATTGGAAGAAACAGCAAAATTCGTAAAGTATGCAGGCAGTGTAACATCAAACTGAATTTGAACACGTTGCAGAAGATTAAATTTGTATATTTTGAAATGCAAATGATTAATTTACAAAGCATCTCTATTTAGAGACATGACTTAAGAGATGAACTAGAAAATAGAGAGATTGTTCAGTGACTGGGTCAAAGTATAAAATTCCAGACTATGAGATTCCAAAACTCTGGAATTCCATTCCTGAAACTTTTAACTTTGAAAAATCTTGAAATGGCAATATTAACAGTATTTTCATTGACACATTCATGTGAATCATTATCTTCAGTGATGAACTTGGTCAAGTCTAATTATAGGAGTAGAATTAATGATGAAACTAGTGCTACTTGGATAGTGTCAAAACAACCAAGTACAAGCCGATTATCAAATATTTGTCATTGTTAGTGCTGCAGCAGAAGTCTCACTGAGAGTACTGTGTTTATTTCCCTTTCATTGATCTTTTATAAATATACACCAAATATTGTAACTTCATGTACACATTTCTTGTTGTAGATGATGTACAATAACAACACAAATTAGAAATGATGTTATTTTTCATTGTCTTTTAAAAGATTAATATTAATCATTTTTGAACCAGTTTTCTAAAATGCTTCATTTGTGTTGTGTGTTATAATTTTATTAAAAGAAAAACAATAAATGAACGTAAATAAGGAAGAGGGCTCATCCTTTTTCCTCAAAAAGTCCATAGTTATTGTTACTACAAACATAAATCATCATCGATGATAATCTGTGCTCAAAATTACTATGGCATTTAAAAAATTTTAGACCATAAGACCATAGGGCATTGGAGCAGAATTAGGCCATTCAGCCTATCAAGTTTTCTGATTTATTATCCTTCTCAACCCCGTTCTCCTGCCTTGTCCCTGTAACCCTCGATGTCCTTACTAATCAAGAACCTTTCAGACTCAGCTTTAAGTATATTCAATGACTTGGCCTCCACCGCCATTTGTCGCAATGAATTCCACTGATTCACCACCATCTGGCTAAAGAAATTCCTCCTCAACTCTGTTCTAAAAGGATGTCCTCCTATTCAGAGGCTATGCCCTCTGGTCCTAGATGCTCCCATATTGGAAACCTGGTCTGCATGTCCACTCTTAGATAGGCTTCAATGAGATCCCTCCCCCTCATTATTCTAAATTCCAATGAGTACAGGCCCAGGGCCCTCAAACCTTCATGATTTTTTTTTAGAAGTCTGTTGTCATTTTGGGCACACACTTTCAAAAATGTTTGCTGCCACTGGACAGGTGGGAGTGAGAATGAAACACGCGGGGGGCGAGAGTATTACCTGGAATTGGCAAATTTATTGTTCATAACCTTGGGCGGTGGGCTGCCCAAGTGGGTGTTTGGCCTCGCTCTGGCCGTAGAGACAGCTGTAGTTAGACAGACATGTGGGAGTTGAAGTGTCATGCAATTGGAAGCTCCAGATGGCTGTTATGGATGGAGAGCAGAAGCCCCACAAAAAAAGTCTAGGCTTGATATTGTTGATGTAGAGAAGGCCACATCAGGAGCATCATATGTAATAGACAAGGTTGAAGGAGGTATATGCAAATCTCTGCCTCATGGCTGAGATCACATTGGACCCTCACATCAACTGTGTGGCAGGGAGCCAAGTGGTTAAGGCGTTGGACTAACGATCTGAGGGTTGTGAGTTCGAGTCCCAGCTGAGGCAGCGTATTGTGTCCTTGAGCAAGGCACTTAACCACACACTGCTCCAGTCCATCCAGATGAAAATGGGTACCAGCAAAATACTGGGGGTTAACCTCGCGATAGACTGGCGACCTATCCGGGGGGGAGTCTCGTACTCTCAGTCGCTTCACGCCACGGAAACCGGCATAAGCACTGGCCTGATGAGCCTATAAGGCTCGGGACAGACTTTATCTTTAGCTTTAACTTCACATAAAGCGTTATTGAGTCCTGTGCTCCATTACCAAAGCTGATCATCAAAAAAGAATATCCAAGGTGGTGACTATAACCTCCAGCTCTTCTTCTCTACTACAAAGGAACATTAAACCTCATTCTCCGAACTCCTTCAATCTCTCTTTCAGCAACCATGCTGAAACTGATGGTGAGAAAGACTGGGGCGGTTTGATCAAGCAGCCCGTTCCACAATCCTCCCCACTTCTTGGCCAGACGTTAAATCACTCCTATGTGTTCCTAGCTGGCTGAATCCCTCAGTACTGAACACTCCAGGCAAACTCCTGTCTTGCTCTCTTCAGACTCATTCTGTCCCTGATATTCACCTCCTCTTCACCTGACCCCACTCCAATCAAGCATTTCCTCTTACTGAACTCATTAGTCGTTCCTTTTTTTAGATACTGCTTCCTGACTCTCAGGAGCTTGTTATCTTTAAACCATTTCAAATTCCTGATTTTTGGCAGCCTTCCTGCCCTTGGGTACACTATTTCTCTATAAAAAGTTTACACAAATCTTTCTCTCAATTCTATGTCTACACTCTTCCAAATTCAGAAAGCTGATTTGAATAATTTCAGAAATTCACAGAACTGTCTGATGAAATACCCTGCACTTTCCAATCTAAATTAAAATTAAATTAACTATACCTGTTCTGTAGGACTCACTGATCTGTGAGTCAATTTATACACAGCAGACAATTCCCAGCACAGTTTTAACTCTTATTCCTCAGATTTAAGCACCTCGTTGTAACTGATTTCTTTCTCGTAACCATATCCTCTCTTCCAAATGTAATATTATGATATTAATATATTAATACCCTTGCCTGGATGAATACATGGAAGACTGCGATGCTGAAATATGTAACAAAATCAAACTCCTGGAAGAACTCAGTGCATCAGGCAGCATTTGAGGGGGTGGAGGGAAAGGGTGGTTGTTGTTTCAGATGAAATCCCTTCTGGACTGAGAAATGAGAGGAAAGATAGCTGATATAAAGATGAAAAGGGCTGCCAGCTGATTGGTGGACTAAGGGGAGGTGAGGGATGACAGATAGATAGTGCTAGGTGGGGGAGCATGATGGAGGGAGTTGGGAGACAGGTGGCTAATACGAGAAAATAGACAAAAAAAAAAAGCAGATGAAACCAGGTGAGGAAAGGGGAAGGTGATTGTAAGGGTCACAAGTGGGGACATAAAGACTACCTTTGGATATAACTTCTTCTATGTCTGTCCCTCAGAGTCAAGGTTGTGGGCTTTCAATCCAGGTTTATGAGTTGGCAGAAGAGGCCACCATAGGAGCCATTGGCTCCTCCACACTGGGTCAGGAAGTGGCTGATTGTGCAGGTGGATCAGTAGTTTATTGGGTGATCCTTCTGCATTTCTATGTATTTCCAATGTATGGATCTGAGGTTTCCAATACCATCCCAAATGACCCTCTTTCACTTTGTGTGGTCAAGGTGGGTCATTGCAGCTCCGAGCTGGTTCTGGGGAAAAGCAGCACATAGATTTGTACCCCATCCACTACCCTAACTATTGGTCAATCAGAGATAAGAGAAGAACCTTATTTGTGGAAAATTAAAGATGCAACAAGAAAATTGATGAAGTGAAAAATTTGGTCTTCAGATCAATAAGTTATTGCAAGGGACCCTGAGAAACAGGATCTGCATACATACAGGATGACAAGCTCTGATTGGGGATGTTCAGCATGGCTTTGTTCAAAGTAAATTTATTATCCAAGTACATATATGTCACCGTATACAACTCGGAGATTCATTTTCTTGTAGGCATACTCGATAAATCCATAATAGAATAATAATCATAATAGAAACAATGAAAGACCTCACCAACTTGGGCACTCAACTGGTGTGCAAAAGACAACAAACTGTGCAAATTCAAAAAGAATGAAATAATAATAATAAATATCGAGAACATGAGATGAAAAGACCTTGAAAGTGAGTCCATTGGTTGTGGAAACATTTCTGTGATGGGGCAAATGAAGTTGAGTGAAGTTATCCCCTTTGGTTCAAGAGCCTGATGGTTGTTCCTGAACCTGCTAGTGTGAGTCCTGAGGCTCCTGTACCTCCTTCCTGATGACAGCAACAAGAAGAGATCATGTCCTGAGTGTTGGTGGTCCCTGATGATGGAAGCTGCTTTCCTGCAACAGCATTTCATGTAGATGAGCTCAGTGGTGGGGAGGGCTTTACCCCAATGGGCTTGGCCGTATCCTCTACTTTTTGTAAGATTTTCAGTTCATGGGCCCCCATAGCAGCTATGAAGTGACCAGTCAATGTACTCCCCACTACACATCTTTGAGATTTGTCAAAATTTTAGATATCATGCCAAATCTTCACAAACTGCTAAGGAAGTAGAGATGCTACAGTGTCTTCTTCATAATTGCATTTACATGCTGGGCCCAGGACATAAATATATAGTCATACATCATAAATTTTATTGAAGAAATGCCCAAGATTAATGAGGGTCGTGCAATAGGCATTGTCTACATGGACTTTAGCAAGGGCTAACATGATATGCTGGTCCAAAATGTGTGATCACATGGGATCCAGGTTAAGCTGAACATTTGCCTTGATCGTCAGACACAGAGTGTCAGGTCTGTGCAGACAGGCATCTCCCAGTCTTCACCCACCTAACCGGGCTCACCTGCTACTCATTTCCAACTCATCACCTGCAACCTATTTAAACCCGGCTCTCATTTGCAGCCCTTGTTCACTCTTCAAACCATTCACCCTCAACATGTTGCTCTTAGATTGCCCTGATACCTGTAGTGTTTATTACCTGCTCTCTCTTGTTTCATGGCCTTTTGTGGCTTGGTATTTTTGCAGTCATTGTTCATCGCTAAGTCATCTCTGCTGCTTTGCTTTTGTGTCAAGCCTCCTCTGACAGGATGAGTGAACCCGTGACTGACCCAGCCAAGTTTGTTTAACTGATCACCAGAACTACACATTTGTGCAACAGACCTGCCAACTCAACCCACATCAGGCTCGCTGGCCTCTTCTTTGAGCAATTCAACTTCACCATCTCCTACCGACCCAGTTCCAAGAACAATAAGGTGGATGCCCTGTCATGACAGTTTGACCCAGCAGAAATGGAGATTGACAATCAGCCCAGATCCTTGCCCCGATTGTTTGGGACCTTGAGAACCAGATCTACCAGGTGCTACAGCACAAGCCTGCTCTGGCCAGCTCCCTTGACAACCACATGTATATGCCAGTGACCGTACACTCTGAGGCACTCCAGTAGGCTCAATCCTCGCCCCATTTCTCCGAGGCAGCCCACTTCATTGCCGTCAGTAACTTCCATCATGAAGCTCCCATCAGCTGCTGAGACAGTGGACCTTGTTCTCCTCCGTGTAGCTCGCCTCCATGGCTTCTTCAGGACATTGTGTCAGACCCGGGCCCACAATTCATCTCCAGCTTCTGATGAGCCTTCTGCTCCCTCCTCTGCACCTCAGTGAGTTTGTCTTCTAGTTATCACTCGCAGACCAACGATCAGTCTGAAAGAACCAATCAGCAAGTGGATAAGTTTCTGTGATGCCTCGCCATCACTAATCCTTCTACATGGAAGAGGTATATGCTCTGGGCCGAGCTGTCCCACAATCTGCACACCTCCTCTGACATGGGAATGTCACCCTTTTAAGAGCGTCATGTCTACCAAGCCCACAGAGGAGCTAACAGTGGATCAGGATTCTGGCTGACTGATGCTAGAATGCTTGGAAGAAGGCATGGAGCGCCGTCCAAGCTGCCAACTACACCTACTGTCACCAGGTGCCACCAGGCCAACCATCATTGGTGCCTAGCCAGATTACTCCAGCCTGCAGACTGTGTCTGGCTATCCACCTAAGATCTGCCCCTTGCACTGGCCCCCACAAACTCTCGTCCCGTTCATCAGTCCTTTGGTCCCTTCAAGATTACTCATAGCATCAATCCAATCACTTACCATCTCCAGCTGGTGCCCTGCTGCAGGATCACACCTACCTTCCACAAGTCTTGCCGCAAACCCGTTCTCCATTGACCACTCGACCCACCAGATCCTGCAACTCCAGAACCTAGGATGGTGGAGGGTGGTCCCATGTACACGGTTGGCTGGTTGGTGGATTCACTTAGTCATCGATGGGGTATGCAGTACCTGATTGACTGGGAAGGGTTCGGCCCAGAGGAGAGGTTCTGGGTGTTGCCCCACTTTCATTTTAGATCCATCGCTCACCAAGGCGTTCCTCTGGACCCACCTGAATTGTCCTGGGCTATCAGGAGCCAGCTGTAGAGGGGTGTACGCACTTCCCAGTCTCCACCCAGCTAGCTGGAGTCACCTACCACTCATTTCCAGCTCATTACCTGCAGCCTATTTAAACCTATTAAAGCCTATTTAGCCTGGACTAGAGGGCCTAATTAAAAAGGAGAAGTTGGCCACACTTTATTCCTTGAACCGTAGGAGAATGATGGTGGAAGTTTGTAAAATCATGATGAGTATGGATAAAGTGGACAGTCATAGTCTTTACCACAGGACTGGTGAGTACAAAACTAAAGGGCACAGATACAACACACATCAAAGTTGCTGGTGAACGCAGCAGGCCAGGCAGCATCTCTAGGAAGAGGTACAGTCGACATTTCGGGCCGAGACCCTTCGTCAGGACTAACTGAAGGAAGAGCTAGTAAGAGATTTGAAAGTGGGAGGGGGAGGGGGAGATCCAAAATGATAGGAGAAGACAGGAGGGGGAGGGATGGAGCCAAGAGCTGGACAGGTGATTGGCAAAAGGGATATGAGAGGATCATGGGACAGGAGGCCCAGGGAGAAGGAAAAGGGGGAGGGGGGGAAAAACCCAGAGGATGAGCAAGGGGTATAGTCAGAGGGAGAAAAAGGAGAGAGAGAGAAAGAATGTGTGTATAAAAATAAATAACGGATGGAGTACGAGGGGGAGGTGGGGCATTAGCAGAAGTTAGAGAAGTCAATGTTCATGCCATCAGGTTGGAGGCTACCCAGACGGAATATAAGGTGTTGTTCCTCCAACCTGAGTGTGGCTTCATCTTTACAGTAGAGGAGGCCGTGGATAGACATATCAGAATGGGAATGGGATGTGGAATTAAAATGTATGGCCACTGGGAGATCCTGCTTTCTCTGGCGGACAGAGCGTAGGTGTTCAGCAAAACGATCTCCCAGTCGCCAATATATAGAAGGCCACATCGGGAGCACTGGACGCAGTATATCACCCCAGCCGACTCACAGGTGAAGTGTCGCCTCACCTGGAAGGACTGTTTGGGGCCCTGAATGGTGGTAAGGGAGGAAGCGTAAGGGCATGTGTAGCACTTGTTCCGCTTACAAGGATAAATGCCAGGAGGGAAATCAGTGGGGAGGGATTGGGGGGACGAATGGACAAGGGAGTCACATAGGGAGCGATCCCTGCAGAAAGCACGGGGGGTGGAGAGAAAGATGTGCTTAGTGATGGGATCCCGTTGGAGGTGGCGGAAGCTACGGAGAATAATATGTTGGGCCCGGAGGCTGATGGGGTGGTAGGTGAGGACCAGGGGAACCCTATTCCTAGTGGGGTGATGGGAGGATGGAGTGAGGCACTTATCCTTGTAAGCGGAACAAGTGCTACAAATGCCCTTACACTTCCTCCCTTACCACCATTCAGTGCCCCAGACAGTCCTTCCAGGTGAGGCGACACTTCACCTGTGAGTCGGCTGGGGTGATATACTGCGTCCGGTGTTCCCGATGTGGCCTTCTATATATTGGCGAGACCCGACGCAGACTGGGAGATCATTTTGCTGAAAACCTATGCTCTGTCTGCCAGAGAAAGCAGGATCTCCCAGTGGCCACATATTTTAATTCCACATCCCATTCCCATTCTGATATGTCTATCCATGGCCTCCTCTACTGTAAAGATGAAGCCACACTCAGGTTGGAGGAACAACACCTTATATTCCGTCTGGGTAGCCTCCAACCTGATGGCATGAACATTGACTTCTCTAACTTCCGCTAATGCCCCACCTCCCCGTCCTACCGCATCCGATATTTATATACACACATTCTTTCTCTCTCTCTCCTTTTTCTCCCTCTGTCCCTCTGACTATACTCCTTGCCCATCCTCTGGGTTTTTCCCTCCTCCCCCTTTTCCTTCTCCTTGGGCCTCCTGTCCCATGATCCTCTCATATCGCTTTTGCCAATCACCTGTCCAGCTCTTGCCTCCATCCCTCCCCCACCTGTCTTCTTCTATCATTTTGGATCTCCCCCTCCCCCTCCCACTTTCATATCTCTTACTAGCTCTTCCTTCAGTTAGTCCTGACGAAGGGTCTCGGCCCGAAACATCGATTGTACCTCTTCCTAGAGATGCTGCCTGGCCTGCTGCGTTCACCAGCAACTTTGATGTGTGTTGCTTGAATTTCCAGCATCTGTAGAATTCCTCGTGGGCACAGATATAAGATAAGGTGGGGGTGGGGGAGAGAATTAAAGGGGACTCAAGAGGTAACCATTTTACACAGAGGGTAATGAGTTGTAAAGGGAAATGGCTGAGGCATGTACAATTGCAACATTTAAGAGGAAGGCGCTTGGAGGATTATGAGCCAGTTATAGACGTTTGAGGGGATCAGGGAAGATGCTGTGGTTGGCAGGGATTATTTGGCCTGTTTCCATGCTGTATTGCTCTATAGCTCCCCAAGGCCCCAGCCTCGTGTAATTCCTGCCCTGGTTTGTCTTACAAAAATGCAACATCTCATATTTACCTGAATTAAACTCCATCAGCCATTCCCCGGCCCACTGGTCTAATTGATCAACATCCCATTGTAATTTTAGTTAACCTTCTTCACTGTACACTTTATCACTAATTTCAGTGTTATCTAAAATTTTACTAGAATTCTCATCCAAAATTCTTATCCAAATCATTAACACAAATGAAAAAAAGCAGCGCCAATCTTTGTAGCATGCCACTTGTCACAGGCTCCTCATCAAACAAAAAAAAGCCTTCTACCAGCAAACTATGTGTCAGGGAATACAGAGGAGACTTGGTCCAAAACGAGACCCCAGAGCAGTGGAGATGATTTAGCAATGAATAATTATTTTAATAACAGACTGCAAAGATAACAAGACACGAAGGGCCATGAAACAAGAGAGAGCAGATATTAAACACCACAAATAGGCTGCAGGAGTTTTGCTCATAGAGTTTTGTAGACATTTAGGTTTAAGTTTATTGTTGTCATGCTGCAGGCATATAGACAAAGCATATAAATGCTGTGAAAATCTCTTTTTTTGCAGCAAAACCATAGAACACAATGAGGACAAACATGTTAAATTGAAAAACATTATACACAATCTATTCATGTTCACCTGAGTATAAGATTGAGAGAGAGAAGAAGAAAAACACAGAGCACGAGGGGTTCAGGTAAATGGTTCTTTGAAAGTGGTAACAGGTAGGCATGGTGGCAAAAGGCATTTGGCATGCTTTCCTTCACCTGAACAGCAATAGAGGGTCCCAGTTGACTGTCTATTTCCCTACAACGTGGAGAAAAATGCAACTGATTCCTCGAGGGTGAGTTATACACCTTGATGGTTATTTGTATCATTGCTCCCTATAGGTTTGTCTCAGGCTGCATGGTGACAGAAAAGCTGTAGCATATACATTTCAGTGGAGAACGCTGGAAGTTTACAAACTTCGCTGTCTCTTTCAGTGAGAGGCGAGTCACATCATTTGGCTCAGGTGATGTTTTATCACCACTGTCAGTTTAACAGCTCAGCAAGGCTTATTAGAACTAAGGTCTGAAGCTATAAATTCAGGTAGCAATGTTTTCAAAGTACCTGTGCAATAATCTTAGACGGAGAAGTTTATGGAGAGAAAGGAGTTCCTCAGCCAGAAGCGTGGGTAATCCATGGAACAGGTCCTCCACAGGTTATAACAGGGTTCCATTCCTGAGTACGGTTTGAATTATAATTGCAAAGTGTCCACCGAGCAATATATTTAAATAAAAACATAAGCCAATGTAATTAATCCAAGATGTTCAAACTCAACTGCTTGGATATCGCTACAAACCAAGTTCCCACATGGCAGAAGATGCCTGCAATCCTCGGCAGTCAGAAGATTCATCCCACCTGTCTCCCAAATGCTGGCTCAAATCCCTAAGTAAGGGATCGTAACCATACCTGTCTGAGGAATCTGTCTCTGGGGTTGTACTTAAGCAATTAATTGAATGTCAAGACCCTCCTGCCTGCCTTCACGGCTGGTATAACAGAAGCCATGGAGAGAGGTGCTAACAGGAGAGCATGATATAGGGCAGAGTCACTGAATGGATCAACGTCTGACTTCAGTCAGGAGCTGGTTTCATCTTGGGTACAGGCAGAGGTGAACCAAGTATGACTTCCATTGCTTCAATATGAAATTGTTAATCATTCCCTTTCTCTCTCTTTGGAAAGAAAAGTTGTATCAATTTTGTTATAAACACAAAATTCTGCAGATGCTGGAAATTCAAAACAAAACACACAAAATGCTGAAGGAATTCAACAGATCAGGCAGCGTCCATGGAAATTATTAAACAGTTGATATTTTGGGCCAATACACTTCTTCAGGACTGGAAAAGAAGGGGGAAGACACCAGAATAAAAATGTGGGGGGAGGAGGAGAAGGATAGCTGGAAGGTGACAGGTGAAGCCAGGCAGGTGGGAAGGGCAAAGGGCTGGAGATGAAGGAATCTGATAGGAGAGGAGAGTGGACCCTGGGAGAAGGGGCACCAGAGGGAGATGATAGGCAGATGAGAAGAGGTAATAGGTAGTAGAATGGATTCAGCCTAGTACATCACGGGTAAAGCCCTCCCAACCATTGAACACATCTACATGAAATGCTGTTGTAGAAAAACCACATCCATCATTAGAGATTGCCACTACCCAGGCCATGCTCTTTTCTCACTGCTGCCATCAGGTGGAAGGTACAAGAGCCTCAGGACTCGCACCACCAGGTTCAAGAACAGTTACTACTCTTCAACCATCAGACTCTTGAGTAAAAGGGAATAACTACACTCACTTGCCCATCCATTGAGATGTTCCCACAACCAATTCTCTCACTTTAAGAACTCTTTATCTCATTATCTCACGTTCTCATTATTTGTTGCTATTTATTCGTATTTGTATTTGCATAGTTTGATAGTTGGTTGTCTTCTGCACTCTGGTTGATCTTTCATTGATCCTGTTATAGTTACTATTCTATAATTTGTTGAGTATGCCAGGAAAATGAATTTCAGGGTGCATATGGTGACAAAATGCAGTTTGATAATAAAATTTACTTTGAACTTTTGAGGGGGGAGGGGGAACATGTTTTACTGGAAGGAAAAATCAATGTTCACACCATCAGGTTGGATGGAATATAAGGTGTAGCTCCTTCAACCTGAGTGTAGCCTCAGGGAAGGGCATTGTCCAACATGTCGGAATGGGAATGGGAATTAAAATGTTGGGACATCAAGGAGTTCTGCTTTAGGTAAATGGAGAGGAAGAGCTTGATGAAGCAGGTCCCTAATTTATAACAGGTCCCACCAATGTAGAGGAAGCTGCATCGGGAGCACCAGACGCAATAGACAACCCCAGCACATCTGCAGCTGAAGTGTCGTCTCACTGGAAAGGACTGTTTAGGGTCCTGAATGGAGATGAGGGAGGCAGTGAATGGGCAGGTGTAGCTCTTCGATTGCTTTCAGAGGTAAGTGCCAGGAGGGAGATTAGTGGGGAAGGACAAATGGAATAACACTTTTCCGTTGTTCAAGAAAAGCTGAAGTTGTATAAGACAAGAGCAAGGTGGGCAGAAGGATCACATTGACAGCTGTGCGGTAATCTGAGGACACATTTAAGATCATTGACAAAATATGCAGAGATGTGACAAAGTAATGATGTCCTGCAGGAAGATCATAGGGTATAGAGGGCAGGGGATTTAGGTGAGAAGCAAAAAAACATGATTGGAATCTGAGGGGCAATTTTTTGCCATGTGATAGATAGAAAATGTACTCTTTGTCAACCCACCAGAAAAACTGAACGCAATTGGCACATGGATAATGTAGGATGGAAAGGATAGATTGATATTAGAGTAAATTAAGATATCAACACAAAATTGTGGGCTGAAGGGCCTGTACTGTGTTGTTGAGTTCTATGTTCTAACACAGTTAATCAATTGATTAATTCTGGATTTCCAACAGAATTATAGCAACTGAGTTCTTAAGAATCAGGAGGTGATGATTGTTTGCTGAACCAATTCTCAGCACAAGAAAAACACTTGAAACAATCTTTCTTTATTTATATTGGGGTCTTCTGCTCTGCTGAGCACCACTGCAGACTTCAGGTTGAGAAGGGAATTCAGGGAAGATGAAAGGAAGTAGCTTTTAGGAGACCACTCCTGATTGCAGAGCGATTTGTCAAGGACATTTAGTATTGATACTCTAAGTGCTCAGTGCTGAACTAATTTCACAACTCACAGACTCACTTTCAAGGACTCTACAATTCATGTTCTCAGTATTATTTATTGAATTTGCACTCAGTCCTCTTTTGCACATTGGCTGTTTGTCAGCCTTTATGTGTAGTTTTTCCATAAATGATAGGGAATTTCTTTATTTTCCTGTTAATAGAAGGATAACTTCACTGAACTTCACTCACCCTAAGACTGAACTGTTCCCATAACCTATGGATTTACTTGCATTGTCTCTTCACCTTATATTCTCAATATATATTTCTTATAATTAATAATTATTATTTTATTTTTATAGTTGCACGGTGTGCTTATCTGTTTTGTTGCCTTTCATCGATTCTATTCTATTTCTTTATACTTACTGTGAATGCCACAAGAAAATGATTGTATGTGGTGACGTGTGTGTACTTTGATAATAAATTTACTTTGAACTTCGAAAAAATAAATCTCAAGGTGTATATTGTGATATATAAATACTTTGATAATGAACCTACTTTGACTTTGATGCAGTGTCACTGACAGCATCTAAGGTGATTACCTGGGCTTGGAAGGCTGGGAGATAGGATTACTAGGAACGGGTGCCCGCTAGTCAGCACGATGGGGTGGGCTGACTGGCGTAGCTCCGTGCTGCCTGATCCATGGCTTAAGTTGACAGATTTTTGGACGTTAAGAGAATGGAAGGATGCAAGTTTAATTGCGAAAGGTGTCACAAAGGTAAGAGATCAGCCATGGTGTGAATGGCATTGCTTACACCAAGGACTGAGCAGCCCAGTTCTGTTTATGTTCCTTTTGTTATGTTGCTGAAGGTCAGAGGTACAGCAGAGAATCACAGTGCTGCTCACTCACTCTTTTCCATGCTGTCTATCGAACCACTAACTCAAGAAAGATCACAGGATCTCAAACCACCAAGTTCAAAGTAAGTTTACTATTAAAGTACCTATAAGTCACCATATAGTATTTTGAGATTTATTTTTTGCAGACACAGTAGAACAAAGAAACACAATGAAGTGCTACAAAGACTGATAAACAATCAATGTGCAAATAAAAAGATGTAAAAATTAATTAAAATAAAGCAAATAAATAATACAGAGAACATGAGTTGTAGAGTCCTTGAAGGCGAGCCCATAAGGTGTGGAATCAGTTCAGAGTTAAGGTTATCTGCACTGGTTCAGGAACATGATGGTTGAGGGGTAATAACTATTCCTGAACCTGGTGTCGTGGGATCTAAGGCTCCTGTACCTCCTTCCCAATGGCAGCAGTGAGAAGAGAGTGTGGCCTGGATGGTGGGAGTCTTTGATAATGGATGCTGCTTTCTCATGGCAGTGCTCCTTGTAGATGTGCTCAATGGTGGGGAGGGCTTTTCTTGTGATGACTGGGCTCAAGCATGTGAAATACTGGAACGGGATGGCTCGAAGTATTCCTATTATCACAGATGATCTATTCAGTCCACTTCGATCTTCCTGTCAGAGTGAGTAATAAATACTCATCAAGACAGCTGGAGGACAGTCCAATATGAAGACTGTATGAATAGACAGCAGGACATAAATGTCATTTTCATGCCAGACTGTATTGTATCTCCACTACAGCTTGGAAAATCAGCTGTCAGCTCCAACTGTAACTCTTCTGTGTTCTGTTCTGAGCAGGAAAGGATTAACGAAACAATCACAGATAAGCTGCTTTACCTTGTTGCAGAGTCCCAGGCTGATGCCGAGATACAGAATACAGTTGTGTGACATGTAATTGATTAGAACAGCAAAGCGAGGCTGGCCCAAGAGATTTCTTTAGCCCAAGGCTTGAGGGGCTGGGTCTGCGATTGTGACGTCTGGCTGCTAATGCCAGTATTACCCAGTGGCTAGGATGTGCTGGGAATTCATTGAGAAAGGTGAACTTCAGAGCCACGGTCCACAGCACCTGCATTCTCAAAGTTTAAAGTTCAAAGTAAACTTACTCACAAAGTACGTAGATGTCACCATAAACTAACCTGAGATTAATTTTCCTGCGGGCATTCGCAGTAGAACAAAGAAATACAGTAAAATAAATGAAAAACTACTCACAAAGACTGACAACCAATGTGCAAAAGATGGCAAACTGTGCAAATATCAAAAAGTAACAAATAATAAATTAGTAAACATATACATAAGTAAATAATACTGAGAACATGAGTTATAAAGTTCTTGAAAGTGAGTCTACAGGTTGTGGAATCAGGTCAGTGTTGAGGTTCATGGCAGCTCACTCAGACACTTCTACAGTTACAAAGAATGGCTGCCGGAGGAGAGGAACAGTTGCATGTTTATAGACTAGTCCCACCTTAAAGAGAAAAAGGAACATAAATGGAGAAGAATTATTTTGATGTAATTATTCAAAAAATCAAACAAATAGGTGTCAGGTTGCTTGGCATCAGTTTTAATTTCACCAATTTCTTAAAACATTTGAAGAGGTTGCTTCATGTTCAGGATTTATTTTAATATTTAATTCTAATGCACTGAAATGCATCACTTTGTGTTCTAATGTCTGTGTTTAGACAAGCATAGTGCATAATATATTTCTGTGGGATACCTACAGGCTGTCCCAGGTTATGAGCGTCAAACTTATGGGCCATCTATGTATGAACAAGCTCCCATAATATTATTAAATTCAAAATCCAGAGTACTTCTATTTTATTTTATTTAGAGATACAGCATGGACCAGACCCTTCCAGCCCAACCTAACACCTAACAACCTGCCAATTTAGCCCTAGCCTAATGACAGGACAATTTACAATGACCAATTAACCTCGTACTCGTACGTCTTTAGAACATGGGAGGAAACCGGAGCACCTGGAGGAAACCTATGGGGTCATGGGGAGAATCTACAGACTCCTTATAGATGACGTCGGAATTGAACTCTGAATTCTGATGGGCAGAGCTGTAATAGCGTTGCACTAACCACTGTGCTACCGTGGCACCCATAGTTACATAGTCATTAGTGATGGCTCCTATGAACAGACATTAGTTCCTATGTACAGCAGAACTCGCACCCTCTCTCTCCACTATTAGCAAGTGTTCTGATGTGGTTTTTATACCATTCATTACAATACTGTAGAGGAGTGGTTACTAAATTGAGTGATTTTTGTGTATTTTCTGACCTAAGGACAAAATCAATGTAGAGACATCTGTAAAAGTGGAACCCACTCATTACTCTGGGACAACCAGTGCATGCCACTTTTGAAGCCAATTTCTCATCATATTCCCTACATCTATCTATCTGTATGATTGGTTTATATATACACTTTCCTTCCTCTTTATTCTGTTTGTGTCATTCGACACATGCCAAAGATTGGATTTATATTAGACAATCCCACCTTTCACGGCTCTTGAATCTATTTAGAGACTCTTCTTCCATACCCTTTGAGAAAGAGGATTCTAAAGCCTACCATCCCTCAGAGAAAAATAATCACCCTATCCCCACCTTAACAAATAGCAATTCAGAAGGAACCCATGCTATCACAGGGAGAACACCTAAACTGCACAAAGCCAGTCCAAACATCACCCTGAGCCCACATCTCTGGCCCTGTGAGGCAGAGGCTCTACCGGCTAAACCATTGTGCTGCTAGTTGAGTTACTTTTTTCTTTTCTTTCCCTTTCCTTTAATACATATGCCGTCACTGGGTCTATTTGTATTTGTGTTAGTTTTGATTGGAAATCCCCAACAAACAGAGAGGCTATTAAACAAAGATACAGTAGTTTTGAAGGCAAGCTATTACTGATATTGTTCGCTATCTTCCCCAGAACGGGGTGGTGTAATTCTACACTGCCATGATAGAGAACGCCCCCACATCCTCCATTCCTGTCTGGCAGGTGCAGCATCCTCGCACGATACACATGAAACCCCTTGTTACCGGGCGTCTCCAGAAACGTGGCTGGTTAGCCCTTCGCTAACAAGCCAATGGACTCAGTGGTGAAAAACCACTCCGTAGAGTTCAATATGACTTAGTCCCACCGGACCGGGAGAGTTGGGTTATTTCAACTCGCAGCACCAGGGCAAATACTCTGTAAATGCTATCCACTCGCAATTACCCCTCGGCAAGAAATAACAGATTGCGTACAATTATAAAAAGGGTGTATTTATGAATGTCACTTAATCAAACAGATATTAAAGAAGAAAGAAAATAGAGGGAAAAAAATGAAAGGGCCCATTATAATTAAACAGTCAAATGTGCACAAAGTTGGAGCTCAGATCTTCCAAAAGCTGGAGGTATCCTTGTACTCACGCACTAACTCCTATTCATCGATCATCGATAAAACTTTCTATTCTGGACCCATCAAATCTCACATTCTGGTTGGATCAAATCCTTCTGCCAGTTCTCTCGATCTTCTGCTGAAAAGGACGTCAACCCCTTTAGTGTCCATCCCAAAACCCTCATCGCCCGGTTTTCTCTAGAACCTTCTCCCAATTCCGCCATCCTGATTGGCTGTCCTGACATTCCTAAGCTGACCCGACATTCACAACCCAGCTGGCCTGCTGCGTTCACCAGCAAATTATGATGGGCCCCTCCCACCAATCACTGTTGTAAATCCCCTGTTTTGTAGAGATATGTCACGTACCCCGCTACTGACCACACACACACACCGACCCGTGCATCCCACCCAACACCATGCCAACTGCCACACTACCGACACCATTTGCGGCCTCTCCACCCTCAGGATCCCTCCCCCACCGCTGTTCGCCAACCTGACCCCCGACTGTAAACCTGTGACAACTAAAAGCAGGAGGTAGAGCGCGGGGGACAGGGCTTTCATTAAGTCGGAGGTGCAGCAGCTGCTCAGGGAGGGGGTCATTGAGGCAAGCACAAGTCCTTGGAGGGCGCAGGTGGTCGTTGTTCAGAACAGGGAGAAGAATAGGATGGTCGTGAACTATAGCCAGACCATCAATAGGTTCACGCAGCTCGACGCATACCCTCTACCCCGCATCGCGGATATGGTCAATCAGATAGAACAGTACAAGGTGTACTCAACCATAGACCTAAAATCCACTTACCATCAGCTCCCCATCCGCCGGGAAGACTGCCCTTACACCGCCTTCGAGGCGGACGGCAGGCTTTATCAATTCCTGCGCGTCCCCTTTGGTGTCACGAATGGTGTATCTGTCTTCCAGAGGGCAATGGACCAGATGGTGGACCAATGCCAACTGAAGGCCATTTTCCCATATCTGGATAACATCACCATCTGCGGTCACGACCAGCAGGATCACGACAACAACCTCCAAAAATTTCTCCAAGCGGCCAAATCTTTCAACCTCACCTATAACAAGGACAAGTGTGTATTTGGGACCACCCGACTTGCTATCCTTGGGTGTGTCATGGAGAATGGAGTCATTGGCCCTGACCCTGACTGTATGCACCCCCTGTTGGAACTCCCTCTTCCCAATACCCTCAGAGCCCTCAAAAGGTGCCTGGGCTTCTTTTCATATTATGCCCAATGGGTCTGTAACTACGCAGACAAGGCCTGCCCCCTGGTCAAGTCCACCACATTCCCCCTCTCAGCCGAGGCCCACACGGCCTTCAACCGCATAAAATGGGACATTGCCAAAGCAGCAATGCATGCGGTGGATGAGGCCATTCCTTTCCAAGTAGAGAGTGACACCTCCGACTTTGCGCTGGCTGCAATCGTAGTGGCAGTATCGTAGCCGATGAGGTTTACCCGAGGCACGATTATTGCTTATTGAAAACTTTTCCCAATACCCCGCTATGACGACTTGAAATATAGTCGGCATTGGCACACTCCCGGGGTCAGACACAGAGAGGAGCTGTGCTGACTGAGCTGGGAGAAATCGAGGCAAAACTACTGGATAAAGTTCGTGGAATACTTTGGAGGTGGCTCTAAAAGTCTCTTGCGAGTGAGTGACGGTGCTGGTGTGGAAACTCGGTGTGGAGTTTTACTGCCGGTTTGGGCTGGGTTTGTTGGCGGCTGCTAACTGCGTAGCTCCCAGCTGCGGCCGCTGGCAACTCGCCAGGAAGCCAGTTCGCTCCAAAACCGGAGGCAAACGCTGTCGTCCCCCCCCCCATTGACATCGGGGCAATGTTCCTCCTCCATTGTTTTCCTGATTTTCGTCCGGTGTTGGTGCCGGAGCATCTGGAAGGACGTTTCGGCCTCTCCCAGCCTGGGTCTCTGCAAGTCCGACGGAGCCTTTCCTGGCGCTGAGCCAGCGAGGAACTGTCGACTGCAAACTTTCCCGGCCAGTTATTCGACTCGTTCCAGGACTTCTAACCGGCACTGCTGTAGGATTCTCGGACTGGAAAGAGCGCCAGCATGCCGGACTGGTCTCCAGGGAGTCGCGGGCCTTCGGGGAGTTACGCAAGGGTGGCTGCCTCCCCAGCCTCGGACAACGCCCTGTTTCGGTCGGTGAAGGTGGAACGTGGGGTGCAATGTATTTTGTGCCCTGGAATGACACTAGAAAAGTGTACGGAGGCAATGGAGGACCTTGTTGGGAAAGGTGGTATTCTGGCCACCGAGAAGGAGTTCGGAAAGGCGGTGTTTTATCTGGCGAATGAAGAGCTAGTGCACCGGGCCCTAAGCAGGGGAGTCACGGTAGACAACATCTTTTTACCTATGGAGCTGGTGACGGCCCCCACACAACGTATCGTGCTTGGGCATGTTAAGCTTTTCATTCCAAATGAGGACTTGCTTCCCCCACTGGCCCGTTTAGGGCAAGTAAGGTCGGAGATCACTGCCATCCGACACAAATTTAAGAGACGCACCCTCCACACCGTAATCTCTTTCCGGCGTCAGGTATTCATGCAGCTGGAAAGGGAGGACAATGTTGAGGGCCGGTTTACTGTCCGGCACGAGGGAGTGGATTATCAGGTGTACTGGAGCTCCGAGCGCCCGCGGTGCCATGCGTGCAGGGAGGTGGGGCACTTTCGGAGGGACTGTCCTGCCGCCCGGAACCCGAGGGAGCCCATTTCGGGCACCAGTGCCCCAGCAACCTCTGCCCCTGATCCTACTCCTGCGCGTGCGTCTGAGCCTGCATCTGACTCTGCCCCCGCCCGTGATCCTGCCCCAGCCCCTCACGCCCATTTCGCCTGAAGTGGAGTGTGGGGCTCGGGGAGGTGCGCAAGCAGACGGGGCGATGGAAATAGAAAGCGCCACCCCATCGGTTAAGCCTGCACCTGTGTGCTCCTCCGGCGTGAAAAGGAGAAGGGAACGTTCCCGCAAGAGGGCAGGGGATGTAGATGCGGGGGAGTCCCAGGAAGGGGTGGGAATCCGGGTAGGGGTTGGTTCTAAACCTGAATCCCCAGATGTAGCCACCAGTCCTGGGGTAGATGGTGTGGTTGTGCAAAAAGCTTGTGATAGCCCTGTTTGCACAAATGAGGCAGCCCTGGAGGCCTCCACCCAGGACCTACAAGTCAGTGCCTCTCTGGAGGCCAGTGTACCGAATAATGTAAGAGGAGACGAGACAAAGCTCTCTCTTTCTCAGCACCAGGCTGCTTGTGAATCCCTTGGACCAAAGGTGCCAGGTTCCCCTCTATGCCTGCCCCCTGGGGAGGGCGATTTTCTGTGCACGTCGACCCCAGCAATTAATGACTTGCAGGGAGTCCCTGGGGATTGTCCCTCCACTGTCGCAAATGTGGATGAGGCTGGTGCGACGGTGGAGCGGGCAGGTAAGAGCGAGGTGCCCGCTGCGCGGTATGGGTCACAAGCGCAGCCATCTATTGGAACATGCGGGGAGGCCGATGGGGATTCTGTCTGCAGTGACGGGTTGGAGGGGGACTCTTTTGATAGTGAAATAATGGACATCCTCACCCCTCCTGAGAAGTCCCCATTGATACCTGTAGAGGAAATTAAGCATTTTATTCTCACCTCTGAGGGTGCCAAGCACCGGCCTCAACTAGCCTCGCTACGCTGGCCCAGCATGCCGAGGCTGGTGAGGTCCCTGTGAGTCACCCTCGGACGAAAGGGAAAGGGAAAGAGGAATGCGGTGGCGGGGAACGACAGACAGCAACTAAAATCTTTCCTAGATGACCTAGTAAGGGACATTAGAGGGAGAAGCAGCCTCGCTCCTACGGGGGATGGTGGGTCACAGGGTGTCGCTGGTACCGCTCGAGCCCAGAAGGCAAAAAGTAACCTTGCTTTGTTTCCGGACAGTGTGGTGGAGGGTGCCTCCGCTCTCACCGAAATGGGCACAGCTGCTGAGACCTAGTGTGCTCCCGCCATGAAGCTTACCATAGCTAGTCTCAATGTAAACGGCAGCAGGGGTCCTCTTCGCAGGCATAACAATCTCTCAGCCCTCAGGGATGGGCGGTATACGGTGAGTTTCCTGCAGGAAACCCATATCATCCCTGGGGACGAGTCTGCTTGGCTCCTGGAGTGGCGGGGCGGGGTCTACATGTGCCACCTCAGCTCCATTTCTAGCAGGGTGGCGATCCTGTTGGCCCCGACCTTCCAGCCAGTAATTGAAAGAGTCCAGGACGTTGTGCCCAGCCGTCTGCTCCACCTGGTTGTGCGCCTGGGTGGCGTACCATTGCATTTTATCAATGTGTATGCTCCCAGGCGCGGTGTGATGCAGACGCGCCTATTCTGCCAGCTGTCCACCCTGCTGAGCTCCATCGATCCTGGGGATTGCGTCATCCTCGGGGGAGATTTCAATTGTACCCTCGAGGCGGAGGACCGTTCGGGCCTCCAACGCGACCCAGCATCGGCAAAAAAGTTAAAGGAGCTAGTCGGCTCCTTTGACTTGGTGGACAGCTGGCGGAATCTTCACCCCAACTCTAGCGACTTCTCGAGAAGGTCTAGAGAAGGAGGTTCCAGGATAGACCGTATTTACATCTCTCGGGCCTACGTCTCCCGCGTGTCGGCGTCCTCCATGCGGCCGGTGTCGTGCTCGGATCATCACCTTGTGTGGATGGAATTTATTCCACTACACCCTCGGGTGGGATCCGGGTATTGGCATTTTAACAACCGGCTGCTGGAGGACAGCCGATTCCGGGATTCGTTCCGAGCTTTCTGGGTCTCCTGGAAGGAGAGGTGGAGAGAGTTCTGCTCCCTACGGCTATGGTAGGATTTGCCCACATCCGGTTTTTATGTCGGGAGTACACTAGGGGGTCGACAAAGAGGCGGAGCTCTGAGGTTGAGCGGCTTGAGAGAGCGTTGCTTGACCTGGAGTCCCGCCTCGGTCCGACCGCTGGAGACCAGCAGCTGTGGCAGGAATACCAGGAGAAGAAGGACGCACTAAGGAACCTGCAGCTCCAGCAGTCCCGAGGTGCGTACGTGAGGTCACGGATCCAAATGCTGCAGGATTTGGACCATGGCTCACCCTTCTTCTACTCGTTGGAAAGGTGAAGGGGAGTTCAAAAGCAGCTAGTGGAGCTGCTGGCTGCCGATGGCTCCTCCATCACGGACCCTGATGGAATTAACAACGAGGTCCGTTCATTCTATCGGTCCTTATTCTCGCCTGATCCGTCAAATGCGGAGGCGTGTAATGAGGTCTGGAGGGATTTGCCTAAGGTCAGCCCAGAGGACGCAGTGCGTCTGGATGCCCCCCTGACTCGGGAGGAGCTGTCCACTGCCATTCGGCAACTCCGGAGGGGCAAGTCCTCTGGTTTGGATGGACTGTGTTGAGTTTTATCAGGCTTTTTGGGATGTCCTGGGGGATGATTACAGCCTTGTCCTAGGGGAGAGCCTAGCCACCGGAGAAATGCCCCTCTCATGGCGAAGAGGTGTTGTGGTCCTACTGCCCAAGAAGGGAGACCTCCGCCTGCTAAAGAACTGGCGGCCGGTCTCCCTCTTGTGCGCGGACTACAAGATCTTCGCCCGGGCAATGGCCAACTCGTCTGGGTTCGGTAATTGGACAGGTGGTCCATCCTGACCAATCTTACACAGTCCCGGGCCACTCCATCCAGGACAATGTCCACCTAGTACGGGACCTGATCCACCTACTCCAGGAGACTGGGACCCCGGTAGCGTTTCTTTCTCTTGACCAGGAGAAGGCTTTTGACCGGGTGGACCACAGTTTCCTGGTGGGCACCCTGCAGGCTTTTGGGCTCGGACCACACTTTGTGGCCCGAGTTCAGCTCCTGTACTCTGCCGCAGAGTGCCTAGTTAAGATTAACGGATCATTGACAAGACCTATCCACTTCCGAAGAGGAGTGCGTCAAGGGTGCCCCATGTCCGGTCAACTGTATGCGATCTGTGTCGAGCCATTCCTCAGCCTTCTTCGGCGAAGGCTGACAGGTCTGGTTCTGTGCGAACCGGACATGGGGGTCGTCCTCTCGGCCTACGCCGATGACGTACTCCTCATGATAACAGACCCCTGTGACCTGCGGAGGATGCGCGAGTGCCAAGATGTTTTCTCGGCGGCATCCTCCGCCAGGATCAATTGGGCGAAATGTTCCAGACTCTTAGTAGGCCAGTGGCAGGTGGACTCCCTGCCGGAGGAGATGAGAGCTTTTGAGTGGAGCACCAGACGTCTTCTCTATCTGGGAGTCTACCTGAGTCCTTCTGGGGAGACCTGGCTGGCGAACTGGCAGGACCTGGAGACAAAGGTCATGGCCCGGCTAGGGCGCTGGTCAGGCCTTCTCAGGGTGCTTTCCTATCGAGGCAGGGTGGTGGTCATAAACCAGCTGGTGGCCTCCATGTTGTGGTACCGGATGGTCACCTTGGCCCCCCCTGCCCCTTTTGTCGCAAGAATGCAGAGGAAGCTAGTGGACTTCTTCTGGGGAAACAGGAAGCACTGGGTCTCTGCAGCGGTTCTGAGTCTCCCAGAAGGAGAGGGCGGACAGTCGCTGGTGTGTGTACGCACACGACTGGCGGCTCTCCGCCTCAGGACTCTGCAGAGATTCCTGTACGCCGAGCACCCTCCCAGGTGGCACGTGTTGGCGACTTTCTTCCTCCGGAGGGGCTGCTGTCTTGCCGAAGATATGCAGCTACCACCGGCGGGCGTCAGCCGTGCTGCTTTGCAGAGCCGCCCAGCTTCTATCAGGACCTACTGAGAGTCTGGAACATGGTTGCCTCAGGCCGGGAATCCCCTCCTCTGGTAGAGGGCGGGGTCCTCGCCGACCCTTGCCCTGTCTCAACGGATGTCAGTGCGGCTCAGGGGTGTGGAACGACTCGGGCTGAGCTGCTCGTCGGGCCCAGGCCCCGCAGCCTTACCCGAGAGACGAATCCACACAACTTGAGCCGTCTTTCATCGACACCCACAATCCCATTCAGGGATGCAGGCAGGAGGTACCTTTATGGGCTGCTGCTCCACACCCTCCACTTCCTAGCATTTGTCCACCGTCCCGACACGCCATGGCGGTCGGTCTTTCCACCTGGAGGTGAGGGGGGTCCCCAATGGAAGTCCCTCTACAAGGGAGTCCTTCCCATGCACCTTGGGGATCTCGGCTGGAGGGTGCTGCATAAAGTGGTGCCCTGCAATAAGTTCTTTAGTTTGTACATGGATCTCCCAGCCGCGTGTCACTTCTGCGGGCTGGAGGAGACCGTGTACCATATGTACGTGGAGTGTGTGAGGCTGCAGCCCCTTTTCGCGTATTTGCGTGGGCTGCTTCTCGCCTTCTGGTTGCATTTCAGTCCCACTCTATTCATATATGGTCATCCAGTAAGGAGGGGGGCACAGAGGGATGAGGATGTCCTTGTCAACTTGCTCCTGGGGCTGGCGAAAATTGCCATCCGTGGCTCCTGGAAAAGGGTGGCAGGAGGTTCTCCCCGGGCGGACTGCCTGGCTATGTTTAGGGGGTATGTTCGTGCCCGGGTGAATATTGAAAAGGAATATGCACAGTCCACGGCGACCGTCGAGATGTTCCGGGACCGTTGGGCTCCGCGGGGTGTAAGTGCCATCGTTGATGAGGATGGCAATATATTGGTTTAACATGTATTGTCTGTTTGTAGTGTAGTAAATGTGTTAGTCACTGGGTTTGTAAATATTGTATAGCACCGACATTTGTAATAAAGAATTTTGTAAAAAATAAAAAAAAAGGGGAAAAAAAAAACCAGGCAGGAAGACCAGTGGCGTTCTTCTCCCGTACCCTTCAAGGCCCTGAAATTCGGCACTCTGCGGTAGAGAAAGAGGCCCAGGCCATAGTGGAAGCTATAAGGCACTGGAGGCACTATCTTGCCGGCAAAAGGTTCACCCTGCTAACTGACCAGCGCTCAGTCGCATTCATGTTTAATAATCAGCAGCGGAGCAAAATCAAAAATGATAAAATTCTGAGGTGGAGAATCGAACTCTCCACCTACAACTATGACAACATGTACAGGCCTGGGAAGCTCAACAAGCCCTCCGATGCCCTATCCCGGGGAACATGTGCCAGCGCGCAGATCGACCGGCTATACGCCCTACAGGTAGACCTTTGCCACCCGGGAGTCACCCAGCTTTTCCACTTTGTGAAAGCCTGGAACCTGCCTTACTCCCTTGAGGAGATCAGGATGATGACCAGGGACTGCCAAGTCTGCGCAGAGTGCAAACCGCACTTCTACCGACCCGAAAAGGTACCACTCATCAAGGCCAACCACCCCTTTGAGCGACTGAGTGTTGACTTTAAGGGCCCCCTTCCCTCCACCAACCGCAATGTGTACTTTCTTAACGTAATTGACAAGTACTCGCGGTTCCCCTTCACCATCCCCTGCCCTGATACCACTACCACGTCAGTTATAAAAGCCCTGCGCAAGCTCCTCACTCTGTTCGGATACCCATGCTATATCCACAGTGACAGAGGGTCCTCGTTTATGAGTGACGAGCTGCGCCAATACCTGCTGTCTAGGGGAATTGCAACCAGTAGGACCACGAGCTGTAATCCCCGGAGGAACGGACAGGTAGAGAAGGAGAATGGCACAGTGTGGAAAGCCACACTCTTAGCCCTCAGGTCAAAAGGACTGCCGGTCTCCCGCTGGCAGGAGGTCCTTCCCGAGGCACTCCACTCCATCCGCTCCCTGTTACGCACGGCCACCAATGCCACCCCTCATGAGCGGCTCTTTTCATTTCCCAGAAAGTCGACCACTGGAACCACCCTACCAACTTGGCTGACGTCCCCAGGGCCAGTGCTGCTCCGGAAACATGCGAGGAGCAATAAATACTCCCCGAGGGTCGAGAGGGTTCACTTACTTCATGCGAACCCCCCAGTATGCCTACGTGGTTTTACCTGATGGGCGGGAGGATACGGTCTCCATCCGTGACCTGGCGCCCTCAGGAGCACCGGGCCCCTACCCTGAACACTCCATGGTGACTATTGACCCCGTACCCACCGATATATGTACCCACGTGACACCGCGCACCCCAAACCCTACACAGACACCACACGACACTCCCATACCGGGCGCGACGCACACGCACGAGGGATTACCGACGCCTAACGTGCTAACACCTCAAGTCAGGCCGGAGCCAGCATAACCGCCATCGCCAGTGCAATCACCGCCGGTGCTACGTAGATCACAGCGACGGACTCGACCGCCTGATAGACTTAACCTGTAAATATACTTGTTTATATATTGTCAGTCACTTCATCCCGCGGGACTCTTTTTAAAAAAAAGGGGTGAATGTGGTAAACCATATATATATGTTGTAACTGGGTTACCTGTCTGGACACACCCCTCTGCTGACTGCCCCTGTGGCTCCTCCCACAGAGTCCTGTATAAAGGTGTTCATCTTGCCCCTCCCCCTCAGTCCGGGGGCAGACACTCACTGTGGAGGTCGTATTGTACAGCGAATAAAAGCCTTTCAGTATTTTACCAAACCTCAGTCTTTTGGAGTTACTGAAGGTGCTTCACATCTTAAAAGTTTATTCCTCCAGGAAGCTTTCAGATCAGCCTTTCAAGTCAGACCCTCCCCACTTCCATTCTAAAAGACCATAAGACAGGAGCAGAATTAGGTCATTTGGGCCATCGAGTCTGTTCCGCCATTTCATTAATGTGGATCCATTTCCCTCTCAGCCTCATTCTCCTGTCTTCTCCCCCAAACCTTTCATGCTCTGACTAATCAAGAACCTATCAACCTTGGCCATAAGTGCATGCAGTGACCTGGCCTCCACATTCGCCTGTGGCAACAAGTTCCACAGATTCACCTCCCCCTGGCTAAAGGAATTCCTCCTCATCTCTGTTCTAAATGGGCATTCCTCTATTTTGAGTCTGTGCCCTCTGGTCCTAAACTCCCCCAGCAACGGTAACATCCTCTTCTAAATCTACTCTATTTAGGCCTTTCAATATTCGGTAGATTTCAATGAGATTCCCCTTCATTCTTCTAAATTCCAGTGTGTACAGGCCCAGAACCTTATACGCTGCTCATTCGATATCCCTTTCATTCCTGGAATCATTCTCATGAATCTCCTCTGAGCCCTCTCCAGTGTCAGCACCTTTTTTAAATAAGAGGCCCAAAGCTGCCAATACAGCAGACGAGGCCTCACCAGTCCCTTTTCCGCCTCAGCATTACATCCTTGCTGTAATGTTCTAGTCCTCTTGAAGTGAATGCTAACATTGCAACTGATTCAACCTGCCCATGGACCTTCAGGGAATCCTGCGCGAGGACTCCCAGATCCCTCTGCACCTCAGATTTTTGAATTTTCTCCCTGTTTAGAAAATAGTCTATGCTTTTATTCCTTCTACCCAAGTGCATGAGCGTTAATTTCCTGACATTGTATTCCATTTCCCACCTCTTTGCCCATTGTCCTAATCTGTTTAATTTCTTCTGTTGTTTCATCAATAGTACCTATCTTCATATTGCCCTTCAAACTTGGCCACAAGGCCATCTATTTCATCATTCAAATCATTGACATACAAAGTAAAAAGAAACAGACCCCTGTGGAACGCCACTAGTCACTGGTAGCCAATCAGAAAGCGATGCCTTTATTCCCACTCTTTGTCTCCTGCTCATCTGCCAATGCTCTATCCATACTAGTATCTTTCCTGTAATACCCTGGGCTCTTATTTTGTTTAGTAACTTCATGTACAGCAGCTCATCAAAAGCCTTCCAAAAATCCAAATACACAATATATACCAATTCTATCCTATTTGTAGAAATCAGAGGTGGAAAGGTACTTGGGAGTGCTAGTGCAAGATTCCTTGAAGGTAAACTTGCAGGTCGGATCAGTAGAAAGTAAGGAAAATGCAAGGTTAGAATTCATCTTGAGGGAACTAGAAAGTAAAGATGAAATACTGAGACTTTATAAGGCATTGGTCAGACTGTATTTGGAATACTGTGAACAGATTTAGGGCTCTATATCTAAGAAAAGATGAGTGGCGTTGGAGAAGGTCCAGAGGAGGATCAGAAGAATGATCCTGGGAATGGAAAGGTTAACATTTGAGGACCGTTTGATGGCTCTGGGCCTGTACTTGATGGAGCTTAGAAGAATGAAGGGAAATCTCATTGAAACTTACTGAATATTGAAAGGCCTAGACAGAGAGGACATGGAGCGGATGTTTTCCATAGTGGGGGAGTCCAGAAGCAGAGGGCAAATCCTCAGAATACAAGGATGTCCTTTTAGAGCAAAGATGAGGGGCTATCTCTTTGGCCAGAGGGTGGTGAATCTGTGGAATTCATTGCCACAGACCGCTGTGGAGGCCAAGTCATTTCCTATATTTAAATGAGGTTGAGAGGGATAATGAATCAGTCCAGATTGAATGGTGGAGCAGACTTGATGGGCCAAATGACCTAATTGTGCTCTTGTGTCTTATGGTCATGTTCATAGCACTACTGCCAGCATTTTGCCTGTTCACATAGTCCAACACTTCTTGATATTTAACAACATATTTTTGACTGGATTCAAATTCAATCCAATCTCTCACTCTCCTAACCCCTGACATTTTCAAGTTTCCTTGTATCATTATCCTTCTGTTCTGGATGAAAGGATATAAAAAATATTGATTCAGTGTTTGTCACTTCCCTGTTATCACCTTTGTCTATCTTTAATGTGTCCATTCTTTCCTTTTTAAAAAGCTTTTACTGTTGCTTTTAAGATATTGTGTTTGTTCATTATCCTTCTCTTCATTGACCTGTTGGTTATCATATCTCTCCCAAAGCTTGCCAGATTTCCAGTTTGGTAACATTACATGAATCTTCATGTTTGCTTCTGTCAGATATTTCACCCCTGACCATGTTTGCGTGAAGACAAAAGTCACATGATTTGATGAGCCTTTAATGTTGTTTTGTATCTCCATACCATTTAGATTAAGGATGACAAATTGTTTTATCTGTCAATGTACATCAAAACATACAGTGAAATGCATAAAATCAAATTGGTGAGGTTTTTGCTGGGCAGTCTATAAATGTCGCAATGCTACTGGCACCTACATCTTTGGAAACCAGAGCACCCGGAGGAAACCCATGCTGTCACAAACACTTTACAGGTGGCAGTGGGAATTGAACCAAAGTGATGACTTTTGGCACTGTAAAGCAGTTGTGCCAACGGCTACACTAACATGCTGCCCCCAGTTTGAATTGTAACTTTATAGGTTCCTCCTCCTGTAGACATGACAGAATAGATTCAGAAAGAAGGTAATTTATTATATATTGAGAATAAGATACCAAGATTATATCTTTTATCCTCACGAATTTCTTTCTCCGCAATAAAGGAATGCTTTCTGACTCTCTGAGAAAAAACATTGACAAGCTTGGCTCAGGCTTCTTGTAGTTTTCTACCCATCTTGAGTAACATCTCCTGCAGATCTTCCAGAGCAGTGTAAATGTCTGCAGACATGTCGAAAGCAGTGGGGTATGGGAGCAGAAATAACACCCAGAATTTACTTTCTGAAGTTTGATTAGTAATTCACTTCAATGTGCACAACCATTTTGACAGCTGCTTTGACAGAGCTAAGGAAAGGACCATTCAAGGTCCGGCCAGGATTAGGATTGATTGACATTCCATTTGGTTTCCTTCAGTGTCTTTCAAGTAGCCAAATCAATCAACCCGCAGCCAATCTGAAGACGGGTTTTGTGAGTTGCTATGGTGATGTGCTTCTTTGTGTGTAGACTTTAAGCAGATATAATTTAATAGCTTATCTCTTCAATCTGCTGGAGCTGACATCTCTAGAACTTCTTTTATTTAGTTCAACAAAAATAGATGTCATGGTAGTGTAGCAGTTAGTGCAATGCTATCTCAACACATCGACCTGGGTTCGATTCCCACCGCCGACTGTCGGGAGGTTGCATGTAATCACATGGGTTTTCCTCCCGATGCTCCTGTTTCCTCCCACATTCCAAAAGCATATGGGTTAGTAGATTAATTGGCCACATGAGTGTAATTGGGCAGTGCAGGCTTGTGGGCCGGAAGAGCCTGTTACCGTGCTGTATCTCTAAATAAAAATTTTTTAAAATGTTCAGGCTGGGGTTTGCAGGTCTATATTAGGAGCTGTTTACATGTTCATGGTGTGAAGGAACTAGTGGCACAGCTGGTGGGGCCACTGGTTTCAGAAACCTGGGTTCAATCCTGACCAATGCTGCTGTCCCTGTGGCGTTTGCACATTCTCCCTTACCATTCAGGACATGCCCTCTTCTCATTACTACAATCGGGGAGGGGGAGGAGGTACAGGAGCCTGAAGACCCACATTCAATGTTCTAGGAACAACTTCTTCCCCTCCGCCATCAGATTTCTGAATGGTCCATGAACCCATCAACTATTCTGACTATTTTGCTCTCTTTTTTACATTACTTACTTGTTTTTATATTTCATACTGTAACTTAGAGTAATATAGTTTTATTATTGTATTGTGCTGCACCACTACTACAAAACAACAAGTTTCACAACATATGTCAGTGATAATAACCCGATTCTGATTCTGAGAAGAGATTGTATAAGATGATGAGAGGCATTGATCATATGGATAGTCAGAGGCTTTTTCCCAGGGCTGAAATGGTTGCCACAAGAGGACACAGGTTTAAGGTGCTGGGGAGTAGGTACAGAGAAGATGTCAAGGGTAAGTTTTTTACGCAGGGAGTGGTGAGTGTGTGGAATGGGCTGCCGGCAATGGTGGTGGAGGCAGATACCATTGGGTCTTTTAAGAGACTTTTGGATAGGTACATGGAGCTTAGAAAAATAGAGGGCTGTTGGTAACCCTAGTAATTTCTAAGGTAGGGACATGTTCGGCAGAACTTTGTGGGCCGAAGGGCCAATATTGTGCTGTAGGTTTACTATGTTTTTCTATGTTTCTATTGTTTGACCTTCTCCGCTCTCTGACCCACCTCAGGAGTAGGGGATGTAGGTACAGAATTCAGGCCCAGTGTAAATGATCTATAAATTCCCTTTTTTTGCCTCCCTCTCTTCTTAAAGAGTGGACTGACATTTGCAATTTTCTATTCCTCTGGAACCATTCTGAAACATAGTGATTCTTGAAAGATCAGTACTAATGCCTCTACAATCTTTTCAGCTACCTCTTTCAGAACCCTGGGGTGTAGTCTATCAGGTCCAGGTGACTTATCTACCTTCAGGCCTTTCAGCTTCTCAAGCCCCTTCTCCTTAGTGATAGCAACTACATCATGTCTGCCCCCTGACACTCAAACTCCGGGCACACTGCTGGTGTCTTCCACAGTGAAAATACTGATTACGTTCATCCACCGTTTCTTTGTCTCCTATTACTACCTCTCCAGCATTGTTTTCCAGTTGTCTGGTATCCACTCCTGCTTCTCTTTTACTCTGTATATATCTTTTATATTATTGGCTAGCATACCTTCATATTTCATCTTTTCTCTTATTTTGCTTTTTTTAGTTGCCTTCTGTTTGTAAAGCTTCTCACTCTAACTGCCCACAGAATTTTAATATATTATATACCCTCTCTTTTGCTTTTATTGTGTCTTTGACTTCTCTTGTCAGCCACAGTTCTTTCATTCTCCCTTTAGAGCACTAATTCTTCATTGGGATGTACCTATCCTGCGCCCAGAAATTCCAGCCATTGCTGTCCTACCGCCATCTCCACTAGTGTCCCCTTCCAATCAACTTTAGTTAACTCTTCTCTCATGCCTCTGTAATCCCCTTTACTCGACTGTAACATTGTACTGATACATCTGATTTTAGCTTCTCCCTCTAAACTGCAGGGTAAATCATATTCTGTTCACTCCCTCCTAAGTGTACCTATACGTTAAGCACCTTAATCAAATCTGGTTGAAACCCAATCTGAAATCATCTTTTCCCTAGTTGGCTCAACCACTAGCTGCTCTAAAAAAAGCCATCTTACAGGTTTTCCACAAATTCCCTCTTTTGGGATCCAGCACTAACCTAATTTTCCCAATCTACCTGCATGTTGAAATCTCCCATGACTATCATACCATTGCCCTTTTTTACATGCCTTTTCTGTTTCCTGTTGCATTTCCCAGTTTTTTTGTACTTTTAAGGCAGATGTTGGTAGATTCTTGATTAGTCAGGGCACGAAGGGATACGGCGGAAGGCAGGAGATTGGGGCTGAGACCAAAAGTGGATCAGCCATGATGAAGTGAGGAGGCAGAGTTGATGGGCCAAAAGGCCTAATTCTGCTCCTATATCTTGTGGTCTTATGGTAATTTGTATCACATGTCCTGACTACTATTCAGAGGCCTGTGTATAACTCTCATTTGTGTCTTTTTGCCCTTGCAGTTTGTTAACTCTACCCATATCTTCCAATCCTTTGTCTCCTCTTTCCAAAGATTTGATTTCACTTTTTACTAACAGAGCCACCCCACCCCTGTGACCTACCTGCCTACCAGTTTGATACAATGTATATCCTCATAAAGTAATTGTAATACATGGATCTATTTCTTTTGGAGCTATGCCCCCCAGCACTACGTAATGATTTATTGTCTGTGTACGTGCTGTTGTCTATGCATGCACATTGTTTTCTCTCTCTCCCTCTCTCTCTCTCTCTTTCTTTCTCTCTCTCTCTCGCTGCAATGTGAATACACCAGTTAAAGCCATCTCCCAAGTGTGTGCTTTTATTTAATTGATATGTAGTTGTGCACAGACACAACAAATTGGCAGTGAGTTCAAATCTGAATCTCAGAGAATATCACCAACTGCACCAACAGTTATGGACAAAACAGTGAGAGTTAACCAGCACGATAAAGCCAAAGGACGCACAAGTAACAGTGAAAGACGTGCTGAATTTAAAGTAAAAGTAACATGGCGAAGGCTTCAGTCAGAAAAGTTGATGAATTTGACAGCGTTAATGAAGGCTGGGAGTCATATATCGAGAGGGTGGAACTGTACAGTAATGCAAACAATATGGAGGAGCAAAAGAAAGCCCCTACGCTTCTTAGCTCAATGGCCTCAAGAACATACAGTCACTTACGTAGCCTAGTAACCCCTGAAAAACCAGCAAGCAAAACGACAAAATTGTTTCAATTTTACAAAATTAGGTAAGTTCAAAACTGCTGGTAATAGCTGAGAGATTTAGATTTTACAAAAGTAACCAGTCAAAAGATGAAAGCCTACCTGAATACATTTCAGAACTGAGTAAACTTTCCCACTTCTGTGACTTTCTGATGCATTGAGGGATCCGCTTGTATGTGGCAAGCGCAGTCAAAGCACTCAAACAAGGCTACTGTCAGAAATAGACCTAACCTTAGAATGCACATTGACCATTGCAATATTATTAGAGACTGCAGAAAAGGATGCAGCAGAACTACAGAAAAGGTTAGAATGTGAAATGCACAGAATGTCCCCGAATTGAGCAAAAATGTTATCAATATGGAAATCCGTCCATGATACAAATAACTGTTGGTTCAAAGAAAAAGTCTGCAGAAAGTGTCACAGACAAGGTCACATTGAGGGAATGTACAAGGCAGACAAAAAACACAACTGAGTACAAGTCTCAAACACAATACAAAGCAAAGGCATAAAGTTACCAAATGTAAAACAGAATCAGACAACAAGAGTCTAACAAACGTGAAATTTCATGCCTTGAACTGCATAGTATCACTGAAGCAGACAGCAATATAATACGGATCACAATAGATGTGTCTGGTGTAAAACTGAAAATGGAGCTGGATACAGTGTCAGCTTTGTCCATAATTCCAGAGGCTGACCACAACAGACCGTTAGAGAAGACCTCAGTGATGCAAAAGACCATAAGACCATAAGACATAGGAGCAAAATTAGGTCATTCAGCCCATCAAGTCTGCTCCACCATTCCATCATGGCTGATCCCAGATCCCACTCAACCTCAAGCACCTGTTTCTCGCCATATCCTTTGATGTCCTGACCGATCAGTAAACTATCAACCTCCACCTTAAATATACCCACGGACTTGGCCTCCACCACAGTCTGTGGCAGAGCATTCCACAGATTCACTACTCTCTGGCTAAAAAAAATCCTCCTTACCTCTGTTCTAAAAAGTTACTCATCAATTTTGAGGCTGTGGCCTCTAGTTCCAGATACCCCACCATAGGAAACATCCTATCCACATCCACCCTATCTAGTCCTGTCAACATTCGGTAGGTTTCAGTGAGATCCCCCCGCTTTCTTCTAAATTCCAGTGAGTACAGGCCCAAAGCTGCCAAATGTTCCTCATATGTTAACCCCTTCATTCCCAAAATCATCCTTGTAAACTCCTCTGGACTCTCTCCAATGACAATACATCCTTTCTGAGATATGGGGCCCAAAACTATTGACAATACTCCAAGTGCAGCCTGACTAGTGTCTTATTAAGGCTCAGCATTATCTCCTTGCTTTTATATTCTATTCCTCTTAAAATAAATGCCAACATTGCATTGGCCCTCTTTACCACAGACTTAACCTGTAAATTAAGCTTCTGGGAGTCTTGCATGAGGACTCCTAAGTCCCTCTGCACCCCTGATGTTTGAACCTTCTCCCCATTTAATAATAGTCCGCACTATTGTTCCCTTTACCAAAATGCATTATCATACATTTCCTAACACTGTATTCCATCTGCCACTTTTTTGCCCATTCTTCAAATTTGTCTAAGTCCTGCTGCAATCACATTGGTTCCTCAGCACCACCTACCCCTCCACCTATCTTTTTATCATCCAAAAACTTTGCCACAAAGCCATCAATTCCATTATCCAAATCATTGACAAACAATGTAAAAAGTAGTAGTCACAATACTGACCCCTGTGGAACATCACTTGTCACTGGCAGCCAACCAGAAAAAGCCCCCTTTATTCCTACTCGCTGCCTCCTGCCTGTCAGCCATTCCGCTATCTTTGCCAGTATCTCTCCTGTAAAGCTATGGGATTTTATAATGTTAAGCAGCCTCATGAGGCAACTTATCAAATGCCTTCTGAGAATCCAAGTAAGTGACATCCACTGCCTCTCCTTTGTCCACCCTGCTTGTTACTTCTTCGAAGAATTCTAACAGATTTGTCAGGCAAGATTTCCCTTTACAGAAACCATGCTGACTTTGACGTATTTTATCATTAGTCTCCAAGTACACTGAAACCTCATCCTTAATAATAGACTCCAATGTTTTCCCAACCACTGAGGTTTGGCTGACTGGCCAATAATTTCCTTTCTTTTGCCTTCCTCTTTTCTTTTTTTTGGTGCGTGCCTGTGTGTGTGCATCTGCGTGTGCATGCGTGCACATCTGTGTGTCTGCGTGTCTGTGCATGTGTCCGTGATTATGTCTTTTTCATGGCTTTTACAAGGCGCAGAGAGAGACTGTGTGGCGCGCCACTGCTCACACAGACATTTTCGCAGTATTTTCCCTTTTTTTATGAGGTTGAGCTGTGATCTCGACACTCGACCCCAGTATGGAAAGCATACTTGGGGGTGGACCTGACTAGTTTCAAACCCGGGAACCTCTGCTCTCGGGTCCGGCGCCGATGTCATTGCGCCACCAGCCGGCCCCTCCTTCCTCTTAAAGAGTGGAGTGACATTTGCAATCTTCTAGGCCTCCGGGACCATGTCAGAATCAAGTGATTCTTGAAAGATCATGACCAATGCATCCGTTATCTCTTCAGCAACATCTCTCAGGACTCTGGGATGTAGTCCATCTGGCCTAGGTGACTTATCCACTATGTCCTAAAGTGGATATTCAACTGCAGAGCTTGGAGGCACCTGGATTTGGGCCACACACATTGTCCTGATGATCAAGAAAGGGAAGGCTGGAGCCGTTCACATGTGTGGGGGTTTCAAAGTGAGCATCAGCCTGGCGCTGTGTACTATGCAGTTTCCCCTGCCACAAATAGAAGATAGTTTTGCGTCTTTGGCAGGCGGGGCAAGATTTCCAAAGATTGACTTGTCACAAGTCTATCTACAAATGAAGATTGAGGAGTCAAGCAAGAAGTTCCTCACTATCAACACTCACAAGGGACTGTTCCAGTATAATTGTCTTGCCTTTGGTGTCGCATCAGGTCCAGCAATTTGGCAAAGAACAATGGACCAAATGCTCCAAGATACCTGAGTAACACACTGTTACCTTGATGACATCATCATGACTGGCAAAAATGATGAAGAGCACCTCCAGAGTCTTGGTAAAGTGCTGACTAGACAGTGAGTACAGTCTGTGCACAAAGAGACAGAAAAGTGAGTTTTTCAAGAATGAAACCTCATATTGTGGACATGTCATTCACAACCATGGCGTACATAAGTCACAAGAGAAGATTGAAGCAGTGCTACACGCACCCAAACCAGAAAATGTGTCATAACTCAGGTCACACTTGGGCCTCGTAAACTACTGCCACCAGTTTCTCCCAAACATTGCTACATTGTTACATCCATTGAATACACTGCTACAGACAGGAGCAAAGTGGGAATGGTCAGAAAGATGTGAAAAGTCATTCAAAATAACAAAGGGACTGATAACATCAGATGAACTGCTCACCCATTATGACCCATCCCTGTCCATCAGACTGGTGTGAGATGCGTCCCCTTATGGCATCGGAGCCATTTTATCATACATTATGAAAGATGGATGCGAACGCCTGATTGTGTTTGCCTCAAGATCACTGACGAGCGCAGAATGCAACTACACACAGTCATCTAAGAAGACAAGAGGACACCCGGTAGGATAGCTACAGTAACTGGACCACTGACGTACACAGTAGATGTTGGAGACCAGACATGAAGATGTCACGTGGACCAGATACTGGATACCTAATCGAAGAACACACCTGAGTCAACTGCATCCAACAAGACAGACACATTACAGTCACCGGACTTAACGCTCAGTGATGATGTCACTGACAGCAGCGTGACACCGAAAACCAAGAAGTTGTCTTAGACAGACACCTGCCAAACCTGGTGCCCCTCCACAGGTCCAGAGGCGCTGTCCTGAAATAAACAGAGAGCCACCCAGAAGACTGAACCTTTAGAACTGTGAAGTGGTTATGGACTGTTATTGTGAAAGCATGTTTATTTGGAATATGAATTTATGAAACATAAACAGTTTTATGTTGCATTAATCTAAAGGGGGAAGAAGTGTAATGTATGGATCTATTTCTTTTAGAGCAGTAACTCCCCCTTAGCACTACAAATTAATCTGTTGTCTGCGCATGTACTTTGTTCTCTCTCTCTTCTCACAACGTGAAGACACCAGTTAAAGCCGTCTTCCATGTGCATACTGTAATTGATATGCAGTTTGTATACAGACATAACAGTGACAATTGCCTCTGAATCAGGTGGTGTTGTACCTCCTGCCCAGTGGTAGCTGTGAGAAGAGAGCACGGCCTGGATGGTGCGAGTTGGGGCGGGGGGGGGTTTGTCCTTGAAGATATGGGAGGAAAGCAGAGGTGAGCCAGCTTCTAACAAAGCACTTTAGCATTGAATTCATATGTAGCCCGCATCCAGTTTCTGCTCAGCATTTGTTTAAATTGATTCACTGGATATGGCATTGCTAATTGCCTGAGAACATTGAAGTGAGCTGTCAGCAGGCACCACAGCAGTCAGGGAATCAGGGTAACCCAACACAGCCGGTCACCGGTGACTTTCTGAGTTCTGGGCCAGCGACTGTCCGGCAAAAGTGATATTTTGACAAACTGAGAAACTGGGTGAGCCAATGGCAGACATCCCACCTCTCCTGGAACCTCAGGGAGTCTCCCTCATATTAATAGTGGCTCCCTGATGCCCGCAAATTATATACAATATCACAGAAATCAATTTTTTTGAGAGCGAGCGAGAGAAAAGCAAGAGAGAGCGCGAAAGCGACCTCGAGAGAGAGCGAGAGAGAGAGAAAGCAAACAAGAGCGCTTGAGAGCGCGCGAGCGACCACGAGAGAGAGAGAGCGCGCCTTTGCAGAGTGTTCCAAAAAAAATAAAACGTATGTCACCCCAGGCTACACTAAAGTGTACCTCTGCCTAATAGGGGTCAAAATAATGACAGTGTTGCTCGCTACACTGTTTGCAACAGTGACTTTTCTATTGCCCATGGTGGGTTAAGACTGTAAAAGACATGTTGAGGTGAGTTTAACAGGTGTCATTCGTTCATTAGCATAGCTAACGTTATTTAAACTAGCTGGCTGGCTGCTAAGGAGCTACTCTATTGCAGACATCCCACCTCTCCCGGAAGTTCCAGGAGTCTCCTGCAAACTGATGGTGCTACCTCCCTGAAATGAGTTTTTGCAGAGTGGGATGTCTGCTATGGCACGTGTGGGGGTAGTCACATTCCTGGACACCAGGCACTGTAGATTTGGGGAGTGCAAAATATTAATGATCCACAGTGCAACTACTGTATCAGAGTGGATACATTGAGTATTTCAGATAGTGTCTCTGACATGAATCAAACACAAGGCCTGGTATCGAGGACAGGACTCCAGAAAGAGCTACTCTCACCCAAGCAATACTCTCCCACACCCTCCCTCCCAGCATATTCCCCCTCTCCCTCCTTCTCACCACATTCCTCCTCTCCTTCCCTCCCTCTACATTCCCCCTCTCCCTCTCTCCCACCACATTCTCGCTCTCCCTCTCTCCCACCACATTCCCCCTCTCCCTCCCTCCCACCACATTCCCCCCTCCCTCCCTCCCACCACAATTCCCCCTATCCCTCTCTCCCACCACATTCCCCCTCTCCCTCCCTCCCACCACATTCCCTCCTCCCTCCCTCCCACCACATTTCCCCTCTCCCCCTCCCTCCCTCCCATCACATTCCCCCTTCCTCCCACCACATTTCCCCTCTCCCTCCCTCCCACCACATTCCCCCTCTCCCTCCCTCTCACCACATTCCCCCTCTCCTTCCCTCCCTCTACATTCCCCCTCTCCCTCTCTCCCACCACATTCTCGCTCTCCCTCTCTCCCACCACATTCCCCCTCTCCCTCCCTCCCACCACATTCCCCCCTCCCTCCCTTCCACCACAATTCCCCCTATCCCTCTCTCCCACCACATTCCCCCTCTCCCTCCCTCCCACCACATTCCCTCCTCCCTCCCTCCCACCACATTTCCCCTCTCCCTCCCTCCCACCACATTCCCCCTCTCCCTCCCTCTCACCACATTCTCCCTCTCCCTCTCTCCCACCACATTCCCCCTCTCCCTCTCCCTCCCACCACATTCCCCCTCTCCCTCCTATAATATTCCCTCTCTCCCTCTCTCCCACCACATTCCCCCTCTCCCTCCCTCTCACCACATTCCCCCTCTCCCTCTCTCCCACCACATTTCCCCTCTTCCTCTCTCCCACCACATTTCTCCTCTCCCCCTCCCTCCCTCCCATCACATTCCCCCCTTCCTCCCACCACATTCCCCCTCTCCCTCCCTCTCACCACATTCCCCCTCTCCCTTTCTCCCACCACATTCCCCCTCTCCCTCTCTCCCACCACATTTCCCCTCTCCCTCTCTCCCACCACATTCCCCCTCTCCCTCCCTCTCACCACATTCCCCTCTCCCTCTCTCCCACCACATTCCCCCTCTCCCTTTCCCTCCATCCCATCACATTCCCCCTCTCCCTCTCCCTCTATTCCATCACAATCCCCCCTTCCTCCCACCACATTCCCCCTCTCCCTCTCTCCCACCACATTCCCCCTCTCCCTCTCTCCAACCACATTCCCCCTCTCCCTCTCTCCCACCACATTATTTCCCCTCTCCCCCACCTCATTCCCCCTCTTCCTCTCTCCCACCACATTCCCCCTCTCTCTCCCTCCCACCGCATTCCCCCTCTCCCTCTCTCCCACCACATTTCCCCTCTCCCCCCCTCTCTCCCACCACATTCCCCCTCTCTCTTCCTCCCACCACATTCCCCCTCTCCCTCTCTCCCAACATGTTCCCCCTCTCCCTCTCTCCCATCACATTCCCCCTCTCCCTCCCTCCCACCACATTTCCCCTCTCTATCCCTCCCTGCTTCCACTACTCTTCTCCGCTCCTTCTCCCCACCTGTCTCTCCCTATTGTAACACTCTCCTCTCCCTCCTTTCTGCCCTCCCTCATTCCTTCGCTCTCTTCCCTCTCCTTGTCATGCTTTGTTTTATTGCTATGATCCATTTTGTTTAATACCGGGGCCTCTGCGCACTCTCTGCATTACGAGTCTTACACAAATGCACCTTTGATAATCTGGACTAAGTACACAGTGTCCTATGGGGGAGCTGCAGCCACATCACCACTGAGTGAATGGAGTAGACATTGTCGTGGGGGGGGGAGTAGACATTGTCATGGGGGGAGCAGTGAAGCGTGGTCCCTGTGAGACGTGGGGGCTGGCAGACAGGAGTAATGATGGCAGAATCATTTGCTCCCACTGCTGCCTGAAGCAAACGTAATCACTTTGCTGGAGCAAAATGGATCCCAGGAGCACCATGAAAGCTGGAATACTACTCATTTTACAATGATCACAAAGTGCACGAGAGCAGCTGAGAGAACACAGCAATAAACTTGGAGCCCCTGATCCCTCTGAAACTGCTGCACTTTGTTCTCACTGCACTCTTTGATCATCCTTTGTCGAAGACTTTGAAGCCCATGCGAGGGTCAGTGACTAAGCCAGTGTTTCTCTTCACAGTGCAATGACACCAGTGGGGTTAAATGTTTAGACCTAAACCTTGAAGTTCAGATAGCTAAAGTGAAATCCCACCACAGGAACTATGGAATTTAAGTTCATTAATAATTTCAATTCTAAAAACACTCACAAAATACAGAAGGAATTCAGCCAGTCATGCAGCATCTATGGAGAGGAACAAATAGTCAATATATTCCCCTCTACAGATGCTGCCTGACCTGCTGAGTTACTCCAGCATTTTGTGTTTGTTTTTCTGGATTTCCGGCATCTGCAGAACCTGTTGGGCTTATTAGTAATAATGATCATTATGCTGTCAAATTGTCATAAACAGCTTTGAACTCAATCCCCTCTACAATCTGTTACCTCCTGACCTGTATATTCTTCCCTCTACCGTTACTGTTAAGCCAGAAGTTAACATCAAGGAGTGTGCAAGGACAGATCCAAGCAACACCAGTGGTATCTCAGAATATCGAGGAAATCCACCATGTATATGCAGTCTGGCCTACATGTGATTCCAGGCTCCTAATACCATCTAAAATAGTGAAATGTCTTTCCCTTAAGGCATCACCTCTGCGGTGAGACAAAGAAAGAGAAAATTGGACCTACCACCTGCCATTGACATCAACAGCAAATTCAGTGTCAGGAAGGTTGTTCCCCCAACTCAGTTGACCTGAGTGTTTAAATTGGGAACATTGTCCCACAGACCAGTCAAGCAATTGGCTGACATTGATATATTCACAGAATTGCACAAGATGCCAGACTGCTGAATCACAATCTCTGGAATTCCCTTATCCCTGTTTCCACCAGAGGGGATAGGTCAGCGATATATTAGTGGGAGACAGTAGTCCAAGGAGTCATTAAGACCACACTGACCATCAATCCTCTGAACCATTTCCATCCCATGCCTCCTTGATCCTCAGAAGAAAACACTCACCTACATGCATGGAGCAATGTTCAGTAATCTACCAACCCACACAATTTTGCGATGTGTGAGGAAACCAGATCACAGTGAGAAACTGAGCCCCCAACATTGTTTACAACTGGATCCCTGAAGTTTTACGTCATGAGATAAATCTTTTGCAAAAATACCTTCTTCTAAAGCCTCCCTTCAGTTGATGAGTCAGTGCTATTGTGTGCCAAGTGATACGAGGGAGATGTACAGAATGAAGTCTGGATTTCAAGGCACATCACTAGCAGCAACATTGCTGGTCGAGTACTGGAGGATGTAACTGCTGGACTGGATTTACAACAGGCAGCAAGTGAATTAACAAGAGGCAGAAACCTACCCCAACCCACCAATGGCACATTCATCAGTCTATGATAGCATTAGACCCGAAGACATTGGGGCAGGATTAGGCTATCTGGACCATCGAGTCTGCTCTGCTATTAAATCATGGCTGATCCTTTTTTCCTATCTCCTCCTCAACCCCAATTCTCAGCCTTCTCCCCATAACCTTTGATGCCATGGCCAGTCAAGAAACTATCAATCTCTGCCTTAAGCACACCCAACGACCTGGCCTCCACAGCTGCCTGTGGTAACAAATTCCACAAATTCATCACCTTTTGTCTAAAAAAAATTCTCCACATTTCTGTTTTGAAAGGGTGCCCCTCTATCCTGAGGCTGTGCTCTCATCCCTCTGAATTCCAGCGAGTACAGACCCAGAGCCAACGTTCCTCATATGATAACTCATTAGCATGAGCGATTACCACACCGTCCTGTTGAAGAGGAAGTTCTGTAATTTTTCTGCCATCCACCTTAAGAAGCCTTTCATAATTTGAAACATTTCTATAAGGTCACTCCTTATTCTCCTAAATTCTAAGGAATAAAAACCTAACCACTCCCTATGTTAGGCCCCCTAGTTCTGGCAACATCCTCTAAAACCTCTTCTGCACTCTTTCCAGTTTAATCACATCTCTCCTATAACAGGGCTTTCCAAAACTCCGAGTTTTCCAGGACAGGGTACTCCAAGTGCTGCCTCAACAACAATTTGTACAACTGCAACATAATGTCCCATGTCCCATGTTCAATGCCCTGACTGATGAGGGCCACCCTGCTAAATGCCTTTTTGACCACACTGTCTCTCTGTGGCACTGCTTTCAATGAACTATGCCCTTGTACTCTTAAATCCCTCTGTTCCATTATACTCTCTAGTACCCTACTATTTATACTGTAAATCCTACTTATCCTATTTTGGTTGGTCTTTCCAAAATGCATCACCTCACACTTATCTGTATTGGAATCCATTTGCCGCTCTTCAGCCCTCTTCCCTAACCTATCAAGATCCCCTTGCAATTTACGACAACCTTCTTCACTATCAACAACGCCCCCTAATTATGTGTCATTTGCAGATTTACTGATTACGCCTGTGTATTCACATCCAAATCATTTATATATAAATAACGAATAATAAGGGTATCTTCAGCCTTCAAACTCTGCTTCCTAGCTCCAAGCCAATTTTGAATGCTCTGACTAGTTCTCCCCAGATTCCATGGAGCCTAGTCTTCCAAACCAGCCTATCTTGCGGGACCTAGTTGAAGACCTTGCTAAAATTTTGCCTGAACCTGTGCCTGCAAAGCTGCTGCAATCAAGTCTTTCATTTTATCTGTAACTCACCACACTTATACTTTATACTTTAAATTATAAATCATAAATAGAAAATAGAAAAATGGGAAGTAAGGTAGTGCAAAAAAAAAACTGAGAGGCAGGTCCGGATATTTGGAGGGTACGGCCCAGTACGGGTCAGGATCCATTCAGCAGTCTTATCACAGTTGGAAGGAAGCTGTTCCCAAATCTGTCCGTATGAGTCTTCAAGCTCCTGAACTTAGGAACACGACAACAACCTCGATTTGTCTTGATACCAAGGGCCACCCTCCAGCATGTTTTGTGGCACTGTGAATGTGCTCGACTCAGAACAGATCTGATACGTCAAAGATAGGAATCCATGAGGCACTGTCAGGAGCAGAAATGGGGACCACCACAATCTATAACCTTATGGGCTGACATTCCTCATTGTTATGATCACAAAACCTGAGGATCCAAGTCTGGCTCAGTGAACAGTATGGAAGGGTAAGGACAAGATGCAGGAAAACTCAGTGTGTCAGGCAGCATCTGTGGAGGGAAGTGGACAGTCAACGTTTTGAATTGAGATCCTTCATCTGGACAGATGAACAAGGAATACAATGGAGGAACTCAATGGGTCCGATGGCAGGAATGCCTCTCTCCACAGATGCTGCTCAAGCTATTATATTCCTCCAGCATTGTGCTTGTTGCTTCATATTCCTGCGTCTCCAGTCAGGAAGGGCATGCTAGAGTCATCAGGCAAACTTTTGCACATTTTAATTTAATTTAAACACCAGCCCAGGTGGACACGGGGCTCCTCTCTCCAAGACACTGAGGCTGTGAGACTGCCCCCAGCTGCTCTGCTTTGTGTCTGCGGATTTGCAATGATTTGCGCTGCTAATATGATGAACTGAATGCTAAGGCTTTGGGCCTACTCTGAGCTGTTCCGGGGATTTGGATCTAAGGGCTCAATTTGGTTCAGAATCCTACCGTTGTTGTTCACTCACTTCTATTGTCTGCATGATTTGTGGGTTTTTTTCCTCTTTGTCTGCACATCGTGGGTTGGTCTTTATTTTTCTGACTGAGTTCTTTTGGGTTTCTTGTCTTGTAGCTGCCTGTAAGCAGACAAGATTGTATAATGTATACATTCTTTGACAATAAATGTACTTGAATTTTGAATCTTGAATCTTGCATGTCCTTGCTTTTGCATAGTCTGCCTGACCAACCAATGGATCAGCTCTGGCTGTGATGGGACCATAAGAAACAGGAGCAGAATTAGGCCATTTGGCCCATTGAGCCTTCTCCACCATTCCATCATAGCTGATTAATTACTCCTCTCAACCCCATTCTCCTGCCTTCTCTCCATAACCTTTGACACCCTGACTAATGAAGAATCTGTGAACCAGTGCCTTAAATATACCCAATGACTTGGCCTCCACAGCTGTCTTTGGCAATGTAATCCACAGATTCTTCACCCTCTGGCTAAAGAGATTCCTCCTGTAATCTCTGTTCTAAAGGGGCGCCCTTGGATTTTGAGGCTGTGTTGTCTGGTCGTATTCTTTACCACTATAGGAAACATTCTCTCCACACCCACACTAACTAGGCCTTTCAATAATAAATGGGTTTCAATGAGATCCCCCCTCATACTACTAAAGTCCAGCAAGTACAATAGAGCCCTAGATCCATCAAATGCTACTCATATTTTAACCCTTTCATTCCCAGGATCATTCTCATGAACCTCCTCTGGAACCTATCCAATGTCAATACATCATTTCTTGGATAAGAGGGCCAAAGGTTCTCACAATCCTTTGCAGTCTGGCCAATGCCTTATGAAACCTCAGCATTACATACTTGTTTTTATATTCTAGTCCTCTTGAAATGAATGCTAACATTGCATTTGCCTTTCTCACCACGGACTCAACTGCAATGCAGAGCATCATTCACGTGCAGTTTATCAGCCCTTGGTTTTTAATGACCTAACCTAATCCATCACAGCAACAGCACAAAGCCACCACTTTATGGATGTTTTTGAGTTATGACCAGACTGACTGTCTCCATTGAAGACAGCTGACCAGATTAATATTGGTTATCGAGCTGTTGAATGGGGAGGGACCTTCGAAGTTAAGGCTACAGTGACTCAATCTGTGGAAAACTCAATACTGAGTTAAAAGGAAATTCTCTGAGACTGGCAGATTCTAATTTCAGTACAGAATTACGTTAAAATGGAATTATGCTCATACTCACCCCAACATCAATGTCTTTAGTAACCTCATTGCTTAACTCTAAAACTGCTCAACCTCTTGAAGCCAACTTGCTGAACACTTCTAACACTTCTCCCTTTAGCTTGCTTTTGTTTGCTCTGTTATAGAGGCACCTTATTCAAATTTCTAAATAAAAGGAACTGTAAATTGATGTTGGGAGAATGAAAACCAAAACCCCAAATGAGAAATGGATAGGAGAGGGTTGGGATATGGGCCGAACCAGGGGAAATGAGGCTAGCTTAGGTAGGCATCTTGGCTGGCATGGATTGGTGGGCTAAAGGGCCTTTTTCTATGCTCCATTACTCTATGACTCCAACATTCTATGAAATAAATTTGCTATTATTCTCTAATTTGAACTAAACACTTGAGCCCATCCATTATGACATTGAGCGAGTCCAGACAAGGACAGTGATAATGTCATAACAAGACAAAGTAGGGAAATTAGCCCTTCAGCCCCCTGTCTGCACTGATACATTTACAGTACACTAATCCTATATTAATACCATTTTATTATTCACTTCATACTTTCATCAGCCCCAGATTCTATCTAGATGCCAGTGGCAGTTTGCAGTGGCCAGCGAACCTCCTGGATGTGAAGAAAACTGGGGCGTCTTCAGGAAACAGACATAGTCATGGGACAGTGTGGACACCCCACACAGGCAGCACCCAAAGTCAAATTGAAAGTAAATTTATTATCAAAGTTCATGTGTGCCACTATATACCACCCTCAGATTCATTTTCTTCCAGGCATTTACAGGAAAATAAGAAGTACAATAGAATTTATGAAAATCTGTATATAAATTAAGACTGACATACAACCAATGTGAAAAAGAAGGCCAATCATGCAAATAATTAAAAAAGTAAATAACTAATACTGAGAGCAGGAGTTGTGGAGCCCTTGAAAGTAAATTTATAGGTTGTGGAATTAGTTCTGAGCTGAGGTGAGTGAAGTTGTCCACACTGATTCAGGAGTCTGCTGGTTGTAGGGTAATAACTGCCCCTGAACCCAGTGGTATGAGACCTAAGGCTCCTGTACCTTCCGCCCGATGGTAGTAGTGAGAAGAGAGCATGGCCTGGATGGTGGGGGTCCTTGATGAACCCCTAGATCAAAGAACACTGAGGCTGTCTACAAGAAGGGTCAGAGCCGTCTCTATTTCCTGAGGAGATTGAGGTCCTTTAACATCTGCCGGACAATGCTGAGGATGTTCTACGAGTCTGTGGTGGCCAGTGCTATCATGTTTGCTGTTGTGTGCTGAGGCAGCAGGCTGAGGGTGGCAGACACCAACAGAATCAACAAACTTATTCGTAAGGCCAGTGATGTTGTGAGGATGGAACTGAACTCTCTGACGGTGGTGTCTGAAAAGAGGATGCTGTCTAAGTTGCATGCCATCTTGGACAACGTCTCCCATCCACTACATAATGTACTGGGTGGGCACAGGAGTACATTCAGCCAGAGACTCATTCCACCCAAATGCAACACAGAGCGTCATAGGAAGTCATTCCTGCCTGTGGCCATCAAACTTTACAACTCCTCCCTTGGAGGGTCAGACACCCTGAGCCAATAGGCTAGTCCTGGACTTATTTCACAATTTACTGGCATAATTTACATATTACTATTTAACTATTTATGGTTCTATTACTATTTATTACTTATGGTGCAACTGTAATGAAAACCAGTTTCCCCCGGGATCAATAAAGTATGACAATGACTATGATGGTCACATGTCTGGACCTGTACTGAATCCCAGGGTCAGAATTCAACCCAGGTCTCTGCTGTTGAAAAGAGGCTCATCTATCAACTGTACCACCGTGCCTTTCTGAGAGATTAAAGCTTAGCTTTATTTCATATACAGTACAGTGAAATGTGTCTTTTTGCATAAACAAACAATACAGTCCGAAGATTGAGCTGGGGGCAGTCTGCAAGTGTGACCATGCTGTCAGTGCCAACATTGAATGCCCAAATCTCTAACCCTAACTGTACATCTTTGGACTGTGGGAGAAACCCAGAGCACCTGGAGGAAATCCACACCATCACAGGGAGAATGTACAAGCTCCATAACAAGCAGTGGTGGCAATTAAACCCCTATCGTTCCTTGCTGGCATTGTACAACAACTGTGCTAAAGGCTACGCCAGCATGCTGTCCAACCATACAGCGTGCGACCTCTCCACTGCTCGTGGAGATCAGAGGTCTAGCCACTGTAGAAGTGCATCAACAGTAACCTTAAATAGACCACTGAGTGTGCAACAGATATCCTAGTTTTGAGGAAAGCTAGAGGGGAACAGAGACAATTCCTTGGTGAAATATATGTATAGACATTGAGGTGATCATCTCTGATTAATGGGTGGCAGAAGTGACCGCTGTTTCAGACTTGCCCACAGACGTTTCAGCCTTGAGACATGTACTCTAGACCCCTGGCATGTCAGGTTCTCCATTCAATAGCCCAATGTTTTTGGGATGGCTGACAATAATCTGGCCACACACAAATGCTGGAGGGACTCAAGAGGTCAAGCAGCATCTAGGGAGAGGAATAAACAGCCAAAGTTTTGGGTTGAGATTCTTCATCAGGACTGGAAAGAAGGGGGAGGTTTGCACGTGTATCTCTGATTTCCAGGATCTGTAGAATCTCTTTCATTTCTTCCACCCTCCTCTGCAGTCCTCGTGAAAGGTCTTAGCCAGAAATGTCAACTCTTTATTCCTCTCCATAAATGTTGCCTGACCTCCTGATCTGGTCCAGCATTTTGTGCTTGCTGCTTTGGATTTCCAGCATTTGCAGAATCTCTTACTGTATGTTTATAAATCTGGTCAGCTGTCTTTATGGAGTCAGTCTGGCCGTAACTCAAAAAAGATCCATAAAGTGGTGGCTTTGTGCTGCTGCTGCAATGCGTTAGGTTACATCATTGAAAACCAAGGGTTAACAGACTAAACTTGAACGATGCAGAGGAATTTGGTAGTTGGAGATGACGGGCTCGCCTGAAGAATTCTTCTGATGTGATACTGGTGGGGAATTCTAAAAATGAAATGTCTTCTCCTGCCACATGGACTATTCCCTGCCAGATGGACAACTTCTTAATATCATATCAAAGAAGAATGTTTGGCATGCAAATCAGCATTTAACCCTTGTCATTATCAAGCAGATCACTTTGCATTAACACAGTACTGTTTGTGGCAGCTTGCTGACTGCTGTTCACTGCTGGAATTTCAGAATTCAGATGTATCTTCTTGGCTCTAAAGGATGATCAGTGGCCCAGTCACCTACTGTATTGATGCAATCTTTCATTTTGTATGCTACACTAAGACAGAATTGTTACGTTACAGTGAGGCTGTAAGCAAGTCTACAACAGTCTCCCAGACATTGAATTGTCTCCAGATTACCCCTAAGGATAGACCTCCAAGAAACTTCTACATAGCATTTCCAGGAAATACGACCGTAGGATATAGGAGCATAATTAGGCCATTTGGGCAATCGAATTTTCTCTGCCATTCTATTATGGCTTATTCTTATTTCAATGCTATTCTCCCACCTTCTCTCTGTAAACTTTAATTCCCTTATCAATCAAGAACTTATCAGCCTCCACTTTAAATATACTCAATAACTATGTAGTATTTGATATCATATTTGTTAAATAGGGGCCGTGGACAATTCTGATTTGATGGAGAATGGACGTGAAAGCACAGAGGAACATCTGCAGAAATTTCTGAAACATCCGTTCGCTGCTCTCGTTACTGTGTGGTCGGGAATCTTTCGGAGGGTGGGCCTCAAAGTCCCCGGCCTTGCCTGCTTTTGGCAACTGAGAAAGAGGTCGAATCGTTCGGACAGAGATGGCGCTCAGTACTCAGTGTCGGAGAGCTCATCAGAGATCGAGGTTTTCGGATGACTCAGAGTCGGCATGGCAGGGAGAGTTTTTCTTCCTTCCGTCTGCGTGAGATGTGGGACATTTGAGAAACTTTGAAATTTACTGTGCTCATGGACTTCTTCATCAAGTTATGGTATTCTTGCACTGTTTGTAACTATATGTTATAATTATGTGGTTTTGTCCGCTTTTTCAGTCTTGGTCTGTCCTGTGTTTTATGATATCACACCGGAGGAAATAATATATCATTTCTTAATGCATGCATTACTAAATGACAATAAAAGAGGACTACGTGTCTTCATAATCAAAAAAAAACTTGGCCTCCACAGCCTCTGTGGCAAAGAATTCCCCAGATTCACCACCCTCTGGTTTAAAACAATCCTCCTCATCTAGTTTCAGTCTGTGCCCTTTGAACGCAGATTTTCTACTAATGGAAACAATCTCCATGAGGGTGGGTTTTAATGAGACCCCTGTCACCCTTCTGAACTCCATCAAATCCAGGGCCAAAGATATCAAATGCTTCTCATATGCTGACCCCTTCTCTCCTGGGATCCTCCTCTGGACTATCACCAGGGCCAGGATATCTTTCCTTGCAGGTGGAACAAGTGTCACACCTGCCCCTACCTTCTCCCTCACTATCAGTCAGTGCCCCAACAGTCCTTCCAGGTGAAGCAACACTTCACCTGTGAGTCTGTTGGGGTCATCTACTGTAACCGGTGCTCCTGATGGGGCCTCCCTTACATCGGTGAGACCCGAGGTAGATAGAGAGACAGCTTCGCCAAGCACCTATGTTCCGTCAGCCAGAAAAAGCGGGACCACTCAGTGGCCACCCACTTCAATTCTACCTCCCATTCCCATTCTGACATGTCAGTCCATGACCTCTTCTACTGTCGCAAAGAGGCCATGCTCAGGTTGGAGGAACAACACCTCATATTCCACCTGGGTAGCCTCCAACCTGATGGCATGAACATCAATTTGTCGAACATTCGGTAATTGCCACCCCGCCCCCCTTCACCATTCCCTTTTCCTGTTTCCATCTCTCAACTTATCCCTTTACCTATCCATCACCTCCCTTTGGTGCTCCTCCCCCTTCCCTTTCTTCCATGGTCCTCTGTCCTCTCCTATCCAACTCCCCCTCCTCCAGCCCTGTATCTCTTTCACTAATCAACTTCTCAGCTCTTTACTTCACCCCTCTCCTACTGCTGGTTCCACTAATCACCTAATAATTGTACTTCTTTCTCCCACCCCCACCTTCTTACTCTGACTTCTCATCTTTTTTTCCAGTCCTGCTGAAGAATCTTGGCCTAAAACGTTGACTGTTCACTCTTTTCCATAGATGCTGCCTGGCCTGCTGAGTTCCTCCAGCAATTCGTGTGTATTGCTATCTTTCCTTAGATATGAGGTCCAAAAATGTACAAAATGTACAGAAAATAATTATGGAATAAACCAGACAGTTTTATTCACTTGATGGGTGGGATAGCTGTTTCATCCTTGGTGATTCGTCTGAACTATGACAGTTCTGATGAAGGGTTTCAGCCCGAAATGTTGACTTTACTCTTTTCCATAGATGCTGCCTGGCCTGCTGAGTTCCTCCAGCATTTTGTGTGTGTTGCCTGGAATCCACAGGACTGAGAGCTTACGGGAATGGCACACAATGTAAATGTGATACTGTATTCAGTGAAACAATGACTCATCAATCAGAGAAAAGTGTTTATGTTTGGGCTTGCATTTCAGATTCTGTTAAAATCTGTTACTTTAAACAGGCATAGCCCTGATCAATTCCACAACAATGTTCCAAAATGCACACTACGGCATCTCCATGGCAATGATTGAGAAGGCAGAGAGTGGAGCGTCTCTCATACAGTGAGTTCCCTATAATAGATCTCTAATTGGCTTTTACAGGCTGTTAGCTGCAGAAATCTTTCTGCCAATGGTAGAGGTTGTTTACAAGGCTGCTTATAAAACCAGTTTACACCCTTGCCAATTGAAATGCCCCAGTGATTGAAATCTTCCTATTTAAACAAGTCACATCAAGGATGTTTACCTATATGCACTTATTTACAGACATTGGCACATGTAGACATGACAAATATTTCATGCGCTGGGACATAAGGACTTTAAGAATATGCTTTTATCTTATGTCAACAATGAAAAAGTCTACGAGTTTTATTGGATTGTAATCAGAGTTGGACTTGTGTCAGATGGATAACCAGAGACAGGTCAAACTCACTATTTAATGAATGCCTCAAAGGAGGAGCGGATGAAATTTAGGAATGAGATTTTAGAACCCAGAACCAGGTAGCTATAGATGCAGCTATGGTGGTGGAAGAAAGGGAATCTGAAACACATGACAGCTCTCCAAAAGTATGATGCTTCAGTCATTGTGTTACATTGGACATAGAACATTACAGCACAGTACCAGCCCTTCAGCCCACAGTGTTGTACCAAACTTTTAACCTAGTCTAAGACCAATCTACGTTCCTCTTTCAATGTTGGCATTCATTTCAAGAGGTCTAGGCTTTAGGTGAGGCTGAGGCCTCACCTTGAGTATTGTGAAAAGTTTTGGGCTCCTCGTCTGAGAAAAGATGTGCTGGCATTCAAAGGGGTTCAGAGGAGGTTCACAAGGGAATGAAAGAGTTATCATACGAGAAACATTTGATAGCTGTGGGTCTGTACTCGCTGGAATTTAGAAGGCTGAGGGGAGGATCTCATTGAAACCTTTTGAATGTTGGAAGGCTTATACAGAGTAGATGTGGAAAGAATGTTTCCCATGGTGGGGAAGCCTAGGACAAGAGAGCACCGCCTCGGGATAGAGGGGCATCCATTTAAAACAGAGATGCAGAGAAATTTCTTTAGCCAGCGGGTAGTGAATTTGTGAAAGTTGTTACCACAGACAGCTGTGGAGGTCACGTCATTGGGTGTATTTAAGGCAAATAGGTTCTTGATTGGACATGACATCAAAGGTTACGGGGAGAAGACCAAAGTGTGGGGCCGAGGGGAAAAAAGGATTACCCATGATTGAATGGCAGAGCAGATTTGAAGGGCCAAATGGCTTAATTCTGCTCCTATGTCTTATGGTCTTATAACCGTCTAGTTTTCTGTTATCCATATGCTTATGTACGGGGTCTTTCTTTTTTGTATGTTAAATTTAAAATGGCTTCTTTGTTATGTTATACTGGGGAATGCTTCATTGTTATGTTAAATGCTGAGAAAGTCTCTAACTAGACAGTTGCTTGGGTTAATACAGACAGCAGGGTGCTATTAGCCAATGGGTGTTCACGTATCATTTTTTTCGGATGATAATGCTGTCTCATATGACTGGGGACGGAGTTTTGGGGGGGAGTCGGAGGAGAGACGAGGAGGATGGTGGAGAGACGGGGAGTTGAAGGAGAGACAGGGAGTCGGAGGAGAGACAGGGAGTCGGAGGAGAGACGGGGAGTTGGAGGAGAGACGGGGAGGATGGCAGACGTGCGGAAAGGCTCTGGTCGATCACTCCAGGTGGTCCCGAACCGTGAGTCGACAGGATCCAGGTGGTCGTCAGGAATTGATTGAGCTCCAACAGTTGCACACGAAGAACTTGGACTTTGATAAGTCTTAGTGCCTTATTTCATTACTTCCTTTTCTGTATCGAATTTATCTTAATGTCATAGACTTAGTAATATCTATAAAGTGTACTTGGTAAAATGTACTGGGTGTGCTGGCTGTTGATTGATGTTTGGGATTGATTCCGGGGGCAACCGACTCCGTGGGAAGCGTTGAGGCAGGTGCTGGGTGGGATTTCCCCTAGACATATATGAGCCAATATAACTGAGCGTTACACTTATGTAAGGGTTTCTCAAATGACCTTAATGTCTCTGACTCTACCACCATCCCTAGCACTCAACTCATCCTAATGAATATCACGGTTTTCCTCTGCACAATGGAAAATGGGGAGCGGGACAGAGGATGGAGCAGGGAAGAAGGTGTGTCGGGATGAGACGGTCAATGGTGGGAAGCCCAAGATTGCTCCTGGTAAAAGGATGGAAGTGGTAATAGTACTGGTTTATTATTGTCACACGCACTCAAACATTGTGAAAAAAATTTGTTTTGTAAGCCATTCATACAGATAATTTTGTAATGTCAGTATTTTGAGATAGTATAAGGAAAAATCAATAACAGAATGTACAACGTAGAGTTACAGTTACAGAGAAAGTATAGCGCGGTTAGAGCCTCAGGGAGATTGATTGGGAGGTCAAGCATTTATCTTTCCATTCAATTGTCTTATAACAGTGGGGCAGAAGCTGCTGTGAGCCTGGTGGTGTGTAGTTTCAGTCTTTTCTATCTTCTGTCAGATAGAAAGGAGAGGAGAGAGAATCTCTGGGTGTTAGTGCCAGTCAGCTTAGCTCAGTGATAGACACTGAAGCTTGCCCAGCAGGCATCCATTGTTGCTTTGTTCAAAGTGGATGAGCACAGCTGAGGGAGGAGGTAAGTAGCTAAAACTTCACAGGTGCTGCCTCAATATTGAAGTTACCTTTGGCCACCCACACCAAGCTGTGACAGAATGTATTCAAGAATCCACATCCAATGGATTATCTTCCATTATTTCTCATGGATGTCACCATCCCCATCTCTATTCCCCTTCAGCATTCCAAAGGCAGGGATTCTTCCCTAATGCTTGAAACACTCCTCCATCTGCACCAGTACTAACTCCCTATTCACAGTCCCTTCCCACGTAACCACACAAACTCCCATCTGCCCTTCTACCTCCTGCTTTCCATTCCAAATGCTCCCAGGCAAAGCAGCTTACACTCCTAGTTTAGTCAGCATCTGGTGCTGCCCTCCACCAGATGTTCACTAAACTAGGATTGGGTGATGTTGCGAGGAACATTCCTGTTCTATTCCTGGTCTCCATTCTTCTGTGTCCTTACCTTGTCCTTGCTGATCTGTGGACTCGACATCCAACCATGGATGTCCTTCATCACACGTCCACATCACTGGCAGAACAGAAGCCTAGACATGAGCCTGACCTCTAACTCTCCCATATCCCTGTCCTTAGACCCAAATATGACCCCTAAGTCACCCCTCTCTCCCCAAAACCATCCCTACAAACCTAAAAACAACAAAAAAAACTATTTGAGTCTGAGCTGCGACCTCGATGAAGACCACAGGTTGAAGCCAACTTGACTGGAAGCAATTTCAATTCTGCTGATCAGCTCAATAAACTGAAATATGACTATTATAAACAAGAAACCATCCTCAATCACACACCTTTCACATCCTGCCCTTTGTACCAAAGCCAACCAGCCACTTCCACTGGGGGAGATCTCACTTCCACATGTTGAACTCCTGGAAGTTCTATTCGCCCTCCTCTGTATCTTAATGGAGGAAGGTGAAATGGTGGAGTGGGAGAGGGTGAGGTAACCCAGACCTCGGGGCAAATGGCAGCTGAAGGTAAACCAGTAGTGCTGTTGTAATGAAAATCAGCAACATGCAGTAGCCAGGGAGGGGGTGTGCTGACTCCCTATGGAGTGTCCACACCCACCAGGCCTTCCAGCAGCTCTGACATATCCATCTACACAGGGTCAGATTAGTGCTGGAGCTAACAGCCAGCACGGAACCCAGTCTCAGGCAGGTTGAAATCACATCAAGACTCCAACCGAGGCACTGTTAAAGCTGTCTAATGATGAGCCTGGTGTGAGAAGCAGCTCGGTTACGGTGAATTATTAATAAGGGCGTTGTGCCCCATTCCCTTGTGGTTGTAACAGCAGCAGGGTCATTATGGCGGTAGAGCAATAGAGATCAGTAACAACAAACTGCAGAGGGTGGAATTGGAAATTAAAACAGAAAACGCCTGAAATACTTAGCAGGTCAGCATGCCTGTGGAGAGTTAATACTTCAATCAATGATCTTTCGTCAGAGCCAAAGAGAGAGTCAACATTTCAGGCCGAAACCCTTCACCTTTCCCAGAAATTCATCTGGAGGATGAGCCATGTATAGTCAGAGCCGTGATGCATCGGTGGTCCAGTGATGCTACCTGTAGAAATACAGTGAACTACCTCTGTGTCTCAGTGAGCAAACCCAGACTCAGAGTCCAGATGGTGCCCGGCCACACACTACCAGACCATATAGACAAAATGACATGACTAGTAGAGCCGCTGCCTCTCAGCACCAGTCTGGGTGCAGTTTGCAAGATCTCTCTATGACTGTTGGTTTCCCCCACATCCCAGGGACGTGCTAGTTTATTGTGCACTCTAGCTGACTTAAGGTTGTTACGGCTGGGGAGTGGTAGTGGGGAAAAGTTCCACTACCTGTTAAATGACATGCGTCTCAAATAGTCTCCAACAACCAAGTCCCACTCCTGGTCTTCACGTGCGGCTTAGCTACTAATCCCTACAGAACAGTTTCCACTGACAGGAGAAAGGGCAAAGTTGGGTTACTGGGGCCTTAAAACCAGTCTCTTTGGACTGATGGGGCTCATCTGCCACAGTTGGCAGCTCATCCAGGAGAAGGAAAACTCTGATTTCAAACCACCACTGCCTTGCGGCTATACCCACTCATGGGGAAGGTTTCGGGAGTAAACCCCGAGGGAAAATCAAGAGCTGGAGTCTGGAAGGCCATCCTGCGTTGAGTTCAATGCCGCTGGCAACTCGTGCAACACTTCTGGTACCAAACTCTGTCAGTCCCTGCCTTTCCTTTGGGTTCATCAGATGCATGAAGAGGGGGAGTTGCTACATGGACAACAGCTTGCTCTCCATATCGTACTGCCCAGGCTTGCGTATCTAGACAGCTAGAACACAATACCCAAGGTCAACTCTGACCAACAGAGGCCTCACCAAATTGATTGGTTGCATCACAGACTGGTACGGAAGCTCTAATTCACAGGGTTGCAAGAACTGTGGAGGGCTGTAGACTCGACCAGTTCCATCACAGGTACACTCTCCCCACCGCTGAGGACAGCTTCAAGAAGCCATGCCTCAAGAAGGCAGCAGCCATCCCCAAAGACCCTCGGTCTCTGGGACATGCCCCCTTCTTATTACTATCATCAGAAAGGAGGGACAGGAGCTCGATGACCCACACTCACTGATTCAGAAACACGTTCTTCCCCTCCAGCATCAGATTTCTGAATGATCCATGAACACATGAACACCACCCCTGTATTCCTTTTTGTACTATTTATCCATTTTTGCGTTTTGTTCCAAGTTTATGCCTTTGCACTGTACCGTTGTTGCAAAACAGCGAAGTTTACATCACATAAGACTCCGAAAGTAAATCTGATTCTGACTCTGTAAGTGACTAGAAGAGAGATTCTGAGAGGAACTGGTTGGAAGGTGGGCAGAATAGGTTACTAGAAAAATGCGTGGAGAATCTGCAAGCTGACACAGAACAGAAAGGTCACCTTTGACTCATATGGAGATACAGAAATGTGAACTTCGACACACAACCCCAGGAGCGTCTGACCTCTCCTCTGTCTCAGTAACCAGATCGGGACACAGGGATCTTGGTGGTCCTGATGAAGGTTTCGCCCAAAATGTCAGCTGTTTATTCCTCTCCATTGATACTGCTTGCTTTGCTGAGTTCCTCCAGTATCATATGTATGTTGCTCTGGATTTCCAGTATCTGCAGGATTGTTTGTGTTGGTGGTGTGCCTGTGCTGAAGCCTGTAGTTTTGATTCATTAGACTTGATTTGCTGCTCGTGATTGGTTGGACTGTTTAAGATCCTTCTCTAAGACAAACCAGCCATCTTGAAGTTGATCTTCAGTTAATATGAGTTCACCAAATGATTACAAGTGCCACCTATCTCCCTCCTGCTTGTGTTAAGCTACCAAAGACACTGTATATCAAAACCAAGGTGTGTCAGTTCCCCATGTCTTCCCCTCTCCCTTATCTCATCACTGTCTCAAGCTCTGCAACTGTGAGAGAGCTTCCTGTCTCTCTCAGCTCCTCAGTGTTCCCCACAGCAGCACTCTCTCTCTCCCGGGCTAACCATACCTGCTGCTCTGGACTTGCTCCCCATATCACCCTTTCTTGTACAACACTCGTTAAACCTGCCCCAATGCCCGTGGTCTTGTGTTGGCAAAATCCAGGTTGGCGTTTTCCAATGTACTGCATCTAAGTTACATTACCTCGGCCACTTCCTGGGTCACTGCTGCACCTCCTCATTGGATGTAAATTACAAACAGGATTCGAGAGGAGGTGGTTCTAGATATCAGGAGGGTATAAGAAATAACCTTTTACTCTGGCTGAAAAGTCCAGGATGAAGAAAGCGTTGTCTTCCCTCTCCCCAAGCAGGGGAAGCCTTGCTTCGTGACCAATCTTAACGGAGCACTTGCAGTCAGAAGTACAGTACTGCCCCCCGATGGCTGATCAGTGCACTACAAAAGGTAGTGAAGTGACCAATCTCTTCCTTCCTCCTCAATCTGAAAACCGGGGCTGATTTGTTGCTGGCACATCAACGTTGTGTGAAAATCTGCAGACAGCCCATCGCCTTTACTCTGAATGAGCACCGAGCTCTGCGTGCATGAGGTATCTCAGCAACTGTTACAGGAAAGGGTGCGATGTAACAGTCGGCTTTTCCCTGTAACACTCCTTGAGATCCTTCAATATAGCAGTCCGATGTATGTTGTACACCGTCACAGAAGTACCCATGTCCATCACAATGAAACTCACTCATACACCTGCATCTCCCCAGTGATGTACTGTAATCAGTGCCCTACCTGTAATGCAGATGGCCCACTTTCAGAGCATTGGGATATGGCCCAGGTGAGAATCTCCCTCTCAACTTATCTTCTCCCTGTAACCTTTCAAACCCTGACTAATCAAGAACTTATCAACATCTGCCTTAAACACACCCAATGATTTGGCCTCCACAGCCACCTGTAGCAACAAATTCCATAGATTCACTACCTAAAGCAATTCCTCAACTCTGTTCTAAATGGACATCCCTCTATTCTACATCTTTGATCCTAGACTCCCCCACCTTAGGAAACACCCTCTCCACATCCACTCCAGGCCTTTCAACAGTTGATAGACTTCAATGTGATATCCCCTCATTCTCAGGGAGAGAGAAACCGGGGAATTATAGACCGGTTAGCCTAACGTCGGTGGTGGGGAAACTGCTGGGGTCAGTTATCAAAGATGTGATAACAGCACATTTGGAAAGTGGTGAAATCATCGGACAAAGTCAGCATGGATTTGTGAAGGGAAAATCATGTCTGACGAATCTCATAGAATTTTTTGAGGATGTAACTAGTAGAGTGGATAGGGGAGAACCAGTGGATGTGGTATATTTGGATTTTCAAAAGGCTTTTGACAAGGTCCCACACAGGAGATTAGTGTGCTAACTTAAAGCACACGGTATTGGGGGTAAGGTATTGATGTGGATGGAGAATTGGTTAGCAGACAGGAAGCAAAGAGTGTGAATAAACGGGACCTTTTCAGAATGGCAGGCGGTGACTAGTGGGGTACCGCAAGGCTCAGTGCTGGGACCCCAGTTGTTTACAATATATATTAATGACTTGGATGAGGGAATTAAATGCAGCATCTCCAAGTTTGCGGATGACACGAAGCTGGGTGGCAGTGTTAGCTGTGAGGAGGATGCTAAGAGGATGCAGGGTGACTTGGATAGGTTGGGTGAGTGGGCAAATTCATGGCAGATGCAATTTAATGTGGATAAATGTGAAGTTATCCACTTTGGTAGCAAAAATAGGAAAACAGATTATTATCTGAATGGTGGCCGATTAGGAAAAGGGGAGGTGAAACGAGACCTGGGTGTCATTATACATCAGTCATTGAAAGTGGGCATGCAGGTACAGCAGGCGGTGAAAAAGGCGAATGGTATGCTGGCATTTATAGCGAGAGGATTTGAGTACAGGAGCAGGGAGGTACTACTGCAGTTGTACAAGGCCTTGGTGAGACCACACCTGGAGTATTGTGTGCAGTTTTGGTCCCCTAATCTGAGGAAAGACATCCTTACCATAGAGGGAGTACAAAGAAGGTTCACCAGATTGGTTCCTGGGATGGCAGGACTTTCATATGAAGAAAGACTGGATGAACTGGGCTTGTACTCGTTGGAATTTAGAAGATTGAGGGGGGATCTGATTGAAACGTATAAAATCCTAAAGGGATTGGACAGGCTAGATGCAGGAAGATTGTTCCCGATGTTGGGGAAGTCCAGAACGAAGGGTCACAGTTTGAGGATAAAGGAGAAGCCTTTTAGGACCGAGATTAGGAAAAACTTCTTCACTCAGAGAGTGGTGAATCTGTGGAATTCTCTGCCACAGGAAACAGTTGAGGCCAGTACATTGGCTATATTTAAGAGGGAGTTAGATATGGCCCTTGTGGCTACGGGGGTCAGGGGGTATGGAGGGAAGGCTGGGCGGTGTTCTGAGTTGGATGATCAGCCATGATCATAATAAATGGCAGTGCAGGCTCGAAGGGCCGAATGGCCTACTCCTGCACCTATTTTCTATGTTTCTATGTTTCTAAATGCCAGCGAGTACAGGCTCAGAGCCATCAATTACTCCTTATAATGAAAAGCCTGGGATCATTTCATGCATCTCCTCTGAACCCTCTCCAATATTAGCACATCCTTTCTTAAAAAAGGGGCCCAAAACTGCTCACAATGCTCCAAGTGAGGCCTCACCACTGCCTTATAAAGCCTCAGCATTACAACCTTTCTTTTATATTCTAGTCCTCTTGAAGTGAATGCTAACATTGTATTTCCCTTTCTTACCACCAACTCAATCTTCAAATTAACTTCCAGGGAATCCTGCACAAGGACTCTCAAGTCCCTTTGCACCTCAGATTTTTGAATTTTCACCCATTTAGAAAATATTCTATGCTTTTATTTCTTCTATCAAAGTGCGTAACCATACACTTCTCAACACTATATTCTATTTGCCTCTTTGCCCATTCTCCTAATCTGTCCAAGTCATTCTGCAGCCTCCCTGCTTCCTCAACACTACCTGCCCCTCCACTGATCGTTGTATCATCCGCAAAAATGGCCACAAAGCCATCAATTCTATCATCCAAATCATTGAGATATAACGTAAAAGGAAACGGTCCCAACACTGACCCCTGTGGAACACCACTAGACACCGACAGCCAATCAGAAAAGGCTCCCTTTATTCCCAGTCTTTGCCTCCTGCCAACCAGCCAATGCTCTGTCCATGCTAGTGTCTTTCCTATAACACCATGGGCCCTTGTCGTATTAAACAGCCTCACGTGCAGCACCTTGTCAAAGGCCTTCTGAAAATCCAGGTACACAACATCCACCAATTCTCCTTTGTCTATCCTACCTGTTATTTCCCCAAAGAATTCCAGCAGATTTGTCAGGCAAGATTTTCCCTTAAGGAAACCATGCTGACTTTGATCCATTTTATCATGCCCCTCCAAGAAAAAACATTTCAGGATGTATATTGTATACATTTCTCTGACATTAAATTGGACCTTTGACCTTTGAACCTTTGAAGTACCCCGAAACCACATCCTTAACAATAGACTCCAACATCTTCGCAACCACTGAGGTCAGCTTAACTGACCTATAATTCCCTTTCTTTTGCTTCCCGCCCTCTTGAAGAGTGGAATGACATTTGCAATTTTCTAATCCTCTAGAACCATGCCAAAATCTATTGACTCTTGAAGGATCATTACTAATGCCTCCACAATCTCGACAGCTACCTCTTTCAGAATCCTGGGGTGCAGGACACCCCTGTATTTTTTGATGCGCTTGAGATAGATAAATCTGAATCTGAATTTATATTTATCCCACAGAGTAGGTCAAATCAGAATTAATAGACTGTAGAATATGGGATTTTTTTCCAGGACCCAAAGGGTTAATGTTCCACACCAGGGAGTTCATGCACTGGCCCATTACTGTGTGTGCAGAATAATCCACACAGCAAATTGACGTCTCAACTAGTGAACAATGCAATGAGACAACTACATGCTAATTCACTTTCTGAGTAATTACACTGAGCACAGTATGAGAGGAACACGCCTTAGAGAGCACCGTCATTTGCTGATGTCAGACAGCGAGGTGTACTGCACCACTCACAAAAATCAGTGAGTTAAAGGAGAACCCCCGCACTCGGAGACATTTTCAGCAGAGGCCTGATCATATCTGTTTCCTTTCTTGATGTTTTTCACTCTTTTTTAAATTTCAAAAATAAACTTCTTATACAAAAAAGGAAAAAATGTTGAAAAATTTACATTCATGGTCATTATGTTCAGTAGCATAATTTGATTTTTTAAATCATAACACCACAACCACTTATGTGGCTCCTGGGGTGATATTCTAATTGTATTCTTTGATTATTTCTAATGATTCAATAACATTATAATATATTATTATCTAATTATTCTAATATTGATATTATAATGTGGTGTTATAATTTGAAATATCATACTTATTACATTATGATATTTCAAAGATTCTAATATTTGTGGGGCTTCCTCACCCAAGCTAGCCCCTCTGTGTATGGTAGTAGAAGGAGTGTGGACTGTGATCTTTCCCCACAGAGTCTTAGCAGAAGCTGCACTGAGGTTCAGAGTGTCTCCCGGCACATTCTCCTGCAGCCTGGACTGAGACAGTCAGCAGCGTTCCCTTGCCAACGTCCATCGGTGTTGGGAGATGAACCAGATTCGGACAGGCCAAAGGGAATCTTTCACCAAGTTCACACTATAAAATACACACCCTCAGTTGCCCCTGCTTTTCCTTGCTGAGCTGCAAAGGGGCATTTCTGAGGAAAACCCCATAATTATTTTTTAAACCAGATTAGAATACCTGCATGTTTATTTTGAAGCCATCAGTCTTACTAAATTAACTTTTATTTCCAGGTCAGAAGTCACATTTATGGATAGTCAATAGTGAGGTTTGAACTCATACCTTGGATGAGACAGCTTTACGGTTAGCGGAGCCGCAGTGACCCAGTTTCATTCCTACCCTCCAGTGCTGACTGTGCGGAGCTTGCATGCTCTTCCTGTAATCAAACAGGACTCCCCTAGGTGCTGCAGTTTCCTCCCACGTACCAAAGATGTGCAGGGTTGGTAGACTAATTGCCCATGCAGTGATCTCCGATTACACCCAGTACCAGAGTGGTAGGGTCAGAAATAGACAGACAGGCTAAATGAAACTGTGGCTGAGTTCCTGATGCAGGAGGCAGGGTTTCAGGGATGAATTTCCATGATAACATGACACCCTAGATAATACAGCTGAATAAGCAGCACACCTGAGACATAACTGAGGGCAACACAGTATGTAGTGGTTAGTCTAACTCTATTACAGTACTGGCAATTCTGACCACTGTCCATAAGGAGATTGCATGTTCTCCCTGTGACCACGTGGGTTTCCTCCAGGTGCTCTGGCTTATTTTTTTAGATTATGAGAACACTCAGTCCTCGTTTATTGTCATTTAGAAATGCATGCATGCATTAAGAAATGATAAAATGTTCCTCCAGAGTGATATCACAGAAAACAGGACCAACCAAAGACTAATACTGACAGAACCACATAATTATAACATATAGTTACAACAGTGCAAAACAATACCGTAATTTGATAAAAAACAGACCATGGGCACGGTAAAAAAAAGTCTCAAAGTCCTGAGTCGATCGACTCCCGTGTCCCCGATAGCAGGCGGCAAAAGGGAGAAACTCCCTGCCATAAATCTCCAGGCACCAACAACTGCCGATGCATTGGAAGCACCCAGCCACAGCCGACACTGAGTCCGTCCGTCCGAAAACTTTGAGCCTCCAACCAGCCCCTCCGATATAGCTTCCCAAGTGCCACCCTCTGCCAAGCACCTTCAACCTCGCCCGGCCACCAGAACAAGCAAAGCCGAGGATTCGGGGCCTTCTCCTCCGGAGATTCTGGACCACACAGTAGCAGTGGCAGCGAAGCGGGCATTTCAGAAGTTTCTCCAGATGTTCCTCCATACTCTCACATCTGTCTCCATCAAATCAGTATCATGCACGGTCCCCTACTTGACAAATAACAGACATCACCACCCAAAGTGGCCGCGCGCGCTGCGTCACACCGCCATCTTCTCCTCCTCCTCCTCCCACAGTCCAAAGGTGTAGGGTTAGTAGGTTTGATCACAGCATCTGCAGATTATTTTGCGTTTAGGGTTAGTAGGTTAGTTGGTCACATGAGTGTACTTGGGTGGTGTGGCCAAGTGGAGCCAGAAGGCCCTTTTGCTTTGCTGTGTCTCTAAATCTAAAAGCAATATGAACCCTGAGTATTGTTTGAAATGCTATCCAGGAGGATTATTTTGGGAATGGACAACAATTTGAGAAGTTATGTCCAATAACAGAACAGATAGTTCTTTCACTGATCAGCCTTCCTCTGGTCAACATGATGGGAGACATGACTGATTCACCACATCACTAAATCCTCATCTCGCATTCCAATCAGCAGTGGTATTCACAGCCTTTGAAGACCCTCAATGTACAATGAGAAAATCTGCCGCTGGATCCTTCCCAGTACATGGAGTAATCTGTTAGGTTGGGTCAGAGTTTAAAATCAGGCTCCATCTTCCACAGCAAGAGGGATTTCCCAGTGGCTTTCCATTTTAATTCTACTTCCCATTCCCATTCTGACATGTCATTCCATGCTACAATGAGACATTTTCCAGTTGGAGGAGAAGCATCTCATATTCCGTCTGTGTAGCCTCTGATCCGACAGCATGAACATCAATTTCTCTAACTTTCAGTCATTTCTTCCCCTCCTCTTTCTCTCTTCTTCAATTCCCCATTCTGGCTCTCCTCTTCCCCCTTCTCCTCACCTGCCCATCACCTTCCTCTGGTGCCCCTCCTCCTTCCCTTTCTCCCACAATCCGCTCTCCTCTTCTATCAGATTCCTTCTTCTTCAGCCCTTTACTTCCTCCACCTCTCACCTTCTCACTTCATCCCTTTCCCCACCCACTCACCTTTCCCCTATCACTTGCCAACTTGTACTCCTTCCCTTCCCCCACCTTCTTATTCTGGCTTCTTCCCCTTTCCTTACCAGCCCTGATGAAGAGTCTCGGCCTGAAGAGTTGACTGTTTATTCCCCTCCATAGATGCTGCCTGACCTGCTGAGTTCCTCTGGCATTTTGTGTGATGCTCTGGTTTTCCAGTACTTGCGGAATCTCTTCTGTTCAGTTAGGGGTTCTTCAAAGTGTAGGTGAATAGGAAGAGTAAAATTTGAGTGAGGCAGGGATATGGAAATGCATCTTGACAGTGGAATTAAGCAAGCTTTAGAAACTCTGTTTAATATTTAGTAGCACTGCTTAGTGGAACAGTGTGTCTGGTCACAATTAAAACTGGCTGCACTTAGCCAGATGTTCACCAGATATTGCCACACAAGACAGATGTGATGATGTGACGACATCTCCTCTGAAGATGTGAAGTTGATTTACTACACTGATCAGATCACTACTGGAATTGTTACAAGAGACTGCAGTTGCTGGAAATCTCGAGTGTGTGATAGATGCTGCCTCCAGCATTGTGTGTGTGTGTGTGTGTGTGTGTGTGAGTGTGTGAGTGTGTGTGTGTGAGTGTGTGTGTGTGTGTGTGTGTGTGTGTGTGAGTGTGTGAGTGTGTGTGTATTGTGTGTGTGTGTGTGTGTGTGTGTGTGTGTGTGTGAGTGTGTGTGTATTGTGTGTGTGTGTGTGTGTGTGTGTGTGTGTGAGTGTGTGTGTATTGTGTGTGTGTGTGTGTGTGTGTGTGTGTGTGTGTGTTGTTTAAACATAGTGTGGGGGTTTACTCGGGTCTAGTGATGACTGTAGAACCACACGATCCTTCATTCTTCTTCCTTTCTTATTACAGGTTAAGTAAATTGTCCAATATCTTGTCTCAGAGACTTGCAGAGACAAGTCTCAGAGACTTGCAGAGACAAGTGGTCGAATATGAAGCTGGCTGTTAATGATGGGGTGAAATGAGGGGTAGATTATTGGAGTACTTTGTATAGTGGCTGCCCAGTCACCTGCAGTGGAAGGTGCGGCTGGGGTGAAGGAGGTATGGACTGTGATACTCTCCAGCAGCTCATTACTGTGACCAGGGTATTGAGGTCATCAGCTCAATGAAAGACACCCTTTGGCCTGCCCAAAACTTGTTGGTCTTATGGCAGAGCAAGATGTCAGTCAGGGAATGGTGCAGACTGATACGGGAGGACGTGCTGAGGGATGCTCTGAAACTCAATCTGGTGCAGACTGATACAGGGGGACGTGCTGAGGGATGCTCTGAAACTCAATCTGGTGCAGACTGATACAGGGGGATGTGCTGAGGGATGCTCTGAAACTCAATCTGGTGCAGACTGATACAGGGGGACGTGCTGAGGGATGCTCTGAAACTCCATCTGGTGCAGACTGATACAGGGGGACGTGCTGAGGGATGCTCTGAAACTCCATCTGGTGCAGACTGATACAGGAGGACGTGCTGAGGGATGCTCTGAAACTCAATCTGGTGCAGACTGATACAGGGGGACGTGCTGAGGGATGCCCTGAAACTCAATCTGGTGCAGACTGATACAGGGGGACGTGCTGAGGGATGCTCTGAAACTCAATCTGGTGCAGACTGATACAGGGGGACGTGCTGAGGGATGCTCTGAAACTCCATCCTAAGGCTCTGAGAGGAAGGACCCACATACTCGGCTCCTTCCCCACACAGACAGAGGGGCTGGCCTAGGTAGGGAAGCCCCTCAAATGTTGAAATGGTTTCATTCAGGTGGTTACGGTTTAAAAAAAATGTTAACACTAGTGAACGTATTGAAAATGTTTTTCATTGTTTACTCATTTATATATTTTTTCTGAATCTTTTTCTAAATAAAAATGAAGTGACATTACCATTGGGCACGGAGGGCCTGTGAAACAGCCTCTCAAACACTTCACAGGCAAGAACCACGGACTGGTGATGACGTGCTGGTGTCAGAGAACGTACTCCTTGCTGTTACAGCGAATGTGGGGAAAGGCATGAACTAAACATACTTAGTGTGCGTGTGATAAATGAAGTTACTTCACTGAGAAAAGAGTATCACAATGAAGTGCCATGCTGAATATGCTTCTCCTCTCCATGGAGGAAGCTTCTGTCACTCAGACCCCAGGCGTCAGCTTGGATCAGTGCTATAACACTGAGTTGTATATCAGACCTGTATATAACCCGGGCCAATCTGTTGGGTTAAGTACAAAGCAGTGAACTGACCATTTCCCCAGCCTCCTATGTGATGCTGAAAGTTATACCACAGGACTACCTCCCTCCCTCAAACTACCCCCACTGGCTGCCCAGCACGACTGCTGTGACAAGGCGATCGGACTCTGTCCAATGCCATTACTTACAGCCTCCATAAGATAACTTGCTGGAGGGGACGGACTGGTTTCCATGCCCTTGAGGTATTTATCTAGGCTCGTTCCCTGCTCATTCTTTATTGATTGATCTGTAAGTTCCTGGAGGGACAGTCAGTAACCCTGATAATGAGACTTTGACTGGGGAATTAAGCATGGGTCTAGATCCTGGCCGTTATGTTCTGGGAGACTCCTGAATCACTGGTGCCTTTTGTCCTCTGGGTTCTGTATAAATGGATTTTAATATCTGTAACCTCTCTGTGACACTTTATTCTTGCTGTATTGATCAACTGTACATCACTTCATAAGATAAACCTGCTTGGTGACCGATTAATGCCTCTGTGTGCATAAATACTTAATGGTTAGAGCATTTATTCTTCCACGGATTTCAGTTGAATCGCCATGAATTACCTCCTGTCACAGGAGAGTTTCTGAAGGTTGGTAACAAGTCTAAATAAAATGATAATTTTACACCTGAACCTTACAGTTTGAAACAGAATTTGGCTGTGCTAATCCTCCCATGGCCTCAATGCACTTTACCTCTTGTGAACTCCTGTTCTAGCCTCTTGTGAATCACTGTGAATTTACACAAACAATTATTACCCAACTGTAGTCCATTGGGTCCATTCTGACTCCCAGAAGTGGAAGGCAAATGCAATGTTAGTGTTCATTTCGAGAGGACTAGAACATAAAAGCAAGGAAGTAATGATGAGACTTTATAACGCACTGGTGAGGCAGTTTTAGGCCCCTCATCTAAGAAATGACGTGCTGGCATTGGAGAAGGTCCAGAGGAGATTCATGAGAATGATTCCAGGAATGAAAGGGTTACAGTACTAGGAGTGTTTGATGGTTCTGGGCCACCAAGTTCAATGTGAGCAACTCAATTAAAAAAAGGGGGGAAAAAACTTAAGTAGGCAATTATCTTGACTCCTGTGTTTTTCTTTCGATTAGTTTCTTGATATACAAAATATAACAGTGTTGAGAAGAAAGTTTTAAAGTGAACCCGGATGAAACCTACCTGTTGAAGCATGGAATGTTTTTCTTTGGAAGAAGAGAGAGACTTTTGAGTTAAAAAAGACAGGAAACGGATGAAATTAGCAAGCAAAGAACACGACCACTGGTCCAAAAACAGTAAGTACCGAGTGGTAATAAATAAATAAACAAACAAACAAACAAACAAATAGAAAGATGGATAACTTAATAGATAGGCAAATAGATAGATAAATAAATAAATAAACAAATAAACAAACAGAAATATCTGGGTACACCAGAAAGAAAGGCACATTCCATTGCGCAATGGATAACTGGCTGCTGTATAAGGAATAACTTGCATTTTGAAGCAAATGAAATAGCTGGTGAAACACAAGTGCTGGTGTTGCAGAGTACAATGGGTGGAAAAGCATACAGTTTGCTTGAAAGTTTAATAGCTCCAACCAAACCAGCTCTAATGAGCTTTGCTGATATTGTGAACATAATCGGGAACATTCAGAACTGAAACCATTGTTGATTGCAGAATGCTTTAGGTTTCATAAGTGGAATCAAAAGGAAGGAGCATCCATTTCAGCTTACATCTCTGAGTTTAGGAAATTGGCCGAGTATTGTCAGTTTAGTATTGGGCTTAATGATGAACTGAGAGATTGTTTCATTTGTGGAATCTTACAAGGAAGCATTCAAAAACAGCTCCCAACTGAAGCACAACTCTCATTTAAAAATGCAGTTGAAATCGCTGTATCAATGGAAACACAACTGATTTGCAGTCAGGAATGAAAGTGAGTGTCAACAAAATCACAATGTCTAAACAGAAACCTGCCTGGCCGAACAAGTTGTGCTATCATTGACGCAGGGGCTCATATACACCGGACCAATCAGGTTTAAAGGTAAAACTTGCAGAAAGTGCAACAAAGTAGGACACATACTATACAAAGAGTAGGTCAGGCAGACAAAAATAAACAGACTGCACAGGGAAGAGAAAAAGCTAAAAAGTCAAGTTGCAATTCAAAAAGAGCACTAATCTGAAAAATTTGATAGTGATGAGTGTGACACAGGTCTGAGTAGCCTTATGAGTTACAATGTGAAAACTAACAAGAGACAAGAACTATGGCTTACACCAGAAGTGAACAGCAAATTAATTAAAACCGGCTCAACTGTTTCAGTCATTCTACAAAATGAGTTTGAACAGCATTTCAAAAATACTGAACTGAAGCCTGTAGATGTTCAGCTAAGAACTTAAACTGGAGAAAAGATAACTCCTGTGGAAATGGTGTTCATAACAGTGAAATGCAGCAACTAACAAGCCACATTGAGCTTGTACGTGGTAAAAACAGGAGGACCAGCATTGTGGGACCGTGATTGGCTGAGACAACTACAACTTGATTGGAGATCCATCCACAATTTGCATGCCACATCCCCGGCAATAGAGTCAACTGAAAGGGAATTAAGAAATGTACTGGATGATGCCTCAGCAGTGTTCAAGGATGGCATTGGAAAATGCAAACATATCAATAGTAAAATAGAAAATTCCACAACCAAATTTTACAAAGTCCATCCGGTTCCTTATATCATCTGTGATAAAGTAGCCAGTGAGCTAGAATTCATGGAGGCTGAAAGAATTCTTTCCAAGGTTGAGTGGAGTCCATGGGCAATGCTAGTAGCCTAGAAGGATTGATCCGTCAGGATATGTGATGATTTTAAGGTCACCAACAACTCATACTGAAGGTAGGTCTATACCCTCTGCCCAGAATAGAGGATATCTTTGCAAACTTTTCTGGATGGAAACATTTCAGAAAAGTAGACTTAGCTAAGCCCTTCCTACAGATGGGGATGGCAGAAGAGTCCAAAGTGCTTCTCACCATAATCGCTCACAAAATGCTTTTGTCATGGTCCCGTCTGGCAATCCCTCACTTTGACGTTCGCCTCAAGATTTGGGCCTTGATCACCTCATTTAGATTCCAATCATTCCCAGGTATCACTAACTATACGCACCTGTTTCCCATCAAACAGCAGGATAAAAACCCTGTGACCACAACAAGAAGCCACCAGTTCGTTGATCAACTCTTGTGAGAGTAAACCTTGTTTCCTATTCCTGAGAACTCTTAGTTCTAAGCTTCACATCGTCTCCTGGATATCGGCTCCCCATTCACGGACGTGCTACTCCTAACGACACTGCCTCAGCATCTGTGTCCTGCACTTGGGTTCATCCCCAGCCACGTCCTTGCAACAGCTTTATCACTACAATAAACTTATTTTCAGAGTACCATCTGCACCTGCACTCTGGCAGGAAGCTATGGACCAGGTGTTGCAAGGTTGCCCAGGCATTCAGTGTTACCTGGGTGACATCATTGTTGTCATGAGGATGACAAGGAAAATTTCCAAAACTTCAAGATCATGTTAAAAATATTAGAAGATAATGGGCTTAGTGCATGACATGCAAGTATGAATTCTTTAACCAAGCATCACTTAATGTGTTCACACCATTGACGCACAAGGTTTTACACAAGTGTGATGAGAAAATTCAGGCTGTGGTGGATGTCCCAAGGCCAAAGGACGTGTCACAGTTGTGAAAATTTTTAGTACTTGTCAATTACTTTAACAGGTTCCTACCAAACCTACCTATTGTGCTCCACCCCTTTAACAGATCGGGAAGAAATGGCAATGGACAATGTAGTGTGAGGTAAAAGGCAAAAGGCAAAAGAAATGCTTACATCAGACACTGTACTCATTTATTCTGATCAAAGTCATCCAGTGAAGCTTGTCTGTAATGCCTCGCATTATGATTCAGTAGCAGTCATGACCCATGTCACATGTGATGGAAGTAAATGCCCCATAGTATTTGCATCATGTTCCCTTGGTGTAGCAGAGAAAAATCACACACAGATTGACAGAGAAGCCACGAGTCTGGTTTGGGGTGTAAAACATTTTAACCAATACTTGTGTGGGAGATAGTTTGTCCTTGTAACTGATCATCAACCACTAGTGTCCATTTTCAAACCGTGGAAGAGTGTTCCACAAGCAGCAGCAGCACAAATCAGAGTTGGGCTCCGTTTCCTGGAGAACATGATTACGAGATTGAAATCAAGAAGACGGCTAATAATGGAAATGCTGATGGATTGTTCCATTTTCCCTTGGAAAAGTAAATACCAAAAATGTTATAAAGAAAGATATTCCTCTTGACATATTCTCCCTTGTGCAAATCACAAGTCTCCCTGTTACGGCAGAGATGATCCAAAAGGAAACCAGAAAAGACCCAACACTGCCTCAGGTCTACATAGCCACCCAAAATGGCTGGAATGTGCAGCAGAAATTCTAGTTTCCCCATCTTCATCAGTGCCTAGATGAAGGAGGTTGTCTTAGTGGTGTTTGAAAGTTGTTATACCATCCAAGCGGAGAGCTAAAGCGTTGGAGGATCTACAAGCAGGTCACCTAGGCGTGGTTAAAATGAAAGTGTTGGCTTGAAGCGTTGTCTGATGGCCTGTGATAGATCAGCAGATCGAGCAGCTTGCCGTGGATTACCGACATGTCCAGAAGATGCCAAGAGCAGTGCCTCTTCATCCCTGGGAATAGTCTGCATGGCCCTGGCAGATGATTCATGTGGATTTTGCTGGGCCATTCATGGGCTCAAATTTGTTGTTCATAGTGAGGATGCAGCTACAAAGTGGCCAGAAGTGTTCACAATAGCCTCCACTACAGCCTCGCACACTGTCGATGTGTTGAGAAGCCTCTTCTCAAGGACTGGTGTTCCAGAACACTTAGTCAGTGACAAAGGACCGCAGATTGTGACAGAACATTTTCAGTCATTCCTGAAAAGAAATGCAATAGGACAAATTACACCTGCACCGTACCACCCAGCTACAAATGGCCTGGCGAAAAGGGCTGTCCAGAGTCTAAAGAACACACTGCAAGCAACGTCAGCAGAACACACTAGACTGAATCAGAAGCTCACTAATTTCCTCTGCATATCACAAAAGGAGCACACCCCACAATCAACAACTCACCAGCTATGCTCTTCCTGGGTCATCCTGCCCACGCATGTTTGGATCTCCTCAAACACCTGCGACAAATTGAGGGTTCCTCAAACAAGGAGGTTCAAGTTTCACTTCTGGACAAGCAGCCCTGGCAAGGGACTGTAGAGATGACAAAAAGTGGGTATGGTAAAAGATTCAGGACAGAACTGGACCACTCTCCTATATCGTAGAGATTGCATCTGATGTCATCTGGAGATGACACATCAATCATTGGAGAAGAGCAGAACCAATTGCTGGAGAAGAAAGGTGCTCTAAGCAATTAGAACCATGTCCTGCAGAACCAGAGTCAACTCCAACAACCACCACGGAGAAAGCTCCAGAACTTGAGATTATTTCACAGCCACAAGTCTTACCCTCTAAGCAGAGTGTCTCGTCCTACACTCCTCCAGGAGAGACGCTATCCCCTAGGAGTAAGAAACCCTCCACAGCATTTAAATTTTTAGACCTGAATTGACAATGCTGAGGATGTCTATATAGTAGTTGCATTATATCATTATATAGTATACTGTATGAGTGTGTGTATATATATATATATATATATATATATATAATGTAGAGAGAGAGAGAGCAATACATTACATATTTGAGTAATATTGTAAATGTATTGCTTGATTAAATATTCTTTTTTTACATCATTCATTGTGGGTTATATGCAAGAAGTACATGAATAACAAATGTCATTGTGCACCACATCATGTGTGAGTGCCTCACTAAACAAAACGAAGAAAAAGTCTATCATTCTGGAGTTGCAAAACATATCTGTGTGGAATTCATTGCCACAGACAGCTCTGGTGGCCAAACCACTGGGTGTAATTAATGTGGAAGTTGATAGGTTCTTGATTAGTCAGGGCATCACAGATTACGGAGAGAAGGCAGAACAATGGGGTTAAAAGGGATAATAAATCAGCCATGGTGGAATGGTGGAACAGATTCAATGGGTCAAATGACCTAATTCTGCTCTCATGTCTTATGTCTTATGGCCTAGCTCCCATCACTCCCATTCCTCTTCCCCACCCCACCCCCATCAACACCCTCCCTCACATTCCCACCAACTACACTTTGATCCTTCTACCACCCTCCTGCACCAGAGTCCATTTACATTTGCCATCTAATCTACCAGCCTGTGTGACTTGGGAGGTGTGAAGAAACTGAGGTGTCCAGCACAGACCTTGGAATCATAGGGAGCAACACACACAAAATTCTGAAGGAATTCAGTTGTTCAGGCAGCATCTGTGGAGGGGAATGAAGAATCGGTGTTTTGGGCTGAGACCCTTCATCAGCACTGGAAAGGAAGGGGGAAGAAGCTAAAATAAGGAGGTGGGGGAGGAGGGTACACAGGTGATAGGTGAAGCCAGGTGGTGAAAGGAAGGTGAAGGTGAGTGGGTGGGGGAGTTGGATGAAGTGAGAAGTTGGGAGGTGATAAGTAGAAGAGGTAAAGGGCTGAAGAAAGAACCTGATAGGACAGGAGAGTGGACCATGAGAGAAATGGACAGAGCAGGGACACCGGAGGGAAGTAATGAGCAGGTGAGAAGAAGAGAAGAGGTAGGAGGGGAACCAGAGTGGGGAATGGAAAATGAGAGAATGTGGGGGCGGGGGGGGGGGGCAGTCATTACCAGAAGTTAGAGAAATTGATGTTGGAGGTTACCCAGATGGAATATGGCGTGTTGCTCATTAAACGGCAACCTTTAGTGCGTAGAGTCAGAATTATACAGCATGAAACAGGAACCTCAGCCCTTCTTGTCCATTCCTCCCACTGGCCAGCTGAACTAGACCTGTCGAAGGTGATTGGTGAAGCCAGGTGAGGAGGGGTGGTAAGTGGGTGGGGGAGAGGTATGAAGTAAGAAGCTGAGAAGTGATAGGTGGAAAAGGTGAAGGGCTGAAGAAGAAGGAACCTGATAGGAGACAGGGAGAACGTGCAGACTCCAAGCAGATAGTAGTCGAGGTCAGAATCAGACCTGACTGCTTGTCGCTGACCTCTGCACCACATTCCCCTCGTGCTTCTTGTTTATATAGCTTGCTGCTAAATTTCCTTTTAACATAACATTTATCATGTTAGGTTCCTCTCCTCCTGCTCCCATTATATGGGCTACTGTCAAACTTCCTTCTGACAAAATTCGCCTGAAGCCTGTTGAGATATGTGTGCAGCCTGTTACACTTACTTCCTGAACAGAAGTTGTCTCACAGCACTTGTCAGATCAGAGCTGGACTTCAATGTAGCTGCTTCCTGAATGTGCTCCAAATATTCACAAAGCAATTCTTACTTTCATGTGAATTACTAGAACATAGAACATAGAACCTTAGAGCAGAGAATAGGCTTTTCGGCCCACAATGTTGTGCCAACTTTTTAACCCACTCTAAGATCAATTCATCTCTTTTCTTCTACATTGTCCTCCATTTTTCTATCATCATTGTGCCTATCTACGAGTTTCTTAAATGTCCCTAATGTATCTGCCTCTACCACCTCACCTGGTAGGGTGTTCCATGTACCCAATATTCTGTGGAAAAAAATCTTACCTCTGACACCCCCCTATACTTTCCTCCAATCATCTTGTATTAGCCATTTCCACCCTGGGAAAAAGTCTTGGGTATCCACTCGATCTATGCCTTCTGTCATCTTGTACAACTCTATCAAGTCACCTCTCATCCCCCTTCACTCCAACGAGAAAAGTTCGAGCTCGCTCAACCCATCCTCATAAGACATGCTCTTGAATCCAGAAAGCATCCTGGTAAATCTCCTCTACACCCTTCCTAAAGCTTCCACATCCTTCCTCTAATGGGATGGCATGGTAGCACCAGTGAATTGGGTTCAATTCCCACCACTGTCGATAAGCATTTTGTATGTTCTCTCTGTGACCGTATGGGTTTCCATGGGGTGTTCCGGTTTCCTCCTGTATTCCAAAGCTGTACGGGTTCATAGATTAATTGGTCACATGGGTTTAATTGGGCGGTGCAAGCCAGGAGAGCCGGCTACTGTGTTGTATTTCTAAACGAAGAAAAAATAAATAAATAAAAATGAACACAACATTCCAAGTGTGATGTTGAAGTTTCACTTTTTTTTGTCCAGGATTTAAGATCAGTTGCAGGTGAGTGGCCTTGTCCTTCTTTACAGCATGAATAATGGCCTCTTGAATAGGGTATGTGGTGGCAGGGTAGCAGCTAGCTTTACCAGAGACCCGCATTCAATTCCCACCACTGTCTCTAAAGAGTTTGTACGTTCTCCCCGTGACTGCGTGGGTTTCCTCCCAGAGTCTAAAGACATACTGGTTGATGGGTTAATTGGTCATTGTAAATTGTCCCATGATTAGGATAGGGTTAAGTCAGGGGATTGCTGGGCAGCGCGGCTCGAAGATCCAGAAGGGCCTATTCCGAGCTGTATTTCAATAATGTTTACGATATAAATCAAGCTGTCCCCACATCAATCACCTGATTGTTCAGCACCTTAGGAATCTACTAGCTGTGTGCAAATAATTTGTTTAATTGTGTGCTTTGGATGTCAGATCATCTGACCTTACTTTCTGCGAGCAAGTTTTCAAACACCTGCAGTAATCAGAGATTTTCCTTTTTCAGATCCACCCCCACTGAAAACGGCTGCTGACACTGCTTCCAGCATCCCTTCAGGCCCCGAGTTCCTGGCAACTCTTTGTCTTCCCCTGTTGAACCTTGTACCAATATCATAAATCAGCGTCTGTTCAGTACTGACTCCTTGCCTTGGAAATAGATTAGATTTATTACATCAAGTGCAACCAGGCTGATTCTAGGTAGATTGCATCCTGAGTTGGTGAAGAGTGCAAGGATGGATATTGTGAAGGCCCTGGCCAAAATCTTCCAGCGGCTGTAGATATAAGTTTGAAAGTCTGATATATGTAAGTCACTGAAAACACTCATCAGACAGAAGAGCATCATTGGGAAGAGGAACAGTTAATGCTTTAGAATTAATTACCTTAGTGCAGATCTTTCTCTTAAACCTTGCTATACTAAGGAGAATTATTTTTCCTAATCCTGATGCCCACCATGCCAGCTGCTCATTGTAACTCTCCGAGATATCTCCTGATATGTTTCAACATTAAACCTGCAGGATCTTCTGTTCATTGTTGAAATTATTCATGTTATCAGATTCTTTCTTCCTCTTTATACATCTTTATATTGATGCATGGCTCATTTCACCAGTGTGTCTCTGACCTCTTTAATTCTGCTACAGTTTATTAGAGTTCCATCTCATCAGAGCGAGAAAAGTAATGAATCAATTCTCTGAGAAATCCTTGACTAGGTATGCAAAATAGTTGGAGGGAATCCCAGCCTTTACTCTTGGCATATAGATTCAGACTCAGACTCTGTAATCACTGTACTTTGAAACATACTAAGAAATGCGTTATTTGTGTTAACAACCAAAACACACAAGGATGTGCTGGGGCAGCCCACGGGTGTTGCTGTACATTCCAGTGCCAACATAGCATGCCCACAATGTTCTGCAGAACAACACAGGCAATAACAAAAACAAAGCAAAACAAAACAACCCTCCCACTCACCGATCCCCTCACACACATAGACACAGGGAGACCTTCATGCCCAGATCAGGACCTCCTGGATCTTAAGGCATTAAGACATTTGAAAGCAAGTATTCCAATCTGTCCGAGTTGTGGTTTTCGATTTCAGGTACTATAAGAGTAGACCAATGAAACTGAAGCAGAAATGTCAGGTTCACCGGAATCCTGACTCGCTGGTTGATAAAATAATTGCTAAATTAACAGATTCTGAAGCAGTTTACTCCATCGTATTTACTGCTCATGATGTGGTCTCTCTGCCTAAGGAACACAAATTGGTCAGTCCATTTCATTCTTTATCTCATCCAACCTCTCTGCTGAACTGATTCGAGTACAGGAGCAGGGAGGTACTACTGCAGTTGTACAAGGCCTTGGTGAGATCACACCTGGAGTATTGTGTGCAGTTTTGGTCCCCTAATCTGAGGAAAGACATCCTTGCCATAGAGGGAGTACAAAGAAGGTTCACCAGATGGATTCCTGGGATGGCAGGACTTTTATATGATGAAAGACTGGATGAACTAGGCTTATACTCGTTGGAATTTAGAAGATTGAGGGGGAATCTTATTGAAACATATAAAATCCTAAAGGGATTGGACAGGCTAGATGCAGGAAGATTGTTCCCGATGTTGGGGAAGTCCAGAACGAGGGGTCACAGTCTGAGGATAAAGGGGAAGCCTTTTAGGACCGAGATTAGGAAAAACTTCTTCACACAGAGAGTGGTGAATCTGTGGAATTCTCTGCCACAGGAAACAGTTGAGGCCAGTTCATTGGCTATATTTAAGAGGGAGTTAGATATGGCCCTTGTGGCTAAAGGGATCAGGGGGTATAGAGGGAAGGCTAGTACAGGGTTCTGAGTTGGATGATCAGCCATAATCATACTGAATGGTGGTGCAGCCTCGAAAGGCTGAATGGCCTACTCCTGCACCTATTTTCTATGTTTCTATGTATGTAACTACTTCAATAAAGTTCAACATAACCTGAACACCAAATAACTCTCCTTAACAACACTGAATACTATGTGACTTCTGGGCTCCACCCTGTGCCTCCAGACCTGTCTTGAAGCTAGATTCACCAGGCTAATTCCTGAGATGGGAGGGTGTCCCATCACAGACTTGGATCTACACTCAGTAGCCGCTATACCTCCTGTACTTAATAAAGTGACCACTGGGTGTAGGTTTGTGGTCTTTTGCTGCTGTAGCCCATCTACTTCAAATCTTGATGTGTTATACTTTCAGAGATACTCTTCAGCACACCACTGTTGTAATGTGTGGTTATTTGAGTTACTGTCACCTTCCTGTCATCTTGAACCAGTCTGGCTATTCTCCTCAGACCTCTCTCCTTAACAAGACATTTTTGCCCACAGAACTGTTCACTATCTTCTGTAAATTCTAGAGACTATTTTGTAAGAAAATTCAGGAGATCAACGGTTTCTGAAATACTCAAACCACCCTGTCTGGCACTAACAATCATTCCATGGTCAAGGTCACTTTGATCACATTTCTTCACTGTTCTGATGTTTAGTTTAAACAACAGCTGTGTTCAGTAGTGTTCAAGGATTGGATTGAGAAACTCAAGCATATCAAGGATAAAATAGTGATAAATGAAAATGCCGCAACCAAGTTTTACAAAGCTCATCTTGTTCCTTATACCATCCGTGATAAAGTAGCCAGTGAGCTGGATCACATGGAGGCTGAAGGGATTCTTTCCAAGGTTGAGTGGAGCCCATGGGCAACACCACTGGTCCCAGTAGCCCAGAAGAATGGGTCTGTCAGGATCGGTGGTAATTTTAAGGTCACCATCACCCCAGTACTGTAAGTAGGTCAATACCTTCTGCCCAGAATAGAGGATATCTTTGCAAACCTTTCTGGAGGAAAACAATTCAGCAAAATGGACTTAGCTGAAACCTACCTACAGATGGGGATGGAAGAAGAGCCCAAAATGTTTCTCACCATAAACACTCACAAAGGCCTTCATCGCTATAATAGGCTGACTATTGGAGTAGCATCTGCACCTGCACTCTGGCATAAAGCTTCTTTTCCTTTTAAATCTTTTTATTAATTTTTCAAAATTATGAAGTCAATAACAAAGGTGGTACAAAGAGATTGGAAAAATGTTCATCAGCATATATAAAATGAATTTTAAGTAACATAGAAATAAAAGACTTCCAAACTCATAATGAGATTAAACATTAACAAAGAAATAAAAAAGAAAAAAATATATATATAAACAAAAAAAAGCCAAAAGAAAAAGAGAAAAAAAAACCCAAAAAAAGGCAAAACAGGGCTAGACCAACAACTTGTATCAGACATGATCCATAATGTCACTAACTTCTCTCCTCTCATCATATAATATTAGAAAAAAGATTCGGAAAGGTCAGATTACATCATATGAAAATGTTGCATAAAAGATTTCCAGGTATTTTCAAATTTAACCGAAGGGTCAAAAATATCACTTCTAATTTTTTCTAAATTTAAACTTAATATCGTTTGAGAAAACCATTGGAAAGTAGTTGGAGGATTAATTTCCTTCCAGTTCAACAAAATAAATCTTCTCGTCATTAAAGTAACAAAAGCTATCATTCGAGAGGCTGAAGAAGATAAAGAGCTATGTTCTACCATTGGCAATCCAAAGATTGCCGTAATAGGATGGGGTTTTAAATCAAAGCATAGAACTGTTGAATTAATATCAAAAATGTCTTTCCAATATTTTTCCAAAAGAGGACAGGACCAAAACATACGAGTTAAAGAAGCCACTTCAGAGTGACATCTATCACAAGTAGAGTTTATATGGGAATAAAAACGAGCTAGTTTATCTTTGGACGTATGAGCTCTGTGTACTACTTTAAATTGTATTAAAGTATGTTTAGCACATATAGAAGAAGTACTAACTAACTGAAAATTTTTATCCCATTTCTCTGTAGGTAGGGAAAGTTGAAGTTCCCTTTCCCATTCATTTTTAATTTTATCAGACATATCTGGCTGTAATTTCATAATTATATCATAAATTATTGCTATTAATCCCTTCTGCAAAGGATTAAAACCTAAAATTTTATCAAGAATGTCAGAAGGATTTGAAGTCGGAAAGGTAGGCAACGTAATATTTTAAAAATTTCTTATTTGTAAGTATCTAAAAAAATGGGATCTAGGCAAATCAAATTTCTCAGATAACTGCTCGAAAGACATAAAGCAGTTATCCAAAAATAAATCACGAAAACATATTATGCCTTTCGTTTTCCATATCAAAAAGGCTTGGTCCATTACTGAGGGCTGGAAAAAAAATTAGATATAATAGGACTTGATAACATAAATTCATTCGGGCCAAAAAATTTACGAAATTGAAACCATATTCGCAATTCATGTTTAACTATAGGTTTGAAAATTTGTTTATTCAATTTAGATAGTGCAAAAGGCAATGAAGTTCCTAAAATGGAGGCTAAAGAAAACCCTGGCATAAAGCTACAGACCAGCTACTGCAAGGCTGCCCAGGCACTCAGTGTTACCTGAACGACTTCATTATTACTCATAATAAGAAAAAAGAAAATTTTAAAAAGATTAGAAGATTATGGGCTCTCATTTCTTCCTTTGAATTAGCTTAATGATTTAAAGTTACAAAATATAACACAGAGTGCTAGAGATATTGCACACCTTAATGAGTTTTCACCCACATGGTCTATGAAGCAACACAAACATTTCTCCCTGTATCAACATTACAACAGTATTTTTTTGTGGAGCAGAGAGTCAAAGGGTCACTGAAACTATGTGTGAAAAGTCTGTTTCTACACCATAGAGCTTAGAAACCACAGTGTATGTTTCTCTCTTTGTTTTTCCCTTGCGCTGGTAACTACCATGAACAAAACAGGCCTTCTGGCCAGTGAAATATTGGCAACTGCAGACAGGCATGTTTCTGGAGATCAAATATTCAACGAGTTTTACAGTAAGTAGACATGCCATGAGTCCACACCCATTTACACCAATACTATCTTATTCTCATCAACTCCCAGTGGAGTGCACCCCTAACCTGCACATAAGGGGCAACTTACAGTGGACAAGTAACCAAGCAGCCTGCACTTCCTTGTGATGTGGGAGAAGGGAGCATGTGTGATCACAGAAGAAGTGTGCAAACTCCACACAGACAGTAACACAGGCAGCAGCTCTACAAACTGTACCTCGGTGCCTCCAACATTCATGTGCCACCTTTGATCAATGGAGGCTAATACTTTACATTTTGCATATCTAGCTGGAAATCCAGAATTGCTGCACATATTGATAGAGCTAAGAAAGAGTATAATGCATTAGCCTTCACGAGCTGGGCGATTGAGGTCAAGAGCTGTGAGGTAATGTTGCAGCCTGGTTAGAACATACGTGGAATATTGTGTTCAGTTCTGATCACCTCATTATAGGAAGGATATAGGAGTTTTAGAGAAGGTGCAGATGAGATTTACCAGGATGCTGTCTGGATTAGAGAGCATGTCTTACGAGGAAAGGTTGAGTGAGGTACAGCTGTTCTTCTTTGGAGTGAAGAAAGATGCGAGTTGACTTGATAAAGGAATACATGATAAAAGGCTTAGATTGAATGAATAACCAGAGACTTTTCCCAGGACAGAATAGGCTAATAGCAGGTGGTATAAGACCATAAGATACAGGAGCAGAGTTAGGCCATTTGGCTCATCGAGTCATGGCTGATCCAATTTTCCTCTCACCCTTAATCTCCTGCCTTCTCCCCATATCCCTTCATGCTCTGCCGTAAATATACATGAAGACTTGGCCTCCACAGCTGTCTGTGGCAAAGAATATATAATTTTAAACTGATCAGAGGGATGTAAGGGGGGATGGCAGAGTGTGGTGAGTGCGTGGAATGTCTTGCCAGGGGTGATAGTAGAGGCAGACACATTAGGGACATATAAGAAATGCTCAGAAACTATTAGATAGGCATATACAAACTGTTAGTGAATGGAGGACGGTGCTGTGAAGATAGTTTTCTATACAAAATCAATCTTTGATTTAGAAAGTAATGAGTCAATTGCCTACCTGGAAAGAATACTGATACTGTAAGTGTGTGCTGCAGAGATTAGAGGTGGGATCTCAGGAATATATTTCGAGGAACAGTGACTCCTAGGTCAGGGGCTGAGCAGTAATTACATTTTCCATCCCAGCAGGCCTGGGTACCGATGAACTTGGAATACCGTTACAATGTCCAGGTGCTATTCCAATGCGGTTCTGATGGGAATGTCGATTTTTTCACCTCCCTCCACCGATGCTACCTGACAAGTTGAGGTTAGGTTAGCAGAGGCCAGCTGGGGACCTTGCAGTGCTGGCCAACATGGGACAGGACTCTAAATGCTGATAGCCATGTCAGGTTGGATATCAAAATAATATTCTTTGGCCTTGGATTAGGTCTTAATTTGCTGTAGCTTGCCTGGGTTCATTTGAACAAGCCTCCAAGACGACCACCAGCTTGTCATGGCTTGGATGCTTGCATGCCCGGAGCCCAGAGAGCTGTGTGGCTGGAATCAGTGCCTTGTGCTATGATCCTTGATAAGGTCACCCATGCCAATCTGGTCAAAGGGTATAGGCCAGACTACGAGTAGTCCACTGGTCCTCCGGGTTCAGGGGTTCAGCTCAGGGCTAACAACACTGAATGGTCAAAAAAAAAAATTGTGACAGAAACAGCAAAGAAGAATCCTTCTCCATCTGTGTGTGACGGTTTACCTGAGTCAGCCACTTGCATGGCCGACAGCAGTGAAAACCAGGGAGGTACTGGCACAATGAAAGAAGCCTGGACGCTGCCAAGACCAAGACCAAGTTTTGTTTCTTATTGGAATGTATGAACCATGTACAACACTGGCAAGGTAGCACAAATAGCTGCAGAAATGCGATACAACCTACATATACCGGGTGTCCGTGAGAGCAGATGGACAGGGTCTGGCAGGAAGTGGTGAAACAGTTTTATACTCAGGAAGGGAAGATGGTCAGCATCATGAAGGTGTAGCTGTCATTTTGAAGAAAGGCTTTGAGAAGTGCTTGCTGGAGTGGAAACCAAACAACAGTAGAGCCAGACTGAAAGGCTGAAGGGGAAGCAAGTGAACATGACTGTGATTCCAGTGCTGTGCTCCAGCTAATGATAGTGACACTGAAGAAAAGGACATCTTTGAATTTCTGCAATTGGAGGTAGAATTAACGCCATGCCATGACATAATCATCATCAGGGGAGATCTAAACACCAAAGTGGGAAATAGCAACTCACACGTCAGGAGGATTATGGGCACACATTGATGAATAACCATGGTGAAAGACTGGTGGAATTCTGTGACACTATCAGTCTGGTCATATGGGGGACCCTCTTTCCACACTGTGAAATCCACAAACTGACATGGTGCTCACCCAACGGACACCACAAGAGCCTGATTGACCATTTGATGATCAATGGTATGTGGAAATGATCCGTGCAGGATGTAAGGGTGGAGAGAGGCTCAGATCCAGGAAGTGATAATCACGTTGGTGTAGCAGTGATGAAACTCAAGCTGAAAAGCACTGAGACCAGAACACATGTACAAAGACAGCTTGATGTTGAGAAGCTCAAGGACACCTTCACCATTCAGCTTAAGGACAGATTCCAGGCCTTGTGGCAACACCTTGATAAGGATGTGTCAGTAGACAAGATTGACACAATGTGGAATAGATTGCCTCAGTCTTCAAGGACAGCAGTGAGGTTTGTCTAGGATACAGAGCTGGAAAGAAGAACAAAGAATGGATAAGCAGGAAACATGGACACCCTTAGAAGAAAGATGGAAAATCAAGAAGAAAATGTTAGATACAAAGTCAACATGAATTAAGGTAGAACTTCAACTAGCTTACACTGAAGCTAACAAGCAAGTGGAGAGGTTTGTGAGAAAGGATAAGAGAGTCTACATGGAAGACCTTGCAGAGGAGACTGATGCATCAGCCATTCGAGGTGATCAGGGAAAAGTATAATATACAATATTTCAAAATTGGTATGTGGAAAGTTCCAGGCCAGATCCAGTAGTCCTGTGAGAGATGAGAACGGTCTGCTTTTGACAACTGAGAAAGAGCAAGAGGCAAGATGGACGGAGTATTTCAGAGAATTACTGAATAGACCACCACCAGATGAAGAACATGACATACAAGAGGCAGCAGAGGACCTCGAAATCCACACAGATCCACCCAAGAAAGAAGAGATTGTTGCTGTGATTAAATCATTAAAGAACAGCAAAACTCCAGGACATGACAATTTGAACGCCAAACTGTTCAAAGCTGAACCAAAAGTTGTAGCGGCCATCTTGCAACCACTGTTTACAATAATCTGGGAACAAGGACAAGTATCCAAGGAGGAGACAAAGGGAATCATTGTTAGGATCCCCAAGAAAGGAGCGCTAAGTGATAGCAACAACTGGCATGACATCACACTTTTGTCAGTGCCCAGTAAGTTTCTCATCAAATTCATTGTCCAACAGATTACAGATGCTCTCAACATGTGCTTGTGGAAAGAGCAAGCTGGCTTCAGGAGAAACAGAGGCTGTGTTGACCAGATCTTCACATTGCGTAACATCACAGAACAGTGCACAGAATGACAGAGACAACTGTATATGAATTTCATGGACTTTGAAAAGGCTTTTGATAGCATCCACATGGAGAGCCTCTGGTAAATTCTCAGATCATAAGGGATCACTTCCAAAATTGTCCAGCTTATCCAGAGCTTCTATGCTAACTTCACCTGCACAGTTTGGGACTGTGATTTGACCTTTGAAGTCAAGACAGGAGTCATGCAAAGCTGTATGATGTCGGTGATATTGTTTAACCTGATGATTAACTGGGTTATGCGGCAAACAATGAAAGATAAGCAGAGGGCATTAGGTGGATTCTAATCTCTACTTGACCTTGACTGTGCAGATGACCTCACGTTACTACCACATATACACCAGCACATGCAAGAGAAAACTCAGTGCCTGTGTGCCTGTGGTCAGGCAGAGAAAGACTGAGATTATTACCCCCAATGGAGAGTCTCCTCCTCCGGTCAAGGCATATGGCATTGACTTACCCAGCACCGGCAGATTCAGCTCCCTGGAGAGCATCATTCAGCAAGATGGGAGGACCAAGGACGACACCCAGTGCAGATTCAGCAAAGCTGGAAAGTTCCTCAGATCAATAAGCAACATATGAGGATCAACCAGGTACAGCGTTCACACCAAGGAGAGGCTGTACCAGACCTCTCATTCCACACCAGGAGCCTTTGGAAGCCCCTCTGTCTCTTCTGGCCAAGGAAGATCTCCATCGATGCATTACTCCTTCAGTATCACCATGAGGACATGACCCAAGTCATCATGGGAGAACGTTGATGGATTGGGAACATGATGAGAGCGAGGCCAACTCCATCATCATGACAGCACTTCATTGGACCCCTGAATCTCAGAGACCAGAGACAACTTGGCACCATACTGGTAGAGACAAAAATGAGGATCCTGAGGCACACCGGTAGTACAATAGAGAAGATAGCTGAGGACAGACAGAGATGGAGGACCTTCATTGCTGCCCTAAACACCAGCGGTGTAACAGGCAGTAACTAAATAAGCTGAAAAAGGGAAAATCTTTTGCTAAAAAATACAAGTGTATTTAAACATACAAAGTTTTATGCTGCTCTTCATTAACTATGAGAAAAAGCACTGCTTTATCATTGAGTTTGTACAGCATGGATACAGGCCCTTCAGCCCAACAAGTCCATGCTGACCATTGTGCTTATCTACATACAAAAACATTTACTTACATTTCATCTACACATTTCCATGCCTTGGCAATTCAAGTGCTTGCCTAGGTGCTTAAGTGAAGTGAGAGTCTCTGCTTTCACCTCTTCCCAAGGCAGAGCGTTCCAGGTTGGAATCACTTTCTGTTTGAAAAAATATTCCCCTCAGAACCCCTCTTACCTTAAACCCAAACCCTCTTGGGAAAAAGATTTTTATCTATCTAGCCCATCCCTTTAGAATTATGCACCGAGGAAAAGGAAATACCATTACTTAGAAATATACTCAAATTGAATCTAATCATAGTCATTAAAACAGCCTAACTGTATTCCACTTGGAGATTAATATAAATCAGTTTTATATTAACATGGGGTGTCAGGAGGGGAAGTTGGATACTTGCCAGAACCCCACTAATCAAAGGTTTCTGCATTCGCAGAGCAGAAAACACCCAATCACAGACCAGAATTTTGCAGCTGTGAGGGTGAGCAGCTGTAGACCATTTTCTGTGTGGATTAGTTCATGTGTAAAACAAGCTTGTACCTCAGTTCCATTTGTGCTTACAGTGTGCTTGCCATGTTGTACGCTTGATTGACCGATGTCTGAGTGAGACAGTTCCATTTGACACATGCTGCCCATGACCTGATTGGGCTTGAAGTACCAATTTAGAAAGAGATTTACATCCTGCACATTTGGCACATCTACTAGGAGCAATGCCACAAGAAAGCAGCATCCATCATCAAAGACTCCTACCATCCAGCCTATGCTGTCTTCTCAAAAAATGCCCCTCTGCTTATCTTTCCTTGTTTGTCTCATAACCCAGTCAGTCATCAGGTTAAGCAATATCACTGACATCACACAGCTTTCCATGACTCCTGACTTGACTTCAAAGGTCAAATCACAGTCCCAAACTGTGCACGTGAAGTTAGCACAGAAACTCTGGAGGGTGAAGTTAGCATAGGAACTCTGGAAAATGGTACAGGAGTCTTAGGTCCCACACCATCACGTTCAGGAACAGTTATTACCCTTCAACCATCGGGCTCCTGAACCATAGTAGATAATTTCACTCACCCCAACAGTGAACTGATTCCACAACCTATGGACTAATTTTTAAGGATTCCAAAACTCATGTTCTCAGTATTAGTTATTTATCTATCTAATTATTTGTATCTGCAGTTTGTCCTCTTTTGCACATTGGTTGTTTGTCAGTTTCTGTGTGTATTTTTCATTGTATTATATTTCTTTTGTCTACTGTGAATGCTTGCAAGAAAATGAATGATATACTATATTTTGATAATAAATTTACTCTAACTTTGACTTTGACCCTCATGAGGTTCTGTTTGGTAGGAACTCTATTTCAGAATGTGAATCACATGGCACTTGTGGATGTGAGTTTTACTTGGGCCAGGGATACTTGTGACAATCCATAGGCAGCAATATTCCCTCCTCTCTTGCTTTTGATGCTCTGATGTTATTGTATCTCAAATTGTTGATCCTTCCTGATAATATCCAACACCCCTTGCTGTTAGTGGGATTAGACTGGTTTCAGAGAACTGATTGGAGTATTATTAACACAGGTCCTACCCAAATCCCTCAGACAGTCCCAGCAAGAGGAACACAAGCTGTCTGCCTCAAAAGGTGAAGACTCACATCACATAACATCAGCTGTAGGTGGAAGCCATTGAAGAGTGGGATTGGGTCAGTGAATCTATACATTTGGCATATCATACAAAGTCTGGACTGAAAAGATTGTGTTATTTCCAGGCCCAACCCACATATTATTGCCGTTCACTGCTATATACCCAAATGATGCAGTGACGCTGTTACTGTGAACTAGGGTATGGCATTCAATGGGGTAAAGTTTAGAATCGAATGACCTTGACTGAATTTTTCTGGCCCATGGCCCAACCGAGATATCGTTGTCCCACTTCTTGTACCTTCAGACAGAGAGTTGGGTTTTGATGAGCTATTGTGACATTATAACTTCCCCTTTTATTGATCACAGCACTTGAAGATGGATTTAAACAATAGGTGATTGACCGTGGCCATTAATTTATAATGAAAATAGCAGAAGCAGGCCAAACAGAAAAGAAATGTAGACAGTGCAGTGTGAGGTATCTGAAATGAAACGACCCAGGCTCCTTGAACATTTGAAGAGAGTACACTCTGATAAAGGAAAGAAGAACTTGGCTTATTATCAGTCACTTGGAGAAAACTTTCAGAAACAAAAACACCTCAAAACATGTTTGTCAGCACTTCACAACAAAACAGCGATGGTTTTCATGGTTCATACAACATTTCATTGCTCATTGCTAAATCTGGAAACTCCCACAAAATTGAAGAAGAGTTGAATCTGCCAGCAATAAAGGAAATTCTGAGTACATTTTGGCATAAATCACCAGGCCATGTAATTAAAGTAATTCTACTTAGCGACAAATCTATTCAAAGGCGAATTGTTGAAACATCTGAGAATGTTGAAAACACATTGCAATATACATAGGACAACAGAATTTGCTCTGCAATTGGATGAGTCAACTTTGGCAACAAAGATGAAAGTATGGTTCAAGAGTTGTTATTTCAGAACTAGAAACAGATATTGAAGGGGGAATCAATTAATTCTGGTTGTTGATCGATTTTTCAAAGAGAGGGATATTCCGCTCACCAACATTCTTGCTTGTGAAACAGCTCAAGCACCATCAATGACAGGACACCACAGTGGGGTTATTACTTTCTTGAAAAAAACTGTGCCTAACATATTTACTGTTCACTGTGTAATTCACAGACAACACCTTATCAGGAAAAAAACCCAACTGATCGGCTGCATAAATCATTAAATACTGTTATCACAGTGGTAAATAAAATCAAGTCCCATGCTCTCAATTCTTCACTATTTTGAGAGCTTTGTATTGAGAATGATGAGCAGTTTGAACGCTCGCTGTTTCACGCAGAAGTCAGATGGCTTTCAAAAGGCTACCTGAGATGCTTTTATGAGCTTTTTGAAACTGTGATAAAATTCTTGAAAGACTCGAATGCTTCATTCAGTAATCAGCTCAAAAATATTAGGCATGACATAGCTTATATTCACAAAGTTCAATGAAATCAATCTTCAACTGCAAGGAAATAATGCAAATCTTATCAAAGTCAAATAAGTTGTTTCCACATGTCAAAGTTAACCCCATTTAGGTGCAACATTGTCTGCTGCAATATTTTCCAATTTCCGAACCTCTCCGAGTTGGAAGAGAAACAAAGAGTACCAGATGATGATGCTCAAGTATACTGTGCCCACCTGGATGACCTGAATAAAGACATGTTGGAGAGATTTCAGGATCTTCTCTTGATCCAAATTCCAGATTGCACCATAAATCCATTCCTGAACTCTTGTAGTGAGGAATTAACAGGGAGAATGGAGGAAGAACTGATCTCGCAATGAAATGACTTTAAGCCAAATCTGAGGTTCAAGAAATCATGTCAAGACTTTTGGTTGCGGAAAAAAAATCTCTGAATGCTATCCTGCACCATGGAAAAATGTCAGTACGTTCTTTATTGCCTTTCCAAAATCATACTTAGTGGAGCGTGATTTCAGTAATGAAACGGACTGCAAATTACTGAACGTGGGGATCTGAGACTCCTTCTGAGTGTCAGTCAGCCTGATGTTGAGAAGCTGATATCACTGTACCAGGCCCATCCAGTTCATTGACAGGTGAAAAGTAATGAAGTAGTGAATAGTTGGACTATTAATATACACCTTAAACTTGTTGATGAAAATGGTTTTTACTGTAATTAATAAATACAGAAGTAATTTTATTTGTAGATTAAAAATAAATTTGAATAATTTTGCTTTGAATTTGCAATTTCCATTTTTTGTCACTGTGCATAATAAATCAAAATTCTTTATAGTTTTTATGTCATGGTCAGAAGGGAGAGGGCCGCTGGGGATGTGGTCTGTGAGCCAAGGAGGTGGTAACCCAAAAAAAACCTTGGGAACCACTGCTTTTGAGGAACCTGAGGGCCTGTACTGTGCTGTAGGTTTGACGTTCTGAAGTCCCTGGCTGTATGATAAGAGGGAGATGCCATAGTGACAACTGCCAATGGGAATATCTTTGGTCAATATCATCAGCCAAAGGAAAAGAACAATTTGATATTAAAGTTATTCAATTGAGTGCCATTACCTATTCTGAAAGTCCCAGTGAAATGTAGTTACAGGTGAGTGGTGGCGCCCTGACCGTCGGTAGACTGACACCAGGTAACACTTCCAGGTTTGTGGAGCAAGTCTAATGGGACCAGAAACCCAGAAGTTTTGACAACGGTTGTGAACGTGAGGATCAACAATGAGATTCTATTTACCAGCACTCGATCCATCGTCAATGTGATTGGCTAGATATGGCTGAATATGCACTTGTGGTAAAAGTGCCCAGTATTGTCACTTACTGGAAAAGCTCAGGTAGAAACATGGCTGATACTGAGCACTGGTCTTCAAGATTCAAGTTTATTTACCACATGTACATCAAAGCAAAGTAAATTGTGTCATTTGCATTAACAACCAACACACCCAAGGGTGGGCTCCGGGCAGCCCACAAGTGTCATCCACACATTAGCACGCCCACAATACTCACCAGAACAACACAGAACACAACAAAACAGGACATAGCAAGCAACAAAACAATAACAGCAAAACAAGCCCCATTCCTCCCTCCCTCCCCCCATGCACATATACAGCCCTCCCGACCAAGGACAGACCATCTTCGTCCGCCTCCAATGGACTTGCACATGGAATCAGCCTCACAGACACTGGGCTTCAACTTCCTAGTGGATGATGTCGATGATGATTAAAATTAAACTGCAGATCTCCCTGCACATGTAGGGGAATGTATTTGGTGGAAACATACATAATTCAATGTCACCAACATTGAGTTGGGGTTTGCTTTAAGAGGCTGGTCTGATGTGATGATGTAATTACTTTTACCATTTGTGCTCAGTGTTTGGAGTACAATAAATTAGTTATGTCTTTTTCTTAAACATAAAACACCTCACACCACTTTATTTGCAAAAACTTATATTGGTGACCCCGATGCTCTAGGACGAGTCCAGAGTTATTGAACATGTCGGAGTTTTGGGAGCAAAATGCCATTGCTTGGTTTGTACAAGCTGAGGCTCAATCTGCGGTGCGCAAATTCTCTGCCGCTAACACCAATTATTTCAACGTGGTAGTGCTGCTCAGCGATTCCACGGCTGCAAGAGTTGTGAGCCCACTAGAACAGCCTCCTGTGTGGAGAACAGTGGGCAAAAATTAACCGTCATATTGAGGTGCTATCGGCAGCTTTTGAGATCCCTGAGCAATGTTTAATCATGTCAATGTGGACCTTGTTGGTCCCCTCCCCACCACTCCCACCCCCATGGTTTCATGCATCTCCTTACCATGGTGGACCGTACCACCAGGTCGCCTCTCCAGCATCAAAGATGGTTGCAGACATGGCTCGGACATTGATCAGTTTAGCACCCATTTGATATTTCCTCTGACCATAGTCCCCAACTCATATCAGACCTCTGGGCTGCGGTGGCCCAGAACTTCAGCGTTAGGCTACATCACACCACAGTGTATCGCCTGCAGCCCAATGGCCTAAGGAAGTGGTTTCGCTGCTCCTTAAAAACTGCTCTGAGGGCTTCCCTGACCATTGAGTGTTGGCATGATCGTCTCTCATGGGTTCTGCTGGAGCTCAGAACAGCTCCAAAAGAGGACTGGCAGCCATCCTTGGCAGCCATCAATTGGTATACCGGCAGCTGTTATGAGTGCCTGGTGATTTTATTCCTGATGCCACAGCTTCCTGGCTGAGCTCTCAACAGCATTCCACCCTCCTGAGTAAATTCAATTCCCTTGTACCTATTCATTATGGTGTACAGCACTCTTGGGTTCCTGTTGACCTACATCCTGCCTCGTTTGTTTTCATCCCTCAAGATGCACACCAGCATCCCCTTAGGCCCCCTTATGACGGCATGTTCCGCACTTTGGAATGGAGAGAAAAGGTGTTTATTATAGATAAGGGGGGTAAACCTGAATACATTTTGATAGATGTCCTTAAACTGGCCCATCAAGATTTGGAGATTCTGCTACCGTGACCCTGGCATCACGACATGACCGTGAGTGTGTCAGCACATGCCTGGACGAGCCAGAGGCCTCTGCTGTTCCTTCACCCATGGACCACAGGACCCAAGCTGGGCAGCTCCAGACAAACTCCCAATGCCGGTTTTAGTGAATTCCAGGGGGTGGGGGGGGCCTGTGTAGGGTAACATAATTAGGAGAAAGGTACGTAATTCACAACCACTGACATTGAGTTAAGGTTCACTTTATGAGGCTGGTCTGACATAATGAGTTAATTACATGAAGTACTTTTACCATGCTCTGTGTTCAGTGCTTGGAGTGCAATAAATGAGTTGTTTCGGTTTTTCTTAAACATAAAACACCTCTGCCATTTTTATTTGTGAAAACCTATACACATCCCTTCATGCCCCACCTCCCCCTCGTACCCCATCTGTTACTTATTTTTATACACACATTCTTTCTCTCACTCTCCTTTTTCTCCCTCTGTCCCTCTGAATATACCTCTTGCCCATCCTCTGGGTCCCCCCCCCCACTTGTCTTTCTTCCCGGACCTCCTGTCCCATGATCCTCTCGTATCCCTTTTGCCTATCACCTGTCCAGCTCTTGGCTCCATCCCTTCCCCCTCCTGTATTCTCCTATCATTTTGGATCTCCCCCTCCCCCTCCCACTTTCAAATCCCTTACTCACTCTTCCTTCAGTTAGTCCTGACGAAGGGTCTCGGCCTGAAACGTCGACTGTACCTCTTCCTAGAGATGCTGCCTGTCCTGCTGCGTTCACCAGCAACTTGTATGTGTGTTGCTTGAATTTCCAGCATCTGCAGAATTCCTGTTGTTTCCCTTCATTCCCTGTCTGTTTATGTGTCTAGGTGACTTTTAAACAATGCCATCTGCTTCAACCAAGGACCCGTGGGTGCACATTCTATTCTCTGGTGTGAAGTTTATGTTTTAATCACTCCATAGTGATTTCCTGAAAGGAACTTTGGAAATGCAGTTTGGAGAATTGGTTATGTTTACAATGATTTTGCCTGCTCATTTCTTTGTCCTGGAGATGTATACATTCTGCAATGGTGGTGGACCACAGCCAATGACCTTCCCTGCTAACCTGACAGTTTGCTGTGGTTTTCATACACTGTGAGAGAATGCTGTACCAAACCAGACAGTAATGGCTGATGTGAGGATGCTGTCTATGATGGCAGTGTAGAATTGCACCAGTAACTTCTGGGGAAGAGGGAGTTTTCCAACTGCCAGAAGAAGGTTTTGATCCACAGTTGCTGCGCTGAATTACGGAGGAAGAAGGCAGGTTCACTGGTAAAGGTTATTACATTGCTGCTGATTCATGCAAAGCTGTGAAGATAAATGTCACACTGTGAGCTGTCCTGCTGCGGGTGTCACTCAGTCAGTCAGTGAGAGATTCACAATGTGCAAAACACCAAAAAAAAAATGTCATTCAATGGTCTAGCTCTCTCGAGGCAGTCATTTCAAGGATTTCATATTGGAAAGTGATAGTTAATGTGCAGTCAATTTGCAACAGTTGTGCTAATAACAAGTGTGGTTTGTGGAATAATTTGATGGCATTTAAAGAACACTGCTTTTAACATGAAAAAACACCAGAAAGTAGGAGCAGGAGTCGCCCGCTTGGCCACGAAAACCTTCCCGGCCACCACCCAGCATGGTCAGAGCGAATTTACTCCAGGCCTCAGCTGCTCCCTTGCACCATAAACAGAAAGAACAGAAGAGTTGAACCAGTCGGGCATCATCTGTGGAAAAAGATTCTGAATATGGGTTGCTGACCCGAAACATTGACTAATTCAGCCCACAATCTCTGTGCAGATGACGAACATATTTAAAATATGCATCTGCATGCACATGGTGCACATCTCTGCATTCCCTGCCTGTTTATAAGACCATAAGACCATAAGACAAAGGAGCAGAAGTCGGCCATTCAGCCCATCGAGTCTGCTCCACCATTTTACCATGAGCTGATCCATTCTCCCATTTAGTCCCACTCTCCCACCTTCTCACCATAACCCTTGATGCCCTGGCTACTCAGATACCTATCAATCTCTGCCTTAAATACACCCAATGACTTGGCCTCCACTGCTGCCCGTGGCAACAAATTGATAGATTCACCACCCTCTGACTAACAAAATTTCTTCGCATTTCTGTTCTGAATGGGCGCCCTTCAATCCTTAAGTCATGCCCTCTCGTACTAGACTCCCCCATCATGGGAAACAACTTTGCCACATCCACTCTGTCCATGCCTTTCAACATTCAAAATGTTTCTATAAGGTCTCCCCTCATTCTTCTAAACGCCAAGGAATACAGTCCAAGAGCGGACAAAGGTTCCTCATATGTTAACCCTCTCATTCCCGGAATCATTCTAGTGAATCTTCTCTGTACCCTCTCCAACATCAGCACATCCTTTCTTAAATAAGAAGACCAAAACTGCCCACAGTACTCCAAATGAGGTCTCACCAGCACCTTATAGAGCCTCAACATCACATTCTTGCTCCTATACTCTATTCCTCTAGAAATGAATGCCAACATTGCATTCGCCTTCTTCACTACCGATTCAACCTGGAGGTTAACCTTAAGGGTATCCTGTACGAGGACTCCCAAGTCCCGTTGCATCTCAGAACTTTGAATTCTTTCCCCATTTGAATAATAGCCTGCCCGTTTATTTCTTCTGCCAAAGTGCATAACCATACACTTTCCAACATTGTACTTCATTTGCCACTTCTCTGCCCATTCTTCCAATCTATCCAAGTCTCTCTGCAGACTCTCTGTTTCCTCAGCACTACCGGCCCCTCCACCTATCTTCGTATTGTCAGCAAACTTAGCCACAAAGCCATCTATTCCATAATCCAAATTGTTGATGTACAATGTAAAAAGAAGTGGCCCCAACATGGACCCCTGTGGAACACCACTGGTAACCGGCAGCCAAACAGAATAGGATCCCTTTATTCCCACTCTCTGTTTCCTGCCAATCAACCAATGCTCTATCCACGTATGTAACTTTCCCGTAATTCCACGGGCTCTTATCTTGTTAAGTAGCCTCATGTGTGGCACCTTGTCAAAGGCCTTCTGAAAATCCAAATATACAACATCCACTGCACCTCCCTTGTCTAGTCTACTGGTAATTTCCTCAAAAAAATTGTAATAGGTTTGTCAGGCAGGATTTTCCTTTAAGGAATCCATGCTGAGTTCTGTCTATCTTATCATATGCCTCCAGGTACTCTGTAACCTCATCCTTGACAATCGACTCTAACAACTTCCCAACCACCAACGTCAAGCTAACAGGTCTATAATTTCCTTTTTGCTTCCTTGCCTCCTTCTTAAATAGCGGAGTGACATTTGCAATCTTCCAGCCCACCAGAACCATGCCAGAATCTATTGACTTTTGAAAGATCATCACTAATGCCTCCGCAATCTCCACAGCTACTTCCTTCAGAACACGCGGGTGCATTCCATCTGGTCCGGGAGATTTATCTACCTTTTGACTATTCAGCGTCCTGAGTACTTTCTCTGTCGTAATTGTGACTGCTCACACTTCTCTTCCCTGCCACCCTTGGGTGTCCGGTATACTGCTGATGTCTTCCTCAGTGAAGACTGATGAAAAGTACTTGTTCAGTTCCTCCGCCATCTCCTTATCTCTCATTACAATTTCTCCAGCATCATTTTCTATCGGTCCTGTATCAACTCTCACCTGTCTTTTACTCTTTATGTACTTGAAAAAGCTTTTAGTATCCTCTTTGATATTATTTGTTAGCTTCCTTTCATAGTTAATCTTTTCCCTCTTAATGACCTTCTTAGTTTCCTTTTGTAAGCTTTTAAAAACTTCCCAATCCTCTGTCTTCCCACTAATTTTTGCTTCTTTGTATGCCCTCTCCTTTGCTTTAACTTTGGCTTTGACTTCTCTTGTCAACCACGGTTGCATCCTTTTTCCATTCGAAAATTTCTTCTTTTTTGGAATATACCTGTCTTGCACCTTCCTCACTTCTCGCATAAACTCCAGCCACTGCTGCCCTGCCGTCTTTCCCGCCAGTGTCCCTTTTCAGTCAACTTTGGCCAGTTCCTCTCTCATGCTACTGTAATTTCCTTTACTCCACTGAAATACCGACACATCAGATTTCGGCTTCCCTTTTTCAAATTTCACAGTGAACTCAATCATGTTATGATCACTGCCTCCTAAGGGTTCCTTCACCTCAATTTCTCTAATCACCTCTGGTTCATTACACAATACCCAATCCAGTACAGCCGATCCCCTAGTGAGCTCAACAACAAGCTGTTCTAGAAAGCCATCTCACAGACATTCTACAAATTCTCTCTCTTGAGATCCAGTGCCAACCTGATTTTCCCAATCCACTCACATGTTAAAATCCCCCACAATTATCATAACACTGCCCTTCTGACAAGCCTTTTCTAGTTGTAATTTGTAGTCCACATCCCTGCAGCTGTTTGGAGACCTATAGATAATTGCCATCAGGGTTCTTTTACCCTTACGATTTCTTAGCTCAACCCATAAAGATTCTGCACCTTCCAATCCTATATCACCTCTTTCTAATGATTTAATATCATTTCTTACCAATAAAGCCACGCCTCCCCCTCTGCCTACCTGCCTATCCTTCTGATACACTGTGTATCCTTGGACGTTCAGCTCCCAGAGACATGCATCCTTTAGCCAGGTCTCAGTGATGGCCACAATATCATACCTGCCAATCTGTAGCTGTACGACAAGATCATCCACTTTATTCCTTATGCTGTGTGCATTTAAGTATAACACCTTAAGACCATTATTTGGTACTTTTCGCTTTGATTTCACTGCAACTTTATTGCACTGCAACTCATCCCAATGGCTACAAATTTGCCCCATCACCTGCCTGCCTTTCCTGACATCTTTACTGCTCACTATCTTAGATTTATTTCTGTTTTCCCCTTCCTCCGCTCTGTCATTCCGGTTCCCATCCCCCTGCCAAATTAGTTTAAACCCTCCCTAACAGCTCTATTAAACTTTCCCACCAGGATATTGGGCCCCTTCAGGTTCAGGTGTAACCTGTCCATTTTGAACAGGCCATACTTCGCCCAGAAGAGATCCCAATGATCCAAGAATCTGAAGCCCTGCCCCCTGCACCAGTCTCTCAGCCAGGCATTCATCTGCCTGATCCGACTATTCTTGCCCTCGCTAGCACGTGGCACAGGTAGCAATCCCGAGATTACTACCCTGGAGGTCCTGCTTCTCAGCTTCCTTCCTAACTCCCAGAAATCTCTCTTCAGGACCTCCTCCTTTGTCCTATCTATATCACTGGTACCAACATGTACCAAGACAACTGGCTGCTCACCCTCCCCCTTCAGAATATTCTGGACCCGATCCGAGACATCCCGTACCCTGGCACCTGGGAGGCAACACACCATGCGGGTATCTCTTTCAGGCTCACAGAATCTCCTGTCCGTTCCGCTGTCTATGGAATCCCCTATGTCTACTGCATTCCTGTTCTCCCTCCTTCCCTCCTGCACAACAGCGCCAGGTTCAGTGCCAGAGACCCGGTCACCGTGTGTGTCCCCTGTCAGGTCATCCCCCTCAACAGCAACTAGAACAAGATACTCGTTGCTGAGGAGGACAGCCACAGGTGTGCTCTCCACTATCCGGGCATTTCCCTTCCCTCTCTTGACAGTGACCCAGTTTTCTGACCCCTGTAGCCTAGGGATGACTACCTCCCTGTAGCTCCTGTCTATCACCTCTTCACTTTCCCTGATAAGCAGTAGGTCATCAAGCTGCAGCTCCAGATCCGTAACACGGTCTCTGAGGAGCTGCAACTCGGTGCACCTGGCGCAGATGTGGCCATCGGGGAGGCTGAAGGTCTCCCAGGATTCCTACATCTGACACCCTGAATAAAGCACTAACCCTGCAGGCATGCTATCTAATTCTACAGGAATGAAATGGGACAAATAAGTCTACTCACCCACTTACCTCGCCAAACACACGAACTTTTTAAACCGTTAGCTCATACCATTAGCTGTGAGAGCCCTGCTGTTCCTGTCTGACTGGGCCGATTCGCAAAAGGGGGGGGGAGAAAAAAAGAGTTGGTGCTTTGCTCTTGCCTCTTCCCGTTTAACACCAAAGCCCGTTGATGCCAAAGCCCTACACTCTGCTACCACTCACTCCGCTGTCCGCTGTATAGGTGGTCTCCTTTTTAAACTCTCCGCGCTGTCCTGTCTACGTCACACACCTGCGCAGTCTTGTCCTTCTTGCACTTGAAGAAGTATTTAAAAAAACTGTCTTCCTTCAGAATTCAGCTCCCACGCCGCTCTGTAGTCCCAATCCAAAAGAAAAGAAAAGGACTTATGTGACTAAGTGCCTCTTAAACAATGCCGTCTGCTTCAACCACGTATCTTGGGTGCATGTTCTGGGCCCCTACCACTCTGTACAGAAAACCACAAAAATACAGAAGCATCTGTACTGTAATTACTGGAAAATTCACTGAAAAATTACTGCAATTTGCTTATCGCCACAATAGGTCAATGGCAGACGCAAACTTAATGGCTCTTCACACAACCTTAGACCACCTGGACAATACAAAAACCTATGTCAGGATGCTGTTCATCGACTATAGTTCAGCATTTAACACCATCATTCCCACAATCCTGTTTGATAAGTTACAGAACCTGTGCCTCTGTACCTCTCTCTGCAATTGGATCCTCGATTTCCTAACCTAAGGACCACAATCTGTGCAGATTGGTGAGAACATCTCCTCCTCGCTGACGATCAACATTGGTGCACCTCAGGGGTGTGTGCTTAGCCCACTGCTCTACTCTCTCTATACCCAGGACTGTGTGGCTAGGCATAGCTCAAACACCATCTATAAATTGTTGGTAGAAGCACCTTTAAAACTGTGTCCCCTCGTGCTCCATAAAGCTGTCTCCTTTTAAGCTCTTCTCGCTGTTCTACCTGGCTGATGCCAACACACTTGCGCAGTCGTGCCCCGATCAAACTGCTGAACAATTTCTCACTGTTACCATCAGGTAGGGGGTACAGGAGGCTGAAGGCACACACTCAGCGATTCAGGAACAGCTTCTTCCCTTCCGCCATCCGATTCCTAAATGGGCATTGGATCTTTAGACACAACCTCACTTTTTTAATATAGTTTCTGTTTTTGCACAATTTTTAATCTATTCAATATACATATACAGTTATTTACATAGAAACATAGAAAATAGGTGCAGGAGTAGGCCATTCGGCCCTTCGAGCCTGCATGGCCATTTATTATGTTCATGGCTGATCATCCAACTCAGAACCCCACCCCAGCCTTCCCTCCATACCCCCTGATCCCCGTAGCCACAAGGGCCATATCTAACTCCCTCTTAAATATAGCCAATAAACTGGCCTCAACTGTTTCCTATGGCAGAGAATTCCACAGATTCACCACTTTCTGTGTGAAGAAGTTTTTCCTAATCTCAGTCCTAAAAGGCTTCCCCTTTATCCTCAAACTGTGACCCCTTGTTCTGGACTTCCCCAAGATTGGGAACAATCTTCCTGCATCTAGCCTGTCCAATCTCTTTAGGATTTTATACGTTTCAATCAGATCCCCCCTCAATCTTCTAAATTCCAACGAGTACAAGCCCAGTTCATCCAGTCTTTCTTCATATGAAAGTCCTGCCATCCCAGGAATCAATCTGGTGAACCTTCTTTTGTACTCCCTCTATGGCAAGGATGTCTTTCCTCAGATTAGGGGACCAAAACTGCACACAATACTCCAGGTGTGGTCTCACCAAGGCCTTGTACAACTGCAGTAGTACCTCCCTGCTCCTGTACTCGAATCCTCTCGCTATAAATGCCAACATACCATTGGCCTTTTTCACCGCCTGCTGTACCTGCATGCCCACTTTCAATGACTGGTGTATAATGACACCCAGGTCTCGTTGCACCTCCCCTTTTCCTAATCGGCCACCATTCAGATAATAATCTGTTTTCCTATTTTTGCCACCAAAGTGGATAACTTCACATTTATCCACATTAAATTGCATCTACCATGAATTTGCCCACTCACCCAACCTATCCAAGTCACCCTGCATCCTCTTAGCATCCTCCTCACAGCTAACACTGCCACCCAGCTTCGTGTCATCCGCAAACTTGGAGATGCTGCATTTAATTCCCTCATCCAAGTCATTAATATACATTGTAAACAACTGGGGTCCCAGCACTGAGCCTTGCGGTACCCCACTAGTCACCGCCTGCCATTCTGAAAAGGTCCCGTTTATTCCCACTTTTTGCTTCCTGTCTGCTAACCAATTCTCCATCCACATCAATACCTTACCCCCAATACCGTGTGCTTTAAGTTTGCACACTAATCTCCTGTGTGGGACCTTGTCAAAAGCCTTTTGAAAATCCAAATATACCACATCCACTGGTTCTCCCCTATCCACTCTACTAGTTACATCCTCAAAAAATTCTATGAGATTCGTCAGACATGATTTTCCTTTCACAAATCCATGCTGACTTTGTCCGATGATTTCACCGCTTTCCAAATGTGCTGTTATCACATCTTTGATAACTGACTCCAGCAGTTTCCCCACCACCGACGTTAGGCTAACCGGTCTATAATTCCCTGGTTTCTCTCTCCCTCTTTTTTTAAAAAGTGGGGTTACATTAGCCACCCTCCAATCCTCAGGAACTAGTCCAGAATCTAACGAGTTTTGAAAAATTATCACTAATGCATCCACTATTTCTTGGGCTACTTCCTTAAGCACTCTAGGATGCAGACCATCTGGCCCTGGGGATTTATCTGCCTTCAATCCCTTCAATTTACCTAACACCACTTCCCTACTAACATGTATTTCGCTCAGTTCCTCCATCTCACTGGACCCTCTGTCTCCTACTATTTCTGGAAGATTACTTATGTCCACCTTAGTGAAGACTGAACCAAAGTAATTATTCAATTGGTCTTCCATGTCCTTGCTCCCCATAATCAATTCACCTGTTTCTGTCTGTAGGGGACCTACCTTTGTCTTTACCAGTCTTTTCCTTTTTACATATCTATAAAAGCTTTTACAGTCAGTTTTTATGTTCCCTGCCAGTTTTTTCTCATAATCTTTTTTCCCTTTCCTAATTAAGCCCTTTGTCCTCCTCTGCTGAACTCTGAATTTCTCCCAGTCCTTAGGTGAGCCACTTTCTCTGGCTAATTTGTATGCTTCTTCTTTGGAATTGATACTATCCCTAATTTCTCTTGTCAGCCACGGGTGCACTACCTTCCTTGATTTATTCTTTTGCCAAACTGGGATGAACAATTGTTGTAGTTCATCTATGCAACCTTTAAATGCTTGCCATTGCATATCCACCGTCAACCCTTTAAGTGTCATTTGCCAGTCTATCTTAGCTAATTCATATCTCATACCTTCAAAGTTACTCTTCTTTAAGTTCAGAACCTTTGTTTCTGAATTAACTATGTCACTCTCCATCTTAATGAAGAATTCCACCATATTATGGTCACTCTTACCCAAGGGGCCTCTCACGACAAGATTGCTAATTAACCCTTCCTCATTGCTCAAAACCCAGTCCAGAATAGCCTGCTCTCTAGTTGGTTCCTCGACATGTTGGTTGAAAAAACCATCCCGCATACATTCCAAGAAATCCTCTTCCTCAGCACCTTTACCAATTTGGTTCACCCAATCTACATGTAGATTGAAGTCACCCATTATAACTGCTGTTCCTTTATTGCACACATTTCTAATTTCCTGTTTAGTACCATCTCCGACCTCACTACTACTGTTAGGTGGCCTGTACACAACTCCCACCAGCGTCTTCTGCCCCTTAGTGTTATGCAGCTCTACCCATATCGATTCCACATCTTCCCAGCTTATGTCCTTCCTTTCTATTGCGTTAATCTCTTCTTTAACCAGCAACGCCACCCCACCTCCCCTTCCTTCATGTCTATCCCTCCTGAATATTGAATATCCCTGAACGTTGAGCTCCCATCCTTGGTCATCCTGGAGCCATGTCTCTGTGATCCCAATTATATCATAATCATTAATAACAATCTGCACTTTCAATTCATCCACCTTATTACGAATGCTCCTTGCATTGACACACAAAGCCTTCAGGCGCTCTTTTACAACTCTCTTAGCCCTTATACAATTATGTTGAAAAGTGGCCCTTTTTAATGCTTGCCCTGGATTTGTCGGCCTGCCACTTTTACTTTTCTGCTTAGTACTTTTTGCTTCTACCCTCACTTTACACCCCTCTGTCTCTCTGCACTGGTTCCCATGCCCCTGTTGTGAACTAACCTCCTCACGCCTAGCCTCTTTAATTTGATTTCCACCCCCAACCATTCTAGTTTAAAGTCACTTCAGTAGCCCTCGTTAATCTCCCTGCCAGGATATTGGTCCCCCTAGGATTCAAGTGTAACCTGTCCTTTTTGTAGAGGTCACGCCTGCGCCAAAAGAGGTCCCAATGATCCAAAAACTTGAATCCCTGCCCCCTGCTCCAATCCCTCAGCCACGCATTTATCCTCCACCTCATCGCATTCCTACTCTCACTGTCGCGTGGCACAGGCAGTAATCCTGAGATTACTACCTTTGCGGTCTTTTTTCTCAGCTCCCTTCCTAGCTCCCTATATTCTCCTTTCAGGACCTTTTCCTACCTATGTCATTGGTACCTATATGTACCACGACCTCTGGCTCCTCACCCTCCCACTTCAGGATATCTTGGACACGATCAGAAATATCCCGGACCCTGGCACCAGGGAGGCAAACTACCATCCGGGTCTCTGGACTGCGTCCACAGAATCGCCTATCTGACCCCCTTACTATCGAGTCCCCTATCACAACTGCCCTCCTCTTCCTTGCCCTACCCTTCTGAGCTACAGGGCCAGACTCTGTGCCGGAGGCACGGCCACTGTCGCTTCCCCCGGGTAAGCTGTCCCCCCCAACGGTACTCAAACAGGAGTACCTATTGTTAAGGGGCACAGCCACCGGGGTACTCCCTATTACCTGACTCTTTCCCTTCCCCCTTCTAACCGTGACCCACTTGTCTGCCTCCCGTGGCCCCGGCGTGACCACCTGCCTGCAACTCCTCTCTATCAACTCCTCACTCTCCCTGACCAGACGAAGGTCATCGAGCTGCAGCTCCAGTTCCGTAACGCGGTCCCTTAGGAGCTGCATCTCGATGCACTTGGCGCAGATGTAGACGTCCGGGAGGCTTGGAGACTCCAGGGCCTCCCACATCCGACACCGAGAACAGCAAACTGCCCTCACACTCATACTGCCCTTCTCCTCAAATAACAACAGAAAATGAATGCCAAACCTTCCTCGCCTCGCCCGTTTCCGCCTAAGCCCGTTGAGCCGAAGCCCTTAAGCCTTCACTCTGCTATTTATTTATTTATTTATTTATTCATTTATTTATTATTTTATCTTTTTTTCTTCTTCTTCTATATTATGTATTGCATTGAACCGCTGCTGCTAAGTTAACAAATTTCATGACACATGCCGGTGATAATAAACCTGATTCTAATTCTGATTCTGATTTGTACATATAGGTAATTATATAAAAATGCAAGCATGCATGGGAAAGTTAAACTACAAGAAAATTAACAACTCTACACCCTAATCTAACAACTGTAACAAAACTTCTCTATTTTCTAAACTCCAACCCATTTGCAATAAGTTGGATAGAAGTGATGGAAAACACACACACAAAATGGTGGAGGAACTCAGCATCTGGGAAAAGAGCACAGTTGACATTTCGAGCCAAAACCCTTCGGCAGGACTGGAGAAAAAATGCTGAGGAGTAGATTTAAAAGGTGGAGGGAGGAGAGAGAACCACCAGGTGATAGGTGAAATCTGGAGGGGGAAGGGTGAAGTAAAGAGCAGGGAAGTTGAATGATGAAAGGGACAGAAGGCCGTGGAAGAAAGAAAAAGGGGGAGAAACTCCAGAGGAAGGAGATGGGTGGGCAAGGAGATAAGGTGAGAAAGGGAAAAGGGGATGGGAAATGGCGAAAGGGATGGGAATGAGAAGTGGAATTAAAATGTGTGGCCACAGGGAGATCCTGCTTTTTCTGGCGGATGGAGCATAGGTGCTCGGTGGAGCGGTCTCCCAATCTATGTCAGGTCTCACCGATATACAGGAGACCACACCCAGAGCAATGAACACAGTTTATGACCCCAACAGACTCACTTCTTAAGGCCCTGAATGGTAGTGAGAGGAGAGGTGTAAGGGCAGGTGTAGCACTTGTTCCGCTTGCAAGGATAAGTGACAGGAGGGAGATCAGTGGCGAGGGATGAATAAATAACTTCCCATTTCCATTCTGCTATGTCCATCCATGGCCTCCTCCACTGTCGTGATGAGGCCACACTTAGGTTGGAGTAACAACACTTTATATTCCATTTGAGTAGGCTCCAACCTGATGGCATGAGCGTCGATTTCTCAACTTTATGCTCCCCACTTCCCCCACCCCCTTCACCATCTCCCATCCCCTTTGCCCCCTCTCACCTTATCGCCTTGCCTGTCCATCACCTCCCTCTGGGGCTCCTCCCACCTCTTCTTTCTTCCATGGCCTTCTGTCTCTTTCACCAATCAACTTCCCAGCTCTTTACTTCATCCCTCCCCCTCCAGATGTCACCTATCACCTTGTGTTTCGCTCTCCCCTCCCACCACCTTTTAAATCTACTCCTCAACTTTTTCTCCAGTCCTGCCGAAGGGCTTTAGCCAGAAACATCGTCAGTACTCTTTTCCCAAATGCTGCCTGGCCTGCTGAATTCCTCCAGTGTGTTGTGTCTGTTGCTTGGATTTTCTCTTGCTTGTGATTAGGAGTGATGGAGATTCTCCAGGAGTTCTGCTGAAAATTTTGCATTAAGAGATTATCTCTTTGACGTTGTGGGGTACAAAATCACCCTTGTATCCCGTGAGAATCCACCATTCAGGTGATGTGGTAAGTATTCTCTCCGGGTAAATCCTTCCTTTCATTTCAGGTTAGTTGGCTGCTGTAAGCTTCGTAGTTCAAAGTAAATTTATTATCAAAGTACATATATGTCACCATTTACAATGCTGAGATTCATACTCAGGTATACTCAGTAAATCCAAAAGCCATAAAAGAATTAATGAAAGACCATACCCATCAGGGTAGACAACTAGTGTGCAAAGGTAACAAGCTGCAAATACAAAAGAAAAAGAAAAGTAATAGTAATAATAAGCAATAAATATGGAGAACTTAAGATGAAGAATCCTTAAAAGTGAGTCCATAGTTTGTGGGAACAATTTAGTGAAATTGAGTTAAGTTATCCCCTCTGGTTCAAGAGCCTGATGGCTGAGGGATAATAACTGTTCCTGAACCTGATGGTGTGAGCCTTGAGGCTCCTGTATCTTCTTCCTGATGGCAGCAGTGAAAAAAGAGCATGACCTGGGTGTTGGAGGTCCCTGATGATGGATGCTGCTTTCCTGTGACAATGCTCAGTATTGATGTGCTCAATGGTAGGGAGGGTTATTCCCGTGATGTACTGGGCCGTATCCACTGCTTTTTATAGCATTTTCCATTCAAGGGCATTAGTGTTCTTTTTTCCAGGCTGTGATGCAACCAGTAACTATACTCTCCACTAGGCATCTGTAGAGTCTGTCAATGTTTTAGATGTCATGCTGAATCTTCACGAACACCTAAGGAAGTATAGACACTGCAGTGCTTTCTGCGTAATTGCACTGAGGTGCTGAGCATAGGACAAGTCCTTTCAAGTGGTAACACAGAGGAACTTAAAGTTGCTGACCCTCTCTACCCCGATCCTTCAATAAGGCCTGTTTCATGGTCCTCCCATCTCCTCCTCCTGAGGTCAATAATCAGCTCTTTGGTAACATTAAACCACATTTTCATCTCCATTTTATATACTGATTCAGCCAACGACAGTGGTGTCATCAGCAAACTTAAATATGGCATTGGAGCTGTGCTTAGCCTCACAATCATAAGAGTAGCAAGTAGAGCAGGGGGCTAAACACACAATCTATAGTGCACCAGTGCTGATGGAGATCGTGGACAAGATGTTGTTGCCAATCTGAACTAACTGGGGTCTGCAAATGAGGAAATCAGGGACCCAGGGAGGTATTGAAGCCTATGTCTTAAAGTTTATTGATTAGTTTTGAGGGGATGATAGTATCGAATACCAAACTGCACTCTGATGTATGCATCTTCGCTGTTCAGATGATCCAGGGTTGAGTGAAGAATCCATTATTAAGGATGAGGTTTCAAAGTACTTGGAGACTAATGGCAAAGTAAGTCAAAGTCAGCATGGTTTCTGTAAAGGGAAATCTTGCTTGACAAATCTGTTAGAGTTCTTCCAGGATGTAACAAGTAGGGTGGACATAGGAGAGGTAGTGGATGTCATTTACTTGGATTTTCAGAAGGCATTTGATAAGGTGCTACACATGAGGCTGCTTAACAAGATAAAATTCTATGGCATTACAAGAAGGATATTAGCATGGATTGCGGAATGGTTGACAGGCAGGAGTCTGTAAGTGGGAATAAAAAGGGGCCTTTTCTGGTTGGCTGCCGGTGACTAGTGGCGTTCCACAGGAGTCAGTGTTGGGACCACTGCTTTTCACATCGTTTGTCGATGATTTAGATAATGGAATTGATGGCTTTGTTGCAGAGATTGCGGATGATAAAAAGATAGATGGAGGGGTAGGTGGTGCTGAGGAGGCAATGTGATTGCAGCAGGACTTAGACAAGTTGGAAGAATGGGCAAAAAATTACAGCTGGAATACAGTGTTGGGAAATGTATGATAATGTATTTTGGTAAAAGGAACAATAGTGCGGACTATTATCTAAATGGGGAGAAGGTTCAAACATCAGAGGTGCAGAGGGACTGAGGAGTCCTCATGCAAGACTCCCAGAAGGTTAATTTACAGGTTGAGTTTATGGTAAAGAAAGCAAATGCAACATTGGCATTTATTTCAAGGGGAATAGAATATAAAAGCAAGGAGATAATGTTGATCCTTTATAAAGACTGAATGAGGCTGAATAGCCTAATTCTGCTCCTATGTCTTATGGACCATAGCACTCCATACCCTCCCATCCATGCTCCTCTCCAAATTTCTCTTTAAATTTGAAATCAAGCCCCCATCCATCACTTACGCTGGCAGCTCGTTCCACACTCTCACCACCCTCTGAGTGAAGAAGTTCCCCCTCATGTTCCCCTTAAGCATTTCAGCTTTCACCTTTAACCCATGACTCCTAGTTCTAGTCTCACACAGCCTCGATGGAAAAAGCCTGCTTGCATTTGTCCTATCAACATACCACATAATTTTGTATACCTCTATCATCTCCCCTCATTTTCCTACGTTCTAAGGCATAAAGCCCCAACCTATTCAACTTTTCCCTATAACTCAAGTCCTGGTAACATCCTTGTAAATTTTCTGAGCTCTTTCAATCTTATTGATATCTCTCCTGTAGGTAGGTGACAAAGAATTACGCACAATACTCCAAATTAGGCCTCATCAATGTCTTCTAGAACTTCAACATAACATCTCATCTCCTGTACTCAGTACTTTAATCTATGAAGGCCAATATTTCAAAAGCTGTCTTTATGACCCTATCCACCTGTGACACCACTTTGGAGGAATTATGGATCTCTATTCCCAGATCCCTCTGTAATACCGCACTCCTCTGTCTAAATCCTCATCTGGTTTGTCCTCCCAAAGTGTAACCCCTCACACCTGTCTGCATTAAATTCCATCTGCATTTTTCAGCCCATTTTTCCCGTAGGTCCAGATCCTACTGCAGGCTTTGATAGTCTTCCTCACTGTCTACTTTGCCCAAAATCTTGGTGTCATCTACAAACTTAATGATCCATCTTAATGCATTATCATCCAAATCGTTGATATAGATGACAAACAACAACAGACCCAGCACTGATCCCTGGGGCGCAGCACTTGTCACAGGCCTCCAGTCAGAGAGGCAACCATCTACTGCCGCTCTCAATCCTTTTGAATACCTTCCAATAACTCTCTCACTACTGAATTCTGGCTCATTGGCCTGCAATTTCCCAGGTCATTTTTAGAGCTGTTCTTAAACAACATCCCCCAATTTTCCAGCACCTTATCCATTGCTAAGGACATTGAAATATCTCTGCTAGGACCCTTGCATTTCACAGGGTCTAAGGGAACACCTAGTCAGGCTCCGGGGACTTATCCACCCTAATCTGCCTCAAGGTAGCAAACACTACCTCCTCTATAATCTGCATATGGTCCATGAGCTCACTGCTGTTTTGCCTCACTTCTATAGACTCGGTGTCTCCCTCCTGAGTAAATACAGATGAAAATATCTAATTAAGATCTCCTCCATCTCTTTCACGGCCGGCTGGTGGCGCAGTGACATCGGTGCCAGACTCTGGAGTGACGGTTCCCAAGTTCAAACCCAGTCGGGCCGCTCCCAGGCACGCTTTCCACCCGTGCCAGGTTGAGTGCCCAGCTTGCAACTCAGCCTCGTAAAAAAAACTGCGCTGTGAGAAGGATGCGGGGGACCACTCACAGAATCTTTCCTCCAAGACAACCACTTGAAAAACGTGGTCACTGAGGCGCTGGCCGAGTATGGCACACAAAAAAAATCTTTCAGCTTCATGCGCAGATTACCACTCTGATCTTTAAGCTGACCAATTTTCTCCCTTGAAATCCTTCTGCTCTTAATATATCTGGAGAAGCCCTTGGGATTCTTCTTCACCTTGTCTGCTAGAGCCACTTTGTGCCTTCTTTTAGCCCTCCTGATTTCCTTCTCTTGCATTTCATTATTTCTCAAGTACCTTGTTCGTCTCTTCCTGTCACAGTGAAGTAAATTGTGAAATGGACTGACTGAGAAGTTCAATGTGTCAGCCTTGACTTACTGGGCCAGATAGCCTCCAATTGTATCATAAGGTAACATGGCAACTTGAAAGCAGGAGCGTTCTTTCTGATGGGAAGCTCTCCGAATTTGCTTTTGATTCATTGCTTCCTATAGTGTGTGCAAGCTTTAGCTTGTTGCTGTATAACGGGCAGCCTTGTGATTTGTTGAGCTTTCTGTGCTGTTGTATAGTGGAGACACACCTGATTCTTCCAGAGGAAGGAGGGGTTAGGCATTGCTGATTGGTCTTTCGCTGTGAGATGGGGGCAGAGGGCCGCAGTGAAGTCAGACACTGATTGATGAGTGTAGGCTAAGGTGTCGCAATGGCTAGCACTGCTTAGCACAGCTTTGTTTTGTGTTGTTACACCTGGTAACACTGCTGTGTTTCGATGCAGCAGGAGCTGGGACTTACCGGCACAACTGACTGCGGTCCCCGGCCCCTGGACGATGGCTGCGTCCTCCCGTCTGGCACTGCTGCTTGCTGCTCTTGTTCTGGGGGGTAAGTGTGAACACTGGGTCTCCCTCACGTGTTCTGATGTCACCGAGGACAGGATTGACCCTCGGCCACAGCTCAACCGACGATTTCCGCCACGATCATCTTTCTGGGCATGTATACATTCCTCATAGTCCCCACACTCTTCATACTCTCTAATGATGGTAATGAGTCCATTAGCCCATCGAGTCAATTCCAGCCCTCTGAACAATCCCATTACCCTGTTACTTTCCCTGTGACCTCTTCAATCTCTGTGCCCAAATGTTTCTCCCACATTCGTGGTAGAGTAATAACAAATGGAATCATCTGTATCTGGTAGGGGCAGTAAATGGTTGGAAGGCAGAGTAGTCACTCAGTGGGGAAAGTATGTGGCCATGGCACGTGCCAACAATGTACGGTATTTAGTGCATTAAAATGGGTGTGTATGCACCCACTTGTGGGCAGTGTCAATGCAGTGTGAACATGTGTGGATTTAAATAAGTCTTTGTGTATTTGTATGTCTCTCTGAATGTGTAAGTGTGTGTGTGTGTACGTTTGCATGCTGTGCCCTGACTCTAAATAATCTAGTTCTACCCTCTAACCTCACATTTCAAATGAATACAAAGAATATCTGTCACTAACTAACACCTGATAAGCTGGTTTGCTGCATTTTGTGTTTAAAATATTTATATTAATTGGATAACTAAATTATTATCTTTCATGTTTTATTTTCCAGGAGATTTTGGTGCCAAAGGACACATTAGTAAGTCTCTGTAATAAATGATTAGCTTCAAATGACTGTGAATTTGCAGCTGGAAATAATGGAGGGTGCATTGAGGAGAGGGGGATTGAGCAGTAAGGAAGCTGCAGGTACTGTGGGAGGAAGGTGCTCTATGCACGTTGAATAGCAGAGTCACTGAAGTGTGTAAAGGGAGAGGCACACACAAAATGCTGGAGGAACTCAGCAGGTCAAGGCATCTATGGAAAGGAATAAGGAGTTAATACTTCACAACTGGAGGAAGGTCGAGGCAGCCTCTAATGCCGTGACGAGGCCACCTGCAGGTTGGAGGAACAACTACGTCTGGGTAGCCTCCAACCTAACGGCATGAACATTGATTTCTCTAACCATCTGTAATTTCTCCCCGCTACCCCTTCTCACTCCTCCTTTCCTCATTCTGCCTCCCCTTTAACTCCTTCTCTTCTCCTCACCTGCCTATCACCTCCCTGTGGTGTCCCTTCTCCTTCCTTTCTCCCAAGGTCCACTCTTCTCTCCTATCAGATTCTTTCTTCTTCAGCCCTTTACCTTTTCCACTTTTCACCCCCCACCAGCTTCTCACTCCATCACCCTCACCCCCAACCCACCCACTTTCCCCCTCACCTGCCAGCTTGTACTCTTTCCCCTCCCCCACCCTGGCTTCTGGCTTCTGCCCCCTTTCTTTCCAGTCCTGATGAAAGGTTTCAGCCTGAAGCATCAACTATTTATTCAACTCCATAGATGCTGTCTGACCTACTGAGTTCCTCCAGCATTTGTGTGCATTGCCCTGGATTTCCAGCGTCTAAAAAGGGAGAGGCAATCTGTACACAGCAAGCTGCCACAAGCTCCAAAATGACAATTCTCTTTGCATTGTTACTGAAGTGATAGCAATTGGCTGAGACACTGGAGATACTGTCCTGCTTTTCCTCAAGGAGTGGACAGGTTTCAGCTGAATACCTACGTACCCCTCCTCTTGGCACAGTTGCACCTTGTCAGACCCAGTCACTGCACAAGTTTCTGAAATGGAGTTGACCCCAGGGCTTTAGAATCAGAGACAAGAATGTAGCCACTGAGTGAATTGTAAAAATCTGACTCAGACAAGGAGGAATTTCTTTAGCCAGAAGGTGGTGAGTCTGTGGAATTCATTGCCACAGATGGCTGTAGAGAGGTTCTTGATTAGTAAGGTCATCAAAGGTTACGGGGAGAAGGCAGGAGAATGGGGTTGAGAGGGATAATAAATCAGCCATGATGGAATGGCAGAGCAGATTTGATGGGCCAAATTATTGAATTCTACTCCTATGTCTTATGGTCTTATAGTTTTTCCTTGTGAAGTTAACATTATCTTGCCCTCCCTTCCCCTGCAGCCGTGGACAATTTTGAAAGCATTGCTACAGTCTCTGAGAACAGTCCTCCAAGAACCAGGATTTCTGAGTTCCGGATAATTGTGGACAACTCTACCCTTGTTCAAATCACCGTCACTTCCGTACCAAAAAGCGAATTCTTTCAGATATTTTGGAGGAAGACTCACAAGAACAGTACTGGAAGCTATTTCCAAGCAGAGGTACAGTAGGTTCCTTCCTTTGGCCTCACCACACAAACCTGTGGGAAGAATTTACCTCCTCAGGAGGTTCAGGTACAATGAAAAACTTGCATTGCCGACATACAGATTCAGACAGTGCACAGAACGCAAGTCACTCATAAATTGCACCAGACAATGAAGAAACAAAACCATGTGCCAAGTGAGACATTAGTAAATAAATAAACACAACCAGAGATCAGTCGATGGTAGTGCAGGAGGTGGGCTGAGAGAGGGTCAGGGTTGTGCCTGATCCTGATGGTAGCTGTTCCTGAACCTGGAGGTGAGGGACTTCAGGCTTCAGGCTACAATGGTGACAGCAAAAAGAGGGCATGGTTCAGATGCTGGAGATCGTCAATGATAGATGCCTCTCCCCTATTCCATACGTAAACACTTGCACTGGAAATCTCTCCCTGGTCAGGTGCTCAAGAAGATGAGGATGGGATACATGGTTCCACAACAGATATGTCCAAGTCCTGGCCTGAGGCATTCTACTTGTGTAATCATGGGACCAACCCCACTCTGGAGCACTCTGTTGGTGCAACTTTGAAAGGTAAAATGTTTAAAGGGAACATGAGGAGGAATTCCTTCACTCAGAGTGTGGTGGGGGTGTAGAACAAGCTGGCTAAAATTTCAACATTAAGAGGAGTTTGGATAAATACTTGAGAATAACTGTCCAATGGTAAGTGCTGCTCCAGAATCCTTCGTCTGCATCTTTATCTCATCTTGGTATGCTCAGTGACCTTGGTTCCCAGGCTTGTATAGAAAAGCTGTACGAAAGAGTGGTTGGGGTTCATGGGCTGTGTTCAGCCTGGGTGATTGTATTATGTCTGCACACTGTCTCTGTCAGCTTATCATCTAGACTCTTGCCTTACTGAAGGCACACAGAAAAGGCTGTACAAAGTGCCTGTGCTTTGTTTCAGAGCACACCATTTTAACCCTTGCTTTGCTGAAACATCCACAGAGAGAAGGCAGTGTAAGCGAGTCTGACAGCGGAGGTAACCCGCACTGTGTTCAGTCCAAGGAAATGGCCATCACCAATGAGGTGTGCTCCTGTGTTATGACAGCTTCCATCACATTCTCTAACTGTGTCTCTAAAACATGTTTAGATATTTCTGAACAATTATGCCTCATTGGATCATGAAAGGACTCCAATGTATGTGCTCACCATTTCGATCTTTGCTGATAAAATGGAACCTGTGATGGAAGAGCTCAGGCTGAACGTAGTCGATGTCCATGACGTGCGGTGTGGTGTATATTTCCAGGCACCAGGAGGTGATGTGTCTCCCCCAGCCAAATCAGAGCAAGACAAACTGTGGAGGGGGTGGTGGGAAGGGGAGGAGGGAGGTGATGTGGAGTGGGAGGAGGGGGTGGTGGGAGTGGAGGAGGGGGTGGTGTGGAGGGGAGGAGGGGGGTGGTGTGGAGGGGGAGGAGGAAGGTAGTGGGGAGGGGGAGGAGGAAGGTAGTGGGGAGGGGGAGGGGGGTGGTGTGGAGGGGGAGGAGGGGGTGGTGGGAGTGGAGGAGGGGGTGGTGTGGAGGGGAGGAGGGGGGTGGTGTGGAGGGGGAGGAGGAAGGTAGTGGGGAGGGGGAGGAGGGGGTGGTGGGGAGGGGGAGGAGGAAGGTAGTGGGGAGGGGGAGGGGGTGGTGTGGAGGGGGAGGAGAGGGTGATGTTGAGGGGAGGAGGGGGTGGTGGGGAGTGGAGGAGGGGGGTGGTGTAGAGGGGGGGGAGGAGGAGGGTGTGCAGGTGTGTCTCTAGTGAACGGTCTGTGGGAGGAGGGATCAGTATTCCTCAGTGAGGGTGGAGGAGTGTTCCCAGGTTGGGGAGATGTGGAGACTGTTGGTGGGGGGGGGGAGTGTTTCTCTGTGAGATGGGTGTGAGGGGTGGGGAGAATGTGTCCCCTGGTTGAGGCATAGGTGGGAGTGTGAGGTGAAGGGAGACGTGTGTGCTCTCCAGACTGATATATGATCTTCTGGGCAATAAGGCACTGTGGGGTCCCCGGTCACCTGGCTGCTGTTCAGGACTGGTTTCTTTCATTTGATCTGTGGCATGGTAGCACAACCCTTTACAGTGCAGGCGACCTGCTGTCAACTCCTGCCTGTCAGGAGTTTCTACGTTTTCCCACTGACCACATGGGTTTCCTCCAGGATCTTCAGTTTCCTCCCACAATGCAAATTCTGTGATTAATTGGTGATTGTAAATTGTCCCGTGATTAGGCTGGGATTAAATCGGGGGATTGCTGGCAGCGAGGCTCGGCGGGGGGTGGAAGGGCCTATTCTGCCCTGTCTCTGAATAAATAAATATGTTTAACTCCCCCCCCCAGGAGACACAGTCAATGTGCTGGAAACTGCCACACCTCTCTCGCAAATCTACACCATTGTCTCGGCACCCACCTACTCAGCAAATTTCTCAGTGAGTACACCAGTGACAGTTCCGAGAGCTGATTCATGGCGGGGGTGGAGTGATCAATGCCTGGTTAGTTGCTGGGGGTCATTGAGGACGATGGAGAACAAAAGACTGCGGACGCTGGAATCTGGAGTAGCAGACAATCTGCTGGAGGAACTCGGGGTCAAGCTGCATCTGTGGGTGGGGGGGAGGGATTGTTGGTGTCCCAGGTCAAAATCCTACAACCCTGAAGCGGTCTTTTGACCTGCAATGTCAACAGTTCCTTTCTCCCACAGATGCTGTCTGACCTACTGAGGTCCTCCAGCAGATTGTCTGTTGCTGACAGAGGACAGACCCAGACTGCATGGTTTCAGGCTTCAAAGTACAGTCCAGTACTGTACTTGGAATGTAACCAATGAAAACCAGTTTGAGAATGAGGGGAGAGTGACAAGCCTTCGGGGAGTGAGTGGGGAGCCAGTCACAGTGCTCACTAACCACAGTCAGTGGCTGAAGTGGCGGAGCTCGACAAAGACTCCAACCACAATGTGGACACACTTTACTCCATGCCATAGTAAGTTACTCAGTCCCGCCCTACGCCACTCCAGACTGACATGAAATCAAACCCCCACTTAAAAATAACTGGGCCTTTGGAGCAGTTGTTTCCCAGTGGTGCTGAGATCCATTGGTAAAGAGCAGCAGTCATCAATCATAATCTCATTGTCGTATTCAAAGAGGAGGAGGATTTTTCAGGGACACTCACAGACACTGTTACCATCACAAGGGAGACAAGTCTGAATGAAGTAACTACAGAGGGGTCATCCCTGCTGTCTGTCTCACCAACCACCTCCTCCTAACGCCCCCCCCCCCCAAGCATAGTGCAGATTTCACCCACCCAAAGACAGAGTGATGACTTTGGGAGTGACCCAGGGAGTAGCACCCGTCTCTGTTCACTCACTGAGGCCTCAGACTCCATCTTACCTCAAACAAACCTGCAGCAGAGTGGTGTCAATCCCCAGAACCAATGGAAAACTGCCCAGCCCACAGCTGGAACAAGCTTCAATGCTCAACATCTGTAGGACAAAGGACTTCCATCATAGACCAGCAAAGGAGCAAGCTCACCATATAGTGCTCCACGCTACCACAGCAGTAAGTGCAACTTTATTACACTTGGGGGAGGGGGGGTCAGAGTTCAGAGTTCAGTTCCAACGTCCTCTCTATGCAAGTTTGTATGTTCCTTCCTATGTGCGTGTGGGTTTCCTCCGACAGTCCAAAGACGTACCGGTTAGTAGGTTATTTGATCATTGTTAATTATCCTGTGGTTAGGCTAGGGTTAAATGAATGGGCTGCTGGGTGCTGCGGCTTTGTGGGCCAGAGGACCTGTTCTACTCTGTATCTCTAAATAAAATTTTTTTTTAAATAATCCAACTAAACTAATCCTTTCTGCCTTCACAATGCCCTTTCCCTCCATACTCTGTATATTTCTGTGACTATCTAAGAGCCTCTGAAATGCCTTTGTGGTACTTGCCCCCACTACCACCCAGGCAGTACATTCCGGGTACCCGACCCTCTCTGTGTAAAAACGTACATGCCCCACACACCTCCTTTGAACTCACCCCATCTCATCTTAAATGGATGCCTTCTCATACCGTACTGGACATTTCACCTCTGGCAACAATTTATTGGCTGTCGGCTCTATCTTTGCCTGTCACAATCTTATGACCATCTATCAGGCCTCAGCCCCTGCCACTCACTGGAAACAACAACCCAGGTCTGTCCAACCTCTTGTGACAGGGTCCTGAATTACCCTTATGAACTGTGCTCGATTACCCCTATGAACTGTGCTTCTGAAAAGAGAGAGAGAGAAATATTTAACACCTTCATCTTGTTTTTAAGAGAGAGAGAGGCAAAGACTGCTCACAGTATGTTTACATTTCTACAAGGACAGTGGTTTCAGCTTCTGTATTCTTACAGACAGAGAAGGGAGGAGCTGATTTGAGAGACAGTTGGTACTCAGTACGGTGGGATAAGTAGAAGGTCAGATGATAGACCTGAGACACATGGTTTTGGACACTGAATGAGCTTTGTTGTGCCCACAGAAAAAGTGGGTTTTCTGGAGGATCGATTAAGCGGATCAATCAGTGGCTTTCGCAGTGTGAACAGGGCGTGACCGGTGGGGAGTTATTTGTGTGTCCCACCCCCGCCTGGGTTGAAAGCTCCACCACAGAAGAACGGCCCCCTTTGTTGTGGTCACAGTCGGTGACTTCTAAAGGATTTCGGAGGACAACGGGAAGATCGATGGTGTCAGCTCACCTGAAGACTCAAATCTCTTCATCACTCTCTCTCCATCACTACTCAACTCAATACCACAAACTAAACTGAACTTTACTCATCATCGTAAGACTATCTATTTACACCTAGACTTGAAGAAGCTTAGTTTTCATATATTTCCACACTTACTGATATGCTAACTTATATATATTCATTGCTAATCTGTTTGATTTATCTACATTTATATTACTGTATTGCGTAGTTACTAATAAATAACATTAGTTAATAGCAATACTGGACCCAAGGTGTTTTCCATTCTGCTGGTTCTTTAACCCGTCACGGGGTACGTGACACTCTCCTTAGGCCATATGTCCTTTACCATAGGCAGCATCCTGGTAAACCCTTCTGCACCCTCTCCAAAGTGTTCCTACAGCTAGAATTGAGTGGAGTTCTCCATTTGTAGCCTAACCAGAGATTTATAAAGCTGTAATCTTGAACTCAAAGCTTCAACTGCAAACTCCCCTGCTACACTACATGGCAACAATAAAGATTCATGGAAGATTCTGCAAACTCGGATCAATCACCATATCTCCAGAGGACATTCGCCACCACCTTCGAGGCTTTGCTTGGTTTGGTAAAGGGTACCTGCTACACACTCATGGTCAACCAGACTATCTCTACTGCTGAGACCTAGGCAACGTACAGTAAGCTGCGCCGAGCGCTGGCAAGATAAGCAGACCATTGTCGATATCCTATCCCAGAACTAAGTCCCTAATTACACTGAGGTAGATACACAGGACAGCTCACATCATACATGGGCCCAAAACCCAGCTCACGAAGCTCACTCTCTGTCAGGGAAGAGATTTATCGTCAAACTATTACAAGCAAAGCATCTATGAGAACATCCAACACCCCCACTGACTCCTAGAAGCCTTGGCCCATGGCCGTGCAGACTGAGAAAGGAGGTGGTATTGAGAACCTCAAGGCCATGCTTTGGGAGCACACAGAAGACCCAAGTAGGCAGCTGGAGGGGTAGAGCATCTCGTAAAACTACCCACAGACTCTCCCCACCAGCCACTGGCAGCCCCGTCTGTAGATACGTCTGTGGTTCCATCAGTCACCTCAGGATGGACAAAACTTGGAGTGGAAGGGGTCACCCCTCAAGGGACTGCTTTCAGGAAGAAGTCAAGAGAAAAGTTCAGTTTTACAGCGGACACTGAAACTCCCAGTGATTTCTGGCACGGCTGGAGCTGGGCATCATCTGAGCCAGTGGCCTGGTGCTGGCAGCAGGGTTTCAGGGTCTGAGCTCACCAACAAAAGTTTATCAAGTTAAAAGTCAAAGTTTATTTCATATACACAGCACATGAATGCACAGGTGCAATGAAAGCCTTACTTGCCGCAGCATCACAGGCTCAGAGAATCAGCAGCATTCATAAGAAAAAAATTAAAACACGAACAGAATTTTTACAAGATAAATCACAGATGAAACAAAACAAGATGAATTCCATTTTAGTGCAAAGTGATCAAAGTGGTCACAGAGTTGCTATATTGTAGATGGTCTTGCACTCAACAGCAGTAAGACCATAGGGAGCGCACAGCAGTTATCATGAGGGATCAGTAGTGAAAAGAGTGAGCAGCTTCGAGTTCCTGGGTGTCAACATCTCTGTTGATCTATCCTGGGCCCAACATACTGATGCAGTTACAAAGAAAGCACGCCAGCTGCTATATCTCATTAGAAATTTAAGGAGATTTGGTATGTCACTAAAGACTCTTGCAAATTTCAATACTGTGAGGATCATTCCGCCTGGTTGCATCACCGTGCGGTATGAAGCCACCAATGCACAGGATTGGAAAAAGCTGCCGAGGGTTGTAAACTCAGCCCCCTCATCATCAAATACAGCACATCTTCAAAAGGTGGTTCCTCAAAAAGGCAGCCTCCATCAGTAAGGAACCTCACCATCCAGGACATGTCCTCTTCCCATTACTGCCATCAGGGAGGTGGAACAGGAGCCTGAACATTTTAGGTACAGCTTCTTCCCCTCTGCCATCAGATTTCTGAATGGATCCTGAACACTGCCTCACTCTTTGCACTATTTACTTTTATTTTAGATTATGAGAACATTCAGTCCTCGTTTATTGTCATTTAGAAATGCATGCATTAAAAAGTGATACAACGTTCCTCCAGAATGATATCACAAGAAAAACACAGAACAAACCAAGACTAAAACTGACAAAAGCACATAATTATAACATATAGTTACAACAGTGCAAAGCAATACTATAACTTGATAAAGAGCAGACAATGGGCACAGTTAAAAAAAGTCTCAAAGTCTCGATAGCCTCATCATCTCACGCAGTTGGCAGAAGGGAGAAACTCTCCCTGCCATGAACCTCCAAGCACCGCCAACCTGCCGATGCAGCACCATTGGAAGCACCCGACCGCAGCGGACTCTGAGTCCGTCCAAAAACTTCGAGCTTCCAACCAGCCCCTCCGACACAGCCTCTCCGAGCACCATCCTCTGCCGAGCACTTCGATCCCGCCCCGACCGCTGACCAATAAGCAAAGCCGAGGACTCGGGGCCTTCTCCTCCGGAGATTCTGGACCACATGGTAGCAGCGGCAGCGAAGCAGGCATTTCAGAAGTTTCACCAGATGTTCCTCCATGCTGTCATGTCCGTCTCCATCAAATCAGGATTGTGCATGGCTCCCTACTTGACAAATAACAGACATCACCACCGGAGTGGCCACTGTGAGCTGTGTTGCACTGCCATCTTCTCCTCCCGCTTTTTAATATATTTCTTTTTTTTAACTTATAATAATTTTTATGTATTGTTCTGTACTGATGCTGCAAAGCAGTAAATCTCATGACATATGTCAATGATAATAAACCTGATTCTCAAACACGAGAAAATCTGCAGATGCTAGAAATCCGAGTAACACACACAAAATGCTGAAGGAACTCAGCTGGCCAGGCATCATCCATGGAAAAGAGTACAGTCGGCGTTTCCGGACCTGCCTGTTGAGTTTCTCTAGCATCTTGTGTGTGTTGCTCATAAATGTGATTCTGTAGTGATTATGGTTTTGCCTTTGGTTCAAGAACAGAACGGTTGATGGGAAGTAGCTGGTCTCGAACCTGGTGGTGTGGGTCTTCAGGTTCGGTACTTCCTGACTGATGGTAGCTGTGAGAAGATAGCACAGAATGCATGGAGGGGATCTTTGGTTTATTGTCACAAGTTCCAAGTTACAGTGAGAAGCTTTTGCTCCGTGTGTCAACCTGCCAGATCAAACCACATCAAGGTAGTTAAAGACAGAATGCAGGGTATAGTGGTGCAGTTACAGAGAAAATGCATTGCAGGTAAACAACTGAAGTTTATGGCCATAATCAGGTAGACCAGGAGATCAGGAGTTTATCTTTAGCGTATGAAAAGTCCATTCAAAAGTCTGTCCTTGACCCTGGTGCTGCATGTATCTTCTGCCCAAGGGGAGGGGAGAAGAGAGAATGAGTGGGCTGGGAGGGGTCCTTGATTATGCTGGCTACTTTCCTGAGGCAGCAGGTAGTATAGAAACATAGAAACCCTACAGCACAATACAGGCCCTTCGGCCCACTGTGCTGTGTAGGTGGAGTCTATGGTGTAATCTATTTCTCAAACAGGGATTTCACAATCAGCTGACAGCAGTAACTACTACCGTGGCTGTGCACTGGTGGCCTGAAAAGAGCCCACTTGGTTGAAGGTCAGGAGCCTGTCAATAATTTGACGGCTGAGGTTCCAACTCTCTGGCTCAGCTATTCAGAGTTCGGGGAGAATTACCCCATCCTCCTTCCCTTTCCTATCAGCTGCAAGGGAGGGTGAAGGTGGTGTAAACTCCTGCCACAAAGGGACATGCCTCAGGCATTACTGCACTCCCTCAGTGCCAGAGAAACAGCGGAGACAATGCTCTTGTCTCTGGAGTGGGTCTAGAGGAAGTGGCTATCTGATTCCCACTTGTAAGACCTCCAATGGCTAAAGGTGTTAAAATGAGGAGCAAGAGTGATTTTGAGTCAGCAGATACCAACTCATTGCATTCTCATTACAGTATGCCATCACCAAATCCATTCCCATATCTGCAAAGGACTTCTTCAATGTAGACCAGTCAGGCTGCATCTACGTTCCACCCAGCGGCTTTGGACGACGGGATGTGGAGAGGGTAATGTCCATCCTAACCACTCGCTGAGTCCTCCTTCCATGGATAGGAATCTGAAGCACTGAGTCCAGGCAAGGGGAAGTGTAGAGTCTGCTGAGTCTGTGACACCCAGTGACAGAGAAAATGGAGTGCCCCCTAGAGAAAAAATGATCATCATCTCCCCGTCTGAGACTCCTGGAGATCCCAGTGTGAAACACATGACAATCCCATCTCCCAGAATGAGATTCCTGGAGATCCCATTCCCCAGGGCAAAGTTCCTGGAGATCCCAGTGTGAAACACATGACAATCCCATCTCCCAGAATGAGATTCCTGGAGATCCCATTCCCCAGGGCAAAGTTCCTGGAGATCCCAGTGTGAAACACATGACAATCCCATCTCCCAGAATGAGATTCCTGGAGATCCCACCTCCCGGTGTGAGATTGCTGGAGATCATGTCCTTTAGTATGAGATTGCTAGAGATCCCATCTCCCAATGTTCAAAGTTCAAAAGGAAATTTATTATCAAAGAACATAAATATCACCATATACAAATCTGAGATTAATTTTCCTGTGGGCATACCCAGCAAATCTATAGAACAGTAACTATAACAGAATCACTGAAAGATCAACCAGAGTGCAGAAGACAACAAGCTCTGGTAAGGTTCTTAGAGATCACATCCCCCAGGGTAGGATTGCTGGAGATCACATCCCCCAGGGTAGGATTGCTGGAGATCACATCCTCCAGTGTGAGATTCCTGGAGCTCACATCCCCCAGGGTAGGATTGCTGGAGCTCACATCCCCCAGGGTAGGATTGCTGGAGCTCACATCTCCCAGGGTAAGATTGCTGGAGATCACATCCCCCAGGGTAGGATTACTGGAGCTCACGTCCCCCAGGGTAGGATTACTGGAGATCACATCCCCCAGGGTAGGATTACTGGAGATCACATCTCCCAGGGTAAGATTGCTGGAGATCACATCTCCCAGGGTAGGATTACTGGAGATCACATCTCCCAGGGTAGGATTACTGGAGCTCACGTCCCCCAGGGTAGGATTACTGGAGATCACATCTCCCAGGGTAGGATTACTGGAGATCACATCCCCCAGGGTAGGATTACTGGAGATCACATCCCCCAGGGTAGGATTACTGGAGATCACATCTCCGATGCAACTAGTAAAAGTGGCTCAGCAGTTATCACAGCTTGTTCTCCAGCACAGGAAGTGCATGGGCGTCATTACTGTGGTCCCAATGAAGGTCATCTGGTGCACTCTGTGTGAGTGCCTATGCTCATGCGTTGGCCCTGGCAGGTTTGGATGGTAGGCCCTGCTGTGGATCTCAGTCTCATTCTGCTCTTTATTTAACAGTATTTCAGACTCCACATTGTGGTGACTGAGAACAGAGACACCATCTGCACAGGAATGGTGACGATTATCGTGATTCCTGTCCATCACTGGCCTCCTGTCTTCACGTGAGTGTGATCAGTGTGTCTCCCACCCATCTACCAACAGACCATCATCTCCCTCCCCCACCATGCACACTGCCCCCTCCCCACTGTGTGTCCCACTCACATCCCATCCCAGTGTCTCTCCACACATCACTCTCTCTGCTGATCTTTTCAGCACCATCCCACTTACATCATGGTTACTTTGCTTGTGACTCATTCAATGCCCTGCACACTGCCTGGTGGGGTCTCAGCCCAGCCCCCAGGAAGGAAGGGGACAACTGTAGTTGGTTCTTTAGTGAATATTGCAGTTCTGATGCACCACGATGTTAACTTAAAGCTTTGTGAGACTGCTATCCTGTGCAGATTTTACCCAAACACTAATTCATCACATATCTGTTCTCAGGAAATCCTTCCAGCGCTGTGTGTCATCAGCATTTCTCCATGTTACCCACCAGCTATGTGTACATCGTTGTTCCTCTACCCTACTGGGTCCGTGTACACCGGTGTTCCTCTACCCTACCGGGTCCGTGTACACCGGTGTTCCACTACCCTACCGGGTCCGTGTACACCGGTGTTCCTCTACCCTACTGGGTCTGCGTACACCGGTGTTCCTCTACCCTACCGGGTCCGTGTACACCGGTCTTCCTATTCCTCACCGGGGAACAGTCATCAAGCCCAGACCTCCCAACCCTGCAGACACATCACCTGGGACTGTAGAGATGGAGCCGCTGAGGCTCAGTGAGGAGAGGTCTGGTGAGGAGTGAGGGGTGAGGCTCGGAGAGGAGGGGTCTGATGAGGAGGGGTCTGGTGAGGAGGGGTGAGGAGTGAAGGGTGAGGCTCGGTGAGGAGGGGTCTGGTGAGGAGGGGTGAGGAGTGAGGGGTGAGGCTCGGTGAGGAGGGGTCTGGGCAGGGATCCAGGCAACAGTGGCCCTCCTCAGGGGCTGAAGATGAGCTGGTGGCCAGACTGTGCACTCACAGCTGAGACCGAGTTCCCGTTCTCCGGACAACGTAGGGAATTGGCTGGGTTGTGTCCTGACCCTCAGCAGAGGTATGACAGGGGAGCCTGCCTGTGGAAGGGGTACGGGTACCCAGTGATCCCATCAGCATGTAGCTGTAATTTCTGTCTATGTCGGCTGTCTAGGTGGTGGGTCCTGTGTAAGAGGGCTGGTGATGCAAAACAAAGGGGACACTGTCCCTCTACCCCTAGTACAGCCTCTGCACCCTCTCCTTGCTCTTTTACTTTGAGGCCTGGAGATGGGAATGCGTGATCATCTCCCAAACGTCACTTCTGCTCGGTCTGACCGAGTGAAACTACCGGCTGCTCCAAGGGGGATGAGAATGCGAGTCATGGCCTTGCATCCCAATGAGTTACTGAGTTTTGCCGGCGGCGATGTAGGGGCAAGGTACTCAGTCAAAGAGTCACACAGCCCTTCAGCCCAATGTGTTCATGCCCACCAGGAACGAACCCCATTTCCCTGTCCCTCCGTGCCTCTCCCATCCACGTACCTGTCCCAAATGTCCTTTAATTCAAAGTTGCTGCTCACATCCCTTTTAAGTCTTTTGCCTCTCAGCTTAAACCTGCACCTTTCTTTCCCTTATGAGCATGCTAAGTCGATGCCGGAATTTGTGGCCATACCTGTGGGCTGCCCTGACCCCAGCTTATCCCCAGACGTGTGGTTGCTAACACAAGTGACGCATTTCACTGTATGTTTTGATGCACGTGTGATCAAATGAATCTCAAACTGAACCTGCATCCCTTATATACCCCTCTAAGGGCACCTCTCAGGCATCATAGGAAATAAAATCCTAGCCCACCTCACCTCTTCCTGTCCCAGGGTCACTTCCGTGACGAGCCTGCCCATTCCAGTGCAAAGAATTGGAGTACCTGTTCACTGCCCTGCTAACGCAGCCTCTCCCACAGGTGGGTCCCACATACCGTCAGCATCCCAGAGAACCAAGGGCCAGAGTTCTACGTGACCATGGTCAGTGCTGCAGGAGACGGGGTGCACTTTCACCTGGCCGCCTTCCACCCCTCCTTCCAGCTGGGTGAAGGTAAGCCTTTGGTCACTGCTCCATACAATGGGAGGGATGAGGTATGTAAGAAAGTGACTTGCCCTGTGTCCAACTTTTCCCATTGGGATGGGATATACCTGCAGTGGGAGAGTGTCTGGTAGAGGTCTACAAACCCAGCCACCCCAGAGCTGCTGGAAATACTCCTACTGTATCTAACCCACCATCCTTTGTCCTAATGGAGTGATCTGTGAGTTTGGGTCCAGCCGCTGTGTGGTTGGAGTTGGAGAGGGTGCTTGTATGAGGTATGGGAGTCTGGTGGGTGACAGTAGCAGATGTATACCTGCCTAGTAACTTTGAAGTCAGTTAGATCTCTTCCTAGCACAGGGGAACCTCATAGTTTCCCACAGTACACCACAACCACACTCTATATCTCCTTGCAGGCTTTCTGTGACCCATCACTCACCATCTGCTTCTAGCTACCTTTGCACAGTCAACAGACTTGGCCACAGAAAACTTTGTCCCCTCACTACAGAAAGTTGAGCCCCTGTGACACCTCAGTCCTTACAGATTGCCAATCTAAAAATGACCCGATTAGCCTGCCTCCATTTATGTTACTCACTCACCCGTCCACCCATGCTAATGAATTACTCTCAGTGCCCTTAGCTCTCACTTTAAGAGGCATGGCATGTTACCAAGAAACCTATGTATATGACATCTCTCCCTCCCCCTCCCACTTTCAAATCTCTTACTAGCTCTTCCTTCAGTTAGTCCTGACGAAGGGTCTCGGCCCGAAACGTCGACTGTACCTCTTCCTAGAGATGCTGCCTGGCCTGCTGCGTTCACCAGCAACTTTGATGTGTGTTGGTTGACATCTACTGGGAGCCTTTTTCCATCCTGCTGGATATATATACAATCATTCCTAGTAAATCTGTCAATCATTATTTCTGTTTCATTAAACAATGTTACTTACTTGCTTTTCGATTTACCAAATTACACTGCCACTACTTTCTACTGTGATTAAAAAATAATCTAGCCTCAGGAGCTGACAATTTCACCTAAGTTCTAAAATATGATGATGAAAGCACTTCAGTCACATCATCCACACTGGAAAGAGGAGAACAGTATACAAGGAAACAACAGTGAAGCTGTAATCATGACTGTCTCTAAGGCCAATCATGGTGACTCCAGATCTGTCCCTGCTGTCTGTCAACTGGAAAGTCACATCAGGGAGCACTTCAACCATCTGCTCTTGTAGCTAAAGAACTTCTCCGAGTCCATAGTGGATGCAATCTTCACTACAATGTAACCCTAAGACAGGTCCATCCATTATCATCATCAGCAGCTTTTAACCTCATCAAAGCCTTCAATACCATCAACAAAGGGGAATTGTGAAACACCCTACTCAAATTTTCTACCTACAAACATTCTTCATTTTATACCCGTTCTTCCGTTGCATCCAAACCAGAGCTATTCTTATAAACACAAGAGAGTCTGCAGATGTTGGAAATCCAGAGTAACACTCGCAAAATGCTGAAGGAACTCAGTAGATCAGGTAGCATCTATGGAGAGGAATAAATAGTTGATGTTTCGGGGCGAGACACTTCATAAGGATTCATGAAGGGTCTCAGTTCAAAAAGTTGACTGTTTATTCCTCTTCAAAGAAGCTGCCTGACCAGCTGAGAGCTATCTGCAGTAAAGACTGGTGTCAGACAAGGCTGCCTAGCTGCCCTAAAGCCTTTCTCAATCTTTCTTGCTGCATTGTTGCAATTCATGTCCAACAAATTTCCCACAGAAGTGGACATAATTTTCAGAATTAATGGGAAAGTGTTCAACCTCTAGCAACTACTCTTTGGAACTAAGATTGCCTGAACTGCAGTTGTCAAGTAGCAGTACACAAAGGATGCTTGTGTTTGCTCACCCTCGGGCATTGACCTGCAGGATGTTATTAATGTTTTCGTTGAAGCATACAAGAGGACATGTGTGACTCTCAACCCTTGCAAGTCGAAGAAACCCTACTGACCTCCCTGTGCTGCTCCAGACCACCCTCCAGCAATGGTCACAGTCATACCACGCAGAAACGGGCATCAACCCAGTATATCTATACTGATAACACACATCAAAGTTGCTGGTGAACGCAGCAGGCCAGGCAGCACCTATAGGAAGAGGTACAGTCGACGTTTCAGGCCGAGACCCTTTGTCAGGACTAACTGAAGGAAGAGTGAGTAAGAGGTAGCTGACCGATTCCTCTTACTAACTCTTCCTTCAGTTAGTCCTGACAAAGGGTCTCGGCCTGAAACGTCGACTGTACCTCTTCCTAGAGATGCTGCCTGGCCTGCTGCGTTCACCAGCAACTTTGATGTGTGTTACTTGAATTTCCAGCATCTGCAGAATTCCTGTTGTTTGCATGTCTATACTGGTGATTGTTCTCATTTACACTAATCCCATTTGCTCCAGTCCAGGTGGTCTCCTGTCCTGTCCTGAGCCTGGTTAGCTTCTGAGATCAGGTGAGATTGGCTGTTTTCAGGCTAGCATAGCCATATGACACAATTTTAAGGTGATCGGAAGCAAGTATGCGGGGAGGGATGTTAGAGGTAAGTATCTAGACAAAGAGTGTTGAGCGAATGGGACATTCTGCCAGTAGTGGTGGTAAAGCAGATATATTAGGGACATTTAAAAGGTACTTAGATAGACACATGGTTGATATAAAAATGAAGGGCTCTGTAGGAGATAAGGCTTAGATTTACTTTAGAGCAGGTTAAAGGGTTGGCACAACATAGTGAGCTGAGTGGCCTGTACTATGCTGAAGAGTTCTCTGTTCTATATTTCTATGTACCTTATTGTATCAAGCGATAGACGGGGTGGTAAAGAAGCCTTTTGGCACGCTGGCTTCGTCACTCAGAGAATGGAGTATAGACGATGGGATGTCATTTTGCAGTTGTACAAGATGTTGCTGAGGCCAATCTGGAAAATTGCATTCAGTTTTGGTCACCCTGCAATAAGAAAGATGTCATTAAGCTGGAAAGAGTGCAGAGGATATTTACAAGGATGATTCCAAGTCTTGTTATGGAGAGAGATTCAACTGGGTCTTTGCTCACCTGACCAAAAGATTATGAAGGATTATCTTATGGAGAGGTACAATATTATCAGAGGCTCAGACAGGGTGAATATGCACAGTACTTTTCCCAGGTTTGGGGGAATCACGATCTAGAAGGCATAAGTTTAACCTGAGAGGGGATAAATTTAACAGGAACCTGAGGAGCAAAATATGTACCCAGAGAATGGACAGTATATGGAATGAGCTGCCAAAAAAGTGGCTGAGTCAGGTATTTTAAGATATTTTAAAGCTACTTGGACAGGTATGTGGATAGGAAAGATTTAGAATATCTGGGTCAAACATGGGCAAATGGGAAGAGGTTAGACAGGAATCTTACTTGACCTGGACCAGTTGGGTCTAAGGGCATCTTTCCAAGCTGTAAGACTCTATGACTATAAGTCTCTTTTCTCTCACCTTAAATCCATGTCCTGTTGTGTTTGATACTCATACAAGGGGAAAGAGAATTTGACTACGCCCCCTATCTATGGCATTCATAATCTTATATACCCCCTGTTGGGTTGCCCTCAGTTTCCTTCTCTCCAGGGAAAGCAGAATCAGTTTTTTCAACTCTCCCACCCCCGCCCCTCAAGCTAACTTGCTGTTGAAGACAGTAAATGTAGAAGGTGTAGATATCAGTCGAGGGATGTGTGGTAGCTGACCGATTCCCAGAGATGGAACTAAAGATATCAGGAATAGCAAGGAAAAGTTCAAATTTCAAAGTAAATTTATTATCAAAGTACATCTGACACCATATCCTATTCTGAGATACATTTTCTTGCAGTCATTCACAGTAAAACAATGAAATACAACAGCATCAGTGAAAAACTATACATATTGTGTGATATGGGAAGGCAGGGAGAACTCCAGTGTCCCTGACAGCTACGCCTGCAAGAAGTGCATCCAACTGCAGCTTCTAACAGACCGTGTTACGGAGTTGGAGCTGGAGCTAGATGATCTCCGGATCATACGGGAGGCTGAGAGGTTGATAGACAGGGTGTACAGGGAAGTAGTTACACCCAAAATGCAGGACTCATGTTGCAATTAGTGAGGAGGAGCAGGGTTTAGACACAACCAAGAAGGAGCAATTAAAGGGGGAGGGGTGGCATTACTAGTCAGGGAAAACGTCACAAGCAGTGCTCCATCAGGACATACTAGAGAACTCAGCTAATGAGGCTATATGGGTAGATCTGAGGAATAAGAAAGCTCAAACTATATTAATGTTATTATATGACCAACAGTCTGAAGGATTTAAAGGAGCAAATTTTTAGACAGATCACAGACTGTTGCAGGAAACAAAAGGTTGTGATAGTAGGTGATTTTAATTTTCTACATATTGACTGGGACACCCATTCTGTAAAAGGGCTGGATGGGAAAGAGTTTATCAAATGTGCTCAGGAAAGTTTCCTTAATTGGTACATAGAAGTCCCAGATAGACAGAGTGTAATACTTGATCTCCTATGAGGGAATGAAGCAGAATTTTGTGTAGGGGTACTCTTTGCATCTAGTGATCATAATGCTATTAGTTTCAGAATAATTATGGAGAAGAATAAGTCTGGTGCTCAAGTTGAGATTCTAAATTGGAGAAAGGCCAATTTTGATGGTATCAGCAAGGATTTGGCAAGCATGGATTGAGACAAGCTGTTGTCTGGCAAAGGTGGACTTGGTAAGTGGGAGACCTTCAAAAGTGAAATGTTGAGAGAACAGTACAGAGTTTGTATGTTCCTGTCAGAATAAAAGGCCAGGATAAGGAACTTGGTTGTCGAGAGATACTGAGGCTCTGGTTAAGAAAAAAGGAGATGCATTTCAGGGATAGGTAGGCAAGAGCAAATGAGGTTCTTGATGAGTATGAAAAATGCAAAAGAACTCCTAAGAAGGAGATCAGGAGGGTTGAAAGAAGACATGAAGTTTGCTCTAGCAGACAAGGTGAAGGAGAATCCTAAGGGCTGCTACGGATATATTGAGAGCAAAAGGACAAAACTGGTCGGAAGGGTCATCTATGTGTGGGCCCAAAAGAGGTGGGGGAGATCTTAAATAGATTTTTTACATCTGTATTTACTCGGGAGATGGACACAGAGTCTATAGATGTGAGGCAATGTAGCGGTGAGTTCATGGACCCGATGCAGATTACAGAGGAGGAAGTGTTTGCTGTCTTGAGGCAAATTAGGGTGGATAAATCCCCAGAGCCTGACAAGGTTTTTTCTCGGACCTTGTGGGAGGCTAGTGCAGAAATTGCTGGAGCCCTAGCAAAGATATTTAAAACATCCTTAGGCACGAGTGAGGTGCCAGAGGATTAGAGGGCAGTTAATGCTGTTCTATTGTTTAAGAACAGGCTCTAAGAATAAGCCAGGAAATTATAGGCCAGTGAGCCTGACATCTGGCTCTGTCAAATTACCTTCTTGATTTCATTTCCATATAATTCATATCTAACTCTACAGCATGTCACTAAAATTTTTAACAAGCTTGAGTAGATGCACAGTGGAGAGTATCCTGACTGACTGCATCACAGCCTGGTATTGAAACACTAATGCCTAAGAAGAGAGGGGAGGGAACCTTGAGAGGCCTGCGTCGGGCATTTTCATGCCTTACAAGGCGCAGATTGGAAGTCTGTGTGGGGCACCACTCCTCGCACAGACAAGAGAAAAGTCTGCAAAAAGTGGTGAGCGCAGCCCAGTCCATCAGAGACAAAGCCCTCCCCACCATTAAGCACACCTACAAGAAGTGCTGTGGCAGAAAAGCAACATCCATCATCAAGGACCTGCACCAATGGTGGGGAGCACTTTGTCTGTAGTGGGAAAGTTACTGGAAGGTATTCTGTGGGACCAGATATGTAAGTATTCGGATAGACATGGACTGATTAGGGATAATCAACATGGCTTTGTGCATAGTAAGTCTTATAGAGTTTTTCTGAGGAAGTTACCAGGAAAGTTGATGAAGGCCAAGGTAGTGAATGTTGTCTACATGGACTTTAGCAAGACCTTCAACAAGGTCACACATGGGAGGTTGGTCAAGAAGGTTTAGTTGCTTAGTATTCAGGATGAGGGAGTAAATTGGAGTAAACACTGGCATCATAGTAGAAGCCAGAGAATAGTTGTAGATGGTGGCCTCTATGACTGGAGGCCTGTGACTCGTGGTTTGCTGCAAGGAATGGTGGTGGGTCCGTTGTTATTTGTCATTTATATCAACGAGCTAGTTGATAACATGGTAAACTGGATCAGCAAATTCACAGATGACACCAAGATTGGGGGTGAACAATAAGGAAGACTATCAAGTCTTGCAACAGGATCTGGACCAGATGGAAAAATGGGTTGAAAATGGTAGATGGAATTTAATGCAGATAAGTGTGAGTGTTACACTTTGGAGGACCAATCAGTGAAGAACATACACAATGCGTGGTAGGGCACTGAGGAGTGTGGTAGAACAGAGGGATTTGGGAAAGCAAATCCATAATTCCTTGAAAGTCCTGTTTCAGTGGAGGGCTATGATCCAGGTGCAGGTCAATGGGACTAGGCAGATTAATGGCTTGGCATAGACTAGATGGGCTGAAGGGCCTGATTCTGTGCTGTAGTGTTCTATGACTCTAATCTATGACATAAAAAGACTGACAAATGTGAAAAAGAAGAAAAACTGTGCAAATACCGAAAAAATTATAATAAATAAATAGTAAATAAATAATACTGAGAATGTGAGTTGCAGAGTTCTTAAAAGTGAGCCCAGGTTGTGCAGTCAGTTCAATGTTGAGGTGACTGAAGTTATCCATACCAGTTCAGGAGCCTGATGGTTAGGGGGTAAGATCTGTTCCTGAATCTTTTTTTTAGATTATGAAGACACACAGTCCTCTTTTATTCATTTAGTAATGCATGCATTAAGAAATGATACAATATTTCCTCCGGTATGATATCACAAAACACAGGACAAACCAAGACTGAAAAAACTAACAAAACCACATAATTATAACATATAGTTACAACAGGGCAACAACACCATAACTTGATGAAGAAGTCCATGAGCACAGTAAAAAGTTCAAAGTCTCTCAAATGTCCCACATCTCATGCAGACAGGAGAAGGAAGAAAAACTCTCCCTGCCATGCAAGACCACAATCCGACTCTGAACCATCCGAAAATTTCGAGCCTCCGATCAGCTCTCCGATACCGAGTACTGAGCGCCATCTCTGTCCAAACGATTTGACCTCAATCTCGGTCGCCAACAGTAGGCAAAGCTGGGGATTTTGAGGCCTTCCCTCTGAAAGATTCCCGATCGCGCAGTAACAACAGGAGTGAACTGGCATTTCAGAAATTTCTCCAGATGTTCCTCCGTGTTTTCACGTCTGTCTCCATCAAATCAGAATTGTCCACGGCCCCTATTTAACGGATACGATATCATTTTTCACCGGAGGGCTGCGCACGCGTGGCACGCTGCTCTCTCTCCTCCCGCCATTAAGACTGGTGGTGTGGGACCTAAGGCTCCTGTACCTCCTTCCTGATGGCAGCAGCAAGAAGAGAGCGTGGCCTGAATGGTGCAGGTCCTTGATGATGGGTGCTGTTCTCCTGCCACAGCACTTCTTGTAGATGTGCTCAATGGTGGGGAGGGCTGTTCCTGTGATGGACTGGGCCGTGTTCACCACTTTTAGCAGACTTTTCTCTTCTTAGGCTGATTCCACACCAGGCTCTGATTCAGTCAGTCAGGACACTCTCCACTGTGCATCTGCTGAAGTACATTAAAGTTTTAGTCACATGCTGAAGAGTCAGATATGAGTTATATGGAAGTGAAATCAAGAAGGCAATTTGGCAGGGGATGATTAGAACCACAAATGCTATGCGGTAAATAAAATAAGAGAGCTTTCTGCTCCACAAGGATCAGTAACCAATTAAGCTAACAGGCTCAGGAGGCTGAGATGCAGCAGAAGGAAGTTCTTCATTCAGTGAGCCACAGAGATCTATCAAAGTCAAAATAAATTCCTTATCAAAGTATGTATATATTACCATACACTACTTTGAGATTCATTTGCCTGCAGGCATTTACAAGAAAGTGAGGAAATACAATAGAATTTTTGAAAAGCTATACATAAACATTGACTGACAACCAATGTGCAAAAGAAGACAAATTGTGCAAACAAAATAACACTGAGAACATGAGTTGTGGAGTCTTTGAAGATGAGTCTGTGGGTTGACGAATCATGTCTGTGCTGAGGTGAGAAGTTCAGGAGCCTGATAGTTGTAGGGTAATAACTGTTCCTGAATTTTTGTGTTGTGGGTCCTGAGGCGCTAGGACACACTGCCTTAAGGAGTGGTGGAAGAGGACTTTCAGAGGGATGGATCTTTACAAGGGTACATTCAGGGCTGTAGAAACAAGGCAGGGTGTGGCACTGGTTGGGTTGTTGCAGTTCGGAATCAGCTCAGGTGACCCTTCACTGTCACAGTGTTACAGTCACTCAGTGCAGCTCATGTGAGTGTGATGTGTGTTAGCACACTGGCTGTTGTGGCTGCAGCAACAGGTTCTGGGTGCTCATTAATGGCAGAAATACAAAAAAAATCATTCTCACACAATGACGGTAAACTGAGAATGTTGATGCGAGATTTTCCCTTCCAGAAGGTGTCACTAAATTATTCAGATGGTGGAGCAGCTCCTCCTAGAGGCAAGAGGGGGAACTACAGCCACTCGCACACTGAAAAGAGCAAAGGCTGACAGAGGGTAGAATCAGAAGCAGGTTGATTATCACTAACAAATGTCATGATTTTTTTTTTGTTTTGTGGCCTCAGTACATTGCAAGACATTAGAAAATTATGATATTACAATAAGGAGCAAAAAGATGTGCACAAATGTAATAATGAGGTAGTGTTCATGGATTCATGGACCATTCAGAATCTGATGGAGGAGGTGAGGAAGGGAAGAAACTGCCCCTAAAATGTTAAATGTGCATCTTCAGGCTCCTGTACTTCTTTCTGATAGTAGTAATGAGAAGAAGGCATGTCCTGAATGGTGAGAATCCTTAATATGGATGCCGGCTTCTTGAGGTCTCAATGGTGGGGAGGAGGAGGTTTATGTTCATGCTGGAACTGGCTGAGTCTATAACCTTCGGTAGCCTCTTTCGACCCTGTACATCGGCACCTCCATACCTGACAGTGATACTACCAGTCCAATTGCTCTCCACAATACACCTGTAGAAATTTGCTAGAGTCTTTGGTGACATACCCAATCTCTTCAAACTCCCAATGCTTGTCTGTTAAAATTTCTCATGTTTGACACTTTTTTGTTTCTGAGTTTACTCATGCTGTTAGAAAGGTAAAGCTTCCCCAGGCCTCCACATGACTCGTCACTCTTATCCCTGCCTCCTCCTAAGTGACATTGCTCTCGTCATCCCAAGGGTTATGTTTCTGAAAGAATATGAAGTTTTATGGATGGAAAAAGCTGATGCATTATGGAGGTGTAATGTGGTGGGTCAAGATGCTTGAGATTGACTTAGGTAAAGATGAGCTTTATTTGTCACATGTACATCGAAACATCCAGTGAAAATGCATCGCTGGCATCAAATCCAATCAGCGAGGATTGTGCTGGGCAGTCTGCAAATGTTACCATGCTTCCAGTGCCAACATAGCACGTCCACAACTCACTAACCCTAACCGTACATCATTAAAATGTGGGAGGAAATGGGAGCACCTGAAGGAACCCCACGCGGTCACGGGGAGAACGTACAAACTCCTTACAGGCGGTGGTGAGAATCGAACCCTGGTCTTACAGCTGGAATTGAAATACATTTCCACTAATCACTACATAACCGTGCCACCCCTATGGCCCCATTCCTGGGCCAGTGTATCTACTTATTTGGCTGTTGTTCAATAGACTAAAATAGCTTTGTAAATGTCAATGACGTTCCAGTGTAATATCATAAATCAAGAAGTATCCTGGTGTAACAGGAAAGACACTGGCATGGATAGCAGAATGGCTGGCAGGCGAGAGGCAATGGGTGGGAATAAAGGGAGCCTTTTCTGGTTGGCTGCCAGTGACTAGTGATGTTCCACAGGGGTCAGGATTGGGACTGCTGCTTTTCACATTGTTTGTCAATAATTTGGATAATGGAATTGTTGGCTTTGTGGCAAAGTTTGCGGATGATACGAAGGTAGGTGGAGCAGTAGATAGTGCTACAGAAGCAATGTGATTGCAGCAGGACTTAGACAAATTGGAAGAATGGGCAAAAAAATGGCAGATGGAATGCAGTGTTGGGAAATATATGATAATGCATTTTGGTAAAAGGAACAATAGTGCAGACTATTATCTAAATGAGGAGAAGGTTCAAACATTAGAGGTGCAGAGGGATTTAGGTGTCCTCGTGCAAACTCCCAGAAGGTTAATTTACAGGTTGAGTCTGTGGTAAAGAAGCCAAATGCAATGTTGGCATTTATGTCAAGGGGAATAGAATATAAAAGCAAGGAGATAATATTGAGGCTTTATAAGATACTAGTCAGCTGCACTTGGAGTATTGTCAACAGTTTTGGGCCCCATATCTCAGAAAGGATGTGTTGTCATTGAAGAGAGTCCAGAGGAGGTTCACGAGGATGAATCTAGGAATGAAGGGGTTAACATATGAGCAGCATTTGGCAACTTTGGGACTGTATTCACTGGAATTTAGAACAATGCGTGGGGATCTCATTGAAACCTACCGAACATTGAAAGGACTGGACAGGGTGGATGTGGAGAGGATGTTTCCTGTGCTGGGGATATCCAGAACTGGAGGGCACAGTCTTAAAACTGAAGGTCGACCATTTAGGACAGAGGTAAGGAGAAAGTTTTTTAGCCAGAGAGTAGTGAATCTGTGGAATGCTCTGCCACAGACTGTGGTGGAGGTCGAGTTCGTGTGTATATTTAAGGCGGAAGGTTGATTGTTTCCTGATTGGTCAGGGCATCAACAGATATGGCAAAAGGCAGGTGTGATGGAATGGTGAAGCAGACTTGATGAGCTGAATGGCCTAATTCTGCTCCTACGTCTTATGGTCTTATGGTCTAAGTACCTGAAATGGCTTAAAGTAAGTTCCCTTAATTAGTGACATAACCTGCCATGGTAGGGCATCCAGCTACAACTGCTATCAGCTGGATTGGCCAGTGCCCAATTAGTGTTTTATAGTTTGTTTGCCAAATTACAGAAAGCGCAAGCTGTCATGGCCACACAGGGTAATGTAGCACCTTGGCAGGAGTGAACTAGGAAACCTATCCTGTCTTTCTCAACCAATCAGACTGAAGGATTGTTAAATTAGTATTGGGACTGAGAAGAGCAACACCTCACATTCTGGCTGGGTAGCCTCCAATCTGAGAGCAGGGACATTGATTTTTCTAGCTTCCAATAATTCCTCCTCCCTTCCCCTTCTCTCTTTTTCCATTCTCCGTTCTGGTTCCCCTCTTACCCCTTTTCTTCTCCTCTCCTGTCTATCACCTCCCTCTGTTGCCCTTTGTCCTTCCCTTTCTGCAGTGGTCCGCTCTCCTCTCCTATCAGATACCTTCCTCAGCCTGGTGCCTTTTCCACCCATCACCTCCCGGATTCTCACTTCACTCCATCTCCCCCACCCATCCACCTTCCCCCCACCCGATTGTACCTATCGGCTGCCAGTTTGTACACCTTCCACAACCCCCACCTTGTTCTGGCTTCTGCCTCCTTCCTTTCCAGTCCTGATAAAGTGTCTCAGTCTGAAATATTGACTGCTTATTTCCCTCCACAGATGCTGCCTGACCTGCTGAGTTCCTCCAGCGTTTTGTGTCTTGCTGTGAACTCTTTTCACATCATGTACATAATCCTAAAGGGAAGATAAAGAGAATAATAAAAATAAATAAATAATAACAGAATAAAATATTTAATTTAATTATTTCTTAAACCTCTGGCAATTAGTTCCTAATTAGCATACAAGCAAAGATGATGAGCACAAACAAGAGAAAATCTGCAGATGCTGGAAATCCGAACAACACACACGATGCTGGAGGAAGTCAACAGGCCAGATAGCATCTATGGAAAAGAGTACTGTCGACGTTTTGGGCAAAAACCCTTCGGCAGGACTGGAGAAAGAAAGCTGAGGTGGAGGGAGGGGAGAGAGAACCACCAGGTGATAGGTGAAACCTGGAGGGGGAGGGATGAAGTAAAGAGCTGGGAAGTTGATTGGTGAGATGAGGTGAGAGAGGGAAAAGGGTATGGGAAATGGAGATGGGAGGGGGGGAGGGGGGGCATTACCGGAATTTTTAAAAATTGATGTTCATGCCATCAGGTTGGAGCCTACCCAAATGGAATATAAAGTGTTGTTACTCCAACTGTCATGTGGCCTCATCACGACAGTGGAGGAAGCCATGGATGGACATATCAGAATGGGAATGGGAAGTGGAATTAAAATGGGTGGCCATTGGGAGATTCCACTTGTTCTGACAGATAGATACACAGCAAAACGATCTCTCAATCTACATTGGCTCTCACCGATGTAAGGGAGGCCACACCGAGAGCACCAAATACAGTAAATGACCCCAATCGACTCACAGGTGAAGTGTCGTCTCACCTGGAAGGACAGTTTAGGGCCCTGGATGATAGTGAGGGAGGAGGTGTAGGGGCAGGTGTAACACTTGTTTTGCTTGCAAGGGTAAATGCCAAAAGGGAGATCAGTGGGAAGGACGAATGGACAAGGGAGTCATGTAGGGGGTGATCCCTGTTGAAAGCAGAAAGTGGGGGGGGGGAGGGAAAGATGTGCTTGGTGGTGGGATCCTATTGAAGGTGGTGGAAGCTTCGGAGAATTAGAAGCTGGTAGGGTAGTAGATGAGGACAAGAGGAACCCTATCCCTGGTAGGGTGGCAGGAGGATAGGGTAAGAGCAGACGTGCGTGAAATGGAAAAGATGTGGTTGGGAGCAGTGTTGATGGTGGAGGAAGGGAAGCCCCTTTCTTTGAAAAAGGAGGACATCAGAATGAAAAGCTTCATCCTGAGAGCAGATATGGTGGAGACAGAGGAATTGAGAAAAGGGGATGGTGTTTTTACACTTAGTAGGGTGGCACGAAGTGTAGTCTAGGTAGCTGTGAGATGATGAACAGGCAGGTTTGGAGTACTTCTGTATGAGCACAGGTTAATCGCTCATGTTAATCTCCTTGTCCATTCTCGGGCTCTGATGGTTTTAATCCCAATTTAATGAAGTATAATATATTATATAATAAAAGGAATTTTAGACACAGGGTGTTTTCCAGTTCCCCTACTGATTGGCTCTAGGTTATTGCTGTGTGGATTTGTGGTGCATTGTGTTTCTTCTTTCAGTTCCTGTTGACCTTCCCTCACAAGTTGATAGGGTTGTTAAGAAGATGTATGGTGTGTTTGCCTTCATTAGTTTTGGATTCAGTTCAAGAGCTGTGTGGCACTGTTTCAGCTCTATAAAATCCCAGTTAGATCACTCTGGGAGTATTGTGTTCAGTTTTGGTTGCCTCCTTACAGGAAAAGTGTGGAAATAATAGAGAGTGTATGAAGTGTATTGGACCAATTGCAAGAATGTGGCAAGTACACATGTGGCTTATTGATTGTCGATGAATCGATTGGGCCTCCTATGTGCGGGAGGCTCTCTTTCCGCATGGGCTTATGAGTGCATGTTTTCATTTCGGTGGGTCCAGTTCGTCAATCCAACACTAAGTTATCCATCATGCACCATGGCAAACATGACTCAGTAAAAGCATTTAATCCTACAGCTCCATTGTCAGCGCGAGCGGCCACTTCGGTGGTGATGTCTGTTATTTGTCAAGTAGGGGACCGTGCACAATCCTGATTTGATGGAGACAGACGTGAGAGTACGGAGGAACATCTGGAGAAACTTCTGAAATTCCCGCTTCGCTGCCGCTGTTACTGTGTGGTCCAAAATCTCCAGAGGAGAAGGCCCCAAATCCTCGGCTTTGCTTGTTTCGGTGGCCGGGCGAGGTCGAAGGCGCTCAGGAGGTGGTATCGGAGGGGCTGGTCGGAGGCTCAAAGTTTTTGGACGGAAGGACTCAGTGTCGACTGTGGTCAGGTGCTTCCAATGCATCGGCCGTTGTCGGTGTCTGGAGGTTTATGGCAGGGAGTTTCTCCCTTTGCCGCCTGCTATCGGGGACTCGGGAGTCAATCGACTCGGGACTTTGAGACTTTTTTTTACCGTGCCCATGGTCTGTTCTTTATTAAATTACGGTATTGTTTTGCATTGCTGTAACTATATGTTATAATTATGTGGTTCTGTCAGTGTTAGTCTTTGGTTTGTCCTGTTTTTCTGTGATATCACTCTGGAGGAACATTGTGTCATTTCCTAATGCATGCATGCATTTCTAAATGACAATAAATGAGGACTGAGTGTTCTCATAATCTAAATCTAAAAAATCATTCTTGCTCCACACATATGGATATCTACCGGGCTGCTGCCTGGATTAGAGAGGGTGATGAGAAAGAGCTTTTCTCTTTGGAGCAAAGGTGGATGAGAGGCAACTTGATAGAGTTAAACAAGATGATAAGAGACTTAGATCAAGAAGATAGCCTGAGACAGAAATTGTGAATATGACAGGGCATAATTTTTAAAGTGATCGGAGAAAGGTATAAGCGGGATGTCAGAGCTAAGTTTTTTATACAGAGAGTGATGGGTGTGTGGAACGCCCTGCTGGGGACAGTGGTAGAGGGGGATATATTAGGGATATTTAAGAGACTCTTTGATGGGCACAGAGGTTACAGGAGAATGGAGGGCTGTGTAGGAGGGTCTCAGAGCATGTCTAAAAGTCAGAACGACATCATGCGCCAAGAGCTTGTACAGTGCTGTAGTGTTCTATGTTCAATGTAAGACAATGGCGCCCCTGTTCATTTCTCAACCCTAATCCTCCCCTTGTCACTTTACAGAAACTGGGATCATCAAAACTACGGACAACCTAGACCTGGATCAGAACCCTGGGCTTGCTGTCAATCTGTTGGTAATCATTGCCTATGACGACAGCTACCTCCACAGTTCATCGGCTAATGTCACGGTGTACGTGACTGATGTGAATGACAACAGTCCTCTCTGCACTCCACCCATCTTTGTGTAAGTGTCAGTGAGCACTCGAACACCTGAGCTATTTATTCATGACTTTTCACTGTCAAAACAGGCAGATATTGGGCTGCCAGAGACCATCTCGAGCTTTTAGCTGCCAGCAGCCCTTCATGTTCCAGAGAATTACTACGTACATTGGTGCTGCTTCCTCCATCCATGCTGGGCTCTCCAATTTCATCAGCTTTGCCTCCAACTTCCACCCTACCCTCAAAATTACTTAGTCCATCTTGGACATTTCTCTCCCCTTTCTTGATCTCTCTGTCTCCATCCCTGGAGAGAGATTATCCACTGGTGTCTTTTACAAACCTAATGACTCTCACAGTTATCTTGACTATACCACTTTCCACCTTGTCACTTTAAAAATGGTATTCCCTTCTCTCAGTTATTCTGAGTCCACTGCATCTGTTCCCAGGATGAGGCTTTCCATTCTAGAACATCGGAGATGTCCTCTCTTTTCCAAAGAACGGGGTTTCTCTTCCACCACCTTCAAAGTTGTCCTCACCCTCTTCTCCATTTCCCGCATAGTTGTCCTCACCCCATCCTCTGCCGCCATAACAGAGATAGAGTTTCCCTTGTCCTTACCTCCCACCCTAGAAGCTTCAGCATCCAGCTCAACAATCTCTAACTTCCACCATCCTCAATGAGATCCTACCACTAACATATCTTTCCCTCTCCCACCCCCTCTGCTTTCCACAGTGATCACTGTCTATGTGACTTCCTTGTCCACTCACCTCCCTTCTAAACTTACCCCTGCTAGTGGGACAGGCACTGCGCCTGTCCCTACCCCTCCTCCCTCTACTCTATTCAGGGCCCCAGACAATCCTTCCAGATGGAGCGAAGCTTCACCTGCAATTCTATCAGGGTCAGTTACTGCATCTGGTGCTCCTGGTGTGGCCTCCACTATATTGATGAGATCTGATGCAGCTTAGCAGACCACTTTGTCGAGCACCTTCGCTTTGTCCGTGCAAAAGGCAGCATCTCCCAGTGGCTACCCGTTTCAACTTGACTTCCCATTCTTATTCTGACATGTCTGTCCATGGCCTCTTCTACTGCCATGATGAAACCAAACTCCAGTTCAAAGCTCAAAATTTAAAGAAAATTTATTATCTAAGTACATACAGTATATGTCACCATATACAACCGTGAGATTCATTTTCTTGCAGGCATACTCAATAAATCCAATAACCATAATAGAATCAATGAAAGACCACACCAATAGGGTGGACCACCACTGTGAAAAAGACAACAAGCTACAAATACAAAAAGAAAGAAAAATAAATAATGATAATAATAATAGTAATAATAATAAGCAAACATCATTCAGCAAAAGGTTGCTTTAAAATACGAACTCACACCTTACTATAAATACAAGCCTGATCCAGTTTTGGAATCAGAGTACCACAAACTATATTACAACTGATCAGATATTACAGCTAGAACAATCCATAATAACCATCCAGATATAATAATACAGGATAAAATAGGTAATATTTAATAGATATAGCCATTCCAAACACACATAACTTACAGGAAATAGCAGGTGGCTTGGCTATGCCCGTACCTCAGGTTTTACCAGCTTGAGCTGAGAAAAAATATAATAATAAGAAATAAGCAATAAATATTGTGAACATGGGATGAAGAGCCCCTGACAGTGAATGCGTAGGTTATGGGAACAGTTCAGTGATAAGGCAAGTGAAATTGAGTGAAGTTATCTCTCGTGTTCAGGAGCCTGATGGTTGAGGGGTAATAACTGTTCCTGAACCTGGTGGTGTGAGTCCTGAGGCTCCTGTGCTTTCTTCCTGATGGCAGCAACCAGAATAAAGCAACACCTGTGTGGTGGGAGTCCCTGATGATGGATGCTGCTTTCCTGCAACGACGCTCCGTATAGATATGCTCAGTGGTGGGGAGGGCTTTACCTATGATGGACTGGTCAGTATCCACTACATTTTGTAATGATAACACTGAGGAATTTAAAGTTGCTGACCCCCTCCACCTTTGATCCCCTGAAGAGGACTGGCTCATGGACCTCCAGTTTCCTCTTCCTGAAGTCATTAATCAGTTCCTTGGTCTTGTTGACACTGAGCGAGAAGTGGTTGTTGTTACACCACTCAGCTAGATTATCAGTCTCCCCCCTATATTCATCAGCACCTTTGATCAATAACAGTGCTGTCATCAGCAAATTTAAATATGCCTTTGGAGCTTTATGGTGCGCCTGTACTGATGAAAATTGTAGAAGAGATGTTGTTGGCAATCAGAAATGACTGGGGTCTGCAAATGAAGAAATTGAAGATCGATTTGCACAAAGAGGTGTTGAAATCAAGGTCCTGAAGCTTATTGATTAGTTTTGAGGAGATGATCGTATTGAATGCTGAGCTGTAGTCAATAAAAAGCATCTTGATGTATGCAGCGTTGCTATCCAGATGTTCTAGGGTTGAGTGAGGGGCCAAAGAGATGGCATCTGCTGTGACCTGTTGTGTCGGTAGGCAAACTGGAGCAGATCCAAGCCACTTCTCTGGCAGGAGTTGGAATGTTTCATCATCAACCTCTCAAAGCACTTCATCACAGTCAATGTGAATGCTACTGGATGGTAATCATTGAGGCAGGTTACCATGTTCTTCTTAGGCACCTGTACAACTGAAGCCTGCTTAAAGCAGGTAGGTATCCAGACTGCCAATGTGAGAGGCTAAAGTCTTAGTGAATGCTCCAGCACAGGTCTTTAGTACTCGGCCAGGTACCCCGTCTGGGCCGGATGCTTTCTGGAAGGATGCTCTCACATCAACCTCGGAAACTGAAATCAGAGGATTGCTGGGGGCTGTGGGAGTTTGTGTTGTTTACTCCATGGTTTGATGGTCAAAGCGAGCATAGACTCAGAGACTGAAATCAGAGGATCACTGGGGGATGAGGGAGTTTGTGTTGTTTACTCCATGGTTTGATGGTCAAAATGAGCATAGACTCAGAGACTGAAATCAGAGGATCACTGGGGGCTGTGGGAGTTTGTGCTGTTTACTCCATGGTTTGATGGTCAAAGCAAGCATAGAAGGTTGGGGCAACACCTCACCTTCAATCTGAGTACCCTCCAACCTGATGGCACGAACACTAATTCATCCAACATTTGGTAATTTCTCTCCTCTATCCCCTGCTCTTTTTTTTCCATTCCCTTTTCCAGTTACCTTCTCATCCTTTTTCTTCTCAGCTGCCTGTCACCTCCCTTTGGTTCCCTTCTTCCTTCCCTTTCTTCCACAGTCCACTGTCCTCTCTTATCAGATTCTTCCTTCTTCAGCCCTTTCTTCTTGCAGCTTCTTACTTCTTCCTTTCCTCCCCTACCCACCCACCTCCCCTCTCACTTGTTTTCACCTATCACCTGCCAGTTTGTAGTCCTTCCCCTCCCATCACCTTCTTATTCTGACTTCTGCCCCTTCCTTTCCAGTCCTGATGAAGGGTCTCAACCCAAAGTGCTGACTATTTATTCCCCTCCATAGATGCTGTCTGGCCTGCGGAGTTCCTCCAGCATTTTGTGTGTATTGTGTAAGGTTTCCAGCATCTGCAGAATCTCTTGTATCCAGAGAACTTATTCTGTCATTCTGACAGGCACTCCATTCAATGTTGAGCAATGTAGAAGATAGTATGGTCCGACTGTAGAGAAGAACAGGGCGGTTCTTTTTGGGAGACCTGCCCAATCCTCGTCTTCCTGGACTGGTTGTGCACCACCGTCTGTGGGATCTGTTCCGTGTGTTGTAACATTGATTGTTCTTCTACCTGGGGTTGTGACATGAGGTGTATAGATGCAGGATCTTTGCTCATCACATTCACGACATATGCTGGTGAAATTAAAGCTGATTCTGATTCTGACTCATCCATTGTCAAGGTGACCCTGTTCTCGTGGAGTGATTGTGCCCAGGATGAATAAGCTGCACCCACATTCATTAGAGCCCAGCAGCCAATCTAAGTTTGTATTAAAACAGAAGAGGATGGACTATTTTATTTTAAAGGGAGGTAATCTGAAATGCAAGCTGTTATTTGTAAAGAATTGGAAGACAGAAGAGGGTTTTGGGCAGGGTATGCTAAAGTAGGACAAGGTGCTGATGGAACTACCATAGGAAAATTTGGACAAGGGAAAGAAATGAAAGAGACAAGAAATGGGTAGAATGGTGCAAGGTGAATAATCAGATCATTATGAATACCTACTTTGAAAATCATTCAAGACGCTTATGGACCTGGAAAAGTCCAGGTGATAACACCAGAAATCAAATTGACTTTATTACTATAAACCAAAGATGTAGAAATTCAGTGACTCAATGCAAAACATATCCAGGTGCAGACTGTAATAGTGACCATAACCTAGTAGTATGTCATGTAAAAGTAAAACTTAAAAAACTAAAGAAGCAAAAACCTGAAAAAACCTTGACTACTCGCAATTAATTAAAGAAGAAAACTTAACACAAAAATTTACAAGTGAAGTAAGGAATAGATTTCAAAGTCTAGAAATAGAATCTGTTGAAGATGATAACAATCATGTAGAAATGAAGTTGAACTCTCTAAAGGATGCCTTGGTAGGATCAGCTAAGTCAGTGATTCCTAAAAAAGAAAAAGGCACAAAGAATAAATTGATGACAGATGGAAGAAAGGAGACGGAAGAAAGCAAATCCTATAGAATATAAGTCCTTAGATAAAAAAGTTAAAAGCTTATGTCAAAAAGGCAAAGAAGAATGGTTAAACCAGGAATGTGAGCAAATAGAAAGAATCCCTATTACTGATCCAAAAAGGTTACATCAACAAATCAAGAATATCACTGGTAAAAAGCTCCCCTGTTCTTCAGGTGGATGTTTGAAAGCAAAGGACGGTACCATTATCATGGAAAAAGATGAGATTATGAATAGATGAACTGAGTATATTCAGGAATTGTTTGAAGACGATCAAGGTGAAAAACCAGAAGTTAAGAAGAACATTGAAGGCCCAACTATTTTAAAATCTGAAGAACATAATGCCATAAATAAGATGAAGAAATGAAAGTCAGAAGGTCCTGATGAATTAGTAATAGAACAAATTATTGCCCTTGAAGATTATGGAATTGAAAAATTTACTGATTTAATCAATGACATTTATGAGACTGGAATAATACCAGAAGAGATGAAAAGATCAGTATTTATCACTCTTCCTATAAACCTGGAGCAATAGAATGTGAATTACATAGGACCATAAGTTTAATGAGTTATATCACTAAGATACTTCTAAGAATTTTTGATGACAAGAGCTAAAAGTAAGATACAAGCTGAAATAGGTAAAGAACAACGTGGTTTTGTGAAAGACAAAGGTACAAGAAGCGTGATATTGAAGTTAAGGATACAATCAGAACAAGCTATTCAAGTGCAAAAAGATTTGTTTGTTTTATCGACTATACAAAGGCATTTGATAAAGTGAAGCACAATAAGTTATTCAAAATATTACAGGAAACTCTAGATCTAGATTCCGAGGACCTCCGCCTAATCAGAAATCTGTACTGGGAACAAACTGCCGCTATAAGAATAGATGGAGAACTGAGTCAGTTTATGAAAATCAGGAGAGGCGTTAGACAAGCGTGTGTTTTCTCCCCTGATTTGTTTAATGTGTACAGTGAAACAAATTACAAAAAATAAGAGACATTTTTGGGAATCAAATTTGGTGGTGAAAGCATCAATAACTTTAGGTATGCGGATGACACTTAATTGCAAGTATGGAGGAAGAACTACAAAACTTAATTGATATAGTTGTTGAAGAAAGTGCAAAAATGGGTCTACCTTTCAATTGCAAGAAGACAGAATGTATGGTGTTACCTAAAAAGAAGGAGAATCCTATCTGCAGGCTGAGAATAAAAACTGGGAAGACATAAAACAAGTATAGAACTTTGCTACTTAGGAAGCTGGGTGACATCAGATGGCAGGTGCAACATGGACATCAAAAGAAGAATAGGGATGGCAAAAGACACCTTTATGAGAATGAAGAGTATACTGACCAACACTAAACTAGGCATGACAACCCAGTTCAGAGTACTGAAATGTTACATTTATCCAGTTATGTTATATGGCTCAGAACGTTGAACAATATCCAGTAACATGAGGAAATGAATAGTAGCAGCAGAGATGTGGTTTTTGAGGAGGATGCAAAGAATATCATGGACAAAACGAATATCTAACGAGGATGTCATGAACAGAGCAAACACAAAAAGAGAAATAATGTGTGAGATCATGAAAAGGCAACGTAACTTCATTGGATGTGTGATTAGGCAAGAGGAGTTAGAATGCACGGTAATTTTGGGAAAGATTGAAGGGAAGAAAGCAAGAGGAAGGCAAAGACAAATGATGATGGAGACAACAGCCAGAGAACTGGAAATGAATACCAATAAATTGATCCGCTTGACCCGAAACAGGACTGAGTGGGCCATGGCAGTTAAAGCTCAAACTGAGCACGGCACCTGATGATGCTGATGATGATGTTGCCTGTGCCTGTGGAAGTTGCTGTGGTTGATGTTCCTACAGTCAATGCCCAATCCATTGACTATTGCCTGTGGTCTGTGGCCATGAATGTGAACTGGGCTGACCAAGTGATGCATTAACATAGAACATAGAACATTACAGCACAGTACAGGGCCTTCAGCCCATGACATTGTGCCAACCTTTTAACCTACTCTATATGTAGGCATCCGTTAGTCTCGTGAGGCCATTGATTTGCATCTTGGAAGGTTTCCAGGGTGCAGGCCTGGGCAAGATTGTATGGAAGACCGACAGTTGCTCATGCAAGTCTCCCCTCTCCATGCCACTGATGTTGCCTAAGGGAAAGGCATTAGGGCTGATACAGCTTGGCACCGGTGTCGTCACAGAGTAATGTGTGGTTAAGTGCCTTGCTCAAGCACATAACACGTTGCCTCAGCTGAGGCTCGAACTAGCAACCTTCAGATCACTAGACCGATGTCTTAACCACTTGGCCACACGCCAACACTAACCTACTCTAAGGTTAATATAATCCTTCCCTCCTACATAGCCCTCCATTTTCTATCACCGATGTGCCTACCTAAGAGTTTCTTAAATGTCCCTGATGTATCTGCCTCTACCACCATCCCTGGAAAGGTGTTCCATGCACCCACAACTCTCCATGTAAAAAATGAACCTCTGACATCTCCCTATACTTTCCAACAACCACAAAATCACATCTCTCGTATTAGATATTTCTACTCAGGAAAATAGTCTCTAGCTATCTGCTCAATCTATGCCTCTTATCACTTTGTACACCTCTATCAGGTCCCCTCTCGTCTTCCTTCACTCCAAAGAGAAAAACTAGCTCACTCAACCTATCCTCACAAGACATGCTTTCCTATCCAGGCAGCATCCTGGTAAATCTCCTCTGCGCCCTCTCTAAAGCTTCCACATCCCTCCTATTATGATGGCTGCTAGTGGGTGAGAAGGCACAGCAACATCTTGGAGCCTGATTGATAAAGAGGGAAATGTAAGTTACAGGAGCTTAGAGAGTGTAAAAAGCAAAAGCCTCAACATAAGTGGGTCCCTTCAACCACTGAGTTCTTGAACCAACTGGCACGACACTAATCACTGAAATGAACTTTGTCTGTTTTTGTTCTCATCACGTTCTTTCTTGTAAAAACAGTTTAACTTACATTTTTCTTGTGAATGCTGCTTATATGAAGCTACATACATATTTTGCTCTTTCCTGTAAGTTTTTCACTGCACTTGTGCACCATTATGCACAGGACAATAAACTTGACTTTGAATTCCGTACAACTGAGCCAATACTTCCTGTAAATGAATAAGCTCTTCTCGGTCTTCCAGCCAGGTACCTGACTGAAAGCCCAAGAAGAGTTTATTTGTCATATATGCCAGGCAGCATCTATGGAAAACCATATAACCATATAACAATTACAGCACGGAAACAGGCCATCTTGGCCCTTCTAGTCCATGCCGAACTCTTACTCTCACCTAATCCCACCGACCTGCACTCGGTCCATAGCCTTTCATTCCTTTCCTGTCCATATAGCTATCCAATTTAACTTTAAACGACAACATCGAACCTGCCGCAACCACTTCTGCTGGAAGCTCATTCCACACAGCTACCACTCTCTGAGTAAACAAGTTCCCCCTCATGTTACCCCTAAACTTTTGTCCTTTAACTCTCAACTCATGTCCTCTTGTTTGAATCTCCCCCACTCTCAATGGAAAAAGCCTATCCACGTCAACTCTATCTATCCCCCTCATAATTTTAAACACCTCTATCAAGTCCCCTCTCAACCTTCTATGCCCCAAAGAATAAAGACCTAACTTGTTCAACCGTTCTCTGTAACTTAGGAGATGAAACCCAGGCAACATTTTAGTAAACCTCCTCTGTACTCTCTCAATTTTATTGACATCTTCCCTACAATTCGGTGACCAGAACTGTACACAATACTCCAAATTTGGCCTTACCAATGCCTTATACAATTTCAACATTACATCCCAACTCCTATACTCAATGCTCTGATTAATAAGGGCCAGCGTACCAAAAGCTTTCTTCACCACCCTATCCACATGAGATTCCACCTTCAGGAAACTATGCACCATTATTCCTAGATCCCTCTGTTCTACAGCATTCTTCAATGCCCTATCATTTACCATGTATGTCCTATTTTGATTAGTCCTACCAAAATGTAGCACCTCACATTTTTCAGCATTAATCTCCATCTGCCATCTTCCAGCCCACTCTTCTAACTGGCCTAAATCTCTCTGCAAGCTTTGAAAACCTACTTCATTATCCACAACACCACCTACCTTAGTATCATCTGCATACTTACTTATCCAATTTACCACCCCATCATCCAGATCATTAATATATATGACAAACAACATTGGACCCAGTACAGATCCCTGAGACACACTGCTACACACCGTCCTCCAATCTGACACACAGTTATCCACCACTATTCTCTGGCGTCTCCCATCCAGCCACTGCTGAATCCATTTTACTACTTCAATATTAATGACTAACGATTGAACATTCCTGATTAACCTTCCGTGTGGAACCTTGTCAAAGGCCTTACTGAAGTCCATATAGCCAACATCCACTGCTTTACCCTTGTCAACTTTCCTAGTAACCTCATCAAAAATTCAATAAGATTTGTCAAACATGACCTTCCACGGAGAACAGAACAGTTGACGTGTCGGACAGAGACCCTTCATCAGGACTGGAGAAAACAGATGAGGAGTCTGAGGTAGAAAGTCGGGGGAGGAGAGGAAGAACCACAGAGTGATGAGTGAAACCAGGACAGGGGAGGGATGAAGTAAAGAGCTGGGAAGTTGATTGGCGAAAGAGATACAGGGCTGGAGAAGGGGGACTCTGATAGAGGACAGAAGTCCACGGAAGAAAGAAAAGGGAGAGGAGCACCAGAGGGAGGTGATAGACAAGTAAGGAGATAAGATGAGAGAGGGAAATGGGAATGGGGAATGGCGAAGTGGGTGGAGGACTATTACTGGACGTTTGAGAAATCGATGTTCATGCCATCTAGTTGGAGGCTAACTAGATGGAATACAAGGTGTTGCTCTCCAGCCTGAGTGTGGCCCTCAACACAACAGGAGAGGAGGCCATGGACTAATATGTTGGAATGGGAACAGGAAATGGAATTAAAATCGAAGGCCGCTGGGAGATCGTGCTTTTTCTGGCAGTCGGAGCATGGGTGCTTGGTGAGCAGTCTCCCAATCTGCGTTGGGTCTCACCAATATACAGGAGGCCACACCAGGAGCACCAGACACAGTAGATGATCCCAACAGACTCACAGGTGAAGTGTCGCTTCACCTGGAAGGACTGTTTGAGACCCTGAATGGTAGTGAGGAAGGAGGTGTAGGGGCAGGTGTAGCACCTGTTCCACTTGCAAGGGTAAGTGCCAGGAGCATTGGTGGTGAAGCAAGGGAAGCTCATTTCTTTGAAGAATGTGAAGCCTCATCCTGAGGGCAGATGAAGCAGAGGCAGAGGAATCGGGAGAAGGAGATGGCATTTTTACAACTAACAGGGTGGGAAGGGGTGTAGTCTAGGTAGCTGTGGAGTCAATGGGTTTATAATATACATCAGTAGATAAGCTGTCTCAAGAGATAGAGGCAGAGAGATCAAGAAAGGGTATTGGAAATGGACCAGGTAAACTTGAGGGCAGGGTGGAAGTTGGAGGCAAAGTTGATGAAGTCGATGACCCCCACGTGGGTGCAGGAAGTAGCACCAATGCAGTTGTCGATGTAGCGTAGTTGGGGAGTGATACCTGTGTAGGCTTGGAACATAGGTTGTTCCACATAGCCAGCAAACAGGCAGGCATAGCTGGAGCTCATGCGAGTGCTCATGGCCACACCTTATGTTTAAAGGAAGTGGGAGGAGCCGAAGGAGAAATTATTAAGAGTGAGGACAAGTTCCGCTAGACAGAGGAAGTGGTGGTGGAGGAGAACTGGTTAAGTCTGGTGTCCAGAAAGAAACAGAGTCTCAAGACCTTCCTGATGGGAGCTGGAAGCGTATAGGGACTGGACATCCATAGTGAAAATAAGCTGACTGGCGCTAGGGAACTTGAAAATCCTTGAAAAGATCAAGAATGTGTGAAGTGTTATGGATGTAGGTAGGAAGGAACTCAGCCGGGGGGGGGGGTGGGGTGGGCGGGGGTGGTAAAACTGAGTTGAGGTATGCAGATATAAGTTCAGTAGGGCCGAAACAAGCAGAAGCAGTGGGTCTATCTGGACAGGCAAGTTCATGGATTTCGGAGGTAGAAATGGGAGGTGTGGGGTGAGGGAACTATGAGGATGGTGGTGGTGGATGGGAGATCCCCAGAGTTAATAAGGTCGGTAATGGTGCGGGAGATAATGGCCTGATGCTCCTTAGTGGGGTCCTGTTCGAGGGGTAAGTAAGAGGAGGCGTCTGAGAGTTGTTGCCTGGCCTCAACAAGGTAGAGGTCAGTATGCCAGACTACTACAGCCCCTCCCTTATCTGCAGGTTTGATTGTGAGGTTTGGGTTAGTGTGAACAGAGTGGAGAGCCGAGCATTCAGGAGGAGTGAGGGTGGAATTGGAGAGAGGAGTGGTGAAGTCAAGACGCCGATGTCCTGTTGGTAGTTAGCAATGTTGTCCTTTTTCACTTACTGTAAATGTTCCCTCTTTGTCTCTCACCAGGACAGAGATCCCAGAGACAACTCCCGTGGGCTCAATCCTTTTTGAGCTATCGTGCAGTGACGCTGATTACACCAACACCAACCTGTCGTACACCATCGTCCCCAATGACAACTCACAATTTAAATTCATGTATGGAGATCACAGCGTGAAGGTAGGAGACCAAGGGCTCAGGGTGGTTGTGCAGTCAAACGGTGGGGTGGCTCTACAGCCCAACTTATGCATGTACCTGTGTAATGTCTCTTAAATTCTTCTACCACTTCTTCCAGCATCTCCGTCCATTAACCCAGTCCCTCTGTGTGGAAGAAGTTGCCTTTCAGATCCTCTTTATAACCTTCCCTCTCACCTTAAGCACATGACCTTCAGTATTACACTCCCTTAGCCTGGGAAAAAGACCGTGACCATCCACCTTATCTCTGGCCCTCATGATCACTCTTGGACAGGCACAAGGAGGATAGAAAAACAGTGGGCTCCCTGGGAGGGCAGGGTTAGATTGTTCTTAGAGTAGATTAAAGAGACGGCACAACATTGTGGGCGGAAAGTCCTGTACTGCACTGTGCTGTAATGTTCTGTGACTTATAAATCTTCTTGAGGTCACCCTTCAGCCTCCTGTGCCCCAGGGAAAAAACAGATCCCATAATCACTCTAGAGCTCAAGTGTTCTTGATTCAATCTGCACAGCCCTAATCACTACCTCAGCTTAGCAACTTTGTTTGCTTTATACCACAGTGGACTGTGTTTTATTTTGATATACAGTATGTTGTAAATCAATAGCAATGTGCCTGTGATGCTGCTGCAAGGAAGTTTTCATTGTCTAAGTACGCTTGTGCATATGATGATCATCTCAACTTTGAATTTTGCTTTAATCTCTCCAATCCCGGCAATGTTGTGGTGAATCCTTTCAAGTTGAAGTTCAAGTTTTCTGTCATCTGACCAAAAGAAACAATGTTACTCTAGACCACAGTGCGCCCACAGAACATATCACACAGAGCACATAAACCAAACCACATTCCTTCACCTTCTCTTGCTTAATGACACCGTTCCTGCTGTGTGGCGACCAGCAAGACAGACCATACTCTGAGTGGTCTCACCCTGTTTGACAGGATGTTCCTACTCAACTCTCAATTCTCTACTTCTCCTGCAGGTCAACGAGAGCCTCGATTACGACTCTGCTGAGATGGCAACGCTGGGCTTCCGTCACACTGCTGTCATCACTGTGGTAGACAGCGGCGAGCCCCCTCTGACCAGTGAGTCTCTGCATATGGTTCACTTTCAATCCCACCGCACTGCCGATGGAACGTGTGTACCACCAGTGTGAGTGTGAATCATCACTGTTAGTGTGATCTACCAGCGTGATTGTGAGCATCAGTGTGAATTCCGACCACGAGTGTGACTGTAGACCATCAGTGTGAGTGTGAACTATCAGTGTGAACTGGGATCATTAGTATGAACAGGGACCATCAGTGTGAGTATGGACCACCAGTATGAGTATGAACTATCACTGTGAGCTGGGATGATTAGTATGAACAGGGACCATCAGTGTGAGTATGGACCATCTGTGTGAGTGTGAACCATCAGTACACAGACCACCATTCTAAGCATGAACCATTTGTGAACCTCAGTACGAATTAGTTGTCAGGGTGAGTGTGAACCATCAGCATCAGTCTGAGTATCAGTGTGAACTATCAGAGTGAGTGTGGACTGTCAGAATGAGTGTGCACCATCAGCATGAGCATGAGCTGTCAGTATGTGGATGTGACAGTGAACCATTGGTGTAAATGTGAACCATCAGTGTGAGCTGGGACCTTTAGTGTGTGAAGTGTCAGGATGAGTGTGAACCATCAGTCTGAATCTGAACTATCAGTTTTAGTGTGAACCGTCAGTGTGATCGGGGACCATTGGTGTGATCTGGGCCAGTGTGTTGAGTATAGTGAGGGTCTGGGCTATGGGAAATAGAATGACAGCATTATTTTCCTTTCATCATGGAGATGGAAAGAATGATTAATGAAGGAAGTCTGTGAATTATTACACAAGACAACAAAGATCTTGCTTCCTGAATACTTTTGGGTGTATCTTATGGATTTTGAGCTGCTGATCATGAAAATCACCATGAAATTTCCCTATCATACACCAATTTTTGAAATTGCTTATATTTGTTATTTCAATTCATAATTCAAGTCAGAATAACGGATGCCAAGATTAAGGAAAGCATTGTTTTTGTTGGTCCACAAATCAAACAGATCATCAATAACAGGCAATTGGAAGAACTTCTAGTTGGACCGGAGGAAATTGCATGGAAGGCATTCAAGGGTGTTGTTGAAAATTTTCTTGGCAACTACAGAGCACCAAACTACATGCAGCTGTTTTACAACATGCTTCAATCATACAAAACCATGAAGTGCAACATGTCACTAAAGATTCATTTTCTTTATTCCCATTTTGATTTCTTCCCTTTAAATCTTGATGCTGTCAGTGACAAGCATGGTGAAAGGTTTCAGTAGGACATTACTGTCGTGGAGAAACGCTATCCAGGCAACTGGAATGCATCAATGCTGGCTGATTATTGTTGGACACTTAAGCCAGAAATATCAGACACCGAATACAAATAAAAATCATGAACAAAACATTTCAGTTTAGTCGAACTATTGCAAAGCATCAGCACTGTTATGCAATTAAACAAATTCCTACATGATACAAGTAGTCTGAAATTATATTTTTGTTCAGCTTCAAGAGGTCTATCATAAACAAAGAAAAAAATCTGAGAAAGCAATAGTTTTGAAAGAATTGTTGTCCAGTGTTATCAGAACAAATGCGAAAAGGTTGGGGAAGACTGGATTAACAGAGTAAGGGAAAATCTGTGATATTGAACTCTGATTGTGCTTTCATACTTGTAACCTGCAGCGGGCAAGTTGTTGCTTTTTTGGCCAAAGACACATTCACAAACATTATACATGTCTTTACGCTGTTAGTTAGAAAAGTTGCAATAAGTGTACCAAGCAAATAGCAATGTATTTTAAATTACAAGGAGACTGGGCAGATGTATATGGTAGCACGTGAATATTCACACAGGGCCAGTCGCTCACCCACTTCTGGGTCACTCTGCAGGAATTGTTTAAAATGTTACAACCGCACCCTAACCCCACCCCACCCCAACACTCCCTCCCCCAAGACCCCGCCATCCCCATGATTTCTCCGAACAAGAACCAGCGGACATTGAAGGAGGGTGTGGGAATATGAAGGAGCCTGGGTTTTGTGTGGCTGGGGAAGGGGGTTACTTACCCATTTCACAGTTCCGTCCTTCTCTTTCAGCCACAGTCTCACTGCTGGTGACCATCACCCAGGTCAATGAGTTTCCTCCCATCTTTCATGGTCCCAGAGAATTCAGCGTTCCTGAAAACAGCGCGGGGAACACAAGAGTGGGCGTGGTGAATGCCACTGATGCTGACTGGGTTTACAACCACATTCAGTTCTCCATTGTGGGGCACATTCCACCCATCTTCTACATCCATCCATTCACTGGTTAGTGGTCTTCAGAGAGATGTGGGGTTGGGGAGAATGATGACTCAAACTGCTTGTTGGGGGGGGGGAATGACCTCAAGATTACAAAATACAAGTAGGAAGTTATCACCAGAGCTTGTTTCATTTTGTTTCATGCAAGAAGGTAACACAGATGACTTCACAACCAGCGAAGCACTTTTGAGGGTTGGGTACTGTTGTAATGAACAAAATGTGTGGATGAGTGAGTGCCTACAAAGACCTACTGCACATTCCCAAACCAAAAGCCGTGGATGAACCAGGAGGTACGTTGTCTGCTGAAGGCTAGATCCCTGGCATTCAAATCTGGCAACCCAGGCTGTAGCAGAAAACCAGGTATGATTTGCAGAGGGTTATTGCAAGAGCGAAGGGACAATTTTGAATGAGGTTGGAGGCGATATCAGATGCATGGCAACTCTGGCAGGGACTGCAAGACACTACTTCCTACAAAGTGAAACCCAATAGTATGAATGGCAGCAATGCTTCACTACCAGATGAACTCAATGCCCTCTATGCCCGCTTTGAAAGGGAGAATATAACTATAGCTATGAAGATCCCTGCTGCACCTGATGACCCTGAGATCTCTGTCTCAGAGGCTGATGTTAGGCTGTCTTTAAAGAGAGTGAACCCTGATAAGGCAGAAGGTCCCGATGGAGTACCTGGTAAGGCTCTGAAAACCTGTGCCAACAAACTAGCGGGAGTATTCAAGGACATTTTCAACCTCTCACTGCTACAGGCAGAAGTTCCCACTTGCTTCAAAAAGGCAACAATTATACCAGTACCAAAGAAGAATAATGTGAGCTGCCTAAATGACTATCGCCCAGTAGCACTCACATCGATAGTGATAAAATGTTTTGAGAGGTTGGTCATGACTAGACTGAACTCCTGCCTCAGCAAGGACTGGACCCATTGCAATTTGCCTATCGCCACAATAGGTCAACGGCAGATGCAATCTCAATGGCTCTCCACACGGCTTTAGACCACCTGGACAACACAAGCACCTGCGTCAGGGATACTGTTCATCGGCTATAGCTCAGCATTTAATGCCATCATTCCCACAATCCTGATTGAGAAGTTGCAGAATCTGGGCCTCTGTACCTCTCTTTGCAACTGGATGCTCAACTTCCTAATGGAAAGGCCACAGTCTGTGCGGATTGGTGATGATATATCCTCCTCACTGATGATCAACACTGGCGCACCTCAGGGGTGTGTGCTTAGCCCACTGCTCTGCTCTCTCTATACCCATGACTATGTGACTAGGCATAGTTCAAATACCATCTATAAATTTGCTGACGATACAACCATTGTTGGTAGAATCTCAGGTGGTGACGAGAGGGCGTACAGGAGTGAGATATGCCAACTAGTGGAATAGTGCAGCGGCAACAACCTGGCACTCAACGTCAGTAAGACGAAAGAGCTGATTGTGGACTTCAGGAAGGGTAAGACGAAGGAACACATACCAATCCTCATAGAGGGATCAGAAGTGGTGAGAGTGAACAGCTACAAGCTCCTGGGCACCAAGATCTCTGAGGATCTAACATATTGATATCCCAACATATTGATGTAGTCATAAAGAAGGCAAGACAGCAGCTATACTTTATTAGGAGTCTGAAGAGATTTGGCATGTCAACAAATACACTCAAAAACTTCTATAGTTGTGCCGTGGAGAGCATTCTGACAGGCTGCATCACTGTCTGGTATGCAGAGGCTACTGCACAGGACCGAAAGAAGCTGCAGACGGTCCTAAATCTAGTCAGTTCCATCTTGGGCACTAGCCTGCAAAGTACCCAGGACATCTTTAGGGAGCGGTGTCTCAGAAAGGCAGTGTCCGTTATTAAGGACCTCCAGCACCCAGGGCATGCCCTTTTCTCACTGTTACCATCAGGTAGGAGATACAGAAGCCTGAAGGCACACACTCAGCGATTCAGGCACAGCTTCTTCCCCTTTGCCATCCGATTCCTGAATAGATATCAAAGCTTTGGACACTACCTCACTTTTTTTAATATACAGTATTTCTGTTTTTGCACATTTTTAAAAAATCTATTCAATATATGTAATTGATTTACTTGTTTATTTATTATGTTTTATTGTATTTATTATTATTTTTCTCTCTCTGCCAGATTATGTATTGCATTGAACTGCTGCTGCTAAGTTAACAAATTTCATGACACATGTCAGTGATAATAAACCTGATTCTGATTCTGATTCTGATATGTCAGACCGTTTAGCGACTGGTAATTGCTTTATTGTTATTCCATGTGATAAGCTTACATCTGCCTGCCTTCCAGACAGATCGTTCCATATATAAGTAGATCATGTACAAAGGAACATAGAACATCATCGCACAGTGCAGGCCCTTCACCCAGCACGTCGTGCTGACCTTTCAACCTTCTCTAAGAACAATCTAACCCTTCCCTCATACCTAGCTCTCCATTTTTAATCATCTAAGTGCCTATCAAAGATTTCTTAAATGACCATAATGTATCTGCCTCTTCCACTACCGGTGGCAGGGCGTACCATGCACTCACCACTCTCTGCGTAAAGTCTTTCCTCTGACATCTCCTCATCCTCCAATCACCTTAAAGTTATGCCCCCGTGTTATTTGCCATTTCTGCCCTGGGGAAAATTTTCTGACTGTCCACTCAATCTATGCTTCTTATCAAGATATTAAAAGGAAAAGCAACAGCAGGGTGCAGGACATAGTGTTACTGTATAGTTACAAAGTACAGGGTAGGTAGACAAATGAAGTGCAAGGGACATTGCATCATGATGACTATGTTAGAGTCATACTGTCATAGACTCAAACGGCATGGAAGCAGCTCTTCAGTCCAGCTGACTCATGTTGACCAAGATGTCCATCCAGGCTAGTCCCATTTGCCATGTTGGCTGCTTTACTGAGTCAGTGGAGGGGAGGCTGATTTGCATGGTGGACTGGCTTGCCCACAACCCTGTACCATTGCTTGCGATCTTGAACAGAGCAGCTGATGCATCTGGATAGAATGTTCTCTATAGTGCCTCTCTGAAAATTGGTAAGTGTCAATGGGGACATGGCAAATTTCCTTAGTCTTCTGAGGAAGTTGAGCTACTTTGAGCATTGGCCACAGAATCCAGGTAAATGGATAACAACAAGCTATTGGTGATGTCTGCACCTGGGAACTTCAAGATCTCAACCTTCTCCACCTTAGCACCATTGATACCTCACCACACTTCCTGTTTGTGCACAGAAAGATTCTCTTAAATAGCAACGAAATAAAGGATCTGCTGACACACACAAAATGCTAGAGGAACTCAGCAGGCCAGGCAGCATATATGGAAAAGAGTACAGTCGATGTTTCAGGCCAAGACCCTTCAACTGGACCCAGTCCTGCAGAAGGGTCTCAGTCCGAAACATCGACTGTGCTTCTTTCCATAGATGCTGCCTGGCCTGCTGAGTTCCTCCAGCATTTTGTGTGTGTTGCTTGGATTTCCAGCTTCTGCAGATTTTCTCTTGTTTGTGAAGGGTCTGGTGACCTGCTTAAACCACATTGATTGGACAATCGCTATTGGACAGTATTTAGGTAAAATTCCTCTGCTCTTGTAGTAGTGTCATGGGGTACGAGATGGTGGTTCGACCTGCTAATACCTTGTCCTTAGTTGCACAGAAGTTAGTCTGGGTTCTGTTCTCAACATCTGAGCAGAGGTCCTGATGGGGAGTCACCAGCCTGAACCATTAACTCCATAGCTGCTGCCTGACCTGTCCAGTGCTTCCAATGTTTTCTGCTTTTTTTATGTCCATATTCATAAGAGTAGAGCTTGAACTCAAACGTTCTATCACTGAGCTATGATCAGGGGTGACAATGGAAATCTGTAGCTCTCACAAACACCCAACTGCTCCCTAAGTGGCTTTACAATTCTGGTTTCCTGTGTGTTTCTGTCTCCCTGTGGAAAACCCTCTTACCATTGCCACAATCACAATTTAAATTGGAATAATTTGGGGTCCCAAAGGGTTAAAGTCTGAACACTGGTTTCATGTATGACTCATGAGCTAACTCTCTAATTTGAACGTCTCAGAACACAAGTAGTGGACTCAGCCCAACGCTTCATGGATACATCCCCTCCCACCATCGGTAGTATCTAGCTGAGTTGCTGCCTCAAGAAGACAACGTCCATCATCGAAGACCCCACCATCTGGGCCTTGTCAACTTCTTGCAGCTATTATCAGGCCAGGGTACAGAAGCCGGAAGTCTCATGCCATCAGCTTCAAGAACAGCTACTGCCCTTCAGCCACTCAGTTCCTGAATCAGCCAGCACAACCTTAATCATTAGAGTTTAGAAAGACAATGATCACTTTGCATTAAGATGGTCAATGGTTTTTCATTGCACCTGTGCATAACAATAGACTTGACCTTAAAGCATAACAGAAGGGAGAGAAACACAAAGGATTGCTCATAGAAACATTTTGAACTGAGATCACTTAGTAATGGAAACTTCTTTACATACAAGAGTGGTGGAATTTGGAGCCTGGGGCCAAGGAAGCCTTTGAGATAAAATGTTGGTTGGGTATTAAAAGGTATGGACTTTGCGGCAGGAAATGGCATTGAGGTCCTTGATCTAACTGGGCAATGGAGCAGGTCAACACTGTGGAAAGAAAATAAAAGGCTGTTGACATTAGAAATCTGAAATAAAAAAACAGAAAATGCGGAGAGAGAGAACTACCATAGAGACTTTGTGTCTCCGGGATACAGGTAGGACAGACGCCGAGACTCTGTGTCTCCGGGATACAGGTAGAACAGCAGATGATGGAGGCTGAAACAAAATCTGAGGAGGCCACAGAAACAGTATTTGTGGAAAGAGAAACCAGTCTGGCTTTCAGATCAGTGACCCTTCCTTAGACTATGAGAGGGGTGAACAAACTCTGTTTCTCTCTCCTCGGTTGCAGCTGATTTAGTTGAGTGTTTCTAGCACTTTCTGTTTTTATTTCAGAAGGGCTGAATAGTGGCTGGCTGTAGTTCCTGTGATTTGGAAGAAAGATTTATGTTTTCTAGACCATGATGTAATCTTGTATAATCCTCCACATCAGTGGTCTTCTGATTCATGTTTCTATCCTTTTATCTGCAGGTGAAATTAACACATTGGTCCCACTTGACTTTGAAAAGGTTGACACCTACGTGCTTACAATCCAGGCTGTGGACATGAATTATGATGTGGTGTTTGATAGTTCTCAACAGAAGACAAGCTATGCTCAGTACACCATCCACGTCAAGGTATAAGATAGAAGACTGGGAAGTGCAAGGAAGTGACATTGTGGAGTGTTATAGAGGGAGTGGTAGAGAGACTGGCTGACACAGAGAAACAGGGACATTGATAGGATACAGGGAAGACACAGTGGGACACTGGGAGACAGAGTCCAGGGACATAAGAGGGACAGAGAGCATGGACACAAAGGAACATGGGGGATAGAGAGAGACAGAGAGCAGGGAGAAACCAAATGGTTTGGAAAGGCTAGCATTGGTCAGATTATCTATTGTTAGAATGTACACCTTTCTGAATTTTACCAAATCAACCCCAAAGCACACAGGAGTCCAGACTGTAATCTGGAGAATCTATAGCAGGTCCTGCTGTTCACTTAGACATTTTATTTCCACGCTCCAGGCAAGGCAACGTGGGAAGCAGAGTGCCAAAACTCTCACCACACAAACACTGCTCTCACAGTATGCTGTTCCATTGCTCAGTACACCATAAACTCCCAATCCCCACACACAATCCCAGTCCTCACGCACAATCCCAGTCCTCACGCACAATCCCAGTCCCCACACACAATCCCAATCCCCACACACAATCCCAGGCCCCACACACAATCCCAATCCCCACACTCAATCCCAATCCCCACACACAATCCCAGGCCCCACACACAATCCCAATCCCCACACACAATCCCAATCCCCACACACAATCCCAGGCCCCACACACAATCCCAATCCCCACACACAATCCCAGTCCTCACACACAATCCCAGTCCCCACACACAATCCCAGATGTCACACACAATCCCAATTCCCACACACAATCCCAGACCCCACACACAATCCCAGATATCACACACATTCCCAATCCCCTCACACAATCCCAGTCCCCACACAGAATCCCAGATATCACACACATTCCCAATCCCCTCACACAATCCCAGTCCCCACACAGAATCCCAATCTCCACACACAATCCCAATCCCCACACACAATCCCAGTCCCCACACACAACCCCACTTCCTGCACACAATCCCAATCCTCACAAACAATCCCAGTCCCCACACACAAATCTAGTCCCTACACAGGATCCCAGTCCCCAATCACAACCCCAATTCCCAAACACAATCCCAATTCCTACACGCAATCCCAGTCCCCACACACAATCCCACTTCCCACACACAATCCCAATCTCTACACACGTTCCAAATCCTCACGTACGATCTAAATCCTCCTACACTAACCCAATCCCCACACACAGTCCCAGTCCCCACACACAATACCAGCTCTCACACAGTCCTAGACCTGTACATAATCCCAGTACCCATACACAATTACAATCCCTATGCACAATCCCAACTCCCACGCACAACTCTAGCTCCCACACACAATCCCAGTGTGAAGTGTGATGATGTTGTGAAGTTTTTAATAGCCTAAAATCATTTTTCAGAAGGGAGCCTTTGAAAGGCCATTTTCAGGGTCCTGCCCTCTTCTGTGTCCTGGACAGATACAAGCCCTGCAGTGATGGTAGACTACAGCCAATGTCTTTTTCCATTATTCTAACAGTTTGCTGTAGTTTTTTGAGTTGTAATAGGATGTTGCAGACAGTACTGGCTGATGAAGGAATACTCTCTATGATGGGAGTGTAGAACTGCACCAACATATTCTGGGAAAGGTGGAACAGAGACAAAGTTCCCTCCCGTTGTGGTCCAATTCCCTGAGTGTTGATTTTCCCCAACTCCTCACATGATGTCCCAGTTTTCCAGTGAGGAGTTGCTTGATAGCCATCAGGATGTGGGTGCTGAGCGTGCATCTAGCCCATTCCAGCCATGGCTGACTTCAGGGATGGCACCAGAAGCTTCCCTGGTCTAAGTGATCTGAGCTGTGTATTTCCACAGGGAGCACTGGGGTCTCCACTTGCTCTGGGTATACCTTTTGAGAGTGGCAGGTGAGTTCTAAAATTGTGCACTCTTTACCTACAGAACGTAAACGACATTCCTCCTGTCTGCAGCCCTCCTTTCTACAAGGAGACCATCTACTCCACACTTGCAGAAAATGTTCCCGTCGTTACACTGTCCTGCACTGACAGGGACTCAGAACAACTCATCTACAGAATAGTTGGTGGTAAGATCTGGGCTGATAGATTCTCGATTAGTAATGGCATCAAAGGTGCTGAGGAGAAGGCAGGAGAATGGGATTGAGAAGGATGAATGGCCTAATCTGCTCCTATGTCTTATGGTCTAAACAAATATTTTACAGAAATAATTCTCAGTAAACTGCAAGCAACATTCAAAATTTTGAAAGGGATAGATAAGATAGAAGCAGGAAAGTTGTTTCCATTGGTAGGTGAGACTAGAACTAGGGGACATTGCCTCAAGATTCAGGGGAGAAGATTTAGGACCGAGATGAGGAAAAACTGTTTTTCCCAGAGAGTGGTGAATCTGTGGAATTCTCTGCCCAGGGAAGCAGTTGAGGCTTCCTCACTAAATATATTTAAGAAACAGTTCGATAGGTTTTTACACAATAAGGGAATTAAGGGTTCTGGGGAAAAGGCAGGTAGATGGAGCTGAGTTTACGGACAGAGTAGCCATGATCTTATCGATGGACAGATAGCCTACTCCTGCTCCTATTTCTTATCTTCTCATGTTCTTAAGCCAAACATCATATCAAGCTTTTATTACAAGAGCACTCGTCACAGACCAGCCCATCAAATGTCTCCTTATAATTGAAAAGCTCCACTCCAGGCAACACCCTGGTGAATCTCCTCTGTAGTGCCATTTTATGTTTACTGTGGTGTGGCATCCAGTAGACCAGCTGCCCAATCCAGGCTGTGCCCTTTGCTCACCGCTACCATCAGACAGGAAGGACAGAAGACTGAAGTACCACACCATCAGGTTCAGGAACAGCTACTTTCCTACGAACATCAGATTCTTGATCCAACCTGCACAACCTGTACCCTACC